>NC_088837.1:17892595-18492595 GCF_904066995.2 Poecilia reticulata | reverse complement strand
TTATCTGTAAAAGTGGAGCGATGATTTGCCACAAACTGTCAAGACTGAGTAAGTGTAGTATTTTTTTTTTTCTCCTTTATTTCTGTTTCTGGAAGTTGAGATGGCACTTTACACACCCTGAAATCACTGTCTGATGTTAAAGTGAATATCTCTTTTTTCTTTTAAGTGGGCCATTGCTTTCACATCTTTTTAAAGATTTTGAAGGTTTCTGAAAGAGTTTTTTTTCTCTTTGTTCTGTACAGAATAAATGACTTTGGTGCTGGATCCAACAGCAGGCATCCGTACAAAAGAAAGATGTGAAAGCATTTTAAAATTCAAGGACTGCATGGGTCTTACTTTTTGAGGTCACACATATTGCATGATTATTTCCAACTATCTGCTCCGAAGAATAAGAGCAGTGTTTTATCCTGGAATGGTTTGAATAAAAAAAAAATTCCGTGGCCAACTTTTTTTTCTTTGTTTTTAGTATACTAAAGCTTTCGTCGACAAAAATTCAACATGTAGCTTTTTTTTTTTTAGGGAGGGGGCAAAATAAATAATTTTAGGGGAGAATATTTCAGAAAGCATACCTTGCTAAAAACTTAACTTCATGTGGATTTTTTTTCCCGGCACTTATTATGTCTGTTTTTAGTTTTGTGCTGAGCTCAACCATTTTTTGCATAAAACAAAAACATTACAATTGCATCAGTTTAAGCACTTAAGTTGCATCAGTCCAACACCTTGTTCAGAGCCACATCACTGCCTGTCAAAATGGTGCAGCAATGGCACCATTTAAGTTGCTGTACGCAGCGCAGCAAAAAAAAAATTAGGAAAAAATAACTCTGGATCTTGTGATGGCCATATTGGCAAACCGAGAGTTGGATGTATCTCAGTTCAGGCTTAAGTGATGGGGACAGCATTTTGATATTTGAATTAAAGCATCTAAAAACAACTAATTTAAACCCTATATAAGGATGGATGGATGCTTTTCAGATTTAGTAATAATTAATGAAAACAAAGGTTAGGATCAGCCTTTGTAATTTATTTCAATCACATTGCAACTTTAATAATAACAGCGGTGCGGCATTTTCCCAGCTGTTGCAAAAGGAAGTCATGTAAACAATACAAATATACTTCAACGTTAATATCAGTTGACATGGAAAAGCTCCTACCTGTCAAGTACAGAGAAAAGTGAACAAATAAGCATTTAAAAATTGTAACTTCATTGTCCCCTAATAGATTTTGGAGCAGCAATGTGGATAAAAAAAATAATAAAAAATAGTGCCAAGGAAAATGACAACTCTGCATCATCGCTGAGACACCTAAATATTTCTTTCTACCCCTCTTCCCCGAAGCTAAGAACGCTTTAGAGCGAATAAAGGGGAATGATGTGGGTGAGCAGATATGATTCATGGGGCCAAACAAACAGTGTGTCCTATGGCTGCTTGTTAAATGTTCTGAAAATGGATAGTGGCATTTCAAAAATCCCAGAACTCGGTCATGCATTCTTGCACAGAACAGAGCTGAGCCTCTTTGCCATATACTGCCGAGACAAAATGATATGTCAGAACTGCACCCCCACATGGTTCATCATGTAAAGGTCACACCTATCTCTGCAGAGACGGCCTGATCGGCACCTTAAAAGAAACGCTATGTTAGGTCGACAGGAACTGCATTTTAACTCACTGCTATTTGGGGTGGATTAGCGGAAATAAAAAAAGAAGGAGCTCAGTTTGAAATTCTCATTGACCCCTATTTTGCACAGGATTGCATTGTCGGATCTCATTTTTTAAAAAACTGCCAGTTTAAATTCCCCTTGAGCTGACCAGCCAGGCCTGTCACAAATAATACTGCAGGTTTAAACTCAGCATAATGAGATGTTAAACACTGAAATGCTGATGCTGTCAGTCTTCAGACAGCAGCTGCAACATCAAAGTCATCTCACAAGCTAAACACTGCATTTTTATTCATGCATTTTCTTTTTTTTTTTTTTTTGCCTGACGTCCTAAAGTTGTTGTTTTATCTAAAATTTTTGGTGCAAGATTTATAAATAACACCTCAACAGCTTCTTATAAACCAAATCAATCATTCCTGGGAAAATGATTTTTGAGTTTCTGCATTAGCCAATGTTTTTTTTCTAATAATCCCAGAGCATTTCAGTTAAAAATGCTTGTTCATCAATGCACTGCACTGTACTTACTCACCAGTATGAGAATGTAAAATATATATATATATATATATATATATATATATATATATATATATATATATATATTTTTTTTTTTTTCAAAACAGAACAAAAAAAATAAAATGTTTTTCAAATATCATGGCAATGTAGCCAACAGGAGGCAGCAGAAAACGAACAATCCAAGCAAAAAAACATGACTGACATAATCAGAGCATCATATAATATGACTAAAATGTTGGATATTTATCTCTCTTTATTTAATGCACAAAAGATGTAAAGTACGCATCATTTCAATTTTCCAGTATCATCATCATGACCTTAAACAGAAACAAGGCAGGCCTAATCCAAACCTTTAGATTAATATTAAAGCACCAGACCATACAAACAACACATATCATTCTGCTAGGTATGTTTCATGCACAGTGTTCATTATAAGGTACTGAAAAGGGGGCCGTTTTTTTCATGTCATTTGTAAACTTGCCAGTTCATTGTGGGTGTCACACCAAGCTCTGCATCTCACAGAGCGACCATTTTAAGGAAGTCTTAAGTAATTAAGTAAGTTTATAAAGCGCCTTTCCCAGACACAGTCGGAAAGTGCTGTGCAGCACACGTGAAATGGAGTTACAAACAGTGCAACCCAAATAGAAAGATTCACAATAAAATCATGACTTACAAGCCTGACAGCAAAAGACTGTCAACTGGAGTCAGCAAAACACAGTTTATGAGGCAAACCTTCCCAGAGCTGTGGAGCTACGAGCCTCTGTCTTCCTTGGTTTTAACTATAAATGTGAGACACTGAAAACGTATTCCAAGGTTAGGATTGAAGGCTACAAGCAGCAGTATCTTTGATGAAAAGCAGAGAGAAAATCAAGAATCCGCAGGTGAGTAAACATACTTCTAACATCCATTAAAAGTCGGTGTAAAGCAGTTGTGATATAGGTTCATATTCCGGATTTAGGGCAAACTCTGGGTGATGGATGTGAATAGCTAGGAGTTGTGAAATTGATGATTTGCCCAGCCTGGTAAATAGGACATTACAATCAGAATTATGACACCGATACATTTATGCGTTTCCCTGAAGCTGCCAGGAAAATCACATTTTCATATTTTAGAAACACTTCTTAGACGACGGGTACCGGTGTGAGAAATAGATCTAATATGCAAGTCAAAGTATGAACAGGAATCAAGTGTAGCTCCTACATGTTGGCTGTGGAGGAAAAAGAGACCTGAACTTAATGTGTAAGCTCACAAGACATTACAGGAGTCAGCCATGCATAGCGCCTCGCTAATAAATTAACAGTCATTTAATACCATCACTCCGTTACATTTAATAAAGAACATCAATTAGTGATAAAGGACTAATATACCATTTAGAATTTTAAACTCTTGAGTTAACTTTAGGAGCATTTTACAACTTTTTTTTAAATTTTCAATCCATTACAGCATCTCAGGGAAACTCAGAATAACAGTGACAATTCCACGACTGTCCTTAAGAAAATGATTTAGTCACAGAGGAGATAAGGATGCAGATTTAGATAAAGATGCTGACTAGTTGCCACCTAAAAGAGCTCAAGGGCAAAAAGCTAAAATATCACGTATGTGCAACCTAAAAGAAAAAAAAAAAAAACTATTTCAGTGCCTTGTTTTTGTTTTTCTTATTTGTATTAACATATTTAGATGTTGAGTTCACTTTTTACTTCCATTGCCTTTGTTCTAGCATCATCATTATTGTTTTTGTTACTGTGGAATTATTAAAACCACAAGGTTCAAGAGGGGACTGGGGGCGAAGGGGTCAAAAGAGTCAAGGGAAAGAGTTGAATGTGGGAGGGATGAGACAGGCGCAATTCCAGAAAAAAGGCTAAGAAGTCATGCAGAAGATATTTTTTTTAATCATTGTAGCATACAGTCATATTCAGTAAATAAGAATATTGAAAATGTTTTTTTGTTTTTTTTTGGTAACTCAATTCACTAAGTGAAACACATTATGTAGATCACACACAGCTGTTTCAAAGCCTTTAATTCTGTTAGTTAGGTTTTTTCTACTTATAGCTAAATGTTAAGTGTTTTGGGGTGCTCATCAGAAGCCATGATCTGAATCCCACAGGAAATGTATGAGCACGCCACACTCTGTAGAAAAAAAACGTCTCTAATTTATGATAACATTCACTGAATTTTACTGTATTTTACAGTATAAAATACTGTATATAAATATACAGATTTTACTGTACCTACACAGTAAAATTCTGGCAACTACAGCTGCAGGTATTTTACCGTAAATTAAAGACAGTTATTTTTCCAGTGCAAGTGAAACATTTTTATAAGCAAAGAACTGACTCAGTTACAGTAGTACAGAAGAAATGGGCCAAAATCACAGTAAACTATCATGAAAAACCAATTCAACTCGTAAAGTTTAAAGGGCAATTCTCTCAAATTTGACGGAAATAAGTTATATAGACACAAGAATTAAAATTAAAATATATTTGTCTCATTCTACTGGCATTAAGAAAATGTAAGCAATTTTGGTAACTTTGAAATGACTGACAATGGAAAACGTCGAGTCTGACTTAATGTCTCTCTGTGCAGCACTTATGTATCTTGTATCAACTACTTTTAACTAATGGACTTTTTCTATGAAGTCATATTATGCAAAACATTGCAGTGTCTGTTAATGGACAGGTGTTGCTGTTTGTGAGATGCTGTACATAAATCTAAAACAGATTAAAGAGTGATAATGCACGGTAGGGGTCATGAAATGTCACAGAATCAGCAATGTTTGAAATGAGAAGCCTTCAGCAGCCCCGCATAAAACTTCAAAAGGAATCATTGCAGCGCTGTAGTTTTTGATCACTGGAGACAATTGATCTTACATGTTCAAAGAATATTTATGCTTCAGGCTTTCCTAAGAAATGCTTCAAACAACCTGCCTTGAAATGTGATTCTAATATCAATGCCGAGCAAAGCACAATGCATTCCTGACTGTAAAGTACAATACCTGCAGGGACTCTTCTACAATTATGAAGCCATTTTCTCCTTAACAGCCATCCGTTACTGAGCGCTGGGATATACATTGGATTGACGGAGTGCAAATGGCTCCATGGGGATTAATTTAGAGCCGTGCCTGGGAATCTTACAAGCATCAATTTTTCATACTTCAGGCCGTGTAGCAAAACGCATGACATTGAAATACAGTGTTGTTTTGACTAAAAATTCCAACAGTAAAACTAAGACTGTTATAGAGCAACATAAAGCAAGTGGTGAATACCTGCCTTACAACACAACATGCATCAAAACAGACTAATGCACAATTTGAGAAAAATTAAGAAAGTTAACCTTATTGTTTTCATTGTGATGGGAGCATGTTCCAAATTCCTCACCAATCATTCCCTTTCTATTTAGAAATACAGAGGGAAGGATGAGTTCTTGTGAAAAGACAAAACTGTGACACTGATTTGTTTTAGGGATCCATCTATTCATCCCTGACGTGTTTTAATCCGGAAGATCCCTAACTTTACTTCTACAATAAAAACACACTTAAGAAAGGGTGACTCTCTTCCTGGTAACTTTAAATGTGGTTGCAACCTGCGTTATTGCTCAGTTAAAGTCATGACTTACATGAGGATATCAGTAGTTTTTCTGAAGAAATGTCAGTTCTTCCACAGTTTTTAGTTAAAATGTGTTTTAACTAAACACATAACAGCAAAAATCTTTGTGGCAACTGGCAATGCATCTTCCAACTGTACATCAATTTAGGCTTAAAACAAATTTAAAAACACATCACTCTTTGTCACTCATGAACAAAGACACCGTGATGCTTAAACTTCAATACTTGAGGCAGAGACAATATAAGCAAAATCTATTTAAAATTTGGTACAGCTAATTATGATGATAGTGAAGTGTCGTAAAATTGTGTAGAAGTGAAAAATAATGGCTGTTATTTTATAATGGCAGTCTCTCTTCACTCTCTGCAGCAGGTCTTTGTCAACGCTGGTGCAGTGGGAGGAGTTTTCCTCTTAGCCCCGTTTTGGACCCCACAGTGGGAATGCTCACAAAAACGGCCAGGGTAAATGAAAGTTCAATTCTTTTTTTGGGGGGGGCGGGGCGGGGGGACATGCCTTTAAAAGGAGCTCACTCTCACTGCGGTCACTTCACACGAACTGCTCCAGCGTATACTGAAGGTCATGATATGAAGAAGCCAACAGAACCACATCAGCTGCAAAAAGCAAAGATGAGAGTCTGAGGTTTCAAACGGGGAATCTTTCTTTCTTTCTCTGTCTAGGCCTTTAGATCCTGTTCATGGACCACTTAAACAGGTTAGGCAACAAGAGCCAATCTGGACTGAGCCCAATACACACTGGGACCAGGCTCAACATTCTGCAGAGAATGTGGACAAAGCTCTAGCTTTATTTGCATAAGGCTCGTTTAGCTCTTAGAATCATCCCATCAACCTACTAGCATACATAATATTTTAGGAGACACATTCATAGGTCTTCAACAGAATCACAAAAGATGTACACCGCACAAAGAAGCTGCAAGGAGTGAAAATGGCTAGCACAGGTTGAAAGATTTCCTTCAGATACATAAAATTCTGGGTAGAGTTGAGTCCAAAATGTGTAAGGCTTCTCTTCTGCACTTAAGTCTTATTAACAACACACAAAACTGTTGTGTACTGATTTCCATGGCCCAATGTGATGTTGATAGTGTGATGAAACAGATGTGGAGTAACCTGACTCTACAAGAGCTTTAAGGTTTCTTAAGTACAACAACTAGGAGACGCTGGCAGACTCACAGATTGTTGTGCAATCCCTGTCCTACATGTCCAGAAATTGAGACAGCCTGGAGGAGTTGTAAATCAACTCCACAAGCTGTTCACCAAAATAATCGCTGTTATTCCTGTGAATGAAAATCTTCTGATTGAGCAAAATGCCAGTTTGATACATTAACCTACAGCTGCTGATCAAAAATATGTGTGTGAGATGCACAAGACAAAGAAAGGTGTACTGATTAACATAGAGCTGCCCGATCTTGGTTTAAAATATGTACTCTGTGACTACAGATAAAGCAAAGTGACACTGAATATTTAGACGTTACAGCACAAACTGGTTTGCTAAAACAATTAGAAGGCTTAGCTGTGGGAATCAGACAGCCGCTCTTTTCCTGCACACCAACCACACACAAGCTGCTCATTTGTGTCCTGGTTTCACACGTCTGATTGCACAAGTGAAGTGACATGTAGCATGCATGATGAGCGTAAGTGTTATTTGTGTTTTCTCAACCAGTGCATCCTTCTTTTACAGACTGGCATCACTCACTCTGAACTGGACAAAGGGGGGGGGGGAAAGAAGAAAAAAAAACGAGTGCGAAGAAAGTTCACTGGCCACTTTGTTATGCACAGTGAGACCTCTCTCAGGTAGCCTTGATAGAGACAGACAACTCTTGACACTTTGCCTCCAGCCTAAAAATTAATCTTCATACTAGGAATGGTGGACAGGCATTTTAACTAGGCTGTAAACCTCACAGCAACCAAGAGAAGGAGGGGTATAAAACATAACTATTCATTTCAATAATCATGAAATATCATAGATATGGATAGGGATGTAAACTGGTCAACAAAGGTGAGTTAAAGTCAGAAATGTTGTATTATTAAAAAATAAAAAATAAAACTCTATTAGAGCCAGGATCGGCAAAAAATTCTTCGTCATTTTAAGCTACACCAGTTCCAGCTTACGTTCACAGAGAGGCCGTTACTCAACTTTTAAAACAAGAAGCAGTGACATATTTCTGGTTTAGCTAATGCTAGGGCTGCTGTAGAGCCATCATTCTGTTATCAGCTCTCTTCAGAGCCACAAGAAACACAGCAGAAGCTCTTGCACAATGGATGACTGTGAACGGTGAACGTACTTTTTGATATATCAAAAAGTACGTTCTCAGTCTCTTTGGAAAATTGTCAAAGTCAGATAAACACCAAAATATGGATAAACACCAGGAGCACAGGTGTTTCTTTTGTCCTAGCTGGACATCTTATCTTTGTTTTGTCATTGTTGAACTGCTGAGGGGGTCATAGGAGTTTGGCTGTCTGAGAATTTGCCAGGGATTTTTTCTCCTGGACTTCCTAGCCCTGATATTGGATAAGTAAAAGTCCCAGGGTGCTATTGTCACCTTATGAATGCTCTTAATTAATACTACATATTATAAGTAAACCATTGCATTTCACTACCCTACAGAACAACAGTCTGACCCTTGGTCAGCAGGATCTACTTTCTGAGAGGAGAAGGGGTAATCATCATCATGCTACAGGATGTGTAGGTAAGAATTACAATCTTTTCTTGCCAACATTTTAAACATTATTCCTCCTTTTCGCCAACTACCTGTAGTACAAAGAAGATCTATGCACCACCTATAACTTCAATAAGTTCTGATTGTTAGCACGTTCAATTTGGCGCCCCTTTCACAGCTACAATTGCAAAACCTCTCCAGATGTGGGCAACTTTTGGAAAGAGAAAGAATTGTGGCATATGGCAAACGCAAGACTAAATATGTTTATTCCATGCTGTTTTTCAAATAATTGACATCAATCATAGATTGCACCCATCTGTTTTTGTCTCTTGATGGCTGCAGATGATGAGAGAAGACTTCTTTTGTCCATGGGGGGATTTGGCTTCAGTACTACATTAAAGATGCAGTAAGTGTCTGGAAAATAACATGCCCGAAAGATAAGTTCTTCATTGGAAGGATGGAGGGTGACGGCAGATAGGTCTCTCTCCTCAGAAACATTCGCGCATATCCTCAGCTCACCTTTATTTGAGTGAAACTGAAATTAAAGAAGGGAGCAAAAAAACTGGGGCAAATAAGAGCTCTTTAATAAACTATGCTTAGCAGGCTGAGGTTCCTTTTTCATCGATATTTCATCAACAGTCCATGTCTTACTTTAAAGAGATGAGCGCACAGTATTGTAGAGAATATCAGCAACATTTTCTTTTATATAATTTAGAAGAATTATGAAGCTTGCTCATTAATGTTCACATTAGTCTTTGGAGGCAAAATATAAGGGCAATGTGTCTTTTGGATCATCATAGATATAGGATGTCACAGATTTTTTTGCAATAATTGAAATATGGACAACTATTGTGAAAATGTTGCATTTTACAGAGCATACAACTTGAGTTGAGCTCACATCAATAGCAACTATACTCATAACAAATCATAAGAACTGTCGACTATAACCAATCTTGACATATCCTGCTTTTAGATATGATTTTCAGCAGCTTTAAGCCACTCGCCTTAAATTAACTGTCTGCTTTCATTTATTATTAACTATGAAGGCAGCACATCCCTTTGACAAACCAGCAGTCTTGTAGACATGAAGCTTTTTTTCTGTTGCACAAAGATTAGAACCAACATATGCATCCTAGGACCAAGGGTGTGTGCTTCCTTTCATGTCTGATGCAACATCAGTGCAATTTTTATTCTTTTCCTATTAAGACTCAAAAAAAAAAAAAAAAAAAAAAAAAAAAAAAGAAGATAAACAGTTGAGCAAAAGAGCAAACAAAAAGAAAACTTTATTTAGGCTTTTGGGATTTTTGGTTCAAACATCCTTTCATGTCATTTTATTTTTAACGGCAAAATGGCTCGCGCTCCTCGGGGAGTGGGCACGAGCAAGTTGCTCTGTCCGTGCACAAACAGCCATTACTTTTGCTTTTTACAGAAATAGAAAGAAACAAACATCTTAGTGACGGATGTGTCAATTTTTTCCAGTAAAAGCTCAAGTTTATGGAGGTGGTGTGCAAATTCTTGGAATTGAAATCATTTCTTGAGCAGTCCAGTCAGAGACAACAAATCCCAGCTGAAGAACTTAAGGCTGCTTTGTGTTGGTGACAGACTTCCAAAGGACAGAAGCTGCGTAACTTTGTCTCAGATCAAAACTATATAAAAAATGCTCCACAACTTCTGGCATCTGAACAAATTAAAGATATGAACCAAGACCAATAGGATAATGGAGAGTGTTTTATCTATCCGTACATAAGATCTTTATTAGTATTCATTACCTTGTGTTGCCAATATTTGTACAAACAAAGCAAGGCCTGTCAGCTGTAGTCTAACAATGTATCTTTGCTTTTCCTCTCATGGATGGTTGTAAAAATCCATCACATTGTGTGTGGGTAAAGCTGTGGGGATCTTATATACTCAGCTGTCCTATTTATCGCAGCACAGAGTGAGGATCAAATCATCCGTTGCTGCTGAGCAAGGAATTGTCTTATGATCCAACACTATAAAAACAGAAGTAATGAGAGGTAAGGGGAGGAAGAGTTAGATTTAAAGAACTTCAAAACAAACAAACAAACAAACAAAAAAACAGTAGGAAGTTAATAAATAAATCCTATGTGATACAATCTTGCTGTTATTTAATTCAACGCAAGTTAAGTCTTTGCTTGGAAAAAAAAGTGCAGTCGCTGCAAGTTTTGAGCTGCTTGATATTTTAAACACGTCAAAAGGATTTTCAGCTTGGAAATCTAAGTATGCTGCAACCCGCTGCCGCCTTGTGAAAGGATCAGCCTGGTAATTGTTATAGCATTCTGAATAGATTAATTACTCTGCATGGTGATGTGGTCTTACTGAGTAACTGACTCACAGTTCAAGCAATAAAAAAAAAGAGGCTGTCATCCCCAAGCCCTACAAAAGAATAATTATGAAACTGTAATTTAGTGTTTTTGCATGCTTTTTGGTCTTCCTGTTCTGTATTAAAGTGCAGTTCAATTTTATTTACTAGCACATTAGTTATTATGTCTCTGATGTTAAATAAAAGCTGTCATACTAATGGAAAAATAAGTTACATGGTTAGCTAGCAAAATCTGTGGTAATCATATCCCATGCTTTTTGGGGTTGGATATAAGACCCAGAAACAGTGCGTGAATAAAAAAGGCAGATGAAAGTAAATTAATGATAACTCGTTTTTAATAAAACGAAATAAAACCAGGTCACCTCTGCCACCCAATTAACATCCAAAATGCAGGAAATCCCGAGGCAAGATTAAATGCAATGTAGAATCTGTGAATACCTGGGTATGGTCAACATGCCACACATAAAACTTTGCTGCAGAGTTAGTGTTGGTTGTGCAAGATCATGGACCCCAGGTTGTCTCCTCTGTTGTCATCCAGTCACTGACTTGACTTTACAGGCAGCCCACTGGGAATGCTCCCGGTTCTCCCGATAAGCTAATCCAGGTCTGCAACCAAGCAAGAATAATTACGGCATTACGGCACGTCTACGCAGCTGTTCCAGACATCGAAGTTGACCAAGCTGGATCATCTCGGCCAGTCATTTCTCCACCATGAACTTTGCCAGAGGAAAAACCTTAAGCTTCAGGGGAGCAACCAGCGAGCTGTGAAAAGCAAGAGCCACAATGTTCAGCATGCATCTCTGTGTGTTTGCAATTGGCGACACGTTACGTCCAGAGCTGTGATTCTCGCGCCAAATATGAGACGAGATGAGATGAGATGAGCAGCTGGTGGATGCAACACGCTACAGAGCTGTTTCACACTCATGAAAGAATTAGACACAATTTGAATATATCAAGCTCATGGAGGCACATTGGAGTGCTAAATAACTAAGCTCCCTTTGTCATTTTGTCAAAGCAAAAATGGGAACAGGGAAGAAAATGGACCAATATCCAGATTGTACACAGAATGCTTTTCGACTGAACATGAGGCAGGTTTAAAACATGATGAAATGTAGATCTTTTTTAAATGATAACGGTCTGGGAATAAAAACTTGATTTAGCTGAGAAAATATGAAATACTTAATTACTTGCTTTTTAAGTGCTGGTTAAGTCTAATTTCTGCATAAAGTAATTGGCACACCGATCAAATAAAAAATTTTAATCAACACATCTCTGCTTGTGGCCTTCATAAGCGTCAGGTGATTAAACCAAAGGAAATCTTTAAAGGCAACATATAAAGACATGACTCAAGACTTCTGGGAACCAGTATATGTTGATGGATTTACATTTTTTTATACTTCTGTTATCCAAATTTTAGACAAATGTTGCATTTCAGAAAAACACAGGATTGTTCCTGATTTTATCTTTGAGGAAGGGCTTACCTTGATTTTAAATGGAAAGACCAAAATCAAATACTTTCCAGTTTCAGGTGAACAATTTTAGAGCGAGTCAGAATGGCAAAGTAGAAAGTGATTCTTTCTAGAATAAACTCTTGAGTTTGTTTTTATTTAAACATTAATTAAGAATTTCTGATGTACAAGAAAATCTTGGCATGTAGAAAGAAAGGAAAAAGCCTAACTATGGTGAAAAACAGTAAATTTGATGCTACATTGTCAGCTGCCTACCATTCTCAATCCCTCTCCCGCTGACTTCCTAACCCAGGGCAATATTCATTATGTATTTATAAGCAAGCACTGTACTGTAATGCTTTTCTTCCCATGTTTACTTCTGCTGCTACTCACACAGGATGAATACCGCAGTCCAGTAGTAAAACTGTTTTCCGTCAGCGTGCCAAAACAAAAAGATGCAGAGGGCGATTCATTTAAAGTGAAAATGATGTGGATTATCTCCAAAGTATCAAGATTCAGAAGTATGCAGATGTAAGCAAACCCTGTCATTGACTGTAAAGGACATAAAGGCAGTGGTTTTAATATATTAACGCTGTCTATTATTGTATGTTTAACTTCTAGGGAAGATCAAATTGTTTGGATTTCATTGATAACCTATAACAAGTTTGGGAGAGGAACAGTTTTATGTAATTAAATGTGTCAAGAAAGGAAAAAAAACAACAAAAAAAACCAGAAGACATACAGAAGTAAAGTGATACGGATGTTGCTCACTAATCAATAAAGTAAGCCCATTCTGACTCACCGCTCTGACACTGCTGGCAGACTCTGGAAGAAGAATTAAGAAGAATGTTTCCATGTCAGCACTAGATATAAATATCCATCATCTGGTGATGAATGAAACAGTCAAGGGAGACTAAATTTGTTCTGCGTCTGCGTAGGCCCTGATAACTCTCCCCAAACATATCTCGTCCTTCACCAGAATGTCAGCTTGAACCTGTTTCAGAGACAAAAAGAATGCAGTGATTAAATTCCTGCCTTCAGCCACCGAGAACCTCAGCACTCGAGAGGATAACACCAGCCAAGGTCAGTGCATTCGCATTCCAAAGCATAACTCCTTGGGTCTGTTGTTGGTTGTTGTTTTTTTAGTTTTTTTTTTTAGTTTTGAGGCTAGGATGGGAGGGGGGAAAAAATCAGAGAGGAATCACTGGGAAAACTCTGAACATGGCGCAAAGTAATCTACGCGCAATGACGTTCCTAAGGAATAAAAGCAATGAGTTTCTGGCTGTTTATTAAACAGCAAGCTTACACTGCAGTATGGTCTTAACTATGATTCATTACACTCACTGAGCCTTGTATGAAAATAAAAGAGGCACCCAAGGAAGCCGCTGGATTTCAGCCACACCAAATTGCTGTAAATTGCTTCTGCGTTACATGCAAATACTTTTTTTCATGAAGTTCACTCTGGTCTGTTTTCTTTCCCTCTCACTTTATTTTACCACCGATTAAAAATGCATGAAAGTGGAAGTTTTAAGATCCTCATCATAAGTCGCCATGGGGTTTTCAAGTTTACACACTGGAGGCAGAGTTTGATATTTTATTCATTAATGACTTTCCTCACATCATAATTATAGAGGTAGACTTAAGGAGTTTGCCTTAAAGTCAAGGCTGACATTTCTTCCTTTATGAGGAGCCAGCTGCACTGAGTGTTCACCAGTTGTTGAGGGTTTCATGTTGTCCCTTACAGCAACGGCAAAATGAGTTCTTGAGGACAATTTGGATGTGTAGAACTGATAAAAGCTCCTCACATCCAGGGCAAGAATCACGTCAGGGTGGGAAGCTGTTCTGTTTATTTTACATTTTTTTGTAAAATGCCATAAATTAGAAAAATGAAAACTGAAGGGGATAAAACATTGCTTATATATGTGTTGAGAATATGTTTTTTTTAAAAGGTGAATGCTGCCGTTTATCCTATTGGAACTCCTGTTAGATTTCATGTTTTGACACCATTGTAAATATGTTAACATGGAATTTAAATACTCAGTTTTATTCTTCCTTTTGTGGATGAAACAAATTGATGAATGCATACATAAATAAAAGAAAAAGAAATTATGTAAATATTTTAACTTCCTAGAAAAAAGAAAGTGAAAGAAAAGTGGTCAAGGATGTAATATTTTCAAGAAAATGTTTGGGTCTACATCTATTTTGCATCTTCCTATGCTTGCATGTATGAATGGATGGATGGATACATGGATATGCCACTCTTTTAAACAGCTCTTTGAGAGGAAATATGGGACTTGGCTCATTTCAGAGAACTGTTGTGACACCAGGTTATCTGGAACTTCATTTGCTTCTAACCTGGCAAGACTTTAAAAATCACATCTGCTCTGAAAATACCTGAATGTGTTCAAAATTAGCTAGAAATAACTAAATATAAGTACATTTTCTTGACAAAGTGATTTTACTTGTAATACAGTTAGTACGTTATAAATGGATTAACTGGAGTTTATTCGTAAGCAGACACATTTTCAAAGTGACCTGCCCATCACTGATCCTTCTGACCTCTGTCTCCACTTTCACATCATGCAATGTGAAGGATTTCTCTCTCTCAGGTCGATTAGGGAATGTGTATCTTTCACTCTCTGGATTTCAGGCTCCTTGCAAGCGGACAGTGCAACGCTCCCACCTCCTGATCTTCCTGACAACAGAATCTCGGCCCACTGACCTTGAGACTAACTTGGGTTACACTAAGGACTGAAAAGAGGCCAAGGGTGTCTGTCTGGAAAAGTTTTTGGGGTTTTTGCAAAGACGTCTCTCCTAAAGGACGTTTGCTTGCTGACAAACAGATGATGCCGATGAGGTACAAAACAAAATACTTTCAAAAAACTTCCGTCTGTGTGAGCTTAGGAGGAAATGAAAGGTTCAAATGTATCAATTCTAAGGCTCATGTTCAACAAAGTTCAATGTAGAGCACTTGGCTTTGATTTTATTTTATAAACCTAAGAAGCTTTAAATGGTTGTGCATTCAGCATTCTTTAATATAATATCTCCAAAAAAATGTGAAAACCATCTCGCCTTTCCTTTTAAAGTTACGACTACTAATTTTTGTAACACCACAAAATAGGAAAAAGTCCAGTATAAACACATTTTCAAATATAAGAAATATGCAGGTAACATCAAAACAAAAACAAACAAAAAAGCAAACCCGTCTTGGAACTTGAAGCATGATCAACGTCGAAGAAGCGATGCTTTGTGTAAGGGCGCTGCTCTCCTTTAAAGCAAAGTTGATTCACTTGGTGAACACTCATTAAATATCTTTTTTGGACCCTCAAGATAGCTCAAAAGTGCAGTGAGTGGCCACCAAGATTTTCTGGGTACTAAAGTGGTGCAATTATTCTTTAGAGCATAGGGTGATCTATAATTCATTCTGTGAGGTTCATTGTTATTCTCATTGGTGGAAAGGGCACTCTGGGGAATGTGATAGGGTCTATACTTGCAGTTAATTAGAAGAGAGGGGAGGTTGGCTGTTTAACAAAAAAAAATATTGTGAATGTGACAGAAAGCCATTAGGTGACAGTAAAATTTGACTTATAGGGAAATTGCACAAATGCAGTCTGTGGTTGCATCTTCTCTCCAGAAAAATGGTGAAAAGTAAATACTTTTGAAATCTCTATGACTTTGTCCATTGCGTAAGTGTGCGCTAACGATTCTGCTTATTTTATTTTTCTTGCATCAAGGATACACAGAAATCTTAGAACTGAATAAATGAGCACTTCTGGTGCTTTGGAGAGCATTAATACCGCTTGAACGTTTCCACATTTTCTGAAATTCAGCAACAAACTGAGTGGATATGATGGAGAGCCATCTATTGCTCCAATCCCAGCTGTACATTTTTAGCTGTGGCTTTTTCTTTTCTTTCTTTTACCAGCTTTTCAAGATCTCCTTGCTTGGAAGGAGAACCTCCACATAGCAATTTTGAAGTTTTTTCCAAGTCCTGCCACAGTTTAGCCATTGCATTTGGGTCTGGACTTTAACTGGGCGATTCTGACATGGTTTATATGCTGCGTCTTAAAACCCTCCACAGTAACTGAAGATTTTTTTTTTTCCTATATTGTTGTTCTGCTGAAAAGTAAACCTTCATAGCCTCAAACAAACTGTAGCTGTCTTTATTCCTGCATTGTCCTGTATTTAGCTCGATTTATCTTTCATCCGCCCCGACCAGCTTCCCCGTCTCTGCTGAAGAACATTTCCACTTGAAACGCATGTCTCAGTCAGCACACTTCAATGCACAATCTTTTGTTGCTGATCAAAGTACCTGAGTGAAGAGGGAGCATCCACACCAGAGTCATTAAGAAATGGAAAAAAAAAAGAAATCTTTGTCATAAAGCTGCTCCGTTTTCATTAAACGTGTGATTTGTTCTGATCCAAAAGGCAGATGAAGTCATTTACATTTCTGCTGGTAAGAAGAAGTATCCTCAAACTTGGGCTACTAATAAACAATGCATTTTTAAAAACATCTTTTTACTAAACATCCACTTGTGCAGTTTCTCCATGTTGTTTGGGGCTGAAAGGAAAGAGAAATAAAACCCCAAGACAAAGCACTACTTTTATAGATTTGACAGGCAATAAAGAATCCAAGACTGTGCTTAACACATATATTAGCCCATTTCCCAAGGCCCGGGGACATATTAGTGCTGCTGGAGAATATTCATTCATAAATAAATAATGGTGAAGCAGCTTATGGGAGGCATCTGGCTTTATATTCGTATTAGCTGCTGTGCTCATGAAACCATGTATCATGATAAAGAGGATTCATGAGCCCTGTTGCTTTTTAAATAAGGGTTCCTTCAAGCTGTTTGTTCTTGTGGAAAAGTGCAATATTAAAGTCACGTTGAATCTCTTTTCCGGCTCTACTAATACATCTAGTAGTTTTAAGAACAAAAGTGAAAATAAACATTAGAATTATTGTCGTACGTTTCGTGCCTTGGACTCTTTGGTCTCCAGCTTCCCGAGGCACTTGTTGATTTGACTGAGCTCGTTTCCCCCACACAGGTGTGTTGTACTTATTCCCATTCTTCTTGAATTTTGCTACTTCAACAACAACATGGACGCAGCGTCTGTTTTGATGCTCGTAATCGAGTTACAGTCCAGCAGAGAGGGTGAATTTGTTCAACTGATAGCAGAACAGACAACTCTCAGCTAGCACCAGAATGAGGTTTTTGCAGGAGGTTCTGCTAAAATGTGTCTTTAACATCTTTGAGAAGCCTTCTACCTGCTCGCCGTCCTTCTGTCGGGCTGGCTCAGAACCATCGGAGCCGGAGCGAACAGAATGAAAAACAGCTTCTTCCCAAGAGCTCTCTGCTGAATTCATAAAACATGCATGCACACACCTGATGGACAAGTGCAATATACCTCAAGGGCAACACATACATAATCACGTTTCTCCGTCCCTTATGCTTCTGTTAATTGGTTCTTTTTATAACCTACTGGCTTCCAAGACTATAGATTTATTATTTTCCAATTTTTCACTTTAAATTAGTAAACGGGTTAGTAAATTGTGTGCATTTTAAAGGTTGTTTCACACAAACTCGTGCCATGTTTCGAATGGAGTTCCAATTAAACCCTCCCACGGTCATTTACAATGACCGATTCAAGCACAAAAATATCCAACAGTGTGATCACATTCCAAACCATTAGCACATCTTCAAATTCAATTTGCTTTCTGATTATTGTCAATATGTCAACTGGTAAGAATGACTTAATGACCGGAGTTCAAAAGTGCAGGTGGATGACAAATATACACGCACAAACAAAATGAAATAAAACAAAACCACAACAAAAACACACCCACACAAACCCTAACAATAGAAAAAGCTAAACAGAGAAGCACTGAAGCAGGAGTACTCTCTGGAAGACATTTTTTTTTGTTGTTTAAAATCTCTAAGTACAGTTAATAACAATGATTACCATGCTCCAAAGCCTTTCACAAATCTAAGATTTCATCCATCTCAAACTCTTTACCCTCTTTGGAAAGTAGAGTTCCCATTATTACACAAATCTGTATTCTCTCTTTCAAGAAATATGCCACATGCCTAATCTTTTTTTTTTTTTTCTTTTTACTGCTTTTATAAAGACATAATGAAAATCCATGTATCCACAACTGCAACAGAGGCACACTCATTCACTGATGGGTTCTTGCTTTTCTTCTCTTCTACCACACAGCCAAACATAAAAAACAGGCTATCGGGGTAATTGTGATGACATAAAAAGTGCCGCCAGCGGAAATCACCTGAACTGTATAAAGGGTCATTACACCTGTCTGCTCAGACAACCATAGCAACAGAAAAAATTGGATATTTACTGCACAGTCTGTACGTTTGCTGCAAACTCGAGGGATTTACAACTTTCTGACATACTAATCCATACCGTTGATCTTAAAAATAAATCTAAATAATTTGTATGTGCATCTAAATGACTGGCCCAGTGTGTATTTGAAGAGTGAATCTTTATGTTTTATTGAATAGATTGTATGAAGTACATTCCAGGCTTCAAGGTTTGGCTGGAATGCATCTCGAAGTGAGTCGGGCCAAAACCGTCTGGCCCATCTCCGCTTCTAAAGAGGCTGTTGTGATGCTGAACAAATAATTCCTTTAACGGCAAAGAAAAACGGGAAAAAGTAACACCCCAGCAGCTTTGTGATTGGGTGCCCATGGGTGCACGCATCTATATTAAAAATCACCGCATTGTTTGGACGGTTCTGATCAAAATCTGAAAGAGTGGCGGTTTATCTCAGAGCTATCTTGGGGTATTTGCTTTGTCTGAAAACACTAGATAAGCAGGGAAAGGAAATGACAGCAAGGAATGATAAAAAATATATATATATTCAATAAAAAATAATAAAAATAAAAAAAAACGAGGAATGAAAAAGCGGATAAGCAGCTGCTTATTTACCATGAAAATTCACCAATCTTGAGACTCTGATGGCTTCCCAGTGCTTTACGTCCAAGCCTTCAAGTACTGAGCACAGTTCAGCAATCCTGGTGATGGTGGGAAGAAGTGGACTTCAGTGAACAGACCACACACACACATACATTATAACACACACACTCACCCTTCACTGTGGGATATAATGCATCTGCAGCCGCATCACCTCCGCCCTGTTCCGCTGGTGTCTTGGATCACTGGTCATGCTGTCCAACACTGTTCCGCCTGGGAAAGATCTCAACTATCAATCTCTAAGCTGTCAGCCACGCTGACCCACTGGACCCCAGACGAATCCTTCGACAGAAATCAAACAGCTCTTCCTTTCTGCAGCGAGAGGCTGACGCTTTCTTACCCTCCTTTGAACATATCTCTCTGAAGGTTGACAGTGGGGGAAAAAACAACAACTCAAACAAGCGGTGTGAACGTAAAGCAGGCTCCTCTAGATGTATGTTATTTGGCAGAAAAATTCACGAGTTCTTATAAATTATTCCTAACTTGAAGCAGAAATTAAACAAGAAGAAGCTTTTATGAGCTAAACGTGCAGAAAACCTGTTTTTTTCTTCAAGTAGCTCTGGCACTCGCCGTTTTACACCTTTTTTTTTATTTACACCTGCCATTATTCTCCTTTTATTTTATTTTTTTTTATAAGATCTCGCCACTATGAGCGCAAGACAGCTAATAATCTGTTGTTACAGACAGGTTCATGTTGTTGACCTTTATCCGTGCCAGCACATACACATTATGCTCGGGGTCTTTCACCTCTCGGCTAGTGCCTCTCTGTCTCTGTCTTCCACTGGTCCTTCCCCTGAATTCTAACCTCCTTTTCCTGCCTTGTAAAATCAATTTTTATTGATTTCTTTGCACTCTACAGGGTGGAGTCAAAAGAGGGGACAAAGGAGATAAAACCGTAGGCAGATTGTCAGAGTAACTCCACCATACCACTGGGGACTTAACCGATCATGAGAGATGAGGCAGATACTGGTTTGAATGCACTTGAAAGCACTGGCAGATACCAGCATAATGGCATCTGGTGCCGATGGTGGATCTCAGCCAGGTTGGCTGGGTGGTCTAATTCATAACATAAATAAATAGGCTGACGACAGGAGACACTGAAGCAAAGATGCATCAAAAGGACAGCAGACACAGCTGTTGCATAAACTATAAAAGTCAAATAAATTCATGAAAATGGTTCTACAGTGAACAATTTGTATTGCACATTGTGATTTTCTTAATATCTGATCAACAATTTCATCCTATTTAATGAAACTATAAGCATACATTAAAAGATATAAAAAATAATAATAAATTGTTGGTGATGATATCCATGTGTTATAAGGATTATGTATTGTGACGTGTTAACATGTCAACAAATCAGTCCCAAAAACATTAAGAAAATTTGCTCCATGTCAACTTTTTACAATAAGATAAATATTTTCTTTTTGAGCAGGCTTATCTCCACAGTAAACCTTAAGCTTATCAACTGGAAAAATACACTTGTCAAATTGTAGGGAAACAATTTTACGAGTTTCCTCACAAAGAATGGAGTGGTCTCTAATTATCATGAGTCCACCTCAACTGCGAGAGACAGAATCTACAAAAATTACATTATATTTTATGATCCTTAAAATCTTTTTGTGGATTTTATTTTGTGAAATAACTATTTGATACCAGAAAAAGATTGAAGTTAGTATTTGATACAGAAATCTTTGTCACTGACAAGAGGTCGAACGTTGCCCGTCGTTCTTGACTGGGTTTTTGGCCCACTCCTCCATATAGATAAACACAGGGCCTCAGCTTCTTCCAAAGATTTTCTATTGGGTTCAGCGCGGCCCCTCTAGGACCTTGAAATGCTTAACTGGTTGTGCACTGGTTGCCCTGACTGTGTGTTTCAGGTTATTGCCACACTGGAAGACTCGTCTATAATCCGTCTTCAATCTTCTTACTCAGGGAGAGAGGTTGTTGGGCAAAAACCTTAACATCGTCCCAGCCATCATCTTCTCAGTCATCCAGTCCCCTTTGCACAAAAGCAGCTCATAGCGTGATGTTTCCATCCCAGTCTGAGAGATTTACATGTCATCCTGAGTTTCTTCTCTTTTCTAATAATTACACTAACAGTTGTTTTCACTTGTCTCCAAGCTTGTTTGCTAATTGTCTTGTAACTTACCCAGTTGTGTTCTATGCGGTCCTTGGACAGCCCATGGCAGAGAAGTTAAAGTCTTCTTCTTTTCTATCATGGCGGACCGCAAGCAACTCCAAGGTGCATACTGCCACCTGCTGTACATGACTGTGTAACACAATTACCTCTTATACATTCTCATAAATTCTGTACTTTAAAGTGTACTTGTGTGGACAGGTGTGTCTTATACAGGCAGGGGTGAAAGTAGTTTTAAATTCTTGGGGGTACTATGACAAAAAAATAAATAAATAAAATTATTATCACAAATGATAATGCACATTATTGTGCACAGAAAGGTAGCAAGCATTTAACTTTTTACTAGCACACACACACACACACACCTACACACACGCGCACGCACACACACATATATACACACATGTATATATAAATGCATGTATAAAAGGGCTGCACAGTTGCCTTGCAACAAGAAAGTCCTGGGTTCCCATCTTTCTGCATGGAGTTTGCATGTTCTCCCTGTGCATGGTGAGTTCTCTCCGGGTACTCCAGCTTCCTCCCACAGTTCAAAAACATGACTGTCAGGTTAATTGGCTTCTCCAAATTCTCCCCAAGTGTGAGTGTGTGTATGCGTGGCTGTTTGTCCTGTTTGTCTCTGTGTCGCCCTGCAACAGACTGGCGACCCTCCCGACCCCAGTAGGGACAAAGGTGTACAGAGGATGGATGGATGGATGGATGGATGGATGGATGGATGGATGGATGGATGGATGGATGGATGGATGGATGGATGGATGGATGGATGAGGATTGAGAAAGGTTATCATTTTGGAGAAAATCTCATCAACATCAATATTTCCACTAAATAAGGAGCAAAAAAAAATTGTTTGCTAGAGTAAAAATCTCCCAGACTCTGAGCTCAAAGCGAGATGCCCAAACTATTTTTTTCTGAAATACTAGACAGTTAATTTAATTTCACATAATTATCGCAGGAGAAGCCATTTTTTTTGTTAAATACTGATGTTTGTTGTAAATGACGTATACTCACAAAAAAAACGAGATAATTAGTCCAAGTTTGTGTTTATTGAATGTTGAGAAACTACAGCAGCTGTGACGAGCCACAGCAAAGGTAAACAAAGGTAAAACAACCTGAACAGGTGAACAACTCTAAAAAAATCTCCCTCTTAAAGCACACCCGTTGCCATGGCAACCACCACGCGCTGAGCACAGGTTACGTTTAAAACATAACATTCGGTCTGTTATGATATTAGGTTTTCAGGCTTGATATTTATTTTGTGATCATTAATAATCCTCTCATGAACACAGCGGTGGTTGATTAGTTCATTTTAAACTCCTGCTCTGCTAGTTATTTTGTAATGGAACCGAAACGCGCAGAATTGCGCAACACCTTGTTGAAACAATAATTACTGAGATTATTATTGTTGTTGGGTCATTAATTTGAACATGTTTTATTGATTTTTTTCCCTTGTTCTTTAATAAAGTTATGAACGTTTTAAGCCAGTCAGAGGAGGACGTGCTGGTCTCAGCGTCCTGGCGGCGTTCAGTTTGTCACCTAATGCCGATATCGACTCAACAGTTTCCAGCGGCGCAGGTGATACACGTGAGGGGCCCGGTCATTGGCCCCGCCCCTCGGCCCGACACTGACTTGTTCCGCTAGTGGTTCGAGGTATTGCACCGCTGCTCTAGCAAAGCACGAACAGTTCAGAAACAATATGAAATGGGGGGAAAAAGCTATTTATTAACTGATTAAGTCGTGGGGCTGCACTGTGGCGCAGTTGGTAGAGCTGTTGCCTTGCAGCAAGAAGGTTCTGGGTTCGATTCTGCATGGAGTTCGCATGTTCTCCCTGTGCATGCGTGGGTTTTCTCCTCCCACAGTCCAAAAACATGACTGTCAGGTTAATTGGTCTCTCTAAATTGCCCCTAGGTGTGAGTGTGTGTGTGCATGGTTGTGTCTCTGTGTTGCCCTGCGACAGACTGGCGACCTGTCCAGGGTGTACCTCTCGCCCGGAACGTTAGCTGGAGATGGGCACCAGCAACCCTCCCGACCCCACTGAGGGACAAGGGTGCAAGAAAATGGATGGATGGATTAAGTCGTGTTTCAGATTGTTCTTGAAAAACTTATCAGTCACAGCTTCACAGTGAACCCGTTGATTTCTTACAGCTGACAGCCGCTCCCCTCTCTTGCAGGTACTGCGTTCCCCCACTAAATCTTTTAGGGTTACGAGGGTTAGTACCCGACCGTATACCCGCCTACTTTCACCCCTGTATACAGGTAACAAGTTCAAACAGGTGCAATTACTACAGGTAATGAGTGGAGGACAGGAAGGCTTCTTAAAGATCGACCAACAACTTTGTGAAGGTCGGAGTTCTTTTTAAATTGGCTGGTGATCAAATTCTTATTTCATGCATAAAAATTCTAATCAGTTCTTTAAAAATCATACTTAGAGGATATTGATCAGATGTGTGATGTATAGTAGTTTCAGTGATTCCCCAAAGTCCATTCAAATAAAAAATATTGAAACCTAAAGCAATTTCAAGTCATTCCCCGACAGTATTTTTTATTCACTTTTTGAGCCAGAAATATCTTGCGTAAAACTTTCTGAATTCATTTTCATTTAAGTTCTCAAGAATTTGAGGCAGATTTTGTTGAAGGAATGTTTTAATAATTCAGATAATAATAATAAAAAAATCTTACCCAGGTTCAAAAGAAGTCTATAGCACGTTTCATTTCTAACACAGCTCTCACTTTTCTTCATTCCACACTGATGAACAACAGCAATGTGATCTCCAAATCCTCTATGCCAATATAATAAAACAATACTTCCCAATTGTGATTTATTTTTTTTCAACCAGAAAGTTAAAGATGTTCAATTATTATTATTCTCTTCTCTGAGAAAAGCTAAGCTCAGACATGCTTGCATCTGCACATCCTCGCTCCTGCACCTCTATGCTGCGTCACGAGGAAAAGTCTGAAATAACAACCCAGTTCACAAATTCAAATTTTGAGTGTTGCTGAGTGTTGATATCTCAGATTACAGAGTATCTGCAACAATGACACAATAAGCCATATTTTTATGGGCTTATGCATCTTGCACAAACACTTTGGGTTTTAAACCGCATGCTGTGGGGACTGCTGGACTCCACGATGAACTTCATGCCAGTAAAGTACATTTAGTGACACGAGAGACAAACACTGATAGCAAAGTGTAATCTCAATAAAATGTAAATACACTGAGACTGCTGCTGTCTTCAGCAATAATGTTAACTAATGAACAAAATACTACAAAAACACGAGTAGCTAGTTTGCTTGACAAAAGCGCCACCTGGTGGGGGAAAATAGTATAGTTACAAAATCGTTATAAAAAGAAGTCCAAACACTCAACATTTTAATGAGAAGTTTAATTTTGTACTTGCATGAAAGTATGTACACATTTGTCCGTTTGGACGAAACAAATATAAAAGTGCACATGATAGAAAAAAACAAAATAAAAAAATAAATTAACTTAAATTCAAAAGACTTATGAGTTCAAAACAGCTAAATGACCAAACAGTTTAACAAAAAAAAAAAAAAAATGCACAGGCATATTGTGGAATAGAGGCTGTAATGTATAACAAGAATCAGAAAATGCAGCTGTCGATCTGATAAAAAGGAATAAACTATTCTCAAACTTAAAAAGTAAACATTTGCAACATATTTAATTTTACAAAACAGCTTGTGGATTATATAAAAGTAAAAAACAAAAAACAAAAGAGACATTCTGTGTATCCAGAATGATTTTCTAGCTTAAAAAAAAATGACACTCAAGACATTTCATTACACAGCTTTCTAAATTCTGCATCATCCAAAGATACATAACCATTACATGTGACTGCTTAAGGCTAGCGATTAGTTTTAGTACATTTGTAGTGCTTACATTTGAAAAATGCCTCAAAAACCCACTTTAAAGCACTGCAAGCCTTTTAAACTTCGAAGCTCTACTTGGGGGAATATATTTGAAGTGCCACAGAACCTGCAGAAATGAAGTGTGTAACTCAAACGTAAAAAATGCAGCTACTTTAGTTTCCAGGTTCAATGCGGCTTCAGTTTAGCAGCAAAATGCATATTGGAATATGTAACGTGCTATTTTATCTCAACAGAGGGAGATGTTTGCTCCTGCAGCGCGGCTGGCTAAATATGCAATTAACAAAAGTTCACAAGCCGTGAAAAAGACAAAAACAAAGGAGTCATCTGTAAAACTGGCTTTTTAAAAATGTGAATCAATAATAAAAAATAAAATCAGCACGACTGAAATGACTGTCTGATAAACATGAAACTGAAAAAAATTCATGTACTGTATTACAAAACTAAATTTACTATCTCTATTTATTGCATGTAGCTACGCTAATATTTTTTTTTACTTTATATATATTGAAGACTGACCACACCTTGGATGCAGCTGAGAAAATGGCAACAGGGGTTCACACGGTCTTTTCCCCCCACTGAAGTAAACTAATGAAAGGCTTTCACAATATACAGTCATAGATAATGAGTCGACATAGTATCCACATATAGATTTTCGCATCCATAGTATTATCTCTGCTGGTGTACAACGGTAAATGTGAAACGACGACGACAAAAAAAAGCCCCACCAGACTAGTGGGAGCACCCATAAAGATTAGAGAAAGTCAACACGGAGGAAATTAAGATGACTCGAAACACTTTACAGCAAAAATGAAATATTCTGTGTTGTATAATTCGGAAATATCGTAAAAGGTGTGCAAATAAAGCAATGGGATATACCAGCCATGCATTGCAATCTATGTTACACAGCTGCAGACTCTTGCATAGTTGATTTAAAATACATGCATTAGTGTTTTCATGCAATACTGCATTCATTAATCATTCTGCTCTGTACAATGACACGTTTACAGGAAGCGGCAAAGGAAAAATGAAAAAAAAAAAAAAAAGAGAGACATGCACTGCAGTGCAGGAGGGTAGACAAAGAAGATTCATGTGAAGATTGTGATTCAGCTTTAATGTTTTCAACTGGAATGAGAACTGGTTAACTCTTTGATTCTACACATTTTTATACTTTTATTTTATCTCAACATCTGGATATTAAAATTATAGCAAGTAAATCCCAAATTGTATTTGTTTGCTTTAGCAAAATCTTTATCTCTCTTGAACATTTGGAAGCAGCTTTGATACGTAAATGTAAAAATCGAAACGTTATTTCGATTTAGCTGAAATATACAAACTAGCCACTGAGTGATATATTTCAGGTGTTTATTTTTGTTACCTAGGTGATTCTGGATTACAGCTCATGGGAACCATAAATTCAGTTTCTCAAAAAAATAAAAATACCACACAGGACCATTAAAATGAGTTTTTACTACAGGTGTGTTGTCTTATTAGGGACAACTGCTTTACAACGGCCGTTGTCAATTTCTATTTCGTGCATAAGCCACAAAAAGTCACTGTCAAGGAAGCTGCCTGTTCGCACAGTGCTTTGTCTCATACCAAAAGAAAGTTGAGTGGAAGAAAAAAAGAGTGGTAGTAAATATGGCAGAATCAAGAAAGGTAACCGTGGCTTTGTGAGGACTGTGAATCAAAAGGTCATTGACTTGTTGTGGGGAGAATCACAAAGTGTGGCGTGCAGATAGCACCGGAGCATAAATACCCATCGCACACATCTGTATCCAGAAAATTTGAAAATGAAGGTCTCAGATTGCAGCAAAAGAGTGCAGTATCTTAATGAGAAACTGAATTTTGACTTTATTAGCTGTAAGCCTTAGTCAATAGAATCAATGCTTCCTTTTAAACTGAATTAGAGAAATAATTGTAATCTTTCAGTAGCGTTCCAATTCACTAAGTTGCATCTCAGCTGAAAACCTGCCCAATTTCCAAAGAATTAGCTGCCTGACGTTTAATATTAAACTATAAGTGCTAACCAGTCAGATCTCTATGTATTTAGCATGTTTAAAGAAACTGTCAGAAATGTAGTGGTGATAAAAACAGATGGGGAAACAGTGGAACATACCACCACCTGTCTTTATAGGGTCCCAAAAACTCTAGAATGTTTTAGGAAGATGATGTACCCAAAAGAGATGATTTATATTTACATATTCTTAATAAAGTATTAACATTTTATGTTTGTTTTTTGTTTTTTTATCAGATTGTCTTAACAGCGACCTCCAACCCTAATAGAAAATATAAAAAAGCTTTGTAAGTAAAAGGGCATCACACTGCTTTGCGGCTACATGAACTTGGACATGGAAACACAAACACGAAGGATGGAATGAGCCATTTCTGAAATGTATACCAACAGTTAGACTTTACAGAAAGACAAAGCAAAATGAATAATAATAAAAAAAGTCTCTTCTGATTCGAGTGCCATGCACATGTTCCTGATAGATTAGGTAAATAGAGCAGCTACAGCAACGCCACATTATCTAAACATGCTGCCTTTTATTTTTACGGTCTGTGACAGAAATGAGCTATTGTAGCAGGCATCAACCGAGGATGATGTCATATCCAAATGTGGGACTGTAACATAAAAACATAATTAAAAATATTTGTTGTGTTTCATTGGTAAGTGTGTCTAGTTTTTAGATTCAGGCCTATTTCCTTTGTTTTATGAAACATTATTACTGATAGATCCTGCCTATCAAGTGAACAATATATTTGATTCAATAATTTTATTTGCCAGTTTAGATGGAGAATTATACACTTTCCAACCTGATGTTGGTGCATCGCTTAACAGTTCTTTTTAAACTTAAGATTGTCAAATAACTATTCAGGGTTAGAGAGACTTTTGATAGACCTACATAGTCATTTTGACAGACACATTCCATACAGACCTTTTAAATAAGGCAGTCAGGTTCAATAAGGTGGCATTTTCTCAAACAACCCGAGAACCATTGTAAACTTGACAAATGCTACGGAAACAGATTCCTGCATATCTAAAGTAAAAAAAATAAAAAACTATTTGAGATTTAACTTCTGATCCTGTACAGACATTTAAATCTTTGAAAACAAAGTCTCTGCTGGTTTCTGATGTGTGAGTATTGCCAGTCGAGGTGGCACAGCCTTACAATGACAAAGCTGCAGTTACAGTCTAAAACAAGCCTGACGCCAGGCTCCTGACTTGCACATTACTTTCCTTCTATTGTTTATAAAGTAAAACCGTCACGCAATGTCTGGTAGATCGGATCAGAAAGTTCAGCATTCATGTCCACACACTGACAACTACTCCCAGACAACATCTGCTGAGTTATTTAGCTAAGTAAATGGCTCATTACCAATAACGTGATTCAGTCTTCAGAAGACAAAATGTTGTCAAATATAGTATCTTGAATGAGGTACCAAAGGTTATGATACAAACACCAACAACTCTGTAACTCGTTAAAATTGTGGTTACAGTTCTTAACGTCATTATTTAAAAGAAGAAAACCTGTCAGTGCTACTGAAGCAGTGGTCTGTTACAGCACCAGGTGTATTAAATGAGATATTTCTTATGGTACGGTGACCCTTGCAACATTGAGATGAATGTACCCTTTTACCATTTTAAGTCTAAGGCTGCTTACTCTACTTTACCATACACCCTATACTATTTAACCAACTATTATATAATAATTTTTCCTATGTTTTTATCTATACAAAGTGCTATTGAACAACATTCCTATAGGTGACACTTACAGTAAAAGACTATTTTGCCAAAAGGCAACATTTTGTTCCATGTGCAGCATTAAAAGGCGCTTAAGATCATTTCTTATCTTGCTCATAGAGGGGGGAAAACAGATACAATTTATGTTATGTCTACAGTTTTATAGATTATATCGATATATATTTATAAACTTTAATTTTTAAAGGGCTTTTCTTTCAAAACATCCAATTTTTTTTTTTTACATCAGAACCTAAATACATTTTTACTTAAAAGAAAACTTTTATCAAAACAGTACTCTATAAAAACAAACTAAAGTTTCAAACTTTTGCAAAACCTCTTTGATAGAGCAATTTTTAATATTTTCGGTTTTGGTCTAGAGCCATCATTCACTTAATTTTTTTTTTTTTTAATATTCAAAATAAAGACTCATTTGTTGTTGCTCCTATGCATCAATGCCAAACACTTTCAAGAATGTTAGTGAATCTTTACAAGTAAATATGGCATGCATTTTCCTCCACTGCTTTCAATGTAAAAACTTAAGATTTATATTAATAAATGTGTAGACAACATGAAGAGAGGTGAGAAAGGCAAGAGGCTCAAAGCAATTTGCCAAAAATAAAATTTTTAAAGAATTATTTCAGAATGAAACTTAAAACGTGTTTTCCAAACTATGAAATAACTGGGAGTTGGTACCAGAGGCTAATTTTGATGTCATGGTTTTGTTTTCTTTGCCACTGACTTTTGAATATTTACAGAAGACATTCGAAAGGCTGGAAAAATACTGTTAGCATGTCAGGCAAGTGCCATAAACTCTTATATGCAGATGACAGAATGTTTTTACTTTAATAAAAAACAAAAAAGAAATATCTTAAACAGGGAAATTTCAAAACCAACGACTTTAGGGCTGATGTACAAAACCATAACAACAAAAAGTGTGTCTCAAATACATCTGATGCTAACTGAAACTTAGGCACAACGTAAATAGCTGCATTGTTCTATTTCTCATTACTACCACCGATGTATCACTGAGGCCTCTGTGTTGTTCGTGCAGGAGATTGCATGCTTGATGACAGCTTTCGAGAAGATGCCATCTTTTCTAGAGGTTTCTTCCCATCTGTACGAGACTTGCTACTTACATCGGATGAGGAAGACTTAGACTTTCCTAGTAGAGTACGACTAAGAGAGCTGGGGGGCTTGGAAGACGCCTGCTTGTCTGAGTTTGACTCGCCTCCCAGAGTTTCTTTAGAGGTTTTCGAGGACCCTGCGTCTCCAACCTTTTGATCGTCACCATCTACCTCCTTAGCTTGTCCGTTCTGCTTGCATGTCCTCTCCGAAGCCTTTTTGGTAAGCAATGCGCTTTTTCCTAAATCGGCCGACCGGCGACTTTCTCTTTGTCGGAGGGCACTCTTGAAGAAAGACAAGCCTTTTTCCTCTGATTTGCTACTCCGCTGTAGGTCTCTGGTGGATACACTTGGTGAGCGCAGGCTAGTGACTGAAGAACTGCTGCTGGAACTCCTTACAGACCTCCTCTCAAGCCGACTACTGTCCCCATTCTTGGGAATTGAACTACGGGACACACAACTGCTCCGATGGCTGTCAACGAGGGGGCTGGTGTGCATAGAATCTCTGCTGAAACTCCTTTCCATCAGTCGTTTCCGGCAGCTCGTCGAGCCTTTCTCAGTAATGCTCGAGTTCTTCTTCGCAGTTGGAGAGGGAGAAGCTGAAGACTGAGGTGTGGAGCGGAGGGAAGGTTTACGTTGTGGAGTCGCCTCGGGAGTTTTATTCGATTCCTTCGTTTTAGAGGGAGTTCCACTGGGTGTCAAGGTGCTTTTCTTCGTGTTTGCAGTCTTCTCCTTCGTGCTGCTCAGCTTCTTGCCTTTTGCCGGGGAACTGGAAGACGCGTCGGAGGCTGGGTTCTTATTGATTGAGCACAGACGTTTTTTGGAGGTCTTCTCCAACTCTGTTTTGCTGGAGCTCTTGATAGAGCCTGTGCTCTCGGACTTCAGGGTGAATCCTCCAATGCTACTTTTTCTTTTTTGCTCTTTGGAGGGGGTTGCTTGAGCGGGTTGTATGTTTTGGTCTATAGCTGTGATCTCATTGTTGTTGTCAGTTGTGTCGTTTTTGTTGCTCTTCTTTTCCACTGGGGTGGGAGCCCTGCAGTACATCATGTCTAGGAACCTTTTATTGCCGTCTTCACCGAAGTTGCTTTCCATCATAGACAACGGAGTCCTGCTGCCAAAGTACCGTTCATGTCGACTGTAGCTGCCAAAACAGGACGTGGATACCTTATCGTCGCCTGCCTCTCCTATCCTCTCCAGAGGAGGAGAACACCGAGAGTCCAAGGAGAAGCGTGAGGGTGAGTTGGATCTCATCTGGAGCTTGGCAGAGAGAGACCAAGACGGCTTCATTCCACTGTCGCTGAAGGCCAAAGGGCTGGCAATAGATGACCTTGAGGACAAGCTCTGTCGCTGAATGCTTCTCACAAATGGGCGGACTGAAAATCCTCCTAAAAACAGCAAAGGTTTTAAAGATTATTTTATTGTTAAGCGAAAAAGATTTTTGTTTTTTCTTAAACTAAATGAGCAAACATCGAACTGGGGTGGGCGATATGGACTTAGAATTTTATCACAATATTTTGTGGCACTATTGTGATAATAAAAATGATTATGAAAAACTATGTATTATGTCTTTATTAAGTAACTGTATGGTTCAGCAATCATAGTGTCACAAACACAAATACTATTCTTGAAAAATGTTCATGTTTTAAATTGGCTTCTTCAATGGAAAATGTAATTTACATCAATAAACTATGCAAAGTAACTACGTTTAATCTAATTTTCAAATGTACTGATTGTTGTGGAACAGTGGAGAAAATAATAAAAATAACATTCCTGGTAATATCAGTATTGGATTTTTCTTATATCATTAAAGGAAATTTATCAAGACAACAATAAATCAAATTTTTTATCACGATAAGAAATGTTCATAAGTGATAAACAATACAGTAAATGCCCACTTCTAATATCAGAATAATATGGGGTTTACAAAAGTAGGACATGATAATAATATATATTGTATTAAATTGAGGCGATCTAGTAACAACGGACACAAAAACAAGTTTCGCAACTCATAAAACTTGTGGTTGACAACTGAATCAATAAACTGACATGGACATAAATCATAACAGACAGTTATTTATCATATATATTGCAGAGCAGCACAGAATGACTGAATGTGTTACTATCAACTATGTAGAAACGTCCAAGTAATATTTCATTGGAACATTTTTTGGGGGGTGGGTGGGATTGGTAGCAGCTTGATTACAATAAAAAATAATAATAGTTCTTATTTAGCCTGATTTCATTTCTGGTTGTAGGCTTTTTTAGCTTTGTGAGTCACTCAAAATTAATATGGGAAAATACAGTCAGATGAATGTGGTTGAAATGACCACTTCCCATGCAATTTCAAACACTTTAAATGAAGGTCTATCCTCACCATCATCCTCATTGCGTTCTGCAGGAAACTCCACTGACTCAGCCAGTGAAGCAAGCGAGGTACGTCTGGATGAAGCTCCAGAGGCCAAACTGGCAGGCCTGCTTCCAGGTAACCTATTGATCCAGTGGTCGCACAGTGATGAGCTAGTGGAGCCTGTGTGACAGACGAGGGGGGGATTCAGATCAAAACTTAAGTTCCAGCACAAAGAGAGATCTCAGGTAATTTTGTCAAAACATGATCATTGGGTTAAGTCTGCATGCAAACAGTATATAAAGGATGCTGACCAGCAACAGAGCTGTTGGCAGACCAAGAGGGAATTGTGGTTCTTCTCTGATAAAACAGTATGTAGGCCGTTTGCTGACACACAGCATCGTCAGAAATTGGTGTCACCTCACTGTCGTCGAAGCAGTACCACTGACCATCAACAGAGTTTTTGCAGTAAGCTGAGTACACAGAGCAAGAATAAAACGGGTTCAAATTAACAATCAAACCCGTTCATTTGGATCTTGAAATATGAACATTGTTTAAAATCGCTTCAACTAAGTGCATCACCAGTGTAGTGTCCTCCATGCATATTGCCATGATGGTTGCAAACAGCATACAGGTCATAAAGGTAGTCATCGGGGTTCCTCCCAAGGCCGTAGGACCGTCTCCATGGCGACCAGTGAGACGGTAAACTCCAGCTGCTCTGGCTTCTCTTGACCACATGCGGTGCCATGTCCATCCCCATCAGTGGGAACCTCACCATGTTCTGCATCTTCACCCTCCGGTCTCCTTCCTGAATTCAGAAACCGATGGAGATCCAGAAGCAAGTTAGATTGAAATGTTTTTTTTCTTTCAGAAATCTATTTTAAAAAGTGTGACTAGGCCTGTCACAATAACAAATTTTGCTGGACGATTAATTGTCTAAAAAAATTATTGCGATAAACGATAATATTGTTTCAAGATCTTTTGACACTGATTAATGAATATGACTAATAATACATGCGATTTCCTGATAAATACACTTTATTTTCAAAAGAACACATAACACTGGAACTGATAAACTAAATAAACAAAACAACCAAAAACAAAAATAAAATGGATTCTCAGTCTCCTTTAACAAAAAACGTACTTGAATAAAAACTAAACAACATAAAGCCAAAGTGGAAATAAATATTGCATTCAAACAAAAGAGTGCAGATTATGAAGTCTGTATGTGCCTGTCAGTAATCACTAGATTTAAATAAAGAAGATGGGCACATCCGACTACCTAATGCAATAATTCATACTAGATGATTTTTTGCCCCTATTTTCTCCTTATGACAATCTTAGATCGTTGGCTGATCTAAGATTGGACCCGAAGTCCAGCAAACATTGGAGATGATATGTAGAAACAACATTAATATTTATTCAACATTTCGTGCAAAGAATATAGAAATGACAAGGGGAGGAACTGGAGCCAAATTGCTACCGCAGTTGATAAACCCGGTAAGTTTTCAGCTGTTCTTCGTTAACGTGACATAAATAGGTTATAATGATTTTCATGCACTCAGGACTTTACGCTGACTCTAGCCACATGCATCACAGGTAGATTCTAGTAAAGCATTGATTAATGCCTGATTTTAAAATTAGTTAACTGGACTTGTAGCCATTATTTTGTGCCCAGGTGGCTGGACACCACATGGCAAGACGAACCCGATCGAACCGTTATACCTGGGATTTCTGTCGGCTAAGGTGTGGTCTCTCGGGTTTCGAAAATGGGCCGACAGTCGGCCGACAACTCGTGTAATGTGAGCTGGACACTAAGGAAATGAGGAAGGGTCGGTCAGTGGAGAGCACCGGAGCTGAGCCTTTTTTCATTCAGTGTCATCAAGAGAAAGAAAAAAGGCCGGAAGAGACGATAAAGCCGATAATTAAAATGAGGTCCATAGGTTTAATTTATTGTGCGATTAATTAATTTATCGTTTATTGCGACAGGCCTAAGTGTGACTTGTGTAATATAGGGATTAATTAAACACAGTGACATATTTCAAATATTTATTTCTGTTAAATTTTCTTTTAATAACCACTGATATGCATCAACAACCAACTTCCACAGCGATGACCTTTCGTGGCTTATGCTCCTCTAAACAGAGGGTATCAATGACTGAAAACTACTGACAAATCAGCAGCCTTATCTACGCCTGAGAAGACAACAGAAAACCTTTAGATAAAACAAATCCTTTAACATAGATTTTTTTTTTTTACAAAATTTTCTGGGACACTCAATTATTAGTTTGATATAACCCTGCAAGCCATCGAGATAACCATGAATAAATGTAATTAATTACTGAAATAAATTAGATTTTTAAATAATTTTCAAATTTATTAGAATGCGATTATATGCTTGAAAGACTGTTTTAAGTTTATTTAGTAATCGCTTAAGCTCAAATACCTGTCGAAATCTCTTGAGATGCAGTATAAGCACATCCGGCAGCGTCCACAAGCTGAGCTTTATCCGGCCCTGCTGCAGCTGCTTGCAGTGGGGACAGCGCCAGGCATCGTCTGGAGCCAGCTAAAACACACACACACACACACACACGCAGGCACGCAGTCCAAAATGAAGAACAAGTTTCAACCACACTGCTTTTAAAATAAGCTCCACACAGGATGAGGCCCACGTTTCCACCCTTTTCTCTACTTTCCACCAGAGCAGTTGGAGGCAAGTTAAACCACAATGGAGGCATTTGACGAAGCTTAGGATTTTTAGTCTATCTGAAACATAGCATTAGCAGTTACATGCCGTTGAACTGTGAGAACAGAATAGCTTTTGGATGTTTGGAGAAATTTTTAAACAAAAAACAAAAAGAAAAGTAGGGATGTTTTTTTTTTTTTTTCAAACTGCTATTGCCAAGGCAAATTTAGGTTGTATTCTTTTCATGGGAAACTACTGAGTGAAAGCATTTTTGTCTGCTGGTTTGTACCTGCTCCTCTTTAGTGTAGAGCTGAAAGCACTGAGCGAGGGTGCAGGCCTGGGGCTGATGATGCTGCTGCCTGTGCAGATAGACGCTCTCTGCATCTGGAATGTACTCCTCCTCAGTGTGGCCGAACAGACTGCAGAAAACAGGAGACGTATAATCAAAATGATCACAGGTATTTCTTCAAATACCTTCTGTTTTAGTTGATATTATTATGAGAGTGTATTTTGATACTTTATTGCAGGTTAACACCAGTAACTGTGGCAGTAATCAGTTCAAGTTTATCACTTCCTCAAAATGACCAGATAAAAACAACTCAGAGGACTCTTCTAGAACAAAATTTAACGACTGCCCACAAAAGAATCCTGATTCAGAGAAATGTAAAAGACTGAGTCGGACAAGAAGAGGCATGTGCACTGATGATCCAGGATAGTTTGGCTGGCATGACATAAAAAAGCTGATTCATCTGATTGGGTAGGAGGACTTCATCGCTGGTGTTTAGTTAAAAGAAAGCTTTTCCAACTGCAGAGCATCAGTTCAAAGAAAAATCTGGTCTATTTTTTCAAAATCAGACAATTGTGAAAGGCAGTACCAAAGTAGAAACTTTCAAGAGCTCAAAAGAGACTGAGTCTGGTTTGAGGTTCTTTAGAAAGCAAAAACATTGTCAGAAATTTTGATCAAAGTTGTCAGATTAGGTCTCCGTGACTTTTATAAATTGTTGTTGACCTGCAAAATCTTCTGCACTACAAAAGATGTTATTCGATTTAAATAATACAATTGTTTTAACATTTTTAATAGTGCATTACAGAATCTCTCTTTTTATGGCATCTAGTAGTGAGCATTAACTTTGTTAATTCAACTGTGTTTTAACTCACTAGTCCTTGGTTTCCTTGTCCCACTCGACCACAATCTTCACATGTGGAGGTCCCCCTTGTCCACAGGACTTGTACGCTCTGCAATAAAAAAGAAAAAAAGTCAGTGGCATTTTTTTTACAATTCAGACTCCCATTTCACACATTTTGTTCTCTGACTCGTTCCTGTACACAACCATTTTGTGCTTAAGTCCTTAAACTATGTCGCTTTATTTTTAGTTGTCCTTTAGCTTTTTCATTGATTAGAAATAAATTGCTGTAAAAGTGTCAAATCAGAACTTTAAACTTATTCAATTGTAAAAACTGAATTTCTACAGATACATACTACTAATAAAATATTATTAATATTTTTGTTATGTGAAGCCAGTATCAAGAACTGTTAGAACCAAATGTCCTTTCATTCATTACATGTCACTTAAAGATCAAACGGTGTAACAGCAATACATAAAGGATTACGACACAAGAGTGACGCACTTCACTGGTTCATTAAGTAATGAACCAGTTAAGTAACCAGTTAAGTAATGAACCAGTGAACAAAATAAGCTAAACTAGAATCTCAACACTCAAATTCCTGCTTCAACATAACTTACCCCAAAAGCAATAAAACTAAAGGAGAACATGAGTAGAAGCAAATCTAGAGAAGACTGGTGTATTCTATACATCTCAATTTTCATATTTGCTATAATTGTTTTTTGGAATTCGTATTTCTATGACCGAAGGAACTATAAGAAGATGCATCCTGGAGAATCCAAATCAGGCTTAATTTATATGTGAAAATAACATGACATTAACTACACGAACTGACCTTTCAACCGTTGGGTGACACAGTGGTCTCTCATCTTGAGGAAGGAGGTAGGTAATACCAACTACGCCAACCACCCGAAGACTGAAAGGTCCAACCTAAACAATAAAGTAATCTTTATATTGCTCTTTGTGATCTCACTGCTGGTAAAAAACGAGTCAATTCACAGACAAAATATTTCAATTAGATTACACCCAATGTAACAGGCAGAAATGTAAAATCTCCCTACCTGGATGTAGACCCCAGGCCTCAAAAGATGTCGCATTTTCTCCAGGATCTCTTTTTGTAGAGCATCCCAAGTCACAGTGCGCTCCATGTACAGTACAAAAGGCAGGCCAAATCTAATAAAACACATTATAAAGCTGTCATTAACTGGGAAGACACTTCACCAAAATTACAAGCGCTGACATATTTCATAGCAGTACCTTTTTGCCTGGTGGCCAGTGCACGCTCTGTTACACACCAGGAGAATAACCTTTTCTGGCCCTACGTTTTTATTTGGAGATCCAGTTACAGGAGTCACTGCCCCCTGCATGAAGGATGGAGTCCTGCTGATTTCTGTCCCGTACTTTAAATTGTTGTGATTTAAATTTGCCAGAAGGCTTCCTGTGACAAAAAAAAAGGCACACTGATGTTTCTGTGTCTGCATCGTTTATTATAAGGAGAAAAAAAAAATAGTATCGAACCATTTTTGAAAATTGTTTCCAGCTTACCTCTTTTTGTGCGTAGGTTTTCTAATTTGAAGGTCTCTGGTGTCTCAAAGGCAAAGATGGAATCGCTCTCTTGGATGATGTCAAGATCGTCGTCATCGTCGCAAAACGAGCGGTGGAAGCCATCGTAATACATTTCAGTCAGAACAAACTGGGAAAGGAAAAAGGGAAAGCCGAAATAATGCTTCTGCTGACAGCTACCTTCAATTTCAACGCTCGCTTCAGGGAAAACTAGCTCAATTTACAAATTACTATCTGACTGGAAGGTGGAATAAGTTCGACAAACACTGACTGAGCCGACACCTTGTGCCTGTAACACAGCCTTTCACTGTCAGACCCTGAACAGAGACAGGAATAGCACCTGGTCCATTGGGATCTTGGTTTCACGTGACACGGCGTCTCTGAGGCGATAGACAGTACTTTTGAGAGGAACAGCAACTCCGATCCTCATGCAGTGAGAGTACTTCCCCTGGTAGACCACAGTCACATACAAGGGCCTGATGAAAGAAAAAAGAAAGTTAAAAATATTGTTTAATGTATATTGATTTGCAAATGACCAGTTCTTTTAAGCCAGCTGATAAGTAAAAAAAAAAAAAAACTTTGACACATCGGTAAATTTAAAATGAAGTATCACAGAGTGACTGATATTCTGACTCAATAAATTAGTAGTTTGTCCTTTACTGATGCAGAAACCACATCGTTTCTGAGTTATTCCAACAAAAATAATCAAAGTTTGCATTAATAACTGCACATTCAAGAGAAGACGTTTGATACGCTCAACAGTAATGTCCAGCTTTCATTTCCAGTGAACAAGATTTTTGATCCTTGCAAGGCCAAGCCCTTCAACACATTCTCGTTTTCTCTGTTTTTAAGAAGGTAAAATGTGCTCTCATTTAAACATTTGTCACTTCTTCACTCCTACCAAAGACAAGAATTTGCAATTTGGGACAAGTGGGAAAACCCCCCCACCCCGCAAACTCATCCATCCTGTACTACCAAAGAGAAAAGATGCACTGCTTACAGGTTAAACTTGCTGATCTACAACATAACAACATGCTACAGTAGTTTTTGTTTTTCTTCTTCTCTCTCCTCCCTCTGCGCTCACACGTAATTGTTTTTGTTTAAAAACTGGAGCACATGCTCCTTCTCAACCCGTTTGATGCTCCTGCACCTTTAGCTTGACGGCCCTCCTGTCAAAACAGGTTTCCTTCCTTCCCTCCACCGCCACACACACACACACACGCACGCACACACACACACACACACACGCACACACACACACACACACACACACACACACACGCACGCACACACACACACACACACACTTCCATTATTGTCACACCCTTGTAAGCTTCTCAAAACACATACACCTGCATGCACAAACACTGTGTTTGACCTAACGTCAAAAGTGGCAGTGCTTTAGAGACTGTATGCAGTGTATTTAGGTGTGTGTAGTTTCAAAGAAGAAAACACAGCCACGTTAAGTGGCAATAGTTAGGAACGTGTAGGGACCCGAAAGCAGAGCTCTAGAAACTGGTTCCTCCCTGCTGATCCACAACCAGAGCTTTAAAGAGGAACTCACCGTGTGTGTGGTAGAGGGATTGGTAAGGAGATGCAAAGGAAGGGGTCAAAGGTGTTGCTCTGCTTTTGACAATGCGGGCACGTAAGAGAAGACCTGTAAGGGGGGGGAATAAATCTCTTAATGTGATCAACAGATAGTGTTAGCAGACTCTAAATGAATTAAGCCTACCTGTACTGAGCCTGGAACAGCTCCTGCACAAACGACCCAGCAGAGAGAGGAGGAGAGGGCCCCTCTATGCTTTGGTCATCTTCTTCAATGGGAGGCTAATGAGACGAGATGATTTATTAACCTGACTGGTCATAATTACACTCGTCAGTGAGGTGCATATGATGCCTTGAGATGCAATTTATATTACTAGATTCAAGTGGAAGCACAAGGTCAGGAGAGTCTAATTTGGTCCGACTACAATTTAAGCTAATGAGCAAAATTAAATAAGAAACAATGTGATGTGAAAAAAAATATATAATCTGATGGCTCAGAGATCAAGAGTGAAGTCTCAGATTTCTCACTTAAATTACAGGACGTCCTGCAACTTATTATCCTTCTGATAGCTTCACAATTCACCTTAATAGCAGGCCTGGTGTTTGGGTTGACGGTGTTGAGATCCTCGTGTACTCTGTCCAGCAACCACAGCAGAAACTCTTGAGCATCGTGCTGAGCGTTCCCTTTAAACTGTGTGGCATTTTTTGACACAGCATTCTGCAACAAACGACAAAATCCAACAATACAAAAAACTGACAAAAGCTCCAAAACGTTCAGTTTGCCTATGATTTAGTTCATTTTAGCAGATTAATTCACAACAATTGACATCTTGGGGAACTTGCAATAGAAACAGATAAATGTTTATACAGAAATATATACTCAGATCAATCCAATTATACATACAGACTGAAATTTGACTACATACATCCAAACTTGATTTTAAGACTAAGAATAAATTGATTTTATCTCTGTTATATCTTTCTTCCAACCTTATTTTAGATAAACACAAGGGCTGCACAATATGTTGTAAATATTTCCTCATCTTAAAATTAACATGTGCAATAATATTATAGCAAGTTTCCTGACAAATAAACCCTAAGTGTGTGGAATTAATAATTTGCATGCTGATAATTAGTGCAGCATCAACCAACCAAACAGACACTGGACATTTTCTGCCATCAGCTCTGACCGGTGATCATTTGACGGAATAATAAACTGGATTTTCTTTCTATTATTTATCCAAAGAATAAAGCTGAAAACTGCCACAATTTTCAATAGCATCAACTTTAATTCACATTGTCTAGATGAATACAAATTCCTCAAAGGCTAGAGACATTTTTACTGAATTAAAATGAATAACCCGACCGGGAAAAAAAAATAGAATTTATCTTTAAAGACTGATTATTTTTTCTAAGTAATCAGAATCAACAGATGAGATTCACGAAGAAAATTGGCACACGGTATTGGCCCCCCAAAAACGCCTGATCAGTGCATCTCTACCCAACAATACGTTCTGCCTGTTTGATGAAGCCTCAGTTTAACCGATATTCACATCTAAACCAGTGCCAAGATGCTAAAGGTGACAGAGAATTGGAAACATTGTAACATGAGAAATCAACATTAATGTCCATTCATACTGTGTTGTTTTGGTTCTTACCTTGAAGTCCCTGCTATGCTGAGGTGTGTACTCAAACGTCCATAAAGCCCGCACCAGTCCGGACAGCTGCTCGGTCACTTCTCCTTTGCCCAGAGGACCTTTCTTCTGCAGATGCACGCCGTTTGTTTTGGGCTTATCCTCCTCCAACTCCTCGCCTTTGTAGTGCTCCAAAACGAGGTACTCGGCGAAGAGTTCCGTGTTACTCAGGCACTGCAGGATTGCATTCATGAAGCAGGTATTACCGTGGTTCTTCAGACCTGACACTCCGGGAACTCGATCTCCGGACAGGAACCCACCAAAGTCCCCATCCTCCATGGGGACATCTTTACTCCCAGATTTGAACGCGGAGAATCCTCCATCATCCTTGTCGTCGTCGGTTTGCACTTCAGATCCAAAGTGTGATAAGGCTGTCAGCGTCCGGAGGACTTTGCTCATAAAGCTACCCACGGAGCGCACGGAGCCTCGCCTGAACAGCTTCTTGCTGAAGCTCGACTTCTTGTCCTTGGTCGCGGCTTTGCAGGACATGATTTCCCTTTTGCCTTCTGACAGACGGGCTGTGCTGAACCAGGGTCAGCTCACTGGCTACCTGCTGCTACATCTCAAAACAGCTCTAGTATTGGGACAACTCCGAGTCTGTTAGCTAACCTTAACCGTTGATACACGGGACATTTTGCCTGAGATGTGTCTCCCTAAAACTCGCACAACAGTTAATTACTTTTTTTTTTTTAAATATATAAAACAACTACAAAGGATTGCGATAATTAATAGAATAATATCCAGATATTAGCCCGGTTATTGCGGATTGGTGCAACTTGCGACGGAGTTACCTTGTTTTTGCGGGTTTCTGCCCTGCAGCGATGAATCAGTTATGCTGAAGTATAAAATAACAGCAGCCTTAGCTAATTTAGCCAAGGCTAATGCTAGCTCCAATAACAACACGAACACCTGAAACGGTGACAGTCTGTTTCGGTCGAGATATTTTGGTCCAGTCGGAACGGATATTCCGCCATGGCATGCAGCTAACGACGGTCAAAGTTAGACACCGTGCTGAAACTGAATAACCTCACATTTTAGGTTCATTTGGAGACACATTCGGGCCAGACTGGAAAGGCTTAATTTGCTTCTTCTTCGTGTGAAATGCGTAAATCACGGTTTACAACTGCTGTACAGCACCACGCACTGGACAGGAGGGAGACTTACTGAATTGTTGTTTTGTTTTGTTTTTATGATTCATTTGACATTGTTTACAGCCAGAGCAGAGGTCTATAGCGTACACAGACATTGTGCTGAAGTAACATTAGCACTGCTTCAACATGTTTTAACTGAAGTAAAGGTAAAAACTAGCCGTCACATAAACACACATTTAGCTGTCTTGGTGTCTTGGTGCTTGCAAATCAATTTTCAATTCCCAATCATTAAACAATAAAAATATTAAAATCACCTTCTTCTGTGTTATACTAGATATTGCGCCGAATAACATTGTCACATTCTTGATCCAATATTGCCAATGAAGACAGAAAAAACAGAAATAACTGGTGAATGCTTCTTCAGTTTCTTTGTCTCCCTGAGGGGGGCGCAAGAAGCACGCAAAAACGAAAAGATGGATGAGAGTTTGTTGCACATAAAGGCATGGAATGAAAATGAAATTGTCATTGTTTAAGTTCTTCATTAACAAAGATGGCATGTTCATTTTTCATTACCCTGGTAGTTACATTTATAGTGGCACAATTGTGACTTACGTTACTGTTACAGATAATTATCTAATTGTGTTTCTTGCTTTTTTTTCTTCTTCACAGTAATAGAGAAGTACAATCCTCTCAACTGAACTGAGCTTTTGTCCTGAACTCTACCTATGAGTTGTGTGATATTAACCGAGAAACTTGTGAGGTTGGGCTTTGTAATTTATTTCAGAATTACAGGAATGAAACTAACAGCATAACATAATGACGGCTTGAGACTGAATTTTTCCAATGTTAAATTTGTTTGACACAGCCTGACGTGATCAGCGCTGTTTTGTTCCGAGGTCAACGCTTATGTATTCTGTTGGGGGATTACGCTGGGTACTTGAATTAATTCATGCAAAACTTTGGTTTGAAACTTCTAATAAAAAGTTTGTTTTGTTAAGATGGAGGTAAGCACAAAAAATAGACGTGCACATTCAAGCCTAAAAGAAAAGCCTAAGAATAAATGTGATGAAAAATAAATAAATAAAACAAAATAATCACCTATGAGAAAATATTGATCCAATATAGCTTAATATCTGTCTGAGTGCGGGACTTAAAAAGTCACTTTTCCTTTTGCCCTGGTTATGACCAAATCCTTCACTTGCTATTTGCCGTCAACACTTCAAGTAGTTGAAACCAGCTGGGGAAGTTCTCTAATGATGTGTCCATGGAAACAAGGAACATGGTCACATGTGTCTTATCATCACTCAGCACAGGAAAAGCTCTATACTTTATCTTGGATCTTACAATAATGCCAAGACATTTCAAAGTCAAGCACGAGTCCACATTTGTGTTTCTCCTCCTTGATGTGCTTAACAAAGCCTCTGATAAAAACCTTTTTGGAATCTTTACTTAACACCTCTCTCACATTGATTGATTTGATTTTACACCCCTCCACATACAGGCATTTTGGAAAAGAGAGCAAAAAAATGATTTATTTACCGACCCTCAACAAACCATTCAGTCATAAACAACCTAAATATCAATTAGTAGCACCTTTAAGCATAAAAGCACTCAGCGAATAAATCATTTTGGAATCCTGAACCAACTTTCGTGTCCTTCATGTCAATGAATTCCTGACAAAGAACTGAGAAAAGGCTTTAAAGATTTATGGTTAATCTGACGTTTGGAGAGTTTATTAACAAAACCGGCATCTACTGTTTCCAAAGACTTCATTGGTGCTTTTAACTGTTGAAAAACATTTTAAATAATTTACAAGAAGGAAAATGAATACTTTAAAACTTGCTTCATTTGACCTCTTTGATGTATGATATTCAAATAAACTCTAATTGGGCTGTAGTAGGAGTTTTTACTTTGTGACTAAAAATGAATTACTCCTTTCTACACTATGTGTCAAGGCACGCCTGCACCCTCTGTGATAATGACCATGTGGGAAATCTTTTTTAAAGAGAGGCTGTAACCTGCAGGGTATGCTTGTGTGCCTATTTGAAGAATTTACTTGCATGTCCTTCTGTCGTTGTAAACTAAAGAATGAGAAAATGACTGGTGTTACGTAAATCTAACTTGATTGTACATATACCAGCTTTTATTGAAAATTAAGCAACAGCATGCACAAACAGGTATCATCGTGAGCTTTGAATCAGAAATAAAAGAAATCATGAAATTGTTTTTTTTTTTTAAATAATTCTGGTTTGAAATGTTAGCTGCATACCAGTATTTGGTTTCATTTAAAGTGATCACTTAAAGTTTGGTTTTACAGCAAGTTGTTTACTGAGTTCTTAACTCTAACTTCTGACCTTTGCTTCCATAAGTTATCTTCTTTATATTGACAATTATTTAAAAACACAATATTGTTAGCTGGACTCACTCTTAAACATTAAATGGACTTTGTGTATTGGCTATGTTGTATCTCTGTCATGCATCATCATTAACTCCCGGCTTTGTTTCATTTCTCATCTACTGTTGGAGCTAATTAAGCTAAAGAAAGGAAACACCCATGAATCACGTGTTGATTGACAGCTGAACTTGCTCCCCTCTGCCTAAGAGAGGATTTTTCTCGGCGACATCCCCTCAGCAACAGTCAAATGATGCGTTCACGGACATTCTGTAAACATCTACTTGATAACTTATCCGCACGTCAAAAATGAACGCCTATTCAGCGAATTTAAAAAAAAGTAGATTTATTTTACAATTAAGCAAAACTTGAACTTATTTTACAAACAGAAAATATGTGCTTGATTTACAATTTGCTAAAGAGAAATGGTAAAGTAATCTCTTTACATTTGGAAACCAATCTATTTATATCAAATTAATGTAAATTATCCCAAAGAGAAACGATGAAGTCTATTATTGCCACTATGTTTAATTAATATTGAGTAACTGAAAGAATACAAATTCTCTGATCTACAGCTTTTCATGGAAATAGGCATGTCTAATTAAGGATACCAAGGTTTGAAAACATTGTACTTTCAAAATGATTAGTAATTTTTTTTTTTCAGCTGTATGGTCCACAGTGCTGACCCCTTTTCCCCCCACCTAACTCAAAAAAAGCTTCCTACAACTGAGCAACTAGTTTAAATTAAATATACTTATTGTTTTTATCAATTTTACTGTCTTTGTTTATATTAAGACTCAGCTATATCTCTGTAAAGCCCTTTAGATTTTTTTTCTATAAAAAGTGCTCTGAAAAAAATGTTTACTTACTTATTTACTAAATCAGAACAAATAACGTTATTGTAACTCAAATAGTAAATGTTACATCTTAGCTGAAGTTAAATTAAATCTGAAATAGTGCTTGTCATACCCTGAGAATTTCACAAATTTCCTAATTTCCTACAACCCAATACAATTAAACTACAAGGAGTGTGTGCTTAAATAAATTAGCGTTTTCATGAATAGCTCTGGCTTCAAGATTTAAAAAAAGCTCATCTCAATTCTTCCCGACTTGACTTGTCTCTCAAAAGCGTTCTATCTTTTTTTTTTTTTCCACCAAATTGTGGCTGATGGTGGGCACACGTTTCTGGCCAAATTGTATATTTCTGACAGTAGACAGGGTCCGTGAAGTATCGCTCGACTTCCTATGGCCATATTTGGGTTGGCATCGGGGGAGCGGAGGGGAAGCATTTCGAGAGACTAATAAGAGCTTTTGTCTGTCGTCTATCTGAGGAAAAAGACCCAAACGTTGTTTTCTCATAAGTTGACTGCGTCACGTTCACAGCAAGGAGCGACGTCCTGCTGCACGGATCAGAGCTTTGATTGTAGGAACTCTGACACACGCAACCTTTGCAAAAGAAAAAAATATATACATCACACTGGAAAAACTGTCAAGAGACGCAGGTAAGATATATGTTTATATAATTTTTACTTATGAAAAAATATAAACATTGTTGATCAAGCTAGGTTATGCACTAGTTGCTTTTTTGATTCCGTAATTGCGAAATATGACCCTGAACGTGCACCTGTTGATTTGAATTAAGTTCCAGATAATTTCAAATCAGTCATTCTTGAAAGAATAAAGTTCTATTAATGTTCCAGTAACAGTAAAAATAATATAAGGGACTATGTCGAGGATAACGATTTTTTTTACAAAGGAATTTGACCTGTCATACACATTGTGTTAAGAAAAATAATGTATGTTCTATATGACTGAAATATAAACAGAAGTTCCCTGTATGTTAAACAAGAAGGTCCTACCCATAGAAACCTAATCAGCTGGCAAGGAATGACTCAGACTCAAGATTGACACAAATAAAAAAAAGGGGGAAATTATAAAAGAAACTAATTAGGAAAACAATACATTATGGCAAAGTGAAGAGCTGAAGATATGGTTGCAGACTGAAGACATCCTGAGTTGACTGATGCACTTGATGGCTCGTTTCAGAAGCAGTGCTGTGGAGAATCCTGTGGAGGTCTCTCTCACTCTCTCTCGCTATTACACACACACACAGGCACACACACTCAGAGAGATCACAGCTCCAACTGTCTTACCCCAGAGACAGCCCCAGCAGTTCAGTGCTTTCAATTTACCTGTACTGCCTGTATTGACAATAATTACATGCCCAGCTGATTAAAAGGGCAATAAAAACTATTAGGTTTCATTATTCGTCAGCTGAATACAGGACAATACAGATTCAACTCTGCAAGCGTAATCATCACGAATGTCTGTATTTTGCAGAAATCTTCCGTGGTGATGTGTCCTTCAGCACAACTCTCAGCTGATTTTCTTCAGAAGCAGACTGGTGCAGGTCATAGCCTCACTTCAGGCTGATCTGTGCGTCCTTGCTAATTAATCATTATTATTAGTACAGAGCGAATGTGTGTTCGTAACTCAAAAATCATTTCTTAAAACTACGGCTTTTGTCATGACTCAACAGTCATGACAAAAAAACAAAACAGACAAAGGTTATAGTAATGCAGTACAACTGAGTTGCTTTGTTCAGGCTGTAATTACAGCCTGTTGAACAGTAGTATGACTTCATCACATTCTTCTTAATGTGGCACAGTGTCTGGTGGATGCAAATTAATGTTTTTGTGTAAACTATGGAGAAAAACTCAATGTGTGCTATTTTTGACTGGAGAGGTAGTTTTGGAGTGTTATCAAGCTGACAAAAGAGTGTATTATTGGGGTATAATAAGCAAGACTTTGTGCCATTGTACTAGTTGAACATTTTTTTGTGTGTGCAACTGTCAGTGATTTTTGCTGCTTGGCTGTGCAGCAGAGGCTTTTTTACAAAGGCACACAGCCATCAATTCTTGGAATATTCTCTGGCAATCAATTCTGAAGCCAAAGTGCCTGACATCTGTCTTAACAGCGTAAGCTGCTTGCAATAGACTGGTGTTGTGCTTTTTTAGCTGGTTATGGATTATGTGTTATCCACAGGTGGCTGCAGTTAAAGATCCCAGTCGTGTCTGCTCTGTTTTTTACATCCCTCCGTCCCTCCATTTGGAAAACTTATTAAGGGTTTGACGAAGACCTGACACTGTGATCCGTTTAGCCTATGAGTCCCTAAGGGCCTGCCGCATAATAACATTAGTGGTCATTGATAAAGCTTTTTGCTCTGTCTTAAACCTCATCAGGAAACATCAGTAGCACTACAGAATAATCTCCTCAAGGTTATGATATGATTTGAATCTGTATCCCCTCCGACTGGTGTGCGAAACAAGGTCTTGAGAAATATTAAGGTCCTAAGTGAAAGTGTTGTTACATTCAATTACGTAATCTGTCTGTATCCTTTTTTTTTGTGGAGGCTCAAAGGAATGTATTAAACGATCTTCTCCCTGGTATTTATATTGATTTAAGCTATTAAGACTCACACAAGGACACATGTACCTGCATGAAGCTGGTGTTAATAAATGGATATAGAGCACATTGCAATGACGATCTTTATTATTTCTGTGTCTTTAGATGTTATATGAAAGCATAAACTAGACAGTGAATACCTTAGGTGTATGATTTATACTGAAATATTCTCAGGAGTGTCTGGTGTGCTCATAAAAAAAAAAAAACTCTGCACCTTTCAAATCATTTGATCTTTTTGTCTGTTGAACCAGGCATCATTAAACTTGTTATTTATGAAGTGTGCATTTGGATAAACACATTATGACATAAAGGGCTTGTTTTTTCATCCTTCACAGAATTCCCTTTACCTGTATTTACCGGCTCCTTTCCCTCTACTGTTACCATAGAGACACTCCATCCCCATCAGCAAGTCGACTTTGGTTGCAGGGCTCATCGGCTCTCTTGCAGGAGCGAGTCCGGTAGGCAAGTGCCCTCCCTGGTTTGACTTCGGCACCAATGTAGCGAGAAAGGCATTTACTTAGCTTTGACAGTGTTTCCCTGGAAGCCTGCGGCCCGACCGAGGCGGCACGTCGCCCCGTTTTGTCACTTTGCGTTGACGACCGAGACCGTGTGAAATCCAGCTGGGAGAAATCCACCCCTGTAATTGAAATGAGTTCACCTGGGAGACAGCTGCAGCGCCGTGCCCGGAAGCTGTCGCAGTCCGTGCATGTGGAAGTGATATGAGAAGCGCTGAGCAGTTATCACTCGGCCCGTGACACCATTGTTTAAAAGTTGGGAAGCGTCTTCGCTGCTCAGCGCAAACATGCCTCAGGTATTCCGGATGCATGGCATTTAGATATGTGATGAAAAGAGCAGAGAGCTGGTAAATAGGAGTCACTCGATGGAGCATGAAACATTGAACAGTTGCTCACCTGCAGTGACAAAATCCACATAAATATAGCCGCAGCACAGCTTGAAGGTGGAGGTGCTTATTCTCCCATGTGAGACTTTGATGAGTAGAAGCATGGGTTCCTGACAATATTTGTGAATATTTTAAATGACATTTTTGATTTTGACTTTACAATCTCAAGTAAGACTTTTAAAATTGTTTCTTATCTTCTTCTTTGCACTGTATGTTATCTTAGTTTGCACATTTCAGCTGGTTTCCGTGCGCCATAAAGGAGTAATGGTGGAGTTGGCACAATGCAGCAGCCTTTCATCCTGGCTCATTGTGCCAACAGATTATGGTTTGATGCCTCTTAAGAAGAAGCAAGCTCACCCGAGAACAAGATTTGTGTATGTGCAGAAGCTCTTTTCAACACTAACAGACAGCTGTTTTTGCTTTGTTGCCAGTTCTGTAATATAAAAAACATCTCTCTGATTTTCACTCTTGACATCCAATGAGAATACTTTTTTCTTGTTCTTTTTCTCCCTCTGACATTTAGTTTTGTTTGGTGTCAAAATCTTGCACGTATGCTTCACTAATCTTCAGGGTGCGCTTCAAGTATTGGACAGTATGAGAATCTCACGACAATTTAACTGTATCTTGGCATTAACTTAAAACTTTAAAACAAAACTGCAGAACAGAGTGCTATAGCGTAAGCATTCCCTGAACTGCTTGTAGACTGAAAACTGTAGTGTTAGTTTGAGAAGAGTGATCATTCAGCATTTTTCACGACTGGAAACATTTTCTAAAAGAAAAATCTGTTTTCTCTCTAAGTATGAGAAAAAATATTGCACTCTTCTTTCAGCCAGCTCACTGGTGGTTCCATATATAAACAAGGAAAACACCAATCTCTCCAGCATTTTTGTCTTTCATCTCCTTAAAAGAACTGTAAATCACATAAATAGTTGGATGAAGAATTTTTTTTTCTTTTTCATTTTTGTGTTTTTCAAATTGTAACTTTTCAAGCTTTTGGTGCACCATGACATGATCAACAAACCTAAACTCAGCTCCACATTATGCAGTGAAGCCAAATTTTCCTTGGTTCAAAGCCAACCAGACACAAACTTTATGGTGATTAGAGAGGAGAGGAAATGTTTAAGGAATGTTGCTTTATACCAATAAGGTCCTGGGTTTGAATCCCTATGTGGGGATTTTTGTATGGAGTTTTTTGTCTTTCCCTGCTGTGTACATGGGTTTTCTCTGGATACTCCACACTTATTGAATATTCCACTGTCTTCCTCCCTATTAATGTAAGCATATTTGGTTAATTGACCACTATGAATTGCCAAAAAGTTTATCTTGGCCATGGTCTCTGTTTTGCCCTGTATTGGATTGGCGACCTGGCCAGGCTGTATCCAACTCCCCATCGATTGACTGATGGACATAGGAACCAGCCCGCCCCACACAAACCTGCAAGGATTAATCCTGCGCAGAAAATCAATGGATGGATTGATGTCTGTATTGGTTCTTTGTCAGAACTATCCGCCTGTTTTGCTTGAGAGCAGACAAAGTCCAAAGTTTGCTAGTGAAATACGCCATTCCTGTGCTATATCTGTTTTTTCATCTATATTTTTTCATATTTAGAAAAAATACTTTTCATTATGCAGAGAAACTAAGGTGACCCTGCACAAAAAATATATATACATTCAGCTTCAAAATGTAGCATTCAGACAACTTGCATAAGCTCTGAGAGCAATCGGCAGCTTTAAAAATAACTAATGTTTAGTTATTTTGTTTTTTTCTTTGTGACTCATCAGCAACCCATGGGACTTTCTCTTAAACAACTCATGCAGGGCATTTATGCTGGTTGGTTTTAAACTGTTTGTGTTGAAATTCAAATTCTAAAATGCTTTAATGATCCCACAGGGAAATGAAGTAAATGTTAGAGGAGACAGAGCCAGCCAATGACTGAAGCTGAACTCAACTGATGAACCATGCACACCCCCACAGACACGCATACACACCAGTTGATGACATTAATTAAGTCAGGGAATCGTGGCCTGGAGTGAGCAAATTATACGTTGTATCTTATATATATATATAACTTTTGCGTTCCCTCGCAATAATCTACTGATTAGTTCATACGGCATAATTGAATACTGTAAACCAGTGGTCCCCAAACTTTTTCCTGCCATATAACTTTTCCCTTCTCTGGTGAGGGTCCGGAGTCAGTTTGTAACAGAAAAAGTGTTAGACGTTTATCACCTGTGCTGCCAGAAATTGTTGACAAGGGGGGTCGGGGGTTCTCGATTGATTTTTACCCAGAAAGCACATGGGCAAAAACCGTTAGTGAAACGGTCACTGGGACTGACTAGTATATATTTCAGTTAAGTTAATAATAATAAACAGATTTTCACTGAGGCTCTATAAGAGCCATATGAATGAAATAAGTAATTATTGATATGACAGGAGCAGCGGCTTTGACACCTGGTGGTGGGTGTGTCAATGTGGGCGTGACTGTCATGAAGTATGAATGGGAAGGTTACTGGTGTGTTGGCTTTGTGTGTATGAGGAAGCGGGTGAGCGGGGTGATCAGTCCTCGCAAAGTTTGAAGCATGATAATCAAAAGTAAATAAATTGATAATTGTGACAGAACAAAGAGGTTTGGAGTTGATTGATACACGGACAGATGAGATTCCCTGAGTTAACCCAGTGCTGCCCTCTACCATCATTAGTTTGTTGTGTTTTATAATAATAAAACGTGTTTATTATTATTAACGCTTTGGTGCAAAAAAACTGATTGAAAATCGATTTATTTACTGCATGTTTATGTCTGTTAAGGCTAAGATGGAACGGCACTGAAAGCAGCCCTTTAAACCATTCAGACGAACACAACAGAGACACAATCAAATGACTTATTACCCCGCGATAATAACTCAATAGTCCATGGAAAAACCTTATAAGCTTGTATTAAACCAGAAAGTACACCGGCCACCGTAAGAAAGGCTTACAGTATTCATTTATGCCGCATGAACTGATCAGTAGATTATTGCGAGGGAACGCAAAAGTTTTGCGAGGGGATGCAAAAAAAAAAAAAAATCCCCATGTCCCCTGGAGGGCTCCGTAATCTGTTACTCCAAGTTACAACCCTCATAGAAAAGGATATATAAGGTATAATTTGAAGATCTCCAGTTTGTCTCAGGTGTTCATAGTGAACAACACACTGGTATTGTCATTAGAGAAGAACTAAAAACTGAGAACTCATAGTAACATACTGTATGCATGTCAGCCTCCTAGCTAGACAGCAGACTGTTCTTTGGCTCAGACAATGGTGCATCTTGTACCATGAATTTTGGACTTTCTCCGAGCCAGAACTCCGAGTGCATTCTGCTTTCCATTCTGTTGGCTCAGCACTCCAAATGATTACACTCAAAGAGGCCAACATGTTTCATTTGCTGGATTCGTTTGGTGTAAGCACTATGCTACTAAATAGGCAAACCTAAACTGTGCCATTCAAAACCAAGGGAGAAAAATGAATTAGCGTCGCCTCTAATATGGACCACAACAACAAGCACCCTCTTCCTACAAGCACACCAGGCTAATTGTCCTCAAAGCCACTGACGATGCTTCATGGCATCATTTTCACATTGACGCAAAGACATAAGCTGTCATCTGTTGAAAAGAGTAACTGACTGCAAGCCTGAGTGTGGCTGGCTGTCTCTGAAAACAACTACTCCATCAATCAACTCCCGTCTCTGTTTAGTCTTTGTTGCATGCTTTTTTGTGTGCGTGTTTTGTTTCCTCTGTTTTTTTTCCCTGCTGCTCGCAACTCTTGGAGTTTAAAACGTTAAAAAAGATGCAGAGTTAAGCAGGTGGTGCTTGTTAATAGGGCTGTTAAAACGTATTTGCCCACTCGCAGCTTTCGTCTTTTTTTTTTTCCTTTTCTGTCCCACTAAAATGTGACAGATCATCAAACATGTTTTGATATTAGACAAAGATACATTGAGTAAAACTAAAGTGTAGTGTTCAAATGATGATTTCATTTACTAAAGGAATAGCCATCCAACTCAAATATAACAGAATTTGAATCTGATTTAATTCCAGACTTCGACAAGGTCTCTTGTTTTTGATTTTTTGGAGACAGCCAGAGGTAGATGTGTCGTTTGGATAAATCTTCCTGCTGTTTAACTTGGGTGCGCTTGAACTAAAACTCAAACTTGATGGCTTGATATTCTCATATTTGCTTGATATGAACATGCTGGTTCTGGTATTATTAAAAGAATTAACTGATAATAAAAGTGAAAGCTGCTCTCAAATTAAAGTCCTTCCCTGAAGTCTTGCAAAAAAGGTCATAAGGAGAAACTGCAATCAAAATGAACCTCATTTTTGTTTGCTCACAGTCCATGTTCTGTGTAAAACTACTTGATGCTGTGCATAGGAAATATAAAGTTTGATTCCTATACATCTTCTATTGTCACATGCTGCTCAGAGAATATGAGCGGCATATTCTATGTCTCTGAAAACAACTATGTTCAGAACAGTGCTTCTGAAAACAACAAAATACGACTGTTCTGTTGTATAAAACATCTCTGCGAAGAACAGTTTGTTCCATTCCTCTGTGTAGAGTAGGGACTGTGAGGTCATATGATTTAGACATGCTTAGAGGACTCCAGGAAGCCAAAATGAAAATTCACTTTGTGGCAAGTGGTTCCGAGTACGCCAACTCCGTCTCTGAGAATTGCTTAGCAACACATTGCCAATCTCTCTGAGGTCGCCTAGTAGGCTCATGTTGCTGTCACGATAACCCAAGAATAACTTTCTCTGTAATGATTGGATGACATTTGAAAAAGAGAAAAAAAATGTTCCCATATGTTGATAAATAAGATATAAATTAATTATTTAACTGGGTTTTTTTTCTCTAAATATATGTTTTGCTTGTGTTTATTATAGAATTTATCTTTATCTTTAGTCACCCAAATCCGATATTTATAGTCAACATGTGCACAGTTAAGAGGTTTAGGTTTTATACAAACACATACTTTCAAAAGTTATGGTTTTGCATAAAAACTCAAGATATTCACTTAAAACAATCTGAACTTTTAGAAAAGATAAATGCCCCTCTGGTAATGGTGTGAAGTTTAACTTGTTAGACTGAATACTGAGTGATGCTCAAAGTTAACAAGTGTCCTTCTGTACTTGTAAGTACAGAAGTTTCACAAATATTATCACTAGAGTCTGTGTTTGCACAGGATATGTTAAATCTCATTTTAATTATACTTTAATAACAAGCAGTAATTATTTCTATGTACATATAGGATTATGGTATAATTTCCTTTATCTTTTGTGCATTTTCAAACAAACCACATGCCAAAAAGCTTTTCCATTAACTAATCTGAGCGTAACAAAATTAATCTTTTAAGGTGATTTTTTTGCTTTGCTTTTTTAATTATGTGTTTTACATAAATGGCAACAATTATTGCTTTAGTGTCTCTTGTTTTTTTTAAGTCTTTACAAGAGTATATATATAATACTTTGAATTTTAAGTGGAAATTAATATTGTCCTGAATCTTGGGGTTGCTCAGTTTAAACACAGAGCTAAAAAAAATGTTTTATTCATGCTCTACTCAGTTAAAGCATAAAAACTGAGAGTATCTGTACCTAATTTTTTGTATTAATTCTGACAAAAGAATAAAAATAAATGTCTAGTTAGGCTGATGTCTGATTTTTGTCACTGGTGTCTTTGCCAGTGAAACATGACGACACTCCTTGACCTGAAGAGTAGTGTGCTAAGGCAGGTCCAGAGGAGCCAGTCTCTGAGGAGTCGGAGGGAGGCCCCGCCCACTGCCAGCAGTCCCCTCACACACTGTCCTCCTGAGCCCTTACCTCGCAGGTGAGTCACTGTTGATCACACAAACACACATCAACACACACGAGATGTTGTAAAATGTCATCCTCTCATCATCTGGTCTACAACCTCAGATAAACAAATTATTAAGCAGAGTCAATATTTACTCAACATGACGAAGCTGAAATTCAAAAGTAATGTGTAGAAAAGCTGCTAAACTCTAGAGGACGTCTTGCAACAATGATGATTTTAAGGTAATTGCCTTCTGTCCTAAATTGTGGGAGAATTTTGATTTTTGTTGCTTCACAGGTTCTTCTTAAGATCCATTTAAATTATGACTTATTGTAATTTTAAATGTACTCTTTTCATAACAGCTTTGAGTTCTAGTTTTATAATTGTAATGTCAGTAACTTTTACATTTCACGCACCAAGTAAAACCAGAATGACTGGATGTGTATAATTGTTTTTGTTGGATTTTTTTTTTGCAATTTATATTCACATAATACAATTTGAACTAAATAGTAACACTTCTGCGAAATACATTGGTACGAAGACTGACAAATGGATTTATTTTCACTTGCAAATAATGTTTTTACTGTGAAATGATGGATCCAAAACCTTCCAAACTGATAGGTCCAACAGATTTTCTTTTTTAATTTCAATCATTATTGCTGTTGTCTTTGCTTTTCATCATCATGCTAACAGACACTTGAATTCTCCAATCAAACAGAAACACAAACCTCTTGCTTTTACATAGTTAATTGAAGTTGACGATGATCAGTGTTTTTGATTGAAAACACCTGACTGAATCATAAACCTTGCTTAAGATTAAACATAAGTGCTCAGTCTGTACAAATCTATATTACTTTGTCTAAACCTGGCAGCTACTGCTTGACTTATTATTCACTTGATTGTTCCCATTACGGATAAGTAATAGCTTCGCTTATGAGATTCTTTTTTTGTGAAAATAAAGCGCGGTCAAGGCACCTCAACAGATAATGACACGTCTTCAGAAATGGCAGCAAAAGCTCTGAGGTAATAATTCATGTTTGCTATTCATTTGTTTTCCACTGGCTGTGTTGCCGAAGCTACAGGTCATAATTTCTTGCTGGCACAATGTGATAACATACCACATTTATACCTAAGCCATGGCTCACTCTGAAAAAGCCACCCAGACACAGACTTCCCCCCTGTGACACATTAACCACACTGTTACATGCACAGACAGGCTCTTCAGGGATATAAAGGCTGCTTGCTTGTAAAGCAGCTTTAAAACGTGGTTCTGATGTCAAACAGCTTCCTGGATTTATATCAGTGATAAACGTGGCTTCTCAGATCAGGAAGTAGCTTACAAAGCCACTATTATTTTTAAATTTCTCTCAGTTGTGAATTTAATTATTATGGTTATGACTCTGCCAACGTGTTTTGTTTGAGGGGATCTTCAAGTAGTTTCAAGAAAAATTTTGAATTTTTAGGATCTAAACTCAACACTAACTTCATGATAATTCAGACTAGAAAGGCAGAGAGAATTCTCCACTTCCATGAACACAACAGACCACTAGTAGCATGATGTTCTAACTCTGGTTTCTAAGAAACTGTGCTAGCCATTTTGTTGGCATTTAGGTTACTTAGAAAGCTTAAATCAGTTTAGTTTTCAGCTTTTGCTATATGATAATAAAATTCTCACTTTGGATTTTTATAGTCCGTGATCTGGGCTTGAGCGAACTATGTGAAAACAGCTTAGATAGATTAAGCAGTTACTGGTACCTGGTTACAAAGCATACACTTGCTTAAAAGGTAATATTTCACAAAAACAAATTTCTTTAATTTAAATGCTGAGATTAAAATTACTTTTAATCAAATTACAAGGATAGCAATCAGGGAGGAATGTCAGAGAGCTGACCAAGGACCCAATGGGCATGCACTTCACAAATAAGCTGTGTATGGCAGAGTGGCTGAACAGACATGGGCTGCTTGAACTTAGCCAAAACACATCTTAGAAAACATAAGACCAGGACAAAGAAAGTTCTCTGATCTGATCAAACCAAAAGAGAAGTTTGTGTTTTGATCCTGATATTTGTAATACCTTCATATTTTGACCACAGATGATTAGCGATGCTGTAAAAACCTCGCAGCAAAATTATGCCTAAATAGTTCCCAAAGAGCTAGGCTTCACAATTGATTTGCCAGCATTTCGTATCTTGATTGAACATCAACTTCAATGTCTACATTTATTCTATCATTTCTCATATTTTTGCATCTCTATTTGCTTTCCTTTCGGCCAGTGGAGGGGCAGGCAGCGCAGTTCTCACTATGCGGCTTGATATGATAACTAATGAAGTCTCTCAGGTGAAAAGAGTCATCTGATATTTTTCAGTCTCATTCTGAGCTTCATCTCAACCCAAAAGTGATAGTACGAACCTGAGGTTTCTATGGCAACCCAAATACAGGCTGCTGTCACAACGTGAACCTTTACTTATAAAGACAACTCCATCTATTTTTTTACCAGGGAAGTTTACCGCAGGTATGTGTTGCATAGTTACATTTGGCATTTGAATGATTAAAGCTAGGCGTAAACGATGATACATGGTTTGATTTGTTTTCTTTTTATTTAATCCTGTGTCATTTTTGTTTTATTTATTCTGTTTTATTTAATGCCGCTCAAATATGGTCTGGAGCTCTTCATTAGCGGCTGATCGGAACTGACAGACTATGTCTCACCTTCTTCTCATTTTCCGTACCAGTTTCCTGGAGCTGCAGCCTTCCCACTGAGCCTCTGCCTGAGCGCTCATCATTAGATCCAGGCTGTTGATCTTTGTTATCCATTCAGACTGATGCTGACCTGCCTGCACTCTCACTCTAATTGAGAATTTGCAAATGAGGCCGGGTAGATTTGGACTGCTTCGTTTGCAGCTGTTGACCCAGTGGTAGAGTCAGTCGTCACAGCTGAGGCTCTCTGAGTAGACAGTGACTGGCAGACAGAGGACGTAAACATTTAATTCAGTTGAGTGCATTATTACCTCTGTGAGAACCGATCGTTAAATCTCTGGAAATGTAAAAAAAACAAAAAAACGTAACTCAGATGTGAGCTGGTCAGACTGTGAAGAAAATCCCGCAGGATTTATGTTTGATTGTATATTTCTGCTGGTTATTTACATGTTTAATCTTTCCTCCGATTGCTTTCAGCAGAGGCAAATGTGATATTTCACACTTAATTTGCTTTCGTTTTAAATCTGAAACTTGCGGCAATGTCTTTAATAGCTTTGACTCCTTGTTGTCCCTGTACTGAAGCTTATTACATCTTAATATCGGAGAAAAGCTCCAATGAATCAGAATGTTGTTAAGTAGGAATCCTTAATATGTCACATAGTTTACATAGTTTTACTCAAAAGCTCATTTATAAATTATTCCTCATTAAGCTAGAAATAAAAAAAAAAGTTGTTTTAGAAATTTAAGTCAAAAAGTAAAACTTACATATTTCATAGCAGCTACTGGAAACAGAATTTTATGTTATTGCCCACACAACAACAGCCTTGGGAAGAGTTGAGGAAAAACTTGACTGTTTTCTAGTGTTGCAATGTGCTCTTTCCAAATGAAACTGAATTCTGCATTTAATTTTGAAATCTCTGGTCCCAGAGCGGGCTTTGATGATGAATTGTCGATGATTTGGAAAGCTGTGTCCTCTGGTGGAGTTTTGTGTTTCAGACAAAATATTATGATTTTTTTCTATTGTGATTCAGTGTCAAAAACGGACTTTGTGTTGTGCCTAAGCAAAAGACAAAATTTAGATTCTTAGGGGAACTTTGTGGTTAAGCAACCTGGAAGGCATTAGTCGAGAGCGAAGCTGTTTCCCACTGCAGAATAGAAAACTGCATCTCTCTGACAGTGTCCTTTACTGCATTTGGTGTTGTAGTACCATTTCCCCAATAGTAGCATTTTGAAGGAGATGCTGTGAATCGTCTGGACATTCAGATCTTCGTTGAGCCTGCCTCGTCGTTCATGTTTTGTTCTTCAAACACTACTTTGAATGAATCCCACTGCTGAGTATTCATTCGCAAATTTAATTACAAGGCTTCCTCATTTGTGGAATCACAGTGATTTCTGAGCAATAGAGGTATCACAAGATCTCACATGAGATCTCACAATACAAAAATACCACAGTGCTTCTCAAGAAGCTCCAACGTTTTTTATTATTATTATTTTGGCACCAAAATATAATTGTCAAGTTACTGAATGAAGAGATGTAATTAGAGCTTTTGTGGTTGTTCTGGGTTTTCCACTCTGAAGCTTCTCCACCTGTAATGTTTTGTTTCTTAATCAGAGACATAATTACAGTAAAACAAACATTCTTTGTATCACTGAGGTTGATCCTTCTTGTAGAGATATTGTTTACGATGGGAGTTGCAGGCTTTTATTGTTGTGTGGCAGCCATGATGAAGCCAATTAAAACAAAAACAACAAAAACAAGGATCTTATTTTGTTCCAATCCAACTGGATGTCGCATTCTTTGTCATGCTTGGGGTAACAGTGATGGGTACAAGACTAATTATATTATTTATGCACGACCATAGTATGTTTAAGTTTGCAGAGAGTGCATGCTGTCCCCTTCATACACCCATTTAGAGGTGCTTAAAACTATTTTTCTCAAATAGAAGACTTACATGGGATTCATATTTTCAATTTTTGCTTTGCCTCTGATTCGCTCTCTTCAGAGGAAAACATGATTGAAGCATCTGGATGAATTTTAAAAATAAATTAGAACATTTTTTTTTGTTTTTTTCCCTATTTTTTAAAGACTTGTTTCCTAGCAACATCAAATCACTGTTATTCTGGTTATGCTGGTGTGTTTGTGTGTCTGTGTGTGAGAGAGAAAGACAGATTGAACGACGCATTTGAACTGTGCTTTTATATGTGTCAATGTCAAATCAAAATAATCTGTTTGTAATTTTAATCAGTAGGGTTTCATTTCCTACCTGTAATGTATTGCCACCGGGTCAAAAAGAGACAACAATCTTCAGGCTGACCGCCAGAAGACGAGACAACAACAGTACCCCAGGCAAATGAACACAGTTGTAGAAAAAAACAAGTGGTTCAAAATACAGGTCTTGATTTTATGTATAAATTAAAACTCTAAACACCCAGGAACCAACTTTATAATGAGCAATAAGTGTACATGCAACTTTTCCATGTTGTAATCTCTCTGAGTTAACTTACATTTTTTCTTCATAGTTCTCTTTTCTTAGGAACCTAAACCTCTTAGCCAAAGCCACAGCTGCAAAAATGTATTTATCCATTTTTCTCTGAGAGTTTTCTACAACTCACAAAATGTTGGTAGATAACCGATAACCGCAGTCCTCAGCTATGTCATCGTGGAGGATTTGTAAATTTGTCTAAACTTTTTTAATTAAATGCATTCGCTACTTTACTCAGAACTGGTAGCTACATGCATCCTGGCTTTTCCAGATTCATGTAAACAGCTTTTAAGCACATAATTTTAGTCAGTTTTATATGCCAATAAACTCATGACCAGATCTCAGACTGGACTGTGAACCACACCATCAGTGGTTTAACTTATATTCTGCCAAATCACAAGATCATTCACTCACCTTAGTCACGTTTTCAAGTTACTTACTAGATAGCATACATTCCAATTACTCTTAGTTATCCAACATGAAGCTCAATTCCTTATTCAAATTAGCTTAAAACATTTCTTTCTAAGGAAACGTGGCAGATTACGTTGAGTCATTGACTCAAATGCCAAATATACCTCAATATGCATTAATCTATCTTAGCACTACTGCAGAAGCTAATATCTACATCCTTCCTGCCCTCTGCTGCCAATCAGCGGCAAGGAAAATGAATGGCGCTCCAGGATTGGTTGCTTTGTGCTCACCGTTCAGCCGTGTGTCAAGTAGCATTGCACAGAGGTACTTCATCTTCCCATTTTCTTTCAGATATTTCAAAAATATACAAAAACATTAGCATGTTAGCAAATTTTCTATGAATAATTTGGATTCATAAGAATCTGTGAATCTGCTTTGTATTGCAGTATCCACGGCTCACTTTCCTAAAACAACCATCTACATTTCTGAGATTTTTCAGAAAGACTGCCAGTATCTTCAAATTTAGCATGCTCTAAAGTAGACAGAGGCTGGAAGCTCAAAAGGGTAAAACAGAATAACTGCTGTTTTCCATTTAGCCTTCCTTATCTACTGAAACTCTTGTTTTTTGTTGACTTAAGACTCCTTTTAAATAGCCTCTTGCTTCTCTGAACTTCGTCTGACTTTGTTTTAAACATCTCACAGCTACCTTTGAGTCTTTTACACTCATTAATACAGTTCACATCCTTGACTGTTGCACACAGAGTGACCTAATAGCATTTATTACAGCCTTTACTGATTGAGAAAATCTTTTTTTTTCGGTCACTCAATAGAGCTGATCAGGATAAAAATAAACCAATTCTAGTAAATAGCCAATTTGTTGGAAACCCACTAATTGTTTAATACTATAACAACTGTGAGCTATATAATCCCACTAGCTTTAATAGATTTATATATACAGGAAATTAAAATTAATCCGTCACTTTGTCTAATAAACATCACACATTTCACTGTGTATTTGGCCTGACATCAGTGAAAATCCTCCCAGTTCTCCCAGCATGCCTTCTATTAGTCTCCATAAACACCCTCGCGAGTTTACCATCCGTTCTCCCACCATGCTGAAAGTCAGTGGGTGCTGGGATGGGCTGCCATATGCCTGCTGCGAAGTGATGACGCTAATAAAGAAGGGAGTAGGGGCTCTTCTGCACAGTGTTGCCTGATAGATGAGGAAGAAGACAGAATCACAGTGGGAGGGGATAGTCAGGATGAGGCGTTGGAAAGAAAAAAAAACACACAGCCCGAGTGATTGTGCCGGTTCTGCTGCAGCTCACATCAGGGCAGTTGTCTGTTATTTCCATAGCAGCCTGAGAGGAAGGTACCCCTTGAGAGATTTGGGAGGACGGAAGAGGTCGGGGAGAGGGTGGATTTATTGGGGATTCCCAAGGTGTTCAGCCAGCTACCCTTTTTTCTGAACGTGCCCTCATCACCATGACAACTGTGACTAGCAGGAGTTTTGGGATTTATTCCCACCTGGAGGAAACAGAAAAGCATCATTTGCATATTGGGCACAACCCGACAAATAAAATTTGATTAACATGCTTCGTGCAGAGTGCAACTGAAAGCCTTCTAACGCCAGACAAGAGAAGGTGTTTACACATCTGATAAAACACAGAATTGCAGGAGAGAAAGTCGCACATGTAGCGCATAGAACCAGATCCAAAAATATCATATATTGACAAAACCCTGAACAAAATGTGTGTTAACAAGACGCTGCTTGATCTCACCAATGTCACCGAACACGGATGTGTGTTCGCCTAATACTCATAAATATTCATGTGCCTAGCAAATCAGGCGATGTGGCCCATTTAGGTCAACCTGTGTAGCTCGTCCTCTCATGATAAGTTGTAGAAATAAGAACAGTTTCTCATTTTGCTCCACTTTCTTGGCAGGATTTCAGGGGAAAGTGCGGAGTTCTTTGAGCGTATGAATGCCATCCTGCAGAAACAGGAGAACATGATGCGGGCAGCCCAGGCCGAGGTAACCCCAACACAACTTCCACCTTTCCATCTGTTACACACACGAAACGTGAACAGTTTGCGTAGCCAGCAGGGCACAGAGCTGTCTTTCAGCCCACCATCATGACCACTATGACGTCCACAGACAGAAGGACTGGGTTAAACAGGGTGCTCAGAAGACTGGGAGCTCAGCTGTTGCAAGCTGCTGTCGACTGATATGTTCAGACTTTACTGGCAGAGCAAGACATGACTGATGAGAACAACTCATGACTTCACACCCAAATTACTGCATGTTAAACACGGTAAAATGACACAAACGGAAACTGTCGACGTTGGTCAAGACGTGAATCACGTCCACACTGCTTTAAAAATCGACAAACTAAAAGAGATTGAGTGTCTATTTGCAGTTGTTTGTGCTGTTTTAAAGATAAGCATTATTTTACAAAATCGTGTTTTTTTTTCCTCACTCATGTATGTAAGATGTAAATAAATCTCAACTGTATGCACTATATCTGTTGAAGCTTTTAACGATTTTAGTGTTAATGTAAATATCTAAATAAGAATAATGTGACCTTGTATAGATAGTATCAGCCAAGCTCTTATTAATTGTGAATACAGCAGGTAATTTTCCATACAGTTTTGAGGTCCATGACATTTGCAGCTCCTTAGCCCTTTCTGATTGCTTTATTGTGTTCGCAGAGCAACCTTTGCAAAGTATTTTCACTTGGCTTAAGTGATGCTTTCCAATATCTGACTGCGATCTCAGCGTCTCCTCTCTGATGACCAGCAGAACCTTTTTTTTTTTTTTATCAGAACCTAAACTGACTTTGTCTCCTTGCAGTGCCAAAGAGGGCCGTGCACAATGCCGCCACCACAAGAGCATGTGGACCAGGCCTTTATATCCGAAAGAGTCAGCAGGACAGAGGTGTGTCGGCTTGTTTTTTATTTATTTTTTTTGCTATTTCCATTGTGTTTCAGCAGGAGTTATGTTTTAAAAGACGAAAAGAGGGGAAAGAAACGCGGCTTTTATCCCTGCTTGTGATGTGCAGCAGAGCAGAAGTCACGTAGGGAAAAGAACTCGTGCATTTATCCCTGAAAGGAAGTTATTGAGTGGAGTGTGTTTTCATGTAGCTGGATCTGCTTTATGAGGAAGCTGTGTACACGGTGGTCAACAGGGTTGGTGTGCCTGCTCCAGAACATGTGAAAAGTGACGACGAGCTGTTTGCTCACCTGCTGAAGGTATCTGTATGTGTGTCTGCCTTTCTGTCTGTCTGAGTGTCATGTAATAACCACAAGCACAACCAGAGAACAGACTCTAGTCCTGGAGCTTCATTAAATTTCTCAGTAACACTGATGGTGGCCTCCCAGAGAGTGTTATTTGTTGTGAGGAGGCTGTAAGAATTCAAGCAGATGCTCTTGGCTCAAAACTGATTAAACATCAAAGCCCAGTTACACTTTGCACTGATATTCAGCTGTGATTATTCCGCACTAAGGATTTGTAGCCTTTTGGTTGTCTGAAATGGGAGTCTTATTTCAAAGGGTTTCCCGACAGTTCAGGTACTAAAGAAACAAGAATGAGTTTAAAACCACAATAATGTTCAGTAATTTCTTTTTTTTTTTTTGCATAAGCAGAATTAGCAAACATTACTGTTACATGTAACGACATAATGACAATTATATCGCCGTCTTTTTCAAGGTGTTTGACATGGGTGATGAGGAACATGAGATCATTCTTCAGAAAGTTCAAGAATCAAAGGTGAGGCATTTTACTCTGTCGCCATTTGAAACTGACAACAGATGCACAGTTGTGCCAACACTTTAATGACACAACGATGATGCCTGACACTGAGATACATGATTTTAGCAATACTTTTGGGTAAACTTAAAAAATTAAATAAAAAATGACACTGATGCTTTTCTTAAGAATATTTAAAATGTTTCCTCAGCTGTTAGCCAGTCCAATGTTTTTCATCAACCTAAGCAGCCAACAAAGCAGGGCAACAACTCAACTACTTCCTGTTGTAATTCATAAAGACAGTCTCAAACAAAGATTTTCTAGAATGTTGGGCTTTAATGACATACTGTCACATGTGACATGCGACATATAACCAAATTATCCTTTCCAGGAACTGCAAAAGTTGTTCCCTGGGGTCATTAAACGCATCCTATAATTCCACTGATTTGACCACTATAAAATTAAATGATTAAAAAAATTGGAAAATGCTAAGGTAGGTAGTACTTTTTCCTTTTACCAGGAGCTTTTGATTGATTATTAGGCTCGGGAAATGAATTAGTAAGAATTTTTGTAGCAATAGATTTTAAGTTAAGAAGCACATGTGTGGTTAACACCTAGCTGTTTTCAAGACTTTTAGCTCATCATCAAAAATAAATAAATCAAAATACTAGTGGAAACATGCAAAAGGCTGGTCAGAATTTACAGGATGGCTTAGTTACTTAAATGTCTAAAAATATTTTTTTCATTGGTTATTAAGAAATATATAAGTAATTTTCCATTTTTTTATGTTCTAATTAAAACATGTTTTTTTCTGTAAATAGTTTTATATAACTCCTACCTCAGTTACTATCAGAAACACTTCTTGGTGGATTGAAAATCATTTCCAATTTAAATCTACCGAGGGTATGAATAATTTTGCTCTTACTGTTTAAATATCGCTGTGGCAGAATCACTGGTTACATGCTTACGCTGAAGATTATGGCTTTTCATTTCTGAGAAAAGAGACTCTCTTCTTCACTCGGCTGCAAAACAAGACAACACTCCCTCCAATAGGAGCAGTTGCTGCTTTGTGTCTGTGGATGTGTTTTGCATGAATTACTCTTTTTGGACCCCACAGTGCAAGCAAACAAAAGAAAGAAAGAGAAGGGGGGGTAAATTACAAGGTTCCAGCTAAATAAGTTATGGAGCGAAAAACGCATCAGGTCTCTTAGGCAAAGCACGCCTGTAGAGGTTTTTAGCCAGATGATCTCGCATAAAAAAAGCAACTAGGCAGCACTTCGCAAGACATATTGCAGTTTGAGATGAAATATCATCGCATTTTAATAGTGAGATGTCTTATTACATGCATACATATTTTTTTACGTCTGCAGCAGTAAAGCACTGACACTCTTGTTAATCTGGGTAGAAATTAAAACCCGGATGAGGTTAAATTGTATAAGTTGAACAAAGCTTGTTATTAAGTCGAGCTTTTCCAAATACCACTCCTTGCTAAACCGAAGCCTCATCTCCGTTTTGAATCTGTTCCGTCATGCAAGAATTTGACTAAATACACGTTTCCTTTGCAGCACATATTGATATTCTCATCACCACCTTTCATTCTCAACATGAAAGTTGCCTGTTGGTGCGGGTTTCTCTAGTAACAAATGTTCCTTTCTTACAGCGAGCCAGTTTTTCCTTGAGAGTCTCTGTTATGAAAGCAAAGAACCTGATGGCCAAGGATGCAAATGGTAAAAACATTCAAGCATGAGCTAAGTATTTTCTAATGGGAAACGATGTGTTTCATGAAATATGCTTTGTCCTGTAGTAAAATGCGACCGAAAAGCTTTTTTATTTGACTTCTTTGGATTAACCCCCCCACTCACTCACAAGCATTTCTTAAAAGGCTTTTGAGTCATTTTGACCATTAACAATGATTCACTGCAGGGCTGTAAGAATTATTTTCAGTTGCCGATTTATCTCAGTGCTGATGGATGTAAAAAAGCATTGTTTATTCCCTTCTCTATGACAGGGTACAGTGACCCCTACTGCATGCTGGGAATCCTGGTGGGTCAGAGCCCCCGAGAAACTGAAGAGAAGAAGGAGAGAAAGTTCAGCTTCAGAAAGAGGAGGGAAAAGCTGGAGAAACGCTCTAGCACCAAAGAAGTCTTACCTGCCAGATGCATTCAGGTGACCGAAGTCAAGCCAGAGACTCTAAACCCAGCGTGGGATGAACACTTTGTGTTGTGAGTACAAGAAAAACCGTTAAGCTTTCTGAAACGTGCTGTACATGACTGTGTCACATGCCGAAATTACGGTTTCATTTGTTTCACGCTAACGCCGCAAGTCGTTAGCTGTGTGACCAGCTCACCACATATTCACTGCTGTGAGAGCAGAACCGAGGTGTTTAATGTCAACCTTACTCACGAAGAGGATCAAAAGCCAATGTGTTTTTTTCTGTTTTTTTTCATCTGTTTTTAGTGAAATAGACGATGTTCACAATGACCTCTTGCATCTGGACATATGGTAAGTTGAGAACGCAAGCAAAGCTGCTACAATGTAATTCTTTGCATATCAGTTTTTCCTGTTTTTTTGTAAATTGAACTGCAGAAAAAGACTGTATAGTTTATAAAGGATGTCAAAGGAGATTTGATTTACTTTGTTTGAAATGAAGTTGTGTCTTCATTTAAAAATCGAGAAAATAAATAACATTATCACCTTGTTTTTAACTGAACTTTATCACTGTCCTACAGGTGTAAGAGTCTGAGACAGTGTAACAGACTGCCTTTAGGCATGTTGAACTGTTTTTAAGAAGTTTTCACGCAAATCTTCTGAACTGGGGATGTAAAAGCGGAGAAGAGCTGCCCCTACATGCCTTATGGAGGAAGCAAAAACACAAGACTAACACACTTATGTAGCCAGTTTTCTGCCTGACCCGAAGAGGGCGATGTTGAGTTGTTTCTGTGAAACTTAGCTTCAAGGGTTAGTTTGAAGTTTTGCGGAGTTCTGATGGTATCTGTAGATTTACACACCATGGGTCTCAACTGCGTGCTAACTTGGAGCATTCAACAGTTTTATTTACTTTTTTAACAATCCAATCCAATCCAATCCAATCCAATCCAATCCAATCCAATCCAACTTTATTTATAAAGCGCTTTAAAACAACCACAGCTGATACAAAGGGCTGTACATTAAAACACAACATAACGATAATAATTTAAAAAAAAAATAAAAACTCTTACAGTTTACAAACAAACATACAATTTAAAACTAGATCCTGCTGGAGTTAAAAGCCAAGTAAAATAGATGGGTTTTAAGACGAGCTTTAAAAGTGGACAGTGAAGGGGCTTCTCTAACCTGCAAAGGCAAGTCATTCCATTACTTAGGGCCAATGACAGAGAAAGCCCTGTCCACTCTGAGCTTCTTTCTGGATCTCCGTACCTCCAAGAGCAGCTGATCTGCTGACCTGAGAGACCAATAAGGTACGTAGGGGTGAAGAAGCTCAGAGAGGTAAGCCGGGGCAACGATATCATAGTGATCTTTACACTTTAAGTAAAAGGAACTAATAATAAATGCTTCATTGAGCAACTCTATGCTTTAAAACCAACTTTAACTCCAAGTTTCCATCCTGCCTTACGTAATCTGATTACACTATTAATCATGCTTACTTAAGCAGCTTCATCAATGCAAACAAGATTATTCCATTCCTTTCGCATGAAGTGCACATTCCCTTTTTTCCATCTAAGAACCAGATTAAGGCTTAGCGTACCGAGCCACTTCACACATTTTACGCCAAGAATGTGAACACGTTGCTTTCTGTGGTCCTACAGGGACTGGGTAAACCTGCAAAAAGCTATCCTGGCACTCCTTGTACCTGTTACATACGTGGACATTGTCCTCTCAGGGAAACATGATTGTAATCTTTCTTTAAATCCACGAAAAGCATGTGGACAAGACAGGTGCCTTATCATAAGAGAAAGTTGTGCAATAAATTACTTTATTCTGGAATCCTGAAACACTTGTTTGGTTAAGAAAGGATGTCAACACAGTTGTAATCATTGTAGTGACTTTTAGAATTTGTGCAGTTAAATATTTCAATTATTCATCGCTACTCTAGGAGAGACACTTAGATAACACTTTACAAATACGTATGTTTTTTTTTTTTTTTTTTTTGGTAATTGTTTTTTATTTGTTTAGGGAATGGTCATGCATTTCTTATTTGTAGCATTTTTCCATTTAAATTTTCTTTTGGCAGTTTTGGAGAATGTATACATTTCCTATGTGAAACTTGTTCCAAGTCGCTCAAATTCATTCTATTCGACGCGTCATTAACTTCTCAGTTCTCCTCATGAAACTGAAACAGTAAAGTAGAAGAAACTCGACCTTATGCTAACCTGTGAGTAATTTCTTTTTCTGCAGGGATCATGATGATGATGTATCTGTTGCAGAGGCCTGCAAAAAGCTCAATGAAGTCAGTGGGCTTCGAGGAATGGGCAGGTGAAAAATGCATCAGTTTACAATACTGTAAAAAAAAAAAGAAAATTGACATCCCAAAGATTTAAACATAAAAAAGCCTTTCTTTTAAAACAATATTTTAAACAATATTCTGTTTAACTGTTTTTATTTGACAATGTGACTAATCAAAGCAAACGCATGATTTTACTTTATCACATACGGCCAGATAGCCCTGGATAGAGTTTTTTTACTCAGGTCTCATATTAAAATTTGTTCATTGAATCTACCAGTAGGGAGTAAATATCTAGAAGACCTTTTTCTTTTTGACTATTTCTGTTTACTGGTTGTTTTGATGTGCAAAGATGCAACAGGTTCTGATCCTGTGCACAACCTGATGTATAGTTGTCTGAGCAGTGAATTCACCCAGTCAGTGTTGTGGCAGTAAACAGAAGACAAATTAAACCCATCAATAAAATGGTCACTTTCATGTGAAAAAAAGCATGAAGTGGCAGTTATTGAATGAAGAGGCCTTTGTATCCATTTGATTAAAAAAAAGAACTAACTACGTCCTGCTTGTTGATTCCACTGAATTGTTGGATTTTTATCCTTTGAAAGGCGCTCTCAGAAAAGCCAGCCGCCCATAAAGCTGTGCACACAGACAGCAGAGCCTGATAAATAGCAGACATGTCTAATGAAAACCTCCGAATGTCAATCACAACCAAGGGACCAGAGAATCTCTTGCTCACGGTGAAAATGGCAAGATTTTAATTTCAAGTAATAAAACTGGAGATTATGATTTTTTCTTTTTTTTTTTTTCCTTTCAGGTATTTTAAGCAAATAGCAAAGTCGGTGCGTTCCAACGGCTCCTCATCATCGGGGTCTGAGGAGAACGTTGACGACTTCCTCGGATGCATCAACATTCCTTTGAATGTGAGCGGCGATGTCCGTCCAGTCAGCATGCAGAGCTACAACATCGAAACATGCAAAACCAAACGGGAAACAAACTGTGAACTGACTACTTCTTGCAGGAAATTCCTGTTGCTGGATATGACACCTGGTTTAAGCTGGAGCCGCGGTCAAGTGCATCTAAAGTTCAGGGAGAATGTCACCTCATTCTGAAAGTCTTCACTAGCCAGGTTTCTGCAGCACGTCATCAATTAAATGTGCGCCTGTCTATTCGTACATGTTCTAATACATGTTTTACCTTCAGAGAGACACAACTTTATCAAAGAGGGACACAAACGTCTCCATTCACAAGAAACTTCTGAGTGAGATTGTGGAGTACGAGCATGCTCAAGTTAAGGTAAGATTTCTGCAGATTATTTGTTCAAATATGTTATACACCCAATACTGAGAAAATTTGTGACATTGCAGAATTTCTTATGTTTTTTGTTGTTGTTGTTGTTACACTGAATATTTCAGACAAAATGTAACCGAGAGAATACAGAATACTTTTTTGATTGTGATATGATTTATTTTGAGAGAAAAAAAAACTGTCCAATTCAATCTGTGTTCCCCTTTCATGAATCATCTGAGATTTACCATCTTTTAAGAAAACCTTAATTTCTTTAAGACCTTTAGAACATATTCTGTGTACTGAGAGACATATTTTAACTTCTGGAAGGCTGCCATCTCATGTTTGAAACTAACGTAGCATTTAAAATAAAAAAAATATCATCTTATCAGCTCTAAACCACAGTAGAGGCTATGTAAAGGTTTTGGTGCTTCATGAAAAAAAGGTAAGGTTTTGGAATGGCCTAGTCAAAGTGCAGACCTAAATTAGATTAAGATTCTGTGGCGTGGCGTCTCACTGGTCATGCCACTTTTATTGGTAGAATATTTTTAATACTAACTGAAATAATAATTTATTAAACACTACTTTTTGTATATATTCGTGTTATGTTTGCTCAGTTTCAAATATGTTTAATTATTTTTTAAGCACAACAAAAAAGGAATAACAGGACAAATCTGTAATGCACTGTGCTTCACCAGAAACTGTTTAATAGTATTCAGCAAAGGTGTAGATTTCATAATTCTTTTAATCTAAGAAGAAACACTATGTCATACGCTTTTAAATTGGTCTTGACCAACTTAGCTGAGGTTTCTGAAGGTCTTTTAAATGTTTTCTATGGCTTTTGGCTGCTGTTTCACCTGTTTTTACTTTGATCTTTCCTCATCAAAACTGCATATTTTACCTTTGTGTCATAAAACCCTATAAAATGTTAACTGAGAGATGATCATTATGAAGCTAGATGTCTACTTTGTGTCAGGTTCTGCTGGCTTTCTGAGACAACACAGAATTTGTATAAAATTATGTTGCCTTTCTCACTCATCTAAATGGATATTATTGGGAAAGACGGTGTGAAAAAGACCCAAATGATTTTATTTTATTTTTTTTATTTTTTTGCAAATTATCTTTTTAATGGCTCTTGCCTCATGTGTGGGAGCCTTTTATGTCTGATACATTCATAGGTCTGAGTTAAGTGCCTACACAAATAAAAAAAAAAAGAAAACATTCCTGTTAAAGCGATGATGAAGTCAACCGAAAAACTTGAAAGAAAACTAAACCAAAGACCCTCAGAAATGATTGAGACCATTTTACAAGATTAATATTAAAACTGTTTATACCTTTACATTCAGTCTGGTGTTTTCCAAAACCAGCCTCCATGGACACAATGTCTTTCCCCAGGTTGTCTTTGATGAACACAGTCAGCTACTCTACTGTGAAACAAAAGAAGAGTATTGCACTATCACAACTTAGCTTTCATTTTCCCTTTGCCTTTACATAAAAACTATAGGTATGCATGTTCTTTTTCTCCTTCATTTTATTTTCTGTAAACTGTATATACTAATACTTTACATCTGTACTTTACATCTGAGTCATCTTACATGTGAGCTTTTTAAACCAAAGATAAAGTCCTTATTTGTGCGCACAATCTTGGCTGATAAAAGGATTCTGGTTAGATATCTATCAGGTTTAAAGAAAAATATCTAAAGGTTATGGATTAGTATGGACTTTGTCTTTTATGCTCATGTCTTCATAAAAACAACAACCTGATCTCTTTATTGAGATAAAGCATGCCTAATCAGTTCTGCTCATTCATCAGTATTTGTTACAATGGAGCTGATCAATTTATTGCTGTATGTGCGCTGCACAATGGCTGCTGGAAAAGACAAGTGTTTGGTTGTTGGCTTACCATTCAGAAACTGTAGGAGGCTCATCTTCTGATGCTTCTGGGTCTGATCCAGGGGCAAAGATGTACGGTTGTACAATTACACATCTGTTTGCAGGCATCATCATATCATATCTATCATAGCATGTTTAAAAGGATGCATAATGCGTTCCCTTTAAACTTTAATATGCTGGACAAAGCTGTTGCACTGGTTATGATTTTGCTGCAACCTTTCATGGAGCTAACAGCTTCTCTTTTTTCTTATTTAAGTGTTTTAATTATTCTGAAGTGATGGAGGCTTTTTGTTCTACATTGGTATTAAACCTTTGTTAGTATTTAGATGTTTGTAACAGCTCACATACAAACATCATCTGTTTGACAAAAAAAAGCATCTTAATTTGCATAATATGTGAATAAAATTATATTGTCACTCTTTTAAAACCCCAGAGAGAGCCATACAACTGGAATGGACAGGTTTCTCCTCCAGCATGGACTGTGCTAACTCACCATGCTGTGCAAACTGATCTCTCACCTCTGCAGCAGGCTATTGTGTAGGTATTAATGACAAAATTACATTGATTAAATTGAGTATGCGACCTGAAGCATTTGCCTGCACGGTGCATATTTTCTTTTGTTTTACGCAGGCGCTGGCAGTGCTACAGCAACCATCATCGGAACCAGAGGCTGTGCTACTCCCTGCTGCTGCGCCTCCTGAGGACCATCGATGCAGAGTGGGACCCTCCCACCGTGAGGGGAGACCTGGTAGGTTCTACATTATCGGCTTCCCAATCGGGAAAAAAAAAAAAAAAACTTCCATCGCCTAGAAACAGTCACCTCATTAGCTCAGCTCTTCACTGGCATTCATCAAGGTTTTTGGTTCAGCCAAAAATGTCCCACAGCCAGTGTACTGGAAGCTATAACTGAGGGCCCTTCCTGTGTCCAGGAGAGGCAGCTATCAGACAGCTTCAGACTGTACACAGAGCACTGCCTGTGCCTGATGAAGAACATGCGTCAGGTTTTCCCCTGCACAAGCGCTGCTGCCATTACACGCTACGAGCTCATGCTGAGGTAAAGTCACACCACCATCACATCAGGCTCTTGCCTGCGCTCCCATACCAAGAACCTTTTTCACTCCGACGAACACAGAGAGACTAAAGCCGGTCAGTCACACTCTGTGCAGGCAGCAGTAATATCACCGCATATTACAACGATATTATCTCGATCATTTCTCATTTCCATACGAAACAAAGTAACAATCATTTGTTTCTAACAACAAATTGTCGCACAAATGCTGAAGAAGGCAGAATTTTGTGTGCCAGTATTCTGACATATTCTCATCTATCTTTATATTATTTTTCATTTATGTCATGCTAAGCTTTCATACAACTTGTAAAAATGTTCTCGCACTTGATGCCCACATTGCAATACAAAGCAAATCTGAAGCCACTCGTGTCTTTTTAAAGATTGAAAGTGCAGTAGATGTTTGTAGATGCATCTTAGAAACATGTGAGCTTGAGCAGATCGCCATGACAACATTTATCTCAACAAGACAAGGTATTGATGATCAGAAACTTTAGAAACAACAACTTTATGCTATACAAAGCAGTCCAATGTTTTTGAGTATTCCCTAACCAGAAACAGACGTTTTTTACTCAGATATTTGGAATGATTTAAATCTGAAGGAAAAAAAAATTATTCAAAAATGTTCATGTGGAAATTGTAATTTTGTCAACATATTTACAGAAGTTAGTGATTGCTCAGGTAATGAACCCCATTACTACATAAAAACAAACTGCCAGTCATACAAACTCTCTTACACACCCAACACATATCTTTCTCCTCCTGCATAAATAACCCGGACTCCTGCATACAATTAGACTGAAATTCATTTAGTGAGATTGCAGCTATTATACTTGCTAAACTCTGAGAACAATGTGTCACTGTGTGATGAGTTGAATAGCAATTTTGTCATGTAATTGGTTTTTCCTGTCTGTGCATGCCAGGGGGATTGGCTACATGCAAAACATGAGGGCATTTAAGACTGTTTGTCCTCTCCGAAATGAGCTTCATTTGGACATCACCACTGCTGTCAAGGTAACAACGGGCGAGCATTTATAGCAAAACAGAACATCTGTACTACAACTCAGTGAAACACCACAGGACTTATTCTTTCTGCTGTAGTAGTTCGGTCTGCCAAAATAGAAATGACTGGAAACGTGATAGGGTGTGTGACATGAATTTTGCTCCGGAAAATGGTGTATCACTTTACAATACAGATTATATTCGGAAAAAGCAAATCAAGCACAAGGAAAAGAGGGTTATTATTTGTATGAGAATAACAGAAAAAAAAATTCAATGTCAAACCATCACAGATTTAGTGATATTTTTGAAAAATAAAACAGAAAATCGAAGTTATCACCCCAAGTTAGTCAATTTTGCAGTTTTAATTTAAGTCCTAATGCAAAAAAACATAGAAATTCACCCATTAATAAGATTTTATAAACCTATGAAGAGTCTCGGGTCAGTGTAGAATAATCTTGTTCTTCTTTGATCAGTTTAGGTATTTTATATAAGCTACAAATACATTTTCACTGACTCATAAAAATACAGGACACATGCATCCAGAACTGATTTATTGTGTAGTACCTCTTTTAAGCGTTATGAGTAATCTTGCTATTTTAAGGGATGGTGGGAAATTCTAGGCTTTGTAAAACTCTGAACTAACAGTTCCCCAGGTTTCACAGAGCTTACAGTTTCATTCAACCCTCTTTCACAGTTTTCTTTATACCAAAGTACATAAAATAATGTCACACAGATAATTTAAAAGAACATTTTTGATAGTTTTATAACCAGAAGGCTACAGAACATGCTGACAGCAACCAGTGCAGACTTCACTTTGGCAAAATATGTCACTAAAGGTTACGTCACCGGTGAAACCCAATGTTTCTATTCATCGACAGAAAGGAACGTCTGAGTGGTATGAAAGCTTGATTGCCCAGTACAAACCAGAGGAAGGGGTAAGTTTAGAATGCGTAAAGACAGAAGGAGTCTTATTTTACTAAGTGTGCTGAAGCTTGTCAATCTTCTCTTATAATTCAGTCTCTGGAGGAACAGCTGAAAAAAATGGTTCAGGTGATTGATGCCGTTTGTGCAGACGTTCAGAGAGGCCAAAACATCTACAACAAACTCTTCTACAGGTGATTTTTATTTATTTTTTTACTAAAGCCAACAGTGTGTGCTATGTATTTTATAAAATACAACCAAGTCTTCAAAAGCTGCGCACCCTGTCAAAGACTCATTTTGTGCTGTTGCCTTGTAGTTGGTCTCATGTCATTTCGTTCTTTGCTCTCACAGTGCTGTGAAAGTAGATTACTTCAGCATATCATACAGGCAGCTGGAAAAACAGGTAAATCTTTGAAACAAGGTGAAAAAGTCTTCTGAAGTCTTTGTGAGTCGTGCTGCGATGTTGTTGTTGCTAAATTTGACTCTGCCTCTTTCCAATTCTCCCTCCCGGCAGGTAGCAGATGATGTAAATGTAGCGATGGAGCGGGTCTGTGGCACTCTGGAGCAGGAGAGCTCCAGACTGACTCAGACTATGGGGGAAACCATCTTCGAACTCTTCATGTCTTTGAAGATCCTCAAGGGCTTTCGAGAGTTTCTTCCCCTCAAGTTTGTTCAGCTCTGACTATTCATGTGCCAGCCTCGTCATTTGATTAGCCTCCCGTTTATTCATAAAGACTTCTGCTCTGCTCAAACAGAGACGCCAAAATGTTGGCCCTGACAGGCTTTCATAACTGGTTCAAGTCGTCGATCCATAAGTTCCTGCAGATTGTCCATGACAGGTCCTGCGACCGAATCCGCAAAGCCGTGGAAACGGATCAGGTGGGACGCTTCTGCTCTTCAAATGCAATTATTTTTGCAATTAAAATAATTGGAGTCGATCTGTGATGACAGGCGCTACACCTAGGACCAGACATCCATTCTGGTTAATGGATCAACCCTAACCCCATATAATTATTGAATTAAGTTCAATATTATTTTCAGTTCTTTTGACCACACAATTACATTTTAGTTGAGTAGATTGATTTATAACTACGGCTTCTTCAATATGTGAACAAATAGATCAAACTGAAACAGGTTCACCGAAACATAATGCGTGTTCACGAACGCCGTGAAAAGTTGCATGTTAAACCTCCTGACAAAATCTTAGTGTTTTTTTGTTGTTTTTTTCTAAATAAATTCATGTTCTGCCAGTATGATGATTAAAAAGCATGTGTTTTGTGAACAGCTTCAGCCTGTGCAACAAGCCAAACACAGTTGCTCAGCAGTGGAAGTGACAGCTTGCTTCAGCCAGGTACGTGAGATCTGGCTCCAGCTGTCCTGGCCAGACTCTGCGGGGGCCTTCATCTTTGTCACTCGTCTGACAGACGTGAGTGCCACTTTTAGCATCGCAACACATGCATACTCATATCCTGCAGTCATAAAGAGATGACTCCTATGAGACGTGCAAGGGTTAAAGGAAGATTTTGCCAGTCGAAGTGAAAAAGAGAAACTTTCAATGCCTCGCAAATGTACTGGCATCCCTTGAATTTGTGCATATTTTGTCACACTGCAACCACAAAATTTTAAATATCATATTCAGATTGTATGTGACAAACCAAGACCCGGTGACGTGCATGTGAAGTGAAACAAAAAAAAAAGATACATGGTTTTCAGATTTTCTTACAAATAAAATTATGAAAGTATGGTATAAAAATTGGATAAAATTCAGCACGACAAACAACCTTTAGTAGACATCTAGTTAAATCCAGACTCATTATAAATGTAGCTGTTCTGTGAAGGTCTCAATGGTTTGTTAAGGAACATAAGTGAACAAACGGCATCATTAACACCAAGGAACATATCTGACAATGAAGGGATACAATTGTAAAGAAGTTTAAGGCAAGATCAGGTTATAAAACCATAACTCAACCCATTATCCACAAAAAAAAATTATAAAAATGCACAAATGCAAGTTACTCCAAAATAATATAACTTGGCATACATGGTGGTGGCAGCATGCCACCACCATGTAAAGCATGCTGTGGGAATGCTTTTCATTAGCAGGAACTGGACAACTGGTCAGAGTTAGCGGTAAGATGGGATGGACATATAGCTGAAACTAGATATTTACATACACCAAAACTTCTGAATTTGATGAAAGTTACAAAAAATATATATATATATTTTTGTTCTCTGTACATTTTCTGGAATTTAGCTAATAGAAATAATTTTGTTAATTCCAACTAACCTAAAAAAAAAAAAAAGAGGTTTTATCTAACCTAACAATCAGAGGTTTGGTCTGATTTATCTTCGGGCAGGGAGAAAAAAAATTAAATAAACACATATGTGTCTTTCTATTCTGTGTATGTAAATATCTGGTTTCAGCTGTAAATACAAGAACAACCCTTAAAGGAAACCGGCTGGGGCAGACTTGGCACTGATATGAAAACTCCAAAACATTTGTGGATACAACTGCAGCCAAAGTCGTTTCCACAAATTAGTCACTGTGGCAGGTAATTTGTAAAAAAAAATAAAACAAAATAAAATAAAAAAAATAGACCACCATCCATATTTTTCTTTCCACACCACAAAATGTAGCATCTGTATTGCATGCAAAGTTATGAAGTCGTACCTCCATCTCCCCACAGAACTTCTGCAGTGAAGCTGTTTGCTACTCGGAGATGATGACGCGCAAGATCGAGAGGAACCAGCTGGCCCGAGATCACAAGAATTTCACAGTGCAGGTACGGCCTGTAGCAAGACAGAGCAGGGGGCGGGCACACGATGATGTAAAAACGACCGGAGAGTTCCTTCTTGTAAACACAAAAGCACAGCAGCAGGAGAGCACAAATGTTGACACAGAAATAAAGCAGATGCGTCTTGCTGTCATGAATTGTTTATACTCATAAGCCATATTTCTACTTCTTGGTAGCTCTGCTTCTTTTCCTTCGTTTTTATCTCCTCCTCCACCACCCCTCTCTTTCTCCTCTTTTGCTCCTCTTGGCTTTCGGCTAGCTCTGCATCGGCCTGAACAACGTGGAGCACGTGCGTGCTTTCCTGGCTCACCTGCCTCGAGACCTGGACTGGCCCGGCGTGGAGCGGGCCATGGAGGAGTCGTGTGGCGCGGAGGGGAAAGAGCAGGTCTACAAAGCCCTCAACGGGCAGCTGTTCAACATGGACCTGGACCTGCAAAGGGAAGCCAAGCGCCTAATCACGGTGCTCACCGACAAGGTGAAAACGTTAACCTCCGATCAGCTCAGGCTACATCCGTACTGATGGGATATTCACACGTTTAAATCTTCGGAGATAATTAAAACTGTCAGATAAATTGCAAAACAAAATGTTTTCTGTAGCATCCGCCAGCACAGGCAAATTATTATTTTTGTTTTGTGCCACAGATTAGTTTGTCCAGACTGCAAATATTGAACTTCAATTAAATAAAAAATAACAAGAAAACATACCCGTTTAGCTATAATTACTAGCTCTGCTCTTAAATTAGCTTTTTTCTATATAGGTAGGTAACTATTTTGATATTATCACTGCCTACTGACTAAAATATTTCTTATTATTTTTGGCATTTTGTCTATTCTTTAAAAATGATAGAATATCAGTGTTAAAATTTTCAGAGTAGCATAGCTAAGACCTAAATAATAATTATAAAAATATCCCCACAGGATTTCCACATTAGTGTGTCTTCATATTTTTTAACCCAGATAAATGTTTACCACTATACTGCAGAATACAGAAAGAAAGCAAAAAGATATAAAGTCTCTCTCTCTCTCTCTCTCTATATATATATATATATATATATATATATATATATATATATATATATATATATATATTTGGCTGTTTTTTGGGGGGTCAAACATGTACCGTACTCAGGCTGTCATAGATCTGTTGATCAGTAGATGGTCATACATTGAAACACCAGCTTGCTCTTCTATAACTGAGCATTATGTGTGCAGATGCTGCCTGAACTGCGGCGGTACATTCAGCACATCAGCTTGTCTCCAGACTCCATCAACAACGACGACGTATGTAGCAACAACCAGCTGACATTTTCATTCCTGTGTCAGTTTTGTCACCTGCCGTGTGTTTGTGACATGTGGATTTCTCCCAGGCGGTTTCCCCCCTCATGAAGTACCTTCAAGACACGATGGTCATCCTGACGGCAAACCTTGTTAAGGAAAATCATACCAGGTGAAAAAGTGAAGACAGTAAAAATACGTTTGCAAAACATTTTTTATTTCTTGTCAAAATGGGGCATTTTTGTGTGTGGAATTTTCAAAAGAGAGATTCATTCAGTACAAGTTGGAATAAGACTGTAACATCACAAAATGTGGATAAAGCGAAGCACTGCGGATACTTTCCAGCACTATGCCTTTAAAATCTTGAAGATGAAATTGCAGCAAAATGTGGAAGGCAGCAACTACAATATGACAAAATGTGGAACAGTCCAAGGGTAGGAATACTGTTACTTGCCACATTGAGTATTTTAACTACATACAAATAGGTGAAATACGTGTTTTGCATAATTATAATCCACAACAATGTTAAGTGACAATACTTCATATCATTTAATGGCTATATTTATCACTAGAATTATTTTCATATGTGTACTACAAATACAATTTGATCTGATCTGATCTGATTGGACAATTTAGCCAGAAGTAAACCAATAGATCTCCTGCATGTTCCATGTAAAAATCAGCCAACATGTTTGGCTGATTAAAACCTTGAGCAAAGCTGGCAGGCAGGAGCTACATATGAAATCTGTCCTGTAAACCTCTAACCTTTCCAAGTCGATTATCTGGGAAATGATGGACAGCACTTCCTCCAGCTTTAAAAGAGGAGACACCATCTGCTTTTGATTCGAGGACTCTGCAACGCCAGCATGCATGACTGCATGAGGGTACATTAATGCACATGGTGTTAGGAACTTTTGCTTATATGGAAGAACCACTAAGGCTGAAAAATATTTACTTTGGAGTGACACAGGCTGCTACCAAAGATGGCATCTTTTTCAGGAAAGGCCTTGGCTCTGTGTTAAATGACTGGGTAATAATCTGGATTTGGCTAAAGCAACCAAGCAGCTTTTGACAAGAAGTGATTATTTTAGTTCACCGTTTAATATGTTGCTGTTTTCTCCCAGAAGCATGAGCTTGACAACATGATTTTACATGTTTTTTTTTTCTATCCTGTGGGTGTTATTTTTTGAGAGCATTGTTTGTGCTTGTTGCCTCGCAGAGTCCTGCAGAGCATGTGGGAGCTGCTCCTGCGAATGATCCTGGACGCGGTCACAGAAAACAGGGGTGTTCAGGTGGAGTTCTACAACCGCTTCCAGTACACAGTTGAGGTCAGCGTCATAGCTTCTGCTTAACTTTCTTTGCCATTAGTAAATGTTTGCTCCTTTCCCTCTTTAGCGATCCGTCTCTGGATGCTGGCTGCAATGCACTAGTTAGCATATGTCAGATATTCATGAAGTCTTCAGACAGCAGCTATGTGGCAACATGAGCTCCCTTATGAATGACAATGTGGAAACTGTTGTTTATTCAACAAAGTCAACGAGCTGGCAGGGGACGTCACACATTTCCACGAGAGGCTAAGGTCTGCCACAGACGTGGGCAAAGTTAGGATGCAGTAGCCGCTCGCACCGTCCCTCCACACCTTCCTCCACAAACATCACGTTTGCCTGCCCAAGGTTTCGTAATGTTAGTGTGAACAACAACGGCCATCTTCCCGGAGCTGAGACTTTAGCCTATTCATATCGGAGGGGTTTGTGTGATGACTCATAGCACGCTTGTTCTATTTTTGTCGTCATTTCAATGTTTTAGACCCTGTTGCAGTTCTTCCACGTTAAGGGTGACGGTCTGGCCTTGGAAGACATGAAAAGCGGAGACTACAAGGTATGCGGTCGTGCAATTCTGCCAGCCGAGTTTCATGTGCGTGGTAAATTAAATTTGTCTCCTTTATGTGTTTCCCTAACTGATCACCTTCATTGTTTAGATCTTGGATGAAGAGCTCAGGCTAAACAAATGTTCCTCCTTTGATCTGATCGAGCAGTACTACCTGGAGAAGATTTCCCTCCAGGTGTGTTTTAAGTTACCGGACAGACAATTTCATTTAAGTGGATGGGGAGATATTGATTGAATACCCTGAGCTCTATTGCTTCACCCCTGATTGAAAGTCTGGCCTTTCCTCAAGCCCCTAAAAGCAACACTCAATCAAATATTGCGAGACACTGTGAGAAATTTTGAATATTTTTGTAGGCCACTGAATAAAACAAAAATGATTCTTCTTGTCAGTGGATGTATCACTGCTGAGATAAACACTTAATAAACATGTTCTGACTTTGCTTGTGATGCAACATGTTGCAGAAAACACTCAAGCATACGCCTTACGGTCGAATCAGTGTGAAATGCTACTACGACCCTCCAGAGCAGAGACTCACAGTGGAGATTCTGCACGCTGCGGACATTATCGCATTGGATGCCAATGGTAAAAGTAAAAGCAAATGTTTTTTGATAGACATAAGCTTTGTTGAACATCTTATAATACTTTTGTCATCTTCCTTAGGTCTTAGTGATCCTTTTGTGATTGTGGAGCTCTGTCCTCATCACCTCTTTCCTGCAGCCAAGAGTCAACGCACTCAAGTGAAGCTAAAGACGCTGCATCCAGTATTCGATGAACTGTTTTATTTGTGAGTGAAATGCTTTGGTGTCTTCTCTGCATATGTGATATTATCATTAGCTTCACTCTGTTTTATCTTTTATTTATCAGTCCAACACAAACTGATGAATAGTTACAGTATGAAGTGAAAGGAAATAATACATAATTTCCATTTTCTCTTCCTTGTTTTTTGTATAAATAAAAACCTGAAGCGTAAGTTGCGCATTTGTGTTCACCTCATCTCAGTCAATACGTTCTTCCTGTGTACGTTCAGCTTCAAGTGTTGCAGGATTTGTCGCACGCTGGTCCTTGGCTGCAGCTTTCACTGAGTCCAATTGGGTTGACAGTGTCTTTGAGAGTCAGCTTTCAAATTCTGCCACAGATTCTCAGTTATATTCAGGTCTGGACTTTGTGCCATCGTAACAAATAGATGAGCTTTTACCTAAACAAACGGTTTCTAAAGTTGAGATTTTGATGCCATCTGACAAGAACACCTTCTTCTTACAGTAACAGTGGCAGATTTGCTCTACAAAATGGGGAAAGACATTTCACCACTAACACTTTAACATTATTACATTAGTGACAGCACTTCAGGCCACACCAGGTTCAGGTGATTGATTGGACAGAAAACAAACAACATTATTGGGAGACAGACGGGAAGGAAACGAAGGGGCGGGGGAAACCAGGAAGACACCAACACCAGCAAGCATTTTTTTAGGCCAATAAAAACAGTTTTTTATTGACCTGATGTAATAGTCTAATCTTAAATGTCATGCTCTCATTGGCTGTAAGTAGAAAATCATTACAATTGACAGAAATAAAGGCTTTCAAATAACCATCTGTGTGTAATTAATCTATACACTGTGTTTCACTTAGTGATAAAGTTCCTGAAATAAATGGGCTTTTCAGTAATACTCTGACTTATCGAATGGGTCTGTAGAGTTACAATGAGGTTAAATTACACACAGATGGGCTCTGTTTACTAATTAGGTAGCATCTGACAAACAAGACATTTGGTCGCACAAATTGTTTTTAGATGAATCAGAGTAACAGTTGGAGGGGCGGGGGAATACATTTATTCACACCACTTCTTTTTTTATTTATTTGAAAGTCATAATTTTCCTTACACTTCTCAATTTTTCTCTGACCTGTGTTGGTCCATCACTCCAATAATGCAGACTTGTGGTCGTGTGGCGAAATATGAAAAATGTGGCGTGTGTGTGCACATGTTCCTCATTTGATTGGTTCTTTTTTGACTCTGTTGTCTTCCAGTCATGTCAGTCCTGAACAGTACAGGCACAGGTACGCCTGTTTGACCTTCATTGTGATGGACTACGACTGGCTGTCTACCAATGACTTTGCCGGAGAAGCCGTCGCTCCGCTCAGCGACTTCTGCTGGCCGGGGAGACCAAACGCGTCGGCCGCCGGAAAGAATGTCCAGCCCGTCATTCTGCACTTGTCCCGCAGCAAACCCAGTGGTACAAATACTGTTGCTGAGGATGTTTCAGTCTGTTTGCCCTCTGAGGTAATTCTAAGAATATAAGAGGTACGTTTTCTCTTTGACCCCTCAGAAAAGCCAATCATGAGGATGCTGGATGCTCGCACCGGAGACAGGGAGGCTCAGGAGTTCGTCCGCAGGCTGAAGGAGATCGAGAAGTCGATGGAGGAGGACTGAGAGCTGTTAGTATTGGTTGTATTCATGTTTTTCTGATCACATCTTGCGACACGTGCTTTTGTACTTGTAACAATGTTTACAATATTTACCCTTTCTTTTCCGATGTATTGTTGGCTCGGTAATTATACCAAAATGAAAAGAGCACGAGGATGTTTTCTTACTGGAAGACGAACATCCGGTCACTGTGCAACTCTATGCTGTCTCAGCTTAACTATATTTTAGAAGTCAATGGATAGTTGATACTGAATGTTACTAGTCTATATTTTTTGTAATGGAGTAATTGTTATGTTCGTTGTATAATATTTGATATGATAGATTTAACATTTAAAAAGAATATTTTGTGGAAGTAGCCGACATATAGCTCTAAGTCTTAAGTCTAAATCTATACCTCAGATATGCTTATTGGTTACAGAGGTGTTTTGACGGGGGTTGTTCCCAGGTAATGTGGAGTTCAGTTGGATGGAAGCTTATTTAGTGTGTTCACCTGCTACAGCATCCATCATGATTAGTGGCACCCCTGGAAAGGATGTGTTAATCTGTAGGGGGTTTGATTTGTTTAATTATTGCTCTTTCTAAAGATATGGGGAAATTTACACCAAGTAATCTGTTTCCTCTACGACTAAAATCACCACACATCTGTTCAACCTGCATGCCGACTCTCTTGTTTTTCTCGCTACAAATTGTGGTAAGAAGAAGAAAATCTATATGTCACATCCAATGAAAGCAAGATATTGCTTGGCATGCAAATCCACCAAAAAGCATTAAGTATAAATCGCAAAAATAATTGAAGTACATATATTTTTTATGGTGAAGTAAAAATTACAAATAAAAGGAGGAAAATAATGCCATGGAGGAGTAAGTTTCCACAGAGATCTTTGTGAGATCAATTTCACATATTTACAAGAAAATACTTAGATATTCTCTGATGTTGAAAACCTCAGAGTTGTTTATTTCTTAAAAGATTTGGACACTGTAATGTCAGTAAATATTTTCTTTAAATATTTTATCCAAGTTTTTGTTTTTTTTCTTGAAAATTTGCCAATAACTCCCCCGTGGCCAATTATTTTATGAAATCTTAATGTTCATAGGTATTGTTAGTGCAAAAAACTGTGCCACATTTTATGTTATTAAAAGGTAGGCTTGCGATTTTATTTTATTTTGGGGCTTGTTGCAAATCTCAGGGGTGCCATTAATTGTGGAAAGTGCTGGATTATTTATTCTTTGAAGCTTCTTAATATAAACATAATAAGACGTTAATTGTAAGAATGCAATTTTAGGTAGTCTGAAATTTTAAGCTTGTGGGCCAGTGAGAGGTCTGCAGCAACGAGGTCTAACATTTCCTCGCACACAAGCCACTGCGTGGTTTCATTTAACTTTTAGTCACCTTGCATTAACACGAAAGGTCACCGAAGAAACCAATGACAAGAGACTTCAGTGTTATGAAAACTTAGTCACCTACCTTTTTCTTTTTTCCTGTTTGCACAAGCGCGACAGGTTAACTGAAAGCTGTTTTATGTTTATTCAAAGATTTAATGTAAAGAATATCTAACCTGACTCTCAGCTAATTAATAAAAAAACTTGATAAAAAACTTGCCGAGTTATATAAAGTGACCCAGTGAGTTCAGATTATTTCAAGAATATTTTATTTTGTTCAGAATTGAACAAATTAATGAGCAGATGAATCTAAAGAGTTCAGGGAATTCATTTCTAGGACTGTCCTCCACTTTCTCTTTTTGTCCTTCACATTTTTATTCTGATGGAGGCCAAAAAATACCGCGTCCTCGTTTCAGAAGTGCCAGCATTTCAGAAACATTTTAAAAGGAAAACCAGGCTAATTGGTTTGGATTCGCACATGTGGTGTTCAGAATCCACCAGAAAACGACTCCAGGCGTCACAACGCCCGGGATGTGAAAGCTTTAAATCCGCGAAGGCCTTCGTTGATGTTTTAAATATGAATCTGTTCCACGGTTTGACGTTTTCTCCCTCAAGGTGAATAGAAGTGAGGATAATGACATGTGCAGTGGTATAATTGCACTTGAGGGGAAAGGAAAGTCCTACCCTCTGCAGCAGCTCTCACCGGCCTGACAAGCAGAATTAAGCTTGAGCTCCCAAAGCTCTGTGAGTGTAGCTGGAAGACTGGGACCTTAATGCTGCTGCAAAAAAGATGAGGGTCACATTTTGACCTGGACTCCAACCACTTTACCTTGTGAAAAAGAAATTCCTATTACTTGGTTATGCAAAAATAAAGAGCATTGAACAGGCTTCAAAAAGCACAAAATATCCACGTCCGACTCTCAGTGTTGCTATAGCAAGTCAAGAGATAGTTAAGTAAATATTGATTAGATTAATCCTAGCTTAGTTTAAAACGTCTCAACACATAAGTTTACATTATTAAAGGGATTATGGATTTAAAAAATAATAATAATAACGCACAAATGGGCAAATTTGCTGGTACTTTTAGTAAAGACGTGTTAAAATCCTTAAAATAAATCTCTTCTTGCAGCCACATGATCTCACACTGAAAAGAAAAATGCTACTAGCGCCGCTAGAACAGTACCTGGTTTTCTACTGAAACATTTATCAAGGTTGGAGTGCAGAGAGAGTAATCTTGGGCAATTTCTCTGTGGAGAATCTCTCCAAATTATCCAAAGTCTCATGGTGTAATCCGCACACAGGTTTTTCGCAAGATTTAGGTCTGAGATGCTCATGACAGCATTTTGTCCGCTGAACCATTTCCGCCTTTATTTTAGTGTATGATTTTGGATCATTATGAAATAAAGAACTATAATCAATTTTGATTTCAACATGTTTTTAGTCAAAATTTTACTGTGGTTCCAAGTGTCCATGATGGTCTATTATATGTTGTGTGCTACGCCACATTTTTCCCTTTGTTTAAGCCCAAATGTACCTGTGTAGATTGTTTTAGGAAAGCCGATCAGAACAAAGTTCATGACGCCGTAAAACGCTAGAAAAGTTCATTAAATGTCACAATTTTGCGATGTCAGTTGTCATATTAATTTCACCCTCAATGAAATTATCAGCAAGAGCTTTTGTGCTTGGTGAGGATTATTTCATGTAACACTTTTTCCCTACAAATGTTCCACTCTAAAACATAAAGGCTTTCTGAAAGTAAACCTACATCCCCCCCCCCCTCCCAAAAAAAAAGAAGTAATGTTATAACAAAGATACAACTGGTTGGATTTTTTGAAAATTGTATTTTAAAAAATTGCCACATCTTGAACACGACTTTATTTTGGGGATTTTCAAAGTCTTCTACAGGAGTGCCAGCTAATAACAAATAAGAACTTTTGCCCATTCAGGCTTTTGGGAGTTGTTGATGCATATAAAATTGTTCTTTTATCACAATTTCAAAACAGTCACTAAGTTGTAGTAAAGAAAGTGTAGCAGGTTCACCAAAATCCTCACACCGACAGCATTTTGACAGTGACGTAACTTTTTAGTAGCTGCTTGTGTGGTGCTTCGCTGTAACCCTGTGAAGTTGTGAGGATAATGCACTCAGAAAAAAATAATAGAAAAAAAATTTTTAATGCCTAAAAGAAAAACACGTTTTGCATTAAAGGTTTTTTTTAAAGGGTGTTCAGGAAGTCTGCTTTCTTACAGGTGCAGGGAGTCATTTAGTGTGTCTGAACAGCATTTGCTTTTATGTTTGTTTAGTTTTGAGATGTGGCATTTAGTTACCCCCTGGAAGACAAGCACAGCTTATTAAGGTAATAGTTGAATAGCTAACAGTGTTTGATTGGCATTCTTCCTCAAACACTTTAATTTATTACCAACAAATGTTTACAAAAAAACAACGCAACCTCATTTTTTGAGTATAAACAAACATTAAAATTTAGATTAGGGTCATGACATAGTCATTTATATCTTTATAAAGACAGTGTTAAGGGAGGTAGTTTTAAATTCAGGGTCCTATCTTTGGAATAATAATAATAATAATAATTTGTTAGTATTCAGTCACAGTAAGCTAGTTGTGTTTTTCTGACCAGCATAAAGAAGGGGTGAAACATAAGTTTTAAAAAAAAAACATGTTTTACACATGCACAAATTACAGCAATTTAATTTAATTTCTCCCCGCATAATGAATTGTTTAATTTTGAGGATTTTAGAGATTAAAGCTAGTAAAAACTGTCTAAAGTGGCAAAAAAAACAAAAAACTTTGTTATTGTTATTGTTAAAGTGAATCATTTGTCATTGAATTGTAAATGCCTGTGTTGCTGTTTATTAGATAATAACTTTAGAAAATGTCCATGACCCAATAAAGACTGTATTTAAATTTCATCCTGGTTTCTTCATTCTCATAAAAAAAAAAAACTGTATGTATTACTTATTGAAATCATAGCAGCTTTAGGAAAAGGGTGCAACATCGGCACATGATGCAACCTCGCACACGATCGTAGTGTGAAAAAAAAAAATCCACAGGCGGATTTTGACCTTTTTGTCCATTCATCCTCTCTGTCAATCTCTCACCTTTCTTCACCACACTCCTCCTCTCAGTCCTGTGTCTCTGGCAATCCTTGACCTTTTAATATTTTGCTTCCCAACTGCCGCGACTAGCCGGAGATCAAACGCGTCCTGCAACACAGCGGCAACTCTGCAGAAGAGCGACATAAAACCACGAGGAAACAGTGGTGTCCATTATGTCCACCGTGAGAACACGGAGCCGCGGGACACACTCACCTTAGTGTCCACACCACTCAAAGGGACTGCTGTGATAGTGGATTAGACAAGGATTTCTCATAGCTGCGAGACACGAAAGCTTGTGGTTTACTGACTGGCAGTCGATACGTTCTAAATTAGAAACCTGGTGAAAACAGATGGGTTATGAACTGCATGTTGGCTCAGGTGTGGAGAGGAACCTTGTCATTGTATACAGACACAATGCCCTCCAACCCGCGCATCAGCTGCAGCGTGTGAGAGGCTGAAGCCGGTTGCAGATTAGCGATACTGGTTCCCCGTGATGAACTGAGTGTTTGTGTGACAACATAGATTTTAGAAAAGCTGGACAAAAAAATGTTGGAGGTCTTCTGATTCCCACCACTAGATGTCCCTGTAGTTTCATGAACCGTTTCCACTCAGCAACACATGCAGTTATGATAGAAAAAAAGAAAATATATATATATTTTTTAGAGACAGTAGGCCATATTATACATAGTGTTTTTTTTAGTAGTAATGGCAGGATGTATCACCAGTTACCAAACGTTTTATGTTTTCCGAGGACCATCTGACTGACAGCATAAACAGCACAGCAGAACATTGAATTTGCTACTTTGTTGTGCTGTTATCAATGCAGCAAATCACGACTGGATAAAGGATTTTATGCATTTCTACTTTTACCTTAAAATTAAAACTTTGAAAATTAATAAAAAGGTTGCACAAAGTTAAGGAAATTCTTACCTTGCAGATAATAACAAGCCCTGTTTTCCACTGCATAGCTACTGATGCTCAGTTTTAAGGATATAAGCATAGTTTGTTGATATGAGACTAAAGTGAATATATCTTCTTGTTACGTCTTTTCTAGGAATAACAACACAAGTAATACATCTTCATGTCAAAGTGAGTATTTACTACTGATTTCTGTTAAAGTGACAGCAATAATCACTATTTAGTTGAAAAGTAAAAATAAAAAATATCGTCTGAGAACATTTCCTTCCAGGTAAAGACACTGTTTTGAATCATTTCAAATAAACCCCAAAATACAGGTCCATCATGCTTTTGATGTTTTTTTTTTTTTTTTTTTTAAGAATACACTGAGCTTCTCGTACAAACTTTTCCTTACATCTTATGGAAAAGCTGGACGTTTGTAGCGGTTTCTGATCCCCAGGAATGTTGGCAGTGTCTGTGCATGGCTGTTGCTCCTCTTCTGGCTCTGGCAGATACATTTAACACAGCATTGATCCTGCGAAGTCTTATCTTCTCTCAGACAAGCCTAATCCTCCATGCAGAATGTTACACCGTCGTCCCCGTCTCCTCCCACCACAGCAGCTGAACCTGGATCCCCGACACACCCAGATGTGGGATTTCACACCTGCACTACTTTCAGCATCAGTCAAGGGAGAGGGTTAAATTGTAAATTTATGCAAACTAAGCTATCTTTTGGATCTCTGTGTGCATGTGCTGGCAAGACTCCGCTCTTCTGCTTGTAGTTCATAAAATGAAAAATGTGACTATTTATGCACCCTAATTTCAAAATTTTGGTAAAATTGCCTCTGAACTGCTTGCTATATCATTAAAAATGTGTACTGCTGGGAGGGCCTGTGAAGATGCCTTTAGCAAAGATCACCTCGCATGCATGCAAGGACATAAACACCTGTGCCTGCAGGTGCATCTCTTGCTGACAGGTCTGCATAATTAGACACTTCTGAAGTCAGCCTATGCTCTCCAGTGTGTGTGATGTGGGAAGAAGCCTACACAGCAAGTCCTTTGTGGCTTCTGAGGCCTCTGCTGGAGTGAGAAGAGATAATATTGGACAGCTTGCCCTTGAGGAATGCAAATGGGATGGTGTTTGGGCCACAGCCAGTGATTTGCTGGGTCTTTTGGCCAAATCCATCACAGAACCATCCCTTTATCTTCTTACAGTCTTGTGTTGACTGGTCCCAATATAGTGACTGAATGAGACCAGAATGAGTCCATTAATGTGGACACACAGGCTGTGACACGTTCACATTAGGTTTGGTCTCTGTAAAACTAAGGACTTTCTGAATTAAGGGAACTCACTCTGCTTGAACACTGATTAATGCTGGGGGATTTTCCAGATGAAAAAAATTATATCTGATTCATTATTAAAGGCAAGTGGAGGAAAAGAAAATTGCCACAGTGTTGCTACATATTAATTTGCGTGGAATGCAATCTTTGATTTCCACTAGACTTCTAAGTTATTTTGCTCATAAAAATATTGGTAGTTGAATTTCTCTGGGTCATTTATGAGCATAATGTTTCTCTTGTAGTTGTAGGTTACGTTTTGGTGCTCCACACTTTGACTAACATTGACATATAAAGATTCTGCTTAATAACAAACTTATTATCCAAAAAGGTAATATGTTTTTTAAGACCTCAGACATCATCAGAGTGGCCAGCGAACATATTCTCAAAGTAATTATAGGACATATGTAAAAGGTCAAATCTCAGGCGTTCATTCATGGTCTCTTCATAAGTTATTGATTATTTATTGATTATGATTGTTCATTTTTTTAAAAAGTGATCCGTTTTTCCACATAAAGCAATACATTCAACAGCAGTCAATAAAATGTTTCTCTTCCCTCTCTATGCTGTTGTTCTTTGCCCCCATGTACTTACATCTGCAGAACCAGTAATTGCACTGAAAGCAGTTAGAAGTTCTACATAACTACATAATTAATTACAACAAACTGTGTAAATTTGATCATGTGCAGCAGAAAAATAATATCACCTTTCAGGACTTATAGCAGTCCCATAAGCCAGTTATCACATGAGCAGCATCTGATTTTTTTTTTTTTTTTTTTTTTTTTCCTGTGACTAGTTATAGCAGCAACCCTGGGGAGACGTTTTAACTACTTTATAAGGAAAAGGTTTGCTTGTAAAAAATAAAAAATAAACAAGAATATAAAAAACAGAGAAGAACTTGTATGAGGAGCATCTTTCCTTTGGGGACCTAAATAAGAACAGAACTGTTTGTCTCTGTGAAGGAGTCATTATTGTGGTAGAATTCATCCACATGAATCCACTCGCTTTATCCACTCAGCAAGTACAAAAACAGCGGCTCTCTCAGCTGCTCTCAAAAATGCACATACTGTTTCTGCGACTCTATAAAGGTTTGTTTTTTTTATATCTTCAGCACAGTCTTCTTAGTTGAAGTTCACAAACAAATAACAGCAGGAGCAAAAACGAAGAAAAAAAAATAGGGGAAAAAAAACTGGCTCAACTTTGTGTTTACTTTATTTAGTTCAGCTGACACCAAGGGAGCTTGTTTTGGAATGTATCTTTGTATAAATGCTTTAACAGTAATTATAGAACTGGCGGGGAATGCTATGCATAATTTATCAGTTCCCAGGGTATTTTTCTTAAGATATAAAAAGGTGTTTAGCACATATGTTTATTTTTCTGCCACTTTTTTTTTTTTTGTTTTCTCAAGAAATCTTGTTGTTCAAACGAGCCTCGTGGTGTTTAAAAAAAGCACTGAGATATGGCGGCAACAGAAGTTTCTGTTTGCTGTCGGATTTATCAGACGAAAACTGCAGAGAGGGAGAAATCTCAGTGTGATACTGCAGAAAACCTTATGCCTCAAATAGGATATGGAAACTGGAATAAATGTAAAGTTTAAATTTCTGGTACACATTTAAAACTGATTGGCTGCACAATGAAGTATGGAGAGGAAGATTGTGACAGCAAAAATAAATATATACCAGAGGGAATTTTTTTGTGTTATATTTTATTTTTAAATGCATTACAGATTTCAGGTTAAATTGAAAAAGAGATGGTTTGCATGCAGTAAAAACAAGTTGCACACTCTTTGCTTTGGCAGGAAGAAACTAAAATACCAGTCCTGGGGAAACCATTTCAGAGCTAATAGCAGTAACGTGGCTTTGATAATACAATATTTATTCCGTTTCGACAACGGTTTTCTTTTACAACTGAACAAGCAAATTTAGCATTAGGTTTGCAGCTTCAAAATTTAAAATGGAACCTGCTTCCTTTCTGCAGGGAAATATGCTAATTGCTCCTTTTCTAATTACATTCAGAATGCAGGAAGGCCACAGAAGGTTAAGAAGGCATCAGAAAGAGAAGATTTGCATTCATCACTAATCAAAGCATGCACAGCGCTGCATCAATGCCAGAGGTGACATTTTGATCAGAGCTCTTGAGACCCCTCGTTATTCATTCTTATCACTGCTGCCCTTTTCAGAAGCAGGAAATTATTATGCAAAAAAAAAAAAATCAAAATTCTTTAAAGACGCCGCCACGCCATTCAAGGTCTGTGCTAATTGAATCTCAAAGACCACCATCCTTGCATCAATTTCTTAGCGGCTGTCGCGTCCTTCTAAAATTCTCTGTTGTGAAGCCTGACTCTGAGGTGATTGTGATAATAGTGAGCTTTAGTTCATTTCCTGTTGCAGAGCTCCATGAACAGGGCGTCGGAGGGTCAAGTGGTCAGTCGGAAAGCCGAACTGTCTTTGAAGTCGCTGACGGCCACTTTCAGACAAAAGACGACTGTATCCATGGTCACCGATGGTGAAAGAGTGAGAATGTGACCGGTTACCGCTAAAATCTCCTGGTTCAGTCCGAGGTCAGCAGACTTCACACTTCCCAAACAATGTTGGATAAGATTCCTATTTTTCTTCCCAGATCACTGATGCTCTCTGTCAACTGGTGAACCAGGAAATTCCAACCACAGTCACAGTCTGTGGGGACAATGTGTTTCCTCTTTTGCTGCACAAATTGTTTTTGCAAAACTGTAAATATTTCGTACGTGGGAGCTGTCAAAAAATGCCCTTGTTTCTATTCAGTCATTGTGGACAAGCCTCAGTTAGATTCTCCCACTTTCACTGCCTGATCTGATAGAAGCGGTGGCGAATCTTCTGCTCGGACACTGTGACCTGCTTTTCTGTCACGTGCAGAGAAGATATTTATGATAATGGAGAACAGTCCCATAAAAGTTGTTCCCTGGCACAGGGTGGGAGGTAGAGCTATTTATCCTGACTGGACCCTCTCATGGAGGCTGTGGGAATGGACCACAGGAATCCTCCCACAAGAAAGCAAAGGGTGAGACACAAGTCTAAAGACAGGCTCTGTGGTCTCGCCGCCTGTGGGTACAGTATGTGAATCAGAGCAACGACGTACAATGTCAGCCTTTCTCTCATGCCCCCCAGACCTTCATTTGAATCACATTAGCTTTCCCTGAGAGGTAAATTGGAGGAGTTCCCGGTAATGGAGTTTTTGGTAGTATTGTGTAACAATAAGTCCCAAACGCAATTATTAGCAATTTTAAACAGCATTATCATGTAGGGACTGATTATCAGAATACTAACCACAATACATTTCAGTCTCAGGGTTTATCTTATGAAGTTTTATATTAATTAGTAGAAAATTATCCTTTATGTACTTTTAGGCACTATTAATATCAACATCAATTGTTTATTTTTTATTTGTTTATTTGATTGTGACAAAAATATTTAATTAACATAATATATACATGAGCAATTATAGACATGGCTAATTTGCAATCCACTGTTAAACACACATAACAAAAGTAGATAAAAATATATATTGGTAAATTAGTTGTGATCACAGGCCTGGCACATTTTTTTAATGCTTTTAAGTTCATATCTAAAACTGTTCCCAGTCTGAATCCAGTTGAAGTTCAAGCTTCAAGAAATTCCACAGGTTGACTGTCCGAGGGATGACTCTCTTACAGGCTCTGACGTTTCCACTGGAGATGGCTCGTGTGTTAAAACCCACTGCTCTGAGTGGAACTACAAGTTCACTGATTTTAGAAGAGGGCCGATTGTACAGACATGTATACGTAGATCTTAAAAGAACAAAACCTTGGAATTCATTTATTTTGCTCAGCACAAGTTAAGTTCTTTATTTCTGGAAATAACAATAGTTTTATTGGAACAGCTGGTCTCATCCTATATGCTCAAAGAGACTCAGCTGTCCCAACATTTTTTTTCTACCAGTTGTTTATCCAGAAATAAACACGTTTTCAACCAAACCATTGCTACATTCAACTTGTGAGTGTTTAGCTGCTGCAAGGCCAGAGATGATTTTCCCTCTCAGTTGAACTGAGAAAATTAGAAATAATTTTGACATCAACAAAATGCAAACAAAACCAGCTAACTTCCCTCTCTTTTTTTCTTTTTCAAGATTGATGCTTTTTTTTTGTTTTCCTTTCTTTTGTGAGATGGCTTTCTGAATGGAAATAAACCTTCTGGTTGAACAGAACTAATTTCAAATCCAAATCTATCAGTGGTGTGAATAATTTTACACTTGACTACAACTGCGGAAATAAACGCCGTGAACAAATTCAAGACGGCAATTTACTCCAAACGAAATCTTATGTTCTAATTGTGCTACATTGCTCTGCACTTTGTGAGGCTTTAGCCAAAATCCCACATTAAGCCACTTGGTTCTGTTCAGTGATGTCACCGAGTCCCTGGGACCACCATGAGTGCTGCCAACACTCACAGTGTGCTCTCATCCACTCTGTAAAAGCTAACAAACTCTGTGGTCATTACAGCCCACTACTGAAGTGTTTTTTTGCGTCATGTGAACATCATGTGGTGAGACTTGGGGGAGGAGAGGGGAGGGAATTACACTCTGTGCTCCTTTTACAAAATATGCCATGGCACCTTCATCTTCATCTGGAAAATTATGTCCAAAGGTTGTTACTTTAAGGCTGAATTTGGTTAAAAATGAAGGAACGCTGTCAGAAGGGTTGCCAGGTATGGAGTATTGTTTTTGTTTATTCTTTCCAGCAGTCTTGATTAAGATGTTTCAGTGGTTCAAATGAAATGTTTGCACAGCCCCATCTGTCCCAAATTCCTTTTAAACAGTTTAAACAAATTAGCCGTCCTTGATCAGAGGAGGAAAAAAAAAAAAGAAATCCAATTTAACATCAAATGAATCAAACCTAAACAACATATATGCTAAGAACCTCTCAGTTCCCAAAGAAGTTAATGAAAATAGACAGAAACACTGCTGATCAGTCACCACCAGCCTTTAAATAAACCTTTTGTGGCCGTGATCAGAGACCAGCATGGAAGCCCTCGTTTCTTTTAAGTACATGTTATTAAAACTGGCCATTTGACAAGCATGCATGAATTGAGTGCATGTAAGCGAAAGCGCTGCCTCTCTGGTTCTAATCAGCGTTGCTTGTTTGGCGAGCACCATCTGCTGAGGACCAGACCCCTGCAGGGTGAAACTCAATCCAGATGCCTTCTATTTGGCAATACCAGCGCCGTTTCAGTCTCACGTACGTTCTGCAGAGTGGATTGCACGAACATCGTGGCTGATTCCTCGTATGACATCAGACCTCTGTGTCATCTTGCCTAGAATTTTTTTCTTTTTACAAGTGCCTGTTCTGTTTTGATCTTAACGTGAAGTCTAAGAATGTTCCCCACTAATTTGTTGTGTAACTGCTTTATTTTTTTGTTTTAGCCTTTAAACCCTGAGCACCATCATAAAATGAGCTAAATTCAGATGTGTTATTTTTAACACCTTAATATTTTTAGAAATTGATGGGTGGATTATTTAGAAAATAATAATAATAATAAAAAAACAACATCCCATCTGTTGCACCACGCGATGCAACAAGCACCGCAGGAATGAGGTTAACCAATGAGTTTGCGGCCTCATCCAAACCTTCTATGGAAAATACCACAAAGATAATCAGTGCATGAGCAGGCAGACAGTACTTTATCAGATCAAGTGCATTCACCCCACACCCACACACTCACAAATATCAGCCCGGTCAAACAACACACACACAGAGAGACAGCCTCCCTTTCACTCAAATCCTGGTAGCAGCTCTGGGTTGTTACACAACAGGAAAATCCAGCAGTTAGCCCCAGAGTGCTCTGCATTTGGAGTGAGGAGGGTGAGGGGCAGTAGACTTGTGGTGTCTCAGGAAAAAAAACTAAAAAATGTTGATAAATTATAGTGAAGATGTGTCCATATTATGTCTGCATTTTAGGACTTTCTCCTTTATGTTTTGTTGCAGTATGGTCAAGTGGGGATGAATGTCTCAGAACAAGTCAAATACTTGAGGTCGTTTTTCTGTTGTCCAGTGAAATTTTGAATGCATGCCCAAAATAATGCAAGAAGATATATTTTATATTAATAATATCATTTTTAAAAGGTCATGGTGAAGCAGCTCTCTTGGTTTGTAGGAATATCACATGTTTATTCTGAAGAAATGAATGCAAACAAAATAACATTGAGTTTTATGCCATGCAATAGCAGGTCAACACACTTGTCAGTTTCCTCACAAAATCTTTTAAAATTTCCGTTAATTTTAACAAGGTTGTCGCTTTTTCTTAAAACAACCTCATATAATTCTAACTTCAATGTGAGCCATTTGCTTTTGCCCACTTTATTAGTGCTTAATGCATGTTTGATTAAATCTTAATATCAGACTATGATAACCGGAGTAAATTTAAAATCTAGTTTTTAAATTAGAATTTCCATTTAAACCAACTTGGCCCTTTATGAAAGTAATCAAACCTTAAATATAATAACTTTTTGTGCAGAACATTTTTTATGCTGGCCTGTTTAAGGTCTGTTTACGGTGCTACAACATGTCAGGTGGATTCAAGTCCAAAGTTTAACCAGGTCGCTCCAAAACCTTAACTTTCAAGTTGTGAACGCACTGGTGTGCATCCAATCATCATCCTGCTGCATAGACCAAGTACTTTAACGGCATAAACAGATAGTCAAACATTCTCCTTTACTGTTTTTTTCTGTTCAGTCAACTACAGAAAGTTGTCCAAACCATTGCACCACTGCAACTGTTACGGTATTTTTGCAAAGTATCTTTCAAAAAGTTCAACTTTTTTATTAGCAATCTACAAAATATTTTCCACAAAATCATGGGAAACCATTAAGAATCTCTCTGTCTTTGGCAAGTGCAAGACAGATTTTTTTTGTCGATTGTTCTAAGCTAAATCTTGTTAATGACTTTGTATCGCATCTGTGACGGAGTTTTCTGCAGATCTGCTTTTTGAGACTTTTTTGGCCTGCTTCATGTCGTCCGGTTCTATTTAAGATATTTCTTGATTGTACAGGTCTGACAGTTATCAGGTAGTTATCGAGTGCTGCTAGCGGTTTCAGACTCAGCTTTCCAAAATAAATATGGTTCATAACCAAGTTGTAATTGTATAAATGGTTGATTTGAATAGTCTTTATTCACTATGGTAAATCAAATTATCATTTGTAAACGGCTTTTAGTTTTCACTCACACTATCTTTTACATGAAATTTGTTTTTGTTAATCTGAAACATTTAAGTGTGACCTAAACAAAACACCAAAAAAACTTTTTCATACCACTGTGAAAAACATCACGGCTCATCTGTTCAGCTGTAAGAAATCCTAAATTGTTATCTGGTGTTTTGCAATGACTTTCCATTTGCCTGATGATATAAATCTTTCTTAGCCCTTACAGTGTCTTTACTTGTGCCTGCATACTTTCTTTGGATTTAATGGAACCAGGTGTAGAAATTCAGAAATACCCCAGAGGGCTTCAAATATAATGATACCGTTTCTCCCTGAGTCACAGACGAGAACATTAACCCCTTCATCTCCGGCTGAGTTTTACTTTTCAAAAAGTTTAAGATTCCCAGCGTCTACTTAAACAAACTCTCGTTGCCATTTATTGTTTCCGTGAGGCACAGCAGCTGTAGTTGTACTCTGCAGCGAGTCATTTTGCAGAGTACGGCTAATTTTCACATAACAAATCCTTTTTGGGATATGCCTTTAATGTGGCTGAAGTCGCCATCTCTCTGCAATCTCTGTGACGTTTACGCAATTCCACAATCTACAGCCGGGTGCCTCGTTAAACAGAATGGAAATTAACTCTGAATAAACTAGTTAGACACAAGAACACAACTAATTCTGGACTGAATGGACATCGTTGTTCTTCAGTCATTATTGAAACAGCAGCAATAGATATAAATGCAGAAGCAGAGGAATGTCTAGGGATGTTGTGTGTGTGTGTGTGTGTGTGTGTGATTTCTGGGCATACTCTAATCTGATATGTATGTATTCAGGATTTCTTGTTCAAGCTTGAATTTCTGCTGCCATCCACATTCACTGTGAAGTTACATGGGTGCAAGGTAAGACCCAAGAAAGTCTGTAGACGTTATTGTTGCAGTGATGGTTTTCTAGCTGGCAGTTTGTCTTTGTTTGGACTACAGTCATGTGTTTTTGGGTGTGAAGGAAATGTGGCTGATGTCAGAAAAACCGTGTAATGACACCCTTGCGGTTCAGCAGGGTTCTCCCACGTCTCTTCCACAGACACCTCTTTATAACCTCGCCACTCCAACTCAGTTTATCCTTCAACCATCTTGAGAAACGCAGAAATATTGTGCGCACGAAGAGTGTCACAGTAATTGATATTGCGCCGCCGAATCCAACAGTCTGTGTGGGAGAGAAAGGTCGGTGCATGCAGCACTCTGTCATCTGTTTAACTTGTCTGTCTTCAGAAAATCCTGTGCGGTGAATTCAGACCTCTCATAAAACAAGCCTGCCAGACAGGGGAGACCACCTCAGCTCTTCCTCCTCACAAAACCTCCCACAAAGCATTAGAAGTGACAGTAAATACGGCTGCTGGCAGGTACAGGCTGGAGGAAGGAGTTGAACTGACACACACGTCCCCAAATCAGCTTCAGTTTATATCACGATTATAAAAAAAACGACTTAAAGATTAACTGTGAAGATACGCTTTCCGTAGTTTTTATATGGTAAATAAGATTAAACTGGGTCTGCACACATGATAGGGAAAGACCTCAAACAAAGCACTAAACAGCAGAACAATAGAGTAGGAGGGCTTTGGAGGAGAAGGGGCCCCAGAGTGGGGCAGCTCAAAGACCCACAGTGTAGCTGCACAAAGAGAGGGAAGGCCCCGTACACCACCCAGCCAGAAACACTCTCAAAAACCATTTCAGTCAGAAGCATTGTGTGTCCGGTTTTCACCTGCTGACGGATCCGTCACCTTCAGTGAGGTAGACAAAATCTACTAAAATGGCCCACAATGTTCACCACTGAGAAGAAGCACGGTCGAACATTGTTTTGCTCTCTCTCTCTTTTTTTATTTTTTTTCCCCAATTATTGGAGTTAAGACGAACAATACTGTTGTGGACATGTTTCATGTTTCGTGGTGATATTATATCCCTTTAAAAGTCCTGTCCTCCAGCGTTTAACTTGTTCATAGAGGTTATGTTTATGATTAAGACTGTCAGGGAATGCTTCTTAAACAGTACCACATGTCTTGCTCTTTACCCTTTGTTTCCTTACTTGTACAGAGAGATTCTTGTACAGCTGTATCAGTCTCCAATGAGAGATGAACATTCCTGTTAGCAACCATGGAGCAAACTGGCAACTCTAACATTATTAAACCTTCAGTAACCTGCTCATCCAGAGCTCCCATTGACTTCTTTACTACTTTTCAGATTAATGCTACCCTTGCCTACTACGATCATTTTGTCTTTTGGGTGTTGAATTTAGCAGTGCTCCATTAGCTGTATTCAGGCATACACAGGAGGAATCTGTTTTAGTTATTAGATTAGACACAATTGTATTTCAAGGTGCCAGAGTAAATGTGCTGAACAAAAGAGAAAGGAACATTTATTTAAAGGCTTTGAAAACACTCATTTCCCCATTATGACATACTTTTTACTCTCACAAACAACAGAATTGATTGAAACCTTCTGTTTTAATGTTACAACACGTATAACAAAATGGGTGCGAATACTTTTGCAAGACCTTAACTTTTATATCCACAAATAAAACAAAGAGGCCACTGATGGAGGCACTCAAAGGCTCCAAAGCTCAACAACCAAACAGAGCAGTTATTTTTAAAGTCTGAATAACAGCTAAGGCAATGCAAACAAGGCACTTTTGTAATTACCTGGTTGGATTAAAGCAATAAAATGAAGTTTTGGGTGGAAGTAAATTGGTCACAGCTAAAAGCATTTATTTCACAAAGCTGTCATGACTTCCACTGTCACGATTTGTTTGGTTTGCCTAAACATCAAGACCACAGTTTTTTTTCAAGACCATTCTTCTGTTGTGACAACAAACACCAGTATGGACACTTGACATACCTCTGGTTTTTAAACTGCTTACGGTAACTTCCAGCTCCATCGACTGAACAGCTTCTCGTTACCCAGAACAGTTCAAAAAAAGACATATTGGTTTGTGAAGGGAACCCATTAGTGTCCACACTGGATCAAACATTAACACATACAGGCAAATACTGGTGTGACTGCAGGGCCAAAGTAGTATCCCAAAAAACACCAATTTGCACAAATAAAATTTAAGTTAATCCTTTGCACAAGTTTAATTTTCAGAAACAAGATGTTGATCCTATTGTGAAATTTTACTCTGAAAGGGTAATTTTTCATTTGACAAGTTGAAACAATTAAGGATAAGTAATCGATTTCAGATGTGACCATATAAAACTCAGCAACACATTTTTTTTTCATGTATTTGTACTCTACACTAATGTTGTTTTATCGGTAATGTGCTGTTTCTGTCACCACACAACTGAAAGATGTCTCTGCACTTCATCCATAACCTAGTGAGGTTCTCGTCTTTCTTTACTTTTTGACATTGTTTATTTAAAAGTAGATTATGTGGTGTCCTAAATAAACAGAGAATGACGCAAAAAAGCTGCATAGTTTGTCAGTGAGCTAATTATGGAACTTCTAGTCTTTTGTAAAAACACCCAATCTCTGAGGTACATAAGGGTGTTTCAGTGCATTCTTGCATGCCTATGTGTTTTAGGTTTTTATCAAGATGGTAAAGCGGGATTTGTCTAGTGGCTTATGTTCTCAGGATTGAAAAGGGTGTGTTTGTGTTTCGGATATATTTTGTATATTCTCTTCTAGTTTGGCAGTGGTCACATCTGTTATGTTTTGTTTTGTTTTTTTCACCCTCTTATTATACCCTTCATCCTGGTTTCCTTTATCCAGTGTCAGTTTTTTGTTTTAAAAAAGAAAACCCCTCCACCCTGACATACTACTTTTGCTTTCCTGCTGCCCACTCCCTGCTACCACCCATATTGTGTCTTGTGACATTGACTGCAAGGTCTGAAGACATCACATATAACTAAAATTAAAAAGGAAAAACATTTCTGATAGCCTTACTGTATGCAAGCAGAGATAAAAGACACATATCTTACACTGAAGTAAAATATTTGAGGTCAGATGAATAACTGCAATCAAAATTCTCTTATGAATTTACTATCTAAAATTCTCCCTGTCTTGGACATTCAGTAGCCAGTATATTTTGACATAAAAATGATTGTGAGTGTTTTCAGAATGTCTGATGTTCTTGAGGGCTTTAAAATGTAAAAGCTAAAAATAAAAAATAAAAAATCTTCTTATAATCATTGTTTTTCCAACATGTCTGGAGTCACACAGCTCCTGCTTTCATTCATTTCCCACCATTTCTGTTTGCACTGCAAGGACACCTGAATACTGAAGATGATAATAAAACAGTGATGATCCCCACTCGGCTCTAGCAGCAAGAGTAATGAATGCCTGCCTCCATTGCATTTCCTAGAGTGATTTAAATGATAAAAAGCTGCGTAGGAAACTTTTATAAAAAAATATGTTTTGTACATACTTGTTTAAACTATCATGTTCTGACAGTGAAATAAGAGACGGGTAATCTGTGAAAAACAATCAAGCACCTTTTCCTCCTCGTTGTGGTCCTACTATCCTTAGACATAAACAGACATAAACTGCTCCCGGTCAGAAACATCCAATCAGAGCCAAGAGGAGAGTCTTAGCCATGCCAATCATGTTTGTGTATTCGCTGCTCACAGCTTGGTGAGGGACAAAGGTTTTAAAAAAGTAATTGATGTGGTCATGTTCAAAGGAAATAAGATTTGTCTGTTATCATCTTTAAATCTCAGCACATGTCCCATCTTGTTTGTTTTGACGTGTACAGTAAGTAAGTCTTTGAAAGCAAAAATGGGAAGGAAGTGAAGAAACTCGATAATTACTGGGAAGGAACCTGCCGGGTAGGTTTGCAATGGAACCTTCAGCATTTTTCCACCAAGCGTCAGCAGTACAAAAGCATTATCTGATGAGAAGATCCCACAGCCATGAATGGGTAAAAAAAAAAAAAAGAGTTAAAGAGAAAAACAAGAAAAGGGTGGGGGTGTTCTGCTCCATTAAGAGCTGCAGCAGGAAGTATGGATAGAAAACTACTGGCAACGTTCTTCTCCTTAAAAGTCCTCACGTCTTACTGCCCTTTTCATCACTCACCGTTTCAAAAAAAAATGTGCACAGGTCAGTGACTGGGAGATAACAGAAAAGTCAATAACGTTCCTGCAGGATCAAGGTACATTAATTTTATTAATACGGCTCTGAAATATTTTATCACGACTACTCTAAAGTCTGTTTTCTTCTTCTCTGAAAATCTTCGGGTTTCAGCACATCCACGGACAAAGACACAGTGTCACTGAAACACTCCGAAGGTCATGTACATCTACCAACCTGAAGATATATGTCCTGTTTATTGCCCATAAAGCTCATTAGTATTTCTACCCCAGGCCTCCTCCATTCACTTATCCAAACATCCTCACCAATTCAATTCTCCACACAGAGAGGGAAGCTACAAGGCCTGATTCACAACCAGAGGCCCAAATGGCCGAGCAGGAATGACAAACTCCATGCACTGATCAAAGGTCACAAGCACAGAGGTCCACAGACTTTGTTCTTTATTCAAAGAGATTTTGACACTGTTCACTTCCTTTCTCTTTCTTCTTATCAGTGCTTGCTCAGTTCCTGTTTTTGTTTTTGCTTCACTTACTCAAGAAATAGCTAAGTGGGAAAAAATGTCTTCATTGTACCACAACTAAGTACACAAAACCTAATATGATGGTTAAAATTTTCTGATCATGCTTTCAGTAATGCCATTCTTGCGACTAAACTATAACATATTCTTTAAAAAGATTTTTTTTCTTGTAACACACATTGCTACAGTTCTTCGGTTCAGAATGTTATTGCATCAAAAGCAAATGTTTCTTTAATCTGCATCTCTTTTGTCAGAACAATTATGTTAGAGTGTATCAAGTTTTATCTTACTGTATGTTATTCTGGCACTAAATTACTGGGAGGAGACGCAACGCAAGACATAGGACCCAGCGGAGGGACTGCCCTGGGAACGACTCCAGCAAATAATGGATGGATGAACAGACAGATGGATAAATTACTTATGATGCAAAACAAGTTAAGCTTTACAAGCTGGCTTTGTCTCTTGTTTCATGTCTTGATATGAAAGTTTAGTGTGAGGTACCTAACTAATACTCAATGCTTTATGTGACGTAAAAAAAAAAAAGAAATGCCTTTTTCAAACAAAACTTATAAACTTGTGTTTGTAGCACATGGAGGTTTTAATTGGCTGCAATTTATAGGTAAAGACATTGTCATTGCTCTGTTGCAGCTGCTAAGTCTGATGACATTTTATATTATTTGAATATTCATAAATATTTGATTTTATTGTCATGCAATTTGCGGATTTTTGATCTATGATTGCTGAAAGAAGTTTCTCCAACGTGTAGATTGGAATCAAGAAAGGTTTAATGTCTTAAAATAAGCCTCTGACAAGACGGAAAATGTTTTTTTTATTATTATTTTTTATGTCTATTGAGTCAATTAAAACTAGCAAAACCTCCAGGTAAAGGAAGGGCTAAAAATGACAAAAATGTAGTGTATTTTTGGAGGACAGATGAGGACAGGTTCCAGATTTTACTTTCAGCAGAAAAGACAGATCTTTAATCTAGCATGTTGCTGGGTAAAAAAATAAGCTAGAAATTACGCTTGTCAAGCTTTGTGTCTAAAGTTACAACATTTGGAGTTGTTACTCCGATTGCAGCGTTTTAGAGGATCAACAACTCCAGTGGGAATTCAAATGACCAAAAAAGGACTGCTACAGATACCTGCAAATTAGGGATTACCTTCAGAAGCGCAGTGAACAGGGGGGGAGATCTCCAAGGAAATGATCAAGGTGGAGGAACTTAGCGGTCACACAGACTGAATAAAAACATTGCTGTAGAGCTCTTCAATAAAATCAGTGCTGATGTTAGGGATGTAAAAGGAAAAGTCGGAACAAGAAGCAAGCATTAGAGCAATAGATGGCGACTGGACGGGAAATTTGGATCAGGACGAGGAATAACATGGATGGAGTTTGAGTGGAAAGTGACAATCCATCACATCCAAATTTGGTAAAGCAGCTCGCTGATTTTGGAGGAACTATGCAGCGGTGTTCTCTAGATTGTTGCAAGTTTTGCTTCATCCTCTTTACGTTTGGCGTTTTCTTACCACCTGCTTCAGATTTGCATTCACGTATGCTCAAACAGGGCCATGGAGTGTGATAGAGTTCGACCATGTAATTCCATATTGTTCAACTACCAAGATCATGGACTAATGCTTTTGTGCAACACGGACAACTGTGTAAGCAAACGGGATAATATTAATGTGGAATGTCAACTGGAGCAAGGCTACTTCATTGCATATGTTTATGTCAGCCATCTGTGGTAGATTAAATAGATTGTTTAAAAAAAGTAATGTGACGTGATGATCTTGCACACATGCAGAGTGTTTGTATAAAAAATGAAGCGAAACTGCTGACAGGGTCTCGAAACATTCTTCGTTGTGAAACTGGAGCAGGACAATGGTTCAGGTGCATGTCAGACGATCTGCGCTGTTTATGTCCTGAGACAAGACAAAGGAAACTGTCTAGGGCACATGTGTCAAACTGAAAGCCCCAAGGACAAATCCGCCCCACCATAGCTTTTTGTGTGGACCTGAGGACTCCAGACGCTAAATTACATCAATCAGCCCCATCCAGTTTTCTGTGATTGATTATATGATTGTGGAAATTCACATAAAATCAACACATTCCCACATTTTTTCCCGCTGTATTACCAATTTTCCACAAAAATGGTCAAAAACATTGAGTTCACAGATAACTAATTAGGTTGTCTGTGATCGATACAACAGTTAAAGTCACAATTAACGTCTTACATACGTCAAATGCAAATATTGCAAAATTCCTTGAAACTATTTCTAAATTAGCTCCACAAAATTATCAATCAATCAATCAATCAAATTTTATTTGTATAGCACATTTCAGCAGCAAGGCATTTCAAGGTGCTTTACATAATTAAAGAAAAAATAAGACAGCATGTGACATTGAATAAGCAGTAAGAAGGAGAAAGAGATTTTGAAAAAAAAAAGATTATAAAAGATTAAAAAAGATAAAATCATACTTTTGTTACGGAATTAAAGTGCCTGTCGTCGCCGGACGACAGGCTTCGTTGAAATTAGTGATTTTAATTGTAAAAAAAAAAATCACAATATCAACCTCAAAATATTGAAGGAATTGAACAATGTGAAAAGACGTTTAATTTAAAGAAGGACTTAGGAAACGCAGAGACAGGTAGTTGTCAGTTTGTTAATGCGTTTTATCAGTACAGTACGACTGGCCCTTTAAGAGCATCTTGATTTGGCCCAAAATGAAAATGAGTTAGACTTTTTTTTTTCTGCCTACATTTCTTGAATTGTGGCATTTATTAAGATATGATGCTTCCTGTAAAATGAAATAGGTGTTGAAAATATACATATTTTACCCAATCAGAATGAATAAGCCAAACACGTCAGAAGACTAGAGGTTGTTTTTCTGTTGGTTAATAGTCCAAGAGCCTTCTGGATGCTTTAACTTTTACATGCAGACTACACAAGACTACTTTTCCAGTAGAACATGGATTTACAGAACTAGTAGACAGGAATGAGTTTTCTACCTACAAACAGACAAATATGCGCACACACAAACACACAGACCCCTACAAATACTGGCCGTTGTAATGGATGGTAGACCACAGTGTGCAGGCAGACAGCCAGTGAGTCCAATTGAGGCCCAAAGTAACCACTTTGAAATGAACACTTTAGAGGACAGCCAAACCACAACATCAAACACACAGACACACACTGAGGAAGAGCAAAGAGACTCTGCAGCCAGAGCATTGTTAGCAATGTTGTGTGCTGACCGAGGCCTTCTAGAAAAAGTTTAGGAGAGCCATTTCTTCTGACCGCCTGAATTTGGAGCACACTGGAAAAGTCTTTGAGGAAAGTTTGTGTCAGGGGAAACGAAACTGCTTATGTCAAAAATACAGCTCTGGATCACAAAAGAAAATAGGTCACGAAACACTAAACTTTTTTTTTCAGCGATACAGTCTTTCAGAGTGATTTTGAGGGTTGACACATTTCATCTCTCTTCTCCTTTTGCTCCAATAGGTGTGTGTCTTTGGAAATATCTGCATACATATCATCCTAGCCTTTATCTTTAAACATGGGAAATTAAAAAATACCCCTAAGCTCTTCTTTTCAGACGAGTGCTCAGCATAGTGTTAAATATTATTATTGTCAAATGTGACATGACGTCAACTGAGGGTTGGTTTATACCATTTAGGTGTATTTTCACTGCATTCAGATTTTTTTCTCTTACTTTTTTTTTTTTTTTACATATTTTCTGTAAGCTTCTCAGAAATTAATCTTGTAATTTCTGTTTACGGTATATTCAGCCTCAAACCAACACATAATATAATTTCCATTCCATACAAACCCACAAATTGTGGGCAAAATTCCCATAAAGAATTGATAGATCAATTTTTGTCATACATATGAAGTACTTTTTGATTGCAGTTATTAGCAAAACCATAAATATCAATGAAAATGTTTACATTTCTAACTAGTGAGGAAATAATAACATATGCAACAGAATAATAACATATGCAAAGTAACTGATGTCATTTTTTTCTACAAATAATATCTGCTCACACTGGGGATAAAATATGAGACACATTTTTCCTAAAACATTAATACGATCTTCCAAATATTTTTTCTTGCATAGATTGGGGCTTTACTTCCAAAAACGACAATTTTGCACTACTTTTCCACAATGATGTGATGTATTTGAACTATGCTGATTTCCAAAACAAGCAAAGTCTGTGATAAATGTAGGATGGTCTCATGTTAAAGATTTCTCCAGCTAGAGCAAATTAGTTTTTTGGGGTTTTTTTGCCAAGAGACATTCATCATCTGATACTTTCCACCAGCTCTTTGTTCATGACGATTGTTTTCTGAAAATAGAGACTGTCACCAGCTAACCATGGCTGCTATGGGGATGTGAAATATGACTACAGTGACGGAACGGGCAAAAATATGACTTGGCGTGTTGAGCAGAGAAACAATAATTGGTGCCAGGGGAACCAAAATCCAAGTATGCAAGATTTTTATTTTATTTTTTTTTCAACTCTGAGCTTTTATGTGCTTTTTATTTGTTTTCTTGTTGCCTGGACCAATTTATTAACACAACATTGACTTGTAGTGTTTTCGGTGATATTGCATTTCAAATCATTTCATGTCCAGTGATTGACAGTCATGCAAAGAAACTGAAATACTCAGTTGATGTGATCCAAAAAGGCAAAGATTTCACACACATCTCTCATATTTCCTTAAAATGTGGCAGTTTTTCTGATATTTTCGAGAGCCCCCCCACCCCCCCACCCCATTTTAAGAGCTCTCAGATCTGATGGGGCGATGGGTGGGGGGGTGGAAGTGTCTCGTGGCTGTAGCCAAACACAAAGACAGACCAGAGACCAGAGCGTTGTAAAATACACAAACACACAGCTGTGAGTGGACAGCCGCCAACTGTTCTTGCCAATCCACCACAACAGCCCACTAATCTTGCTTAGATCTGCTCATCAGAGCCAGACAGTGGGCATCCTGTGCTGCAGCCGCTGCTGCATCTGGGGGAACCGAGCAACAGAATAATCTGGGCTTTGAAGCACAGCAGAATGCAGCAGGGGGGCCCATCACAGCCTCCCTCACTGATCACTCCACTCATCCGGTTGAGAAACTGTAAAAATTGAAAGCTTCCCTGAAACGAATCTCTTACAATGTTTTCTACTCGTAATAATTGTTTACTTGTATAAATTACAATAAAAAAAAAAAAGGAACCAAAAAAAAAACCTCTTAAACTGTAGCGTTTGAACCCAATAAATTCCTGAGTGGATTAGATACACAAGGATTTTAAAGGTCTGCTTGGACTTAACAGCTTTAATGGAAGCACAATAGCAAAAATGCTCATGTTAAATGCTATGATGTGTTTACAAGCTTTAATTAACTGAAGAGTAGTTGTTTTTGTTGTTACAGATATTGGCTTCTGTTTACTTGACATACTTATTACCCTAGCAACCAATAAAATTAAAGCTTTCATCGCAGACTAAGAAATACAATAAAAAAATGTATGTATGTTCTGTATTCTGATTTTCAAAGCATAAATTACTTCACTTGGATATGGCTCTTTCAAAATATGCATAATGCAGCATGTAAAATGAGTCTTTGTAGAGCTCATTACTTCACACACATATGATTTTAAGTTTGTGGAAATCTGCAGATAGACAATTGTTTTTCAGACAGAGCACAAAAGGTGGAAGCTATTTAATCAGTCACGTTCCAAATGAAGGTCACAGTAATCTTCTAAATGTTATTTTCTCTCAAAGTTTTATTCAAGCCAACCTGATCTGGGCTGAAAAAAAAAAGCCAACAGATAAATTTCCCTCGAGAGACAAAGAAAAACCAAGGAACGTGCCATAAAACTACTGCCAAGGCATATGGCTGAGGTGGATGTTATTGAAAAGGATGCATTACAATGCTGACCTGAGGTCAGAGCACATTCTGTCACAAGGGACAAGCTCGCAGGAGAGAAGCAGCTGCCTGCATGCTTTTCTTTCTGCCTGCAGTTCAGCACCACCTCGGTTACCCTGCATGCATCGTTTTATCAAAACATGTCTCCCATCAAAGCATAAGTTCATTTTACTGACCTCAGGAATGTCACTAAGCTATGTGGGCCTATACACACTTAAATGTAATGCCTATAAAAATGCACGACATATCACATCTATTCTTATCACAAATGTGATGATAACATCTAATAAAAAAATCTTATAAGATTTAGAAAGGTGCTTCAGAGTTTAGGGTTTTTCTTTGATTAATGTTGCAGTTTTTAAATGTGCTACAGTGAGAACAAAGCTGAACTTGAACACTACTTGATCTTGGTCACATTGTGAATAACCAGTGTCTACGCATAGGTCACAACTTAGCTAAGCGGATCTTTTCGCATAACCTGTATGTCTTTGTGTTTACGTTACCTGAGTTCTATGCTCTGGTTCATATATTTGAGTTCCACATATTTTGTTATATATCTCTGTTTCTTTTGTGCCCTGTGTTTCCCTGCTGACATTATGTTTATCATGGTTGCTCCCAGTTCTTCTCACAGCTGTTCTATATTAGGTTAATCACAATCATCTGCTCCTTGTCTCTGTTATCACTTTTCCCTGAATTTATATTCCATGTTTGTTTCCAGTTATTGTTATATTGACATGCTAAAAATGCTACCTACTGCATATTTTGCTGGTTTGGCACTAGGCAATCCGTCCATGTGCATTTTGTTGGTGTTTCCTTTTGTCTATGTGTCACTATTTGTCTAAATTGATGAAAAATACAAAAAAATAGCAACATGGAATTTTTTTAGCGCCAACAAAAAAGAGTAGCTGATCAAAGAGGATTGCACATCTCTCATATCCTGTCAGGTCTTTTTTTCTGCTTATTAAGGCTTTACCTTGGGTTCTTAGTCATCTAATACATTTGGATCAGACGGCCTTAAAATGATGAAAAGAGCTAATTCTGTAAATCACACCAATGTTAGAAATGAAGAAAGGGTATAGACATACAGTTCCAACTATATTTTATTTTCTATTCTCTAATAAGCTGCTTTTTTTTCTCACATTATCATCACATAAAAAGAGTAGAAAAAAAGAAAAAGCTTCTGGTTCTACTTTCTTCTTCCTGTCTGTTGAATTCCAGCAAATAGAAATGACCATACAACTGTTTTGACTGATTTAGTGGAGATTACTAATACTGAAACGAATGCATGTCTACTACCATTATTGAGTAACTTCCTCATGTTGACTAACTGCTTCATCAAAAATATTTGCCAACTTCTACTTTACTATAATGACAAATTTTGAGTAGCAGCTAGTTTTTAGTAATGACTGAGTATATTTGTGAAATTTTTCTTCTCTTACCCCAATGTCTGAGGTAAAATAGATTAGCAGATGTGTTATTTTCCATTCTTTGGTGATTCATATTTCTCATTTCAATATAAATACTTCAGTAAGCCAAGACAAAGAAAAAAACTGACAAGAAGTTAATGGACCTTTGGGTGAAAAAAAACCCGGCTTGGACACTGTCCAAAGGAAGAAGACTCACAAAAATAAAACGAAGCAAGACAAATGTTCACCTCATAACTTATCTCAGCAGGAAAACACACAGAAAGACACCAGTCAAATGTACCGGCTCATTTCATTAATTCAAAATTTTATTTTCGGCTGCAGTGTCATATGTAGTCATCTAGGAAATCCACTGTTCAAACATTTTATTACTGTATTCAAAATCACGTGTCACAAAGCACCAACATACAACAATCCTGCTGACAGAAACACATCCTGTCACATGGGAAGCCCTTGTTTTCCAGGAAGCTGCCTGACAGGATGACAGACCTCAGCAGGCAGCAGAGTCAGTTGCAACGGTAAAACAAAGACAGGCTGCAGAGTCTCTACTGATTTCTATAATACGATCAAATTTTTTGACTAACATAACGCTTAATGTATCAAAGCCCCCACTTCTTTGATTTATATATTTCAACATGAGTCAAAACATTCTATTTCTGCCCTCGAAGCGTGCAACGTCGATGCTATCGCAAATATTTTTAGCTGGCTTTCCATCAATAAATCAAACATCTTTTCCAATGGATTAGTGATTTCATTTAAATTCACGCTGTCTGATTTTTAGTCCATTTCTACAAGGTTTCAGTCAGCAATATTTCTGATTAGACAATGTCGACTGGGTGGTGAGTCAGAGGAGCTCTTCTGCAATAATCCATCCACTTCCTGCCTTTCCTGTGAAAATGATGAGACGCCCAAGCCACTGGTTGCTGGTGCCTGGTCTGAAACACCATAATCTCCACCACAGACTTAATGAGCTTAATGTGCACTCCCAGGCCACTGAGCTTAGAGGCATGAGCACATTGTGCACTGTGATGTACTGCTGTACAGTTTGCCTCTGTTTGTGAGCATGCAAATACCCATCTAGATAAACAAATTATCACTGAGACGTAGCTGCTGCTGTGCCCGACCATGATTATCATAGGCCATTCCAGAAGCACCCCACTGAGGCGGCAGTTGTTTGTTATATGATGACGTATTTAGGAGTTAACGAGACCGGCATTGGTTACCAATGGTGCCAAATTAAGTGCGCAAACAGATGGGACGCGTTTAAATCTGAGAACTACCTTTTGTAAACAAAACCGCATATTGCTATGCAGTCAAAAACTCTCAGGCAAAAATAAATGCAGAACAGAGCCTTATATTGGAAATGCAGCTTCCAGGAACAGGGCCTGATTCCTGAGCTTGATTGGGGATAAACTCTGATTTCATTATCAACACCCACTCAATTCCTGCCTCTCCCCAGCATACGCCCTTCCGTCCAACGTAGCAGTAAAAGTCTACATGCATAGACGCATTAATCAGGATGTGTGTGTTTTAACCTCTAATCAGAAATTAAAGCAAACTTGATCTATCAGGAAGACAAGAATCCATCTAAAAATCTAACAATGCCAGAGACTGTATTCATAATAACCAGATAATAAAATAAACTGAAGAATCATCAGAAGGATGGCTAACATAATCAATGGTATGAGAGCTTATCTCATTAATCTGAGTTGTTTGCTATGTATTAGTTTCACACTATGAAACAAAATCTCCGGATCTGAGTTCATGCTTAAGTTCTATCTTTACAAAGCAATAAAGGGCCGAGAGTTGGATCTAACTTCCTAAGTAAAAAATTTCTTGCATACAAACATTTTTTTTTTTTTTTTTGAGTAGACAACTCTTCATCACAATGGCCAGGTCAGAAAATGGTGCAGCATGATGTGGATGGATGGACTAATAAGGGATGTCTAAGTCTGTTATTTTAGTTTCTGTTAGTTTAAAGTTTAAGCAGTGTAGATTTATAACAACAAGTTTAAACAAGCTGCTTAAACAAAGTATTAATTTTTTCCCACTCATTTGGAAGACAGATCTGTTTTTTAATTAGTTTTATTCATGCTTTGTAAACTTTTATTCCCATCTTTTCCGTTCAGTTAACTAATGTGCAGCAGTACAACAGGATGTTCTATTGTACTTGCGGCATGAGATCCTTGGACAGAGAGATCTTTTTATGTAACTGTGTCTTATTATCAGAAAAGGCATTCAGAATTTGTCACATGCAATGAAAGATTACACTGTTATTATTCACAGTGCATCACTTTGTCCTGCTTTGGAAAACTGAAAAATCCTTGTATTTTCATATGTACTATGACCATAAAAGTACATACTTTAATTGTGCCTTATTGCAACAGAGCATGCTTACGCATTGTACATGCATTATTTTCTCAAATGCACTCAATGCTACACTTGCAGGAAAAACATGTATAACCTGGATTTCAATCCAATAGATTTTATATATCTTCCATAAGTTATGAGATAAGTTATGAGATTGTGCTAAAAAATATATATATATTTTCTTTTTTTAATTAGGATTTTTTGACAGTAATTGTCTGGTACTTCATACCAGGAAAATACAACCACAGCAGCATTTAACATGGCAAGTTTGAGTCAGGGCAGGACAAATTAAAACAGTGAAGTCCCTGTTCTTATACATAATCATATTATGTAGCCCTTAAATTCAATTAGTTTTTTCTGATTGAATTTCAGAATAAACTGGACAATGTGTTTTTGTTTTTGTAGTTTGAATTAATTTTATTATTTGTCCACTGTATACTGTTTCATTATGTGTGTAGAGGTTAAAAGAGGGAAACATTTTCTTAGAGTTCATTAAAACATTTACTTTCTTTTCTTTTCAATTGTGGGATTTAATTAGTGACTGATTCAGCCATTCACTTCAGAGTTTTGTTGTATTTCGACCAATGTAATGATTAATGTAAAGAGCAGAAAGCTACACATTTTTACACGGTGAGGTAATAATTAAGACCTTGTGTCAAAAACAGTTCATATCACTTTTAGCAGGCCACCAGGCGACGCCCAGAGTTCAAATTATTTTAGGGCTTTTAGTTGCACCTGTGATAAATTTTAACAGAGAATGTACTTATTACATATAACTCATTAGGAGCAATAAAAAAGATGAGGTGCTTCTCTACTTTTTTTTATAGCTCTGAACTATGTAACTATGATGCATTTTTATGATTTCCATTGCCGATCGTAAACTTTTGGTATCTATAGCAACACAAACAAGGGGATTTTCAGCTGGGTATGTCGTCTTTCATCAGGGTATTCTATGGTGTAATTAACTTCTGTTAGGAGGAGAAAGGCATGACGAAAACCAACTTGCCGTGCAACATGGTTTTCTATGTCAGGTTTGTTTGAGGCGCTGTTGCAGCAAAGAATTTACATCATAATCCTTAAGCTTCTTACTTCCCCTGTGTTGACGGATTCATTTAACAAAGCAGCACCTATACGTGTTTCATCATTTTAATAGACTGTTTATAAAATTGTAGTTATTTTCATCAAACCGTTAGCTACATAGAGGGGCAGAAAACCTTACTCCACTTATGAGTAATTAAACACAACACAATAGTTTTCAGAACTGTCTGAAAGTGAATATTTGGTTTGCTTGGGTTAAGCAAAACAACATTTTGTTTTGGAATCGTTCCAGGTGTGAGATAGATATTTCTTTCTCCAGAAGCTTGACCTTTGGTTTTAAATTAATAATGCAGAAATAATATTTCCCCTAAGAATCAATTTTCATTCTTTCGAAGAAGACATTTATACAGCAAGGCAGTGCTCTTATAAGCTCATTTGTTAAACAAATCACATGTTTGTCTCCAGCCAGCTTACTTTTTTAGTAAATAATTATCTATCTTTGTATCAGTGTTGGGATAAAGAACACTATCCTTTCTGTCCTTCTAGCACAATACAATCAATTCAAAGCAATATTTGTGTACTTTAACTAATACGTGGGGGTGGCAAGCTTCTGTTGGTCATTTGGGTTCATTGAAATAAGAAGGAAAAACCTAATTAAAATCAACTTTGAGTAACAATCTTATAAGTTTATGTTATAAAAATACTTCTCCAATCTGCACTCTAAAATAAGCCAATGTAGTTACATTATGATTGGAGTCATGTGGGATTTTTGTCTGAGGCCTGGTAGCAGTGTTTTGAACAATTTGCAACCACTTGAGGGAGGTTTTGCTAAAACATGTGTGCAGTTCATCGTAATAATTCAAATGTGATTAAACCAAAGAATGAATCATTATTTCCAGTTCAGGACGTGAGACAGTGGTGCTGAGTTTTGGCAATATTTGTCAGATGATAAAAACAGGAACAAGCCACAGTCTTGAATTGGACATCCAAAGTAAAATCAGAATCAAACTTTATAAAAAGGGGCCAAGACAAAAACATCATGTAAACCCTTTTTTTAATCAACCCGAAACCCGTCATTATTTATATGTTCTGTTGCTAAGGTAACAGGTAACACATTTCTGGTTAGAGTAACTCCGTAACAGAAAAGGATGAAGGGGTAAATAAAATTACAATTGCTTTATTATTTTTTAGCTTTTTAACAACATTTTGTTTTTGTTTAAAACATCTGGCTTTTAAACATCTGCACGCCTTGAACAAGGCAGTTGTTCAAGGCGTGCAACTGCCTTGAACATAAGTTTATAAAGGTTCCGAAATTTGCATTTGCATAAACCTTGAGAAAATATTAATTCTGAGTAAAATTGGTATTCCAAGTCAACAAAGCATGTATGTGTAAGAAATTAGATCAAACATTTTTACAAATTTTGACAATCTTTTTAGGTTTGTTACAGGAGAACCAAGAAGTAAACAACTTCTAAGAACCTTTCTAGAGAATCCTACTTTAAAAGTTATGAACTACAGCTGAGGCAGACACCAACAAAATTGCAGTACACCACTATTTTTCTATGTGCACAAAACAAGATGCATGGATTCACTGCCATACTTTTGCAATGCAAGGCCTACACAACATCTCTGACAACTGATACGCTTGACAAGTAATTTTCTATTTTAAATGCGTAACATAAAATATGGCCTATAATCTATGAGCCAAAGTGGGGGTATAACTTACCAACTGCTGTGCTAATTGTTTATGAAACACTGTACTTCTTTGTTTATTGTGTAGTGTCCATTCTTAAAGATGTTTCAAATTTGTATGTGCACTCGTGTGTTCACTCAAACCCCGCCCCCTGTGCGCTCTGTCCAATCAGAGTAGAGAACAGCCGCTGAGCAGCGGCGGCAGAGAGCGATGGGAGCAGACAGTTGGGGGAGGGGTCTGTGTGTGTGTGTATACACTGTAGGACTCAGCAGCAGCGGCAGCAACTCTACAGCCGTAGTAAAGTCTCTAACGGTCGGCCCCCTTTTTTTGACCGAAAGCCTCGTACAAAAAGTTGATAAATGACGGGGGACTTATCGAAAACCGGGTGAAGCAGCACTTGCTCGCCCCGAAGTCCTCCTTTATATTATCGCGGAGGACTAGGGGACACTTTTAATTCGTCCGTTTGTTTTCAAATGAAGCAACCGAGAAATGCCAGTGGAAATGCTACATCCGAATCCAATGCCTCCCTAGGTTTGTCACCGATCCAAACCCATACGCTTGTGGTAAGTTATCCTCTTTTTCTGTCATTTAATGCAGAAGGAATCTGATCAAATGTTTCTTCTTAAAGTAAGTTGAGGTGAATTTAACCCGCGAATAAATGGTAGACATGGGGGAGGAAAGCCGCTTTACTAATGTCTGCATATAGATGGGACGATAAAGGTAAACTAGCCACAGTCATCTGATTATTTAATTAGCGTAATATAGTGTGGTAACTTGTTTCACGCCAAAATTAGTATAGGTTAGTTTGTTTGTAGAGACCTGGCAGTTTAAACGACGCATTTGCATTCAGAAAACAACACCTGGGGATGTTTTCTTGGAGGTTAGGTCTCAAGTGCGGTAAAACGCTCCTCCACTCCCAATGGAGATGTTGTTTATATGGATACTACTCCATCTCTTGTTCAAATTTCATATACCATTGGCACCTAAATGTCATAGTATGTTCAGTTAGCCATAAGCAGTTTGTAGAGGGTTATAAAATGAAAACAGCTTTGAGATACCAGTGAATCTTATCTCTGAATCACATTGAAGGAAAGTCTTGTCCTCTTTCAAATTTTTTGAAATGGTGTAATGGTAACCCTTAATTAATAAGTGAACTTTAACAAATTAGCTTAATAATACATAATTAATAGTCAGATAAGTTTTGGTGATGAGGTTTGCTGTATTGGGTTATTTTCAGTTTGAGTATTAATATTAGAATACAGCCTTTTCTGAATTAAATGAAATCAAATAGTCCTTAAAAATAAGGCTTTGCACTTGTCAATTTCATGCACTTGACCAAATGGGACATAGGCGTGTAAGGGGGCCCAATTTAGAGGCAGTAAGCCTGCTTTGTGCTGACCATTGAACTCTCACTCCGCTGATGCCTGTCACTGTCAAACACATTGCCAGAAAGCACACCGGGGAGGCTGATTGTTATCTGTTTCTGACCAGAAGCAATTAGTTCCTAAGGCAAACTTTCCTTCTGCAAATTACAGCCTGATGCTGCTCAGCACTCTGTGCGAGATAGAAACGAAACAAAGACTTGCTCCTAGTTCAGCTTTTTTGTAGGTGTGAACTAACCGGCAAGTTAATGATTGATGAATGTCAGTAGCTTTAAAACAAAGTCTTTTGCTTGTGGTAATTTAGATGAATTCACGAGATGTCTGGAGCTCTTCTTTCAAGTCACAAATGCATAGTTTGTTACTGTTTCCAACAGCAGGTCATGCTATCTTATCTGGCTGTTTTGGGCTTTGCTGCTTTTACTGCTCTTCTCCAGGCGCAAGTAGGAAATCACGTGACGTCATCCAGCACTTTCTGTGAATAGGCTGCAAGTTCCTGTAAGCACATACGAGGGGTGCGGGCTGAGTATGTCACACTGCTCTCATCAGCTTGCCGGGTTTCTGGCTTCAGAATGCCGAGACGTCAGGCACGCGGGCGTCACTGATCGTGTTTTGGTGGGTCCGGCGCATGCTGAGACACGGCCTTCCCCTCTGGGAGTATTTAGTTTAAATAATTTTGACATGGATTTGTTTACAAAGTTCAGATGAAGCTAATCCAAGTCAGATTCATGTCTGACTTGGGTTGGCTGGAAGGAAACTTCTCAGGAGATGCCTCTTGGGCTTTGTTTTGGGTCGTTTTAATGCTGGAAGTATCAAGTAAAAGACTCAGACACATGTATATAGCAAGCTGAATAGTAGTACTACTTTGAAAAAAAGACACTAATCTAATTCAACAGCAGGAAAGGTTATTTAAAAGATGTATTCACAATGAAACATAATGTGCCATTATTTACAGAAATACGGTTGAAAAGTCTGTATTTTTGTTGTGACAGCATCTGAATCCAGTGCCTGCTGTGGTTCATCTTGTCTCCGTGGCCTTTCCTCAACCCCAAAAACATCACCCCCAGCTCCAGACTCCAGAACAGGCTTGGATAGGAAGGATTCTCATGACGCCAAATTAAAGCAGACACTGCTCATACAGCGTGAACTTGCACCTCGCTTGTTTTCCCCCCAGCTGAGTGGAAAACTAGAGCTCTCATTATCATGGGCTGCTGGCGAAATGTGCATAGCTGAAGTGCAATGGCTGTGACAACACCCTGGTAGATGTAGCTTGGAAAGAAAATATTAAAACAGTCAAAACCAGGAAGCCTCTATCGAAATATATTTCAAATTGCCTATAAAACTATGTAGTTTTTAATTTTCTTTTCCATTTTGTCTGATCTATCTTGCAGATTGGCTGCAAAAAAATAGCTCTACATGCACTTATAATGGAACATAGGATCGTTTGTCCTGACCTTGTTGATGTATGCTTGAAATCAAATAAGAGATTTCATGCAATCTACCTTAATTCACATTCATGAAGTGAATCTGCTGCTATATGCTCTGTTTGATTGAGATGTTGTATTAAATTATTATATATGGTTGTTCACCATATAATGCTGCTTGAAAAAGCAATCAGAAGATTAATACAATGTGGTCATTAAAGGGATGGTGATGGTGAGCTACAAAACTCGGGTGAATCACAAAATGGTGCCTTCTGTCACCTAAAATTTTGCCTGAGGTACAAAAGGACGCAATGACAATGTTTCGGTATGAAATGAAGGTACAAAGTGGGAGAGGTGCATCGACTCAGGCAAAGTAACTTGTGGGTTCAAAATGATGGCATCAAATTGGTGTCAAACCATTGGCTGCTAGTCATTTCACCACTTTTTCGACCAGTTTTGTCCTTTCATATGGAATATTTTCACATAGTTCATATCGACTCAAATGAACTCAAGGATCATGAGTTAATTTGTACCAGCATATTTATAACTACTTTCACAGCCAATAGATTCTGTAATAAGCTAATTCGATTACAATGGGATTCCCATTTTGTGTCTGAAGCAGTATATCTAATTAAGACTATTCATGAAAAAACATTGTGGCTAAATTATTCAAAAATATATCATCTGACCTAGGTTACGGTTGTTAAGCAGCATAAATAATAAATAAATAAACCTCCTCTTGATGTCATTTATTTATTAGGTATGTTTTTTGTAGTTAACCAACAGAATAAGCTGCCATGACACCAAACATAGCAGCAATAATTTCTGCAGGACATTTGTTGACATCCGCTGCTTTAGCTGTTGCTCTTCCATTTCCTGCTCGATGTTTGCTTCTGGTTGTGACATTGCCTCATAAACAACATATCCTATGCTCCTGATTTGGATTTTTATATATATATATATTTTTTTATACATTTTTCTTAATTTACTAGGGAAAAGAAGCTTGGTCAACTTTCTTCCACAAGCGGCATAGGACATCTCATCCTCTCTGTGTGTGCACTGTGCCTTCAGACTAGTGAGAGATAATAAGGCGATTGTTTTACATACTGTGTGTGCTGTCCTGGAAAACAGGAAGCTTATTTTCTCGCTTGTGGTGTTTAGCTAAGCGAATTCAGTACTAATGGGGAAGTTTCTGTTGGCCCTAAAAAAAAAAGGCAGCTTTTTAAAGATAATCATTAGCAGTTTGAAGGGAGCCAATGTGTTAATGAAAGGGGTGCGGGGGGCATAAATGTCTGCATAAAGCAGGTGCTAATGAATAAGGACAGCAAGCTGTGGTGCAGCAGGCCCTCTTTAATAAGCACCAACTTCCCCTAAAGTCATTTTCTCCTGAAGTAATTAAAGGTTATGGAAGGGGGTGAAGGAAGCAGAGATACTACAGAACATGTTCAAGGTATAGCAGGTAATCAATGGTACTGGATCATTGCTAAATGTGAGCCATTATCAGTGTCTGTTTTAGTCAATGAGTCACCTAGCTGCTGTTTACAAAAGGGCTACCCAGTGCTTCTGTGACGAGGTTCTCTTTTTTTGTAAGGAGTAACTCTACACTCCCCCCATCCCTCCCCTCCCCGATCTGGCTCTAGTTTAGCTCTGAGCTCTAGCCTCCTCCATAGGCTCATTACAGAGCAGAGAGTAGGCCGTAGTGTGCATGTGTGTCTGAGGCTGAAAGCCAAAAACGGCCCCTCTGTAGTGGTGTTATGTAAGTGAACGGAAGAATGTTTTCCTTTTACTGGCATAGTTACTCATCGCCCTAAAAACAAAACTCCATTCGCTGCTCTTAGTGCCAGTGAGAGGTTTCGTGAAAATTCTGTCTAAGTCACTGCCCAAAACATAATTTCAGAAACATTCAGCTTTTTTTTTTTTTTTTTTTTTTTTTTTTTAAGGAAGGCGAACATATTTAAACCAATGGAAATGAAATTGAGAGGATGCCAGTGTCTTGTAATGGCTCTCTATGAAATGTAAAATCTAATTTTCCTTATCATGTATATTAAATACAAATGTATTTAATATACATGATAAGAAAAATACAAATATTAAATACAAATGTATTTAATATCACCCGGGTGGATTATGATTGCTTTTTGCCAATCTGCACACACAGTCTGACGTGTGCATTCCTTTTTTTTTTTTTTTTTAGTTTGTTTTTAACCTTTCCCTGAACTCCAGCCTAAAATTCTTTCGTCCACTGACCCTTCGACTTAGCCTGCCTCACATTTCACTTGTTATAAATCCAGCCATTAACACACTCCCAGCCGGGTGAACTTCGCAGAAACCTGAACATCGAAGATTAGTGCGCTCAGCTTTGAGAGCAACAGCAGCAGCAACAAATCTACGTGTAAAGTGTTCTTCTTTTTACCTCAGTTCTCCTCGGCCACCTGAAACGTTTGCAAGGCCGTTCCTACTTGTAACAAAGAAACTCAGAGTCGGAGGAGGACAGGAAAAGCTCGCCATGGTGTCAGACAAATACAGTTTTGTGTTCTGCCATCAAGGGCTTCTTTTGCTCTGCCAAGTAATGGTGAAATGGTGTGGGTTTGGAGGCTGAACTGCAAACATATTGTGAGGCGTTTGTATTCAGCCAGTCAGATGCAGTGAAGTGAAATTAACAACGTTACCCGGAGCACAATAGCCGACTCGCTGCTGACGTGCCTTTGTGTCAAGGCCGTGTCTGGTCCTCTGGCCAGCACAGAACGCAATAACAGAGCGAGCTGAAATCTGCTCATTAAGTGGCAAAAAAAAAGCAGACTGTATGTTTCACTAAACAGAACAATGCGTTCTTATGAATACATAATACAAAACTCAAGCTCTCACCTACATTCTGTTTATCTTTCCGCTTATAAATTCAATTTAGTTTCACAGCAAACGTCGTCTTAAGTTGCAGAAAAATCATTTTAGTTCCATCCTACATACATTCCAATTGATCCTAGTCATCAAACAGTACAGTATAGTCAATTAATTACTCAAAGTCGAATCACTGTCTTGCAATATTCACTCCTTCTGGACGAGCACGGATTGACAAACGTGTGCATTGTTGTTGACTTTACAGCAGTCCCTCCTACCGGGCATGCATGTAGCGACAGTGGAGAGGAAAAACTCCAATTTAGCAGGAAGAAACCTCCAGCTCAGTACAAGCAGCCGTCAGTCATGACCGACTAAGGGCCGGTCGAGAATCCGGTGCATGATTATTTTTGCTGTTCATGAAAGTTGAACAGCAGTAGTGCTGTTCCTGCTAGTAGCAGGAGAGATGGAACGTTTGGTTGATGGCAGCCTTATCTCAGCCGATGCTCTTGGCCAAATGGAATGCCAGACCTGAAAAAGCTTCTACGGAGAGAAACATAACTGAGGCAAAAAAAAGAGTTAACAGTCAAATGAATGCGCGACATTGTTAAATGGTTTCCTCGAGTTGTGTCAGCCATACCCTAACCTGTGTCTCTGTTACAGTGGATCTGAGGGAGCTTTGCCAGCGTTGGAGCCCAGCGATGTGGAGCAGCATGCTTTACAATGAGACGGACGCCATCGTGGACCTCCAGCTCTCCCAGGATTTGGGCCTCATCCTGTCGATCCTTTCCCTCGTCTACCTCCTGGTCTGCTTCCCTTTGGGGCTGTGCTATAACATCCTGCTGGTCGCGGTGAACCTCTCCAACAAGGTCTCCATGACCATGCCGGACGTCTACTTCGTCAACATGGCCATCGCGGGACTCGTGCTCAACCTGGTGGCGCCCGTGGAGCTCCTCAGCTCCACGTTCACTCGCTGGCACGCGTGGGAGTACAACGACGAGGTCCACATTACTCTGCTCATCCTTTTCAACATCTCGTCCCTGGTCATCATGTACTCCACCACGCTGCTCAGCCTGGACTACTACATAGAGCGGGCGCTGCCGCGGACGTACATGTCCAGCGTTTACAACACCAAGCACGTGTGCGGCTTCATTTGGGGCGGCGCCGTGTTGACCAGCTTCTCCTCGCTGCTCTTCTACGTGTGCAACCACATCTCCACCAAGATGGTCGAGTGCTCCAAGATGCAGAACAAGGAGGCGGCTGACGCCATCATGATGTTCATCGGTTACGCCGTTCCGGCCGTGGCCGTGCTTTACGCTTTCGTGCTCATTTTGCGCATCAGGAAGGAGTCCACTCCTCTGGATCAGGACTCGGCTCGCTTGGATCCATCTATACACCGGCTGCTGCTGGCGTCGGTGTGTGTGCAGTTTGTCCTATGGACCCCGTACTACATGACCCTCCTGGTGCACACGATCGCCGGTGCGCCAGGGTACATCAGCAACGGGCATTACCTGCCTTCCTATCACTTCATGAGGTGCGTGTCAAAGCTGCTGGCGTTCTCCAGCAGCTTTGCGATGCCTCTCATGTACAGACAGATGAACAAAAACTTCTCCGGCAAGCTTCAGCGGCTGCTCAGGAGGCTGCATTGCAGGGACCAGTCTTGCACTCATGAACACTCAGCAGTGCAGCAAGTGGTGACGTGAAACTCCCTCCACTCCACTCCCCCCGCCCCCTTTCCACCTCCTTGGCCCAGCCAGCACTTATCTCTCCCCTCTCCTCACTGCGCCACCCCTGCACAACCAGTGTGTGACTGGGCTTCCTCAACTATCTGGACTGCATGTGGAGCGTCATAGCTAACTGTGGAATTTCCTGTCCCCTTCCAGAGCTTAATCTGATCCTTCTCTCTGCAGTGACGGAACAGATCAAGGAAATAAAAAAAAACATTTGCTGCTTTTTTTTTTTTTTTTTTTTGGTCAGAGACAAAAGACATTTGGTAGTTTAAAGGTGTTAAAGTTTGTACAATCATCTGATATCAGTGAAGTTAGAGTTTAACCCAAACATCGAGGTAAGCTCACTATGGTAAGCTGTCTTGAAGCAGCATACCATAGTGGATGTTTGGCTTATACACGACTACCTACATTTCATCATGTGAATCGTAATTAATTTGTCATAGCATAAAAGCATTTTTTTTTTTCACACAAGCTGAATCAATAAGCTCGAAACCCAGAAATTAAATAATAGAGATGCACCAGTTGGGCTTTTCTTGGCCGACAAAGAAATATAGAAGTATAAATAACAAATGTTCTGGAGGTGGTTTGGTAAGAGGTATAGATCAAAATCAATGTCACTAACCTTGCTTTGTCTTTTTTAATAAACTGGAAAAAAAAAATGCATCAAAAGTCTAAAAAAAAAAATTGAATCATGCTTCAAAAATATTTGGAGTTCTCCATTTTGATGCATTTAATGGATCAGGAAAAAATGGATTCTTCAGTATTTGATTTGCCAGTCAAGACACTATTTTGATTTCTGGATGATTAATTGGTGCATCTCTATTAAATTATGTATCTTAGTGCTTCATACAACAGTGTAGCTATAGCGGTGAATGTAGCCGTCTCTAAGCAAAAATCCACCCGAATTAGAAGGCAACTTGGTTCGGTTTAATGTTACTGTTCAGGATTCTTAATCATATTACTTAATCTGCACATTTTTTAAGGGAAAGAACCTTTTTTTTTTTTTTTTTTTTTCTAGAATTTGTCAAATCTGTTTACCAGTGGCAGATCCAGATCCACCCTGCAGCTATGAGTACTGGAATGAAGATGTGTTCTCTTTGACTCGGTTTCACAGGCACAGAGAGCTTACTCTCACATGTGCCTAGCTCATCTGTAGATTTGCTACTGTAGATTTATTCACACCACCTCACCACCTTAAAATCTCACTTGACAAATAGAAGTGAAGCTTGTATTCAGGGCTCAACATAACCGGCGTACCTCTTACTTCTCTGCTGAAACATTATTACCTGTTAGTCATAAGCAGCTCCACTGAGCACATTAACCTGAGCTTGACAGCCCAGTCTCTTGTTTTTTTTGGGGGGTTTTTTTCTGAGTTGTCTTTCACTTTTCTGCAGGTATTCTGTGTGCAGAACTTCACACAGGGTCAGTGACGTCCATGCAGAGTCTTGTAACCAAACACAAGCGGTTTGGAGGTTTTGGCCAGTTGAAACATTTTAAACTCTGTGGATCACAGGAGAAAAATAACTATGTAGAAAATTTGGAAAAACTTGCATATCAAACACCTGTTTGTTATGCGGGGCAGATGCTGCTCAGATGGATTTAAGCTACTTTGCTTCTTTTTTTTTTTTTTTTTTTGTCATTTATTTAAAAGAGTATATATTATTGAGCTCTTATAAAATGCTAAATAAAAATGTTACAATTCCGCAGTGTTTGTTTTTGTCTTTGCAGACTAACTTGGCAATTCTCAGTTGATTCCACTCCCACTCTATAAATCATAAACACTTGATGCAAAAATATTTGGATAGCTTCTCAATATGACGTAATATAGACAATAATCTGAATGTTTTTTTGTTCAGATTATAACTTGGTTTTATTCACAGCCTGTGGTTTTTTTCAAACATTTTGTCTACTGGGAATGTTTTGTCTCCAACTATAAAATGAGTCATTGTGTAGTTTATATTGCCTGATTTTTGGCAGCATACTTCCACTGTGGCACCTTCAGTCAGACTGTGAGAAGCGTTCCCAATTTGAACTGTGTGTTTGCTTTTGGAGCCACAGTATGTGCTCGCCTGCAAGAGTCCTGCACTCATGGTCACATGGTTTACAGTGATTTTCAGTGGTAATGCTAACTTCAAATGGATATGGAGGAAAATCTTAAATTTTCCAAAATGGCACAGGAGCCCGTATTTATTTTTTTTCTCCCCAATCCTCATAAAATTCTGCATGAATTCTAACATAAAAACGCAGCGTATTCTATTATGAATTTTCTCTTGGATCCAAATATGACAATCCTAGATATTTGCTGAATAACAAACTGCAGTGTTGCAACAAACACATTTTAGGAGATGATCTGCGCCTGTTTTATTTAAATGTGTAAATGTTTAATTGACTTATTTTGAATATTGCTGAGACTAAGAAGCTGAATTTGGAGCCGCCTTCCCTGGAGACAAGCCGACTGAATCCTTGGCAGGAGGAGTAATTAGGAACGATGGCGTTGGCTTACTGTGTGCTGCCTCATAAATGGAAAAGAAACCATGATCAGACCTCAAACTCACGCCCAGCTAAGACAGCTGCCCAAATATCAGAATGGTTTATTATTTCAGAGAGGTGGGGGGGGAGGAGGGGGATGTTCAAACTCGCAAAGGCGCAGATAAACCCAGAATCACTCATTTCGCTAAAACAGACACTTGGAATCATTCTCTGCGTGATGAACGTTTGCAGATGTTTGTGTTTGGACAGCAAAATCTCAGCTGTGCAGATCATCCCTTTTAATGTGCTTTAATAACAAAACAAAAGCAATGCTCTTTTCAGTCTGTGTGTGTATATGCGTGAATTATGTATATTTTGTATGTAAAAGATTTGACAGAAGATACTTTATCAAGATTACAGTATTATTTTTTTTAGAAAATTATCTAGATTCTGTAAGTACTTTCCTGTTAGCTGAGTCAAAGACTTAATAAAGGATAAACTAATATTATGAATTTTTATTTTTTTTTTACTAATTGCAACGACATATGAAATGTTACGCAACACTGAGAACATATGCTTCAGCATTTGCAGTGCAACCAAGCTGTTTCGCTTAGCTAACGGGTACAGTCTGTATAAACTGTGCGTTGATTGAAATTTGTCTGTCCTTATTTTAATTTTAAAAGAACTGACTTGGTGTGTGACACTCAAGAGTGCTTTAGATTAGAGTAATGGAAACTCTCTTTCCTTTAACCCTGACCAGGTCATGGCAGTAAGCAGGCGGTGTTGGTTGTTCCCTCCCCCGGAGATGCAGCCGCAGTGGGTGTCGGCATTAATGCCACAGCTTATGTAAGGATCTTCTAACCACAGCGTACAGGCTAGTGGAAAACAGAGGCATTCCCCACATTCTGGGAATTGTTCCGTCTTTCGTGGGCATGATAGAAACGCTGGCTGCATCTTGTAAACATTGCTGCACACTGAGAGCTGTGACACTGGCAGACTGTGGAAAGTGGCGCAACAGGAGGCCTGTTGGCCTGAGATGATTAGGTGATCAGGATCACGCTGCAAAAGTCTAAATATAGAATTAAAAGGTGTCACCCTGAAAGGTCTGCAGACTGAGGTAAGTGCTATGGCGTAGGAAAGGAAAACTGACCTGTCAGAGTCAAACTAAACAAAGTAACGAGCTTGTGATGCTTGTTCTTGTTTGCATTAATAACATATCAGCAGCCACAAAACTAAACGGCATATAAAATAATTCACATTTTACATTAGAAAATAATATAGTGTGATTATTTTTTTATTTTTATTATTTTTTTGCATATGGTTCAGAAGAAAAAATAAAATTTTAGTTCAAATTTTAAAACAAATTTAATATTAAAGTTTCTTATCACATTTCTCTTGTAAAAAGAAAAAAAAATTTGTGCAGGTTCAGCCTGAAAATTGAGTTATTCTGACATATCCCATAGTTTTTAATGGGTTACATTAGTCCTAATATTGTTTTTCCTTCTTAAGAGGCTCAGCCAGACCAAAACTATGAGGGTCAAGTTGAAAAGTGAACAGCACCAGGCCACCTAAGAAGACAGAACATTTGGCCTGCAGCTTTTTGTGTTTTTTTTGGCTGTCGAGCACATTTCAGGCACGACCTCAGACCACCGATGTTTCTCTTAATACGGGTGAAATTGGACTACAGAGAATGAGGACAGGAACATGACTGGGCAGGGCACACTTGGAATTATAGATCAAGTATAAGAATGGGAACAAAGAAAGCTATTCAGAGCATAAAAGATGGAAGATAACAGGAAACGGCATGCTGCAAATAAACATGTTGGGTTTAAAAAAAAAAGAACAAATCAAGACAAAACAGGCACAAGGGATCTGATGTGATAGTTATCTAAAACACGATGTTGTTGAATAAAACAACATAATAAATCCAACACGCTTCCTCTTCAAGGAAAAGCCTCAACACATCACTGGAGCTCAAGGGAAAACAAGTGGACCGGAGCAGATGCTTGAAAAACAATCCACCCTTCCTCCCTTGCCAGTGCCGTTCATTGCTTTTTCTCTTCAGGAAAAATAAAAATAAATAAAAAACTAGATAGCCTAACATTAAAATCCCTTCATCAGCTAATTATCAGAAATTGCTCTGGAAGCAGAGCAAACAGGGCCGGACTTGGCAGGATGTTCCATTCACAGTTTGTGGTTGTGGCTGTTAGAGATGCTGCATGGAGCCAGCAGCACATCAGACTGGTAAGTGGAGGCAGATGACGGTGTTTTACCTTCCCTCCTGCAGACCTCCCACTTTCTCACCCCCTCCAACCAAAACCAGTTAAACCACACCCTTTCCCACTCAAAACACTGCCAGCACTGTCCTGTTCCTCTGATGTCCCTGTAAATGGGGTTGGGGAGGTATTGTTGTTCTCTTTTTTACAGACTCAGAAAGCAAATTTACTAGGTAAATATGTTTTTACAGTGTTTGCAATGGAACATACTAAATAAGTCTAATAAATAAAAAAACGAAAGAATGTTCCGCTGTCATTTTGTGCCCAATGGTATTTCAGAATTTTCACTTTGCTTGTTTGGAAACCATGTTTGTATATCTGCGTATTTGACGTTTAAATATGTTTGAACATAACCAAGGCTTCAGTTTTCAGTCACGCCATCAAAAATATTCACTTTTTATGTCAGCGAGCCCTCTTGTGGACATAAAGAGACATTGCAACCTTATGTAACAATAGTAACTCATGGTTTAATGTCTAATGTCTTAATTCATGTTGAAGCGCCACAAACATGTAGCAATAACCAATTTGAAAACCTCTTCCCTATCTGTACAACTGAAAATAAAAGCAACAAAAATATACATGTTATTGTTGGGGGTGTAAAAAATAAAAATCTGCAGTTCTCTGATTACGTAAGGGTGCACATTCTTAAATTAATATTTTGTCACAGTATCTACTGATTGCTGAAAACAACCTGCCTTCTTCAGTTCCCTCCATCCATTATAATGAATATGATTAACGTAACGCAAAGCTCTGCTTTCCTGGCTGAATTTTCCTGTTTTTTTTGTTTTTGTTTTTTTGTTTTTTTCACATCTTTCATAGCTAAAGGCATAGTTTGTAGAAAGTGTACAAAGGATCAGAAGGATATTGTACCAGGGCATTATTAGTCAGAAGAAGCGTACAAAAGATCCAGTCTTATTTATATACTATGTCACAGTACAGATAGTTCCCATAACTGTGAAAACTGCCTGGCAACAATGATAATGCTACAAATTGATATTTCTCCAAAATTACTGAAAAAAAACCAACAATAGAAAGACTGATTATGGATTTAAAGAAATCAATAGCAACACCAAATAAGTTGGAGGAAATTCAAACAAGAACCAGTTGTTCTTTAGAAGTGATAGATATCCCTTTATCTGGCTAAAATCTTCCAAAACTATGTGGACAAAAAGGTGTCATTTATCCCAGCAGGTGATGGATTATAGTCTAACACTGCAGCTCTGATCTTTGAGGATTAACATCTGCTACCTTAGACAAAAGAAGAAAAAATAGCCAAACAAACCTGCAAGTATGGTACCTGCAACAAAACATCAAGACACACAAAAAATAAATAAATCCATCAGTGAAGCAATCTGTCAACCTCTTTATGTATTTAAACTTACTGACAGCTTTAGGTCTTATGGCTATTAGTGCATTTCTGCAATCATTACAATCATTCCACCATTCTCTGCAGACTCACTCAAGTCCTTTCAGATTGTTCGGACAGTTTTGGTAGACAGCTATTTTAGGTCTGGCTCAAGATGTTCACTTGGATTTCAGTCCATCTGGGCCATTCAAGGATATTGACAGGTTGGTCCTGATGCCATGTATTCATTGCAGTGTGCTTTGGGTCATTTTTGAACAATCTCTCTCTGTCTGACTGATACTGTGTCACTTTCTAGGACTACTCACCTAATTTCTGCTGCATAAATGAATGTCCCCATAGCATGATGCTGCCACCACCATGCTTCAAAGAGCAGATGCTGTCAGTCAGTTGATGAGCAGGACCCTTTTCTTCCCCAAAACATGATACTTGAAATGACAATAGACTTTCTGGCAAAATTCCAGCAGAATGCCACACCAATCTGTCCACTGTACCACAAAGAGCTGATTGGTGGAGTGCTTTAGCCACCAGTCAGGTTACCTTCTGACTAGTTCTCCCGTCTCCACTACTGGAGGTCCGACTACTCGGCCACCTCTCTGATCAAGGCACTTCTTCTCTGATCACGCAGTTTGGTTGGGGAGTGAGATCTAGGGAGGGTCCTTGTGGTTCCAAACCTCTTTCATTTACAAACAATGGAGACCACGGTGTTTTTCAGGATGTTTAATGCTGCCAAAACATTTTTGCGTGCTTCCTCAAATTCATGCCCTGACACAGTCCTGTTCCTTTGACTTCATTACGTGGTTTCTGCTCTGACATGTAGTTTTAACTATGAGACATTATGTAGACAAGCGTGCCCCATTCTAGGTCTTGTCCTAATAACGAACTCAGCAGAGGTGAACTCTAATACACTTGTTGAGGATGATCGATCGGTGGAAACAGGATGCGCCTGATCACGGCTGTGAGTGAGTACTTACTTTTTTCAATAAATTTGTAAAAAATAAAAATAAATTAAGAAACTTTTTTCATTTGTTCTTAATCTGACATTTTGTGTAGAAATTTGAACGAAAATTAATTTCAAAGTCTACAGACTGTGCCTTGCAGCACAGACTGTAGACAAGGCGACCTTCTCTGAATACTTCCTTCATGCTCTGTACTTCTGCTCAACATTGCTAAAAATACCTTGGTTAAAGCAGATGGTTATTGTTTGTCTGTAGTCAATGTACCCGTCCTCACTAATCCCTCCAAGTTGTTCAAAAAAACATCACACCTTCTGACTCCACAACAACTGGTCTCAGCGGTCTCAGTCTGGACACATAACGTAGTTAGAATTATGATGTGTTAGTGTTAGCCTGGCCAGGAGCAAAGAGCCTGCTCTATTTTACACTGATTGAGAGTGAAAGCTTACAGTCTATCCCTCAATCTAAACGTGACTGCTGCACCCAACATCATATTCAATTAAATATTGAATGTGACTTTTCCATCACAGCATAATGATGTACATCATGTCAACTTTTGATTTATCATGCTAGCATATGGCTGCAAAAAAAAAAAAAACAAAGGCGCGAGGCACGTGTTTGCACGGCCTTTAACACTAAAAGCTGGGCAATCCAGGTGAACAAATACAGCAAAAAATGTAAGTGGTTGCCACAGCAACACAACCCTCACAAGGCAAACTCCCCGTAGCACCGTCATCTTGATCGGACTTTGCTTTGTGTTATAATCAGCATGCTGAGTTTTGAAGATTTGAGCTGTTCCCTGTTCAACCGCTGTGATGAGACACTAAAACTACAAACAGATGAAAGCCAGGCAGATGAAGCATGATGGCAAAACATGGGAGTCAGATCATCTCCTGCCTCCCTGCCTCTCCCCGCCCTCCTCTCATCCCCAGGCAGGGCTGGGCCAAACGGTAGGTGGTGCAGAAGAGAAGCCTGGAAGTGGGATTTCCAAATCTTTGGCTTTCTGACTCTTCACTGGACAAGCATAGAGAAGCAATACATCCCAAATATAAAGTAAGTGTGGTTAATAATAGTCTCATCTTTATACCTTCTGTAGATACACAGGAAATGAAGATAGATGGAGTTTATTTCTTGTCTTGAGAGAACTGGTCGCTTAAGTTTTAAGTTATCTTATCGGCTAGCTGTCATTTTCTGTAATAAATGTCTGGAGCTCTTAATTGCAGTTTCCCTGAGAACATTTACGTAATGGCTTTTCTTTTGGTGGGAAACAAACTGAAATTACAAAGAAAACTGCCCTTACAAAGTGTTATGAGAGCTAGAAAGAGAAATAAAAGTAATTCTACTAATATAGATGTTCTTATAATGTACTTGAGGTCTGTGTTCTCTGTAGTTGACCAACATAACTAACATAAAGTGTGACTTGGGTTTATTAAATATTTCAAAGATTGCCAAAAGGAATTTAAAAGAATTGGCTGAATAAATATTCTATTTCCTACTATTTCCTACCCATTCATACTTTTATTTATTGTTCTGGTTTTAAATTACTTCTGTGAGGAATAAATAAATCCCAGAAGACTGTAAATATCAAAGGTCATGTTTACCAAACACAAGATGGTATTATGGGAAGAGTCTGCGATTTTGGGTCTAAAGATGATCCAGTATGTTTTTCAATAAAAAAACAAATTTGATTTAGACTGTGTGTGTGTGTGTGTGCGCGCGTGTGTGTGTGTGTGTGTGTGTGTGTGTGTGTGTGTGTGTGTGTGTGTGTGTGTGTGTGTGTGTGTGTGTGTGTGTATGCGTGTGTGCGTGCATGTGATGAATGCCAAGCTCAAAAACACAGATTATTAAAAGTAAATATGCTTTTTTTTCATTAATTTTACAAACGAATAATCATCAAGTTGCACAGACAGGTTGGAGGGGGCTTGAACTGTCTGGATTTTAAAGCAGGATTTCAATGCATCTGTTTAAGTCCAAACCATGAATGTTAATGTGCTCATAGAGTCTGCCATTATCTTTTTCTCTACCTTATAAAAGCCGCCATCAAGCTGATTGCGAATAACGTACATTTTTTTTAAAAGTGTCGAATAATATGGGTTTGTGATTGCTGATTTTTAAATGTTTTGTTCTCTAATTACTTCCCTGGTATTGTTCCCACAGCTTAGGCGTTACAGCAGAAGCATCTGAAGGCTTTTCTCGCTGAATAAAGATCCACGGAACAAAGCAGCACTCCAATCAGATGACTCAAAAGAGGAGAAAAAAAAAACCTTCTTAGTCTCCCGATCCCACGTTCAACAATTGGAACAATGCGCCTCGTCCGAGGCAAAGGTCAAAGTTGATTTCAAGACATGGAAGTCCTTCTGTTTTTCATCATGAACTTACTGGCAGATGAAACTTGATGTCAATATGGGGTCAAATATCCCATAAATGTTTTACTAGCTTGACTTCTGTCAGCATGTCAACACAACATAGATGACAGTTTTCTTCAAAGAGAGAAAACTGGGAACTGGTGTGGTGTCATGATGTAGCTGCTGGATGTGACTTACACGTGGCTTTTGATTTAAAACAGGCCGACCAAAATCAGTATGGAAGGGAGGTCATCTGCCTTGATTTGGATATATACTAACACTACGGAGGAACTGAACACTTCATTCAGAAACAGCACGACAAGTGAAAACTATGAAAAATACCAGTTTTACATGATTGGCCTCTTCCTATCCTGCCTGTACACTGTTCTTCTCTTTCCAATTGGATTTATTGGGAACATCTTGATTTTGGTGGTAAACCTGACCCACAGAGAGAAGATGACCATTCCTGATCTCTACTTTGTGAATTTGGCTGTGGCTGACCTCATCCTTGTGGCAGATTCCCTCATTGAGGTTTTTAACCTCAATGAAAAATACTACGACTACGCTGTCCTCTGCACCTTCATGTCCCTCTTCCTCCAGATCAACATGTACAGCAGTATCTTCTTCCTAACATGGATGAGCTTTGACAGATACATCGCCTTGGCCAGCTCCATGAGCAGCTGCCCATTGAGAACTATGCAGCACGCCAAGTTGAGCTGTGGTCTCATCTGGATGGCCTCCATCTTTGCCACCCTCCTACCTTTCACCATAGTACAAACCCAACACAGGGGTGAGGTGCATTTTTGCTTCGCCAATGTCTTTGAGATCCAGTGGCTGGAGGTGACCATTGGCTTTTTGGTCCCCTTCTCCATTATCGGTCTATGCTACTCCCTAATTGTTCGAATCCTCATGAGAGCCCAGAAGCACCGCGGGTTGTGGCCCCGGCGGCAGAAAGCCCTGCGGATGATCGTGGTGGTGGTCCTGGTGTTCTTCATCTGCTGGCTACCAGAGAATGTCTTCATTAGCATCCAGCTGCTACAGGGCACAGCCAACCCGTCGAAGAGGACTGCTACCACCCTGTGGCATGACTACCCGCTCACAGGTCACATTGTTAACCTGGCGGCATTCTCCAACAGCTGCCTCAACCCCATTATCTACAGCTTTCTCGGAGAAACCTTCAGGGACAAGTTGCGTCTCTTTGTCAAGCAGAAGGCCAGCTGGTCAGTAGTGAATCGCTTTTGCCACCACAGCCTTGATTTACACCTCTCTGTCAGGGACAAAGTTTCAGAGGTGTGACTGAAATAACTAGAATTTGTTGTTTTTTTTTAAACTTACTCCATGAAGTTTTTTACATTCAAGTCAGATAGTTATTCTCTTTTAGAGTTACTCAGCTTCATCCGGTTGCGCCTTAGATAATTTGCTCGCTTTATGAACAAAAAAAGTTAGGATAAAAAGACAAGTTTATGTGTGTATTCTTAAGAAGATAAGTTATGAGTGTGTTGAAGTGTTTCTTTTTGACTTAGAGGTGTTTTCCTTCCAAGCATTTGCTGTGGCAAAGACAAAGGGAACTGATTCTAACAACAAAGAGAAAAGCTTTTGCACCGGATAAGTACAAGTAAGGCGCTGTTTGTTGCTATCCATTCAAACTTCCCTGAACATTTCCTGTATCATCACCTGTAAGAAATCAGAGGCTCCTTCCTAGCCAAGGCCATCTCATAGAGGAAATGTTCCATCACACTGAATCTAATCACGTTATCTATGTGAGCTACTGGAGCTGGAAGGGTCATTTCAATTACCAAAACCACATGTCCCTTCCAGTATATAAAGTAAAAATGGCCTTTAGCAAGGAGCTTACACGTGTGTACCATCCACATGAGTATGTGGCCTTACAAACACAGAAAAATCTGTATTGTCTATGCGTCTGTTTTACACAATATTCTCACTCTGTTTTGTTGAACAGAATATCATCATATAGTCAAACTTTGCCTAGACGATTTCAAATAAACATTCACATCCCTGATCTGTTCCCACTTTTCCAGAATTATCTGCCTAAACACCTTAAAAACACAATGTTCTGTATGCTGTGTTGGTTATCACCTTTGTTTTATTACTATTTATAGAAAATTTTAATCACTGTCAAGTTTTGAGATGACGTAACCCTTGATGCACTTAATAAATTTTGACCATGTTGTTTTCTTGTTCTGTGATCTTAAATTTAAAAAAAAATGTTTGAACATATTGTAAAAAATTATAACATTATTGCAAGTGGATAAAAAGCTGGTTGTTGATCTGTTTTGTCAGATCTTGTTAGGTTGAGGGTTGTGAGAAGAGGCAGGTGTTGTTTGGCATGGAGAAATAAAGACTGAAAAAAACATATTTGTCAGTGTTCAAACGTAATAATGCATTTTAAAAACACGAGTCGACATTCATTAAGTTTTTCATTAGCACTATTTCATAATTTATTTGCATCGTTCCATGTTATGTCTATTTATGATCTGAATATACTTTTTTTTTCTTCTTACCAAAAAAATAAAACAGCTGAAAAGACATAAAATCTTTGGGTCAGTTGTGCAGTTCTGTACTGCTCCGATCCTCCTATCGTTTATTTAAAATAATCAAATGTTGTCTGCAGAAAAATGTGCTTACTGGCAGCAAACATTTAAATCTGCACACCAACCAACTCAAAGGTTGAAGCTGATGCAAAATCTAAAGAAAAAACAATTGTATCTGTTAAGGTTAGTAGATTATTTTTAGTTCTTTTTCTGATTTCTACAATTTAAAAGTAGTTAGTGTGTCGTCCAGTAAGGATACAAAAACACTTTATTGTTTCTATTTTTTTCTCTGACTGGGAAAAAAGCAGTAGTCCAACCCACAAACTGTTATTCCAGCTGTAAGTGTCCTGGGAACGCCATGTTTAGGATTCTTTTAGTGATTGAAAATGACAAAACTCACTGCAGTGCATCATACTAAGGACGATTTTTCTTTTTATAATTGCATAAATCTTTCTAATACACAACAGTTTTACTGCCTTAATTAGGTCGTAAAATGTTCTGTTTTAATTTATGTACATTTTTAAGGATGGATTGGTGTAGCTGGAATGTAATCACGTTTAAAGGGTGTGCAATAATTTATAAGCTCCACTGGGGGTCTGGCTACATGAAGTCATTCAACTAATAATGCAAAGCAGGCTGTCAAGGTTATTGATATGAACAGGACCCTCTGTGATCACGTGTTCAGAGTTTGAGGGGAAGCAAACCATCACCTTTGCCATACACACACATCTGCACACATAAAAACACGCTCATCTGACAGGCTGTGAGAAGAGCTTGAATGTAGACTCTATGAACAGCTGAGACTACTGAGCAAGGTTAAGGGTTTGTGGCAGCTGACGTCACAGGAAGAAAAAAAAAAAGAGTGTGAGACATTTTTCCTTCTGCATGATGCTGCAGCAAAGCAAAATGAACCAAACCGCTTAGTTTGTGTTTTAGTCTCTCAGGATTTAAAGCAGATTGTGTCTTTTAAGTGCTTTTAAGATAATAGAATATTCTCTGTAGAGCTGCTTCAATTATACGCCTTAACATTGTTTTATGTATGAAGGTTCACCTTTAAATGTTTGTGTGGAGTGTGAAAAGGTGCTGGACATTGTCAAACTGTAAACTGAGCTTGGGTGGGGTTTGTCAAAGCAATTACAACAGGGTAAGCCAGGGCTTATGCATGATTACAAGAATTTGAACCCGGTGGACTTCAACAACTGAATAATAGATCCGACACATAATTGCATTTGTATATTTAAACCACTCAGAAGAATAAGTGTTGAGCAGATTGGCCTTCTAGATTCAGCAGGAAAACAGAAATTGGATGTTTAGAGGAGGTAAAGAATTTGAAGCTTCAGATGGATTTTTTCAGTAAATAGCAGGTTGAAGAAAAGCAAAAACAAAATTGTTTACTCGAAGAAAGACATGGATGTTTTTGAAGTGGAAGAAGACCAATCATCAGACTTAATCATAGTTTTTTATACACTTATGGTGAAATACCAGGTTTTCATGATACAAAAAAAATTTGACATTTTCCACATATGCTGTGACATTCATATTCTGCAAGTGCCAATTGAAAAAAGAAACATTTGACAAAGAAAAATCACAAAAGATAGAAATCTGCAATAATCTGGTTGCATAAATGTGCGGTTTATTGAGGTACCTTTTAATTTAATTTAGATTTAGAATTCACTGGCCTTGACTGTCTGTCATCAAGTCAGATGAACCAGAAATAAAGTTCAGCTGTCCTGGCAGGATTTAGTTTTACATTTGCTCTTTCATCCTTTAGCTGACAGACAAGAGCACCCACTATATTTAATATGCACCGTAACACCACGAAGGCATTCACAAATAACTTTATATTAATTATTGTTTTCAAATGAGGCTGTAAAATACTTTTGAGTCCAAAAGGAAAATGTCACGTGATAAACTGAAAGGTAACAACTCACACATGATAATTCATCAGGTCATGTGATTTAAACAACTTAGGCAACTTTAAGCAATTTGTAACCTCTATGTATTTATTGATCTATAAATAAATACGCTTTCTAAATATGTCCACTCAAAGAAAACATTGTAATTTCCACTCTATTCGGTAGCAATAAGACGTAGCTTTCTAATGTTTTTCTGCGCTTCCTTACATCCGTATGGTCGTTTGCAGTGTTGTCGTGCAGGCGGACGTGCCTGCAGACGAGCAACAGATCCGAGCGCATGCGCACTTCATTGTTTTGACTGAAAATGCCGTCGGTTTCGAAAACGGCGGCCAATGCGTCTCCTCAAACCGAGAAACCTACCCACTATACGTGAGTAACGCTGCTGCGAAGTATTAGGGAAAATAATTGTTGTAAAAAATGCCAGCTACGCATGCACCTTTACGCGTTTGCACGTCTGGCATTCCTCAACTCTCGTATGTGCGTTAAAAACATGGTGCTTTTCCTGGCTTTGTGACTGCCTTGCGTTACATGGCAAACAACGACTGCTAACAACACCAGCGCCAAGACAGAGAAGACGGACGTATTCATTCGCTTTGCTGCCGAACAGCCCGTTGTTGGATGGTTTACCTTTTTGAATCAAGTTTGGAATTATGTATTAAGCATTATTCAGACTTCTCGGCTTGCTAAATGATTAGCCAAGAACTCGCTAACCATTCTGCTTGTAAATAGCTCGGCCTTATTTTAAGTTCCTTCTTTCTACGCACAGTTATAGACGTACGCTCAGATGTTGTGAACAAGTGGTACGTGGAAAACAATGCGTAGCTAGCGCTCAGAATAACGGAGCCAACGTTAGCGACCCAAAATACTCCGTAGTAGTAAGCTACAGCACGACCAACCAAACACGACGCATCACTGTGTTTTTCCCTTTTGCTTTCGTCCACTCGGTAGTGGCTGGAAAGCCGTTCTTAAGCTCGGCTAACGAGACTACTTTGGTTTGTTCCTTTCGCTGTCGCAGATACTTGAAGGAGTTCAGGACGGAGCAGTGCCCGTTGTTCCTCCAGCACAAGTGTACGCAGCACAGACCCTTTACTTGCTTTCACTGGCATTTTCTCAACCAGCGACGAAGGCGACCCATCAGGAGAAGAGACGGGACTTTTAACTACAGCCCCGACGTGTACTGCACGAAATACGATGAGACCACAGGCATCTGTCCAGATGGAGATGAGTAAGTCTCCGTTACAATAAACACCAAGTTGCACAGAGGTGGGAGTGTCCGTTTCATATGTGGTAATGGGAGTCCTTTTGGCCACATCTTAAATAAGTTTCATTTGTAAATCGGCTGTTTATTTTTGTTTAAGTGGCCATAGTTTCTGTTTAAAGCTTCAAAAGAGCGAACTTTTACAAGTTATCAATACAGGTTGATATTAAAACAATCTTTTTGAAAGAGTGTTATTAAAACTGCATAATGTTATGTCATGCATGCGACTTGTTAAAAGATGAAATTCTGGGGTTGTGAATGTCCCTACATTTATAAATATTGAAATCTGTAAAATGTCATGGTGAAGTCATTAAAATGCTCAATTTCAGAAACAGTTTAACATTTTGTAATGGAAAATTTGGCAAATTATATTTAACACACATTTTTAGAAAAATGCATTGATACGTTAATGATGGTCATTTTAATGTGTTTGGTCTGAACAAAACTTTAGCAATAAGCTTGTGTTATATTGCAAATAGGAATGAAAAAAAAATTAACTGAGAATATTCTGTCTTCCAAATAGTTTATTATGTATGTTATTTACAATGACAAAAAGGGTTTTCTATTCACTTTTAGTAATAAGAAAAACTGTCAAAACCCCAGCGCACAACTGCAAGTAAAAACCTGTGTTTTGTGCCCACTGTTAATTTTTGTTGTATAGGTATTTGAAAATGTGAACTGAAAGATGATTAATTTGTTTAAAAGTGAAAAATTCTTTAACTACATAAAGCTGTTTTTGTCAGACGTCAGTCAGGAAGGTCTGCTTCATCCAGATCCAGGTACATAGCCCTTGCAAAATGAACACACCCTCTATTGGGGAAAGCAGACCTTTACTATGGGAATGAATGCAAAAAAGGCACAATAGAACAATACATACGCTGCTACAAAACTGTTTTGTAAGTTTCAGGTTACATGGCGGACAAGTTAAACAATAATATGTCATTTCAGACTGCCTTCATTGAACCTCCCTTTTCTTTTACGTTTTTCTCTACTTTTAATTTTGCAAATTAGTCATTATAATAGTTTAGCTCAACTATTAATTTTTTTTTAATCTGGCATGATCGTTTAACAACTAAAACAAACTAATTTGATTATTTTGCACTTTTATCGCACTGAGCTGCCCACCAATGGCATTGAGTCTCATTCAAACTGTGGTGTCTGTCTTCTCCCTCAAAGCAGATGTGGCTGTTTTTAGGAGAGGGAAGTGAAGCGACGTTGAATTACTCTAAAGCAAAATATAGTTAATATTTTTATAAAATATATATATCTTTTCTACATTCAACATTTCACAGCAGATAAGATTTATGTTGCATGATTGATTTTTATTTCTGATTTGCTTTTTATTTGTCCAGCTGACATTTTCTAACTTGCGTTTATTGGAGCCTTTATTATGTTTTTTCCGGCAAAGCTTACGAAATTGTTCTTAAGTGCTTTTCAAAAGTGCTACTTTCCCACAATACAGTTTGCAGTAAGATGTGTATTTATCTTCATTCGTTTCCTTGTAAACACATTTTGCTGTTTGCTAAAACAGAGCAAAGTATTTGCTAAATTCTTATTTTAAGGGTGTAGAAATTGTTTCAGGGCTGCACAGTGGCGCAGTTGGTAGAGCTGTTGCCTTGCAGCAAGAAGGTTCTGTGTTCGATTCCCGGCCATGGTCTTTCTGCATGGAGTTTGCAGAAAGACCGTGCATGCGTGGGTTTTCTCCGGGTACTCCGGTTTCCTCCCACAGTCCAAAAACATGACTGTCAGGTTAATTGGCCTCTCCAAATTGCCCCTAGGTGTGAGTGTGTGTGTGTGTGCATGGTTGTTTGTCCTGTGTGTCTCTGTGTTGCCCTGCGACAGACTGGTGACCAGGGTGAACCCCGCCTCTCGCCCAGAACATTAGCTGGAGATAGGCACCAGCAACCCTCCCGACCCCACTGAGGGACAAGGGTGTAGAGAAGATGGATGGAAATTGTTTCAGAATTGCCTGCTCAAATGACTCTGTAGAGGAAATTTTAAAAGGGCTGACAGTGTCTCACCAATTAGTGCAGCTTTGCTCTATGGCAGCTAATTAAGAGCAGCCGATCAATTAACTGAATGTTTATCAGTTTTCTAGATTAATGAAATGTATACAGTACACTGCAATCCTTACAGTTCCTGCTCTGTATTAAAAGCTATTTTTGTGTGACCTTGTGTGTTGCTATAGCAACTCTAGCTCAAGAAAGAAAAAAATTGGTTTATTCAATAGGCTTGCTGGTCACACATTTCCTTAAGCTTTACAGCATGATCTGTGGGGAAAAAAATCTGCAACTAGAATAGTTTCTTCCATTTATGAAGATATGAAATCCCTGCACACGAATGAATGGTTTTGGTCTTTCTACTAATTATCTTGACAAATTATGTTTTCCTAAAGTTGCAGACTCATTTTTTTTCTTTGCTCTTGAAGTCAAGTTGTTCTTATGAAAATGTTTTCATTTCAGCTAGTTGATTAAATATCCGCATTTTCTGTGTGCTTGCTTCCTTAGCTGCCCATATTTACACCGCACCACTGGTGACACAGAGCGCAAGTACCATCTACGATATTACAAGACTGGCACTTGTATCCATGAGACGGACGCTCGAGGACATTGTGTGAAGAATGGCCTGCACTGTGCTTTTGCTCACGGACCACATGATCTCCGACCTCCGGTCTATGATATCAGGTGACATGTAAAGCAAGTGATGACCTTTTCTCATGTGCGTAGTGCAACAAGAAAACCCATTTTATAGACCTTTAACTGAGAGGGAAAGGAATAACATTAAAATGTTAAAGCAAATAATAATTGAGGGGGAAAAAAAGATATTTCTCTTAACAGTTTTCTTTCACAGCGTATGGCACATTTGTAGTATTTTGTTTTTAAGTTATAAGAGTAAAAAATTTTTTTTTTCTTTGTTTGCAGAGAGATACAAGCACAAGAGGCCCTGCAGAATGGCCAGTTGGGATCTGGGGAAGGCATCCCTGACCTGCAGCCTGGTGTACTGGCCAGCCAGGCTATGATTGAGAAAACTCTGACTGAAGATCCCCGATGGAAAGGTGAGTATCACACACTTACATGGAGGAAGTTTACAATAAAAGCCCACTTTGGTTGTAAATGATCAATCTTGACATAAAATAGGGGGATTGAACCTTATTTTTCTCCTTTTGCAGATACCAACTTTGTTTTAGCCAATTATAAAACAGATCAGTGTACTAAGCCACCAAGACTATGCAGACAGGGCTATGCGTGTCCCCATTACCACAATAGTAGGGATCGAAGGCGAAATCCACGGAAGTTTAAGTACAGGTGAGCAGCTGTTTATTAACGATGAAAAGATTATGGTGTGTCCCTATCAGCATTGAAACGTTTGTGATTCTGGTCATGCAGGTCAACTCCTTGCCCTAACGTGAAACATGGTGATGAATGGGGTGAGCCATCAAAGTGTGACAGTGCAGACAGTTGCCAGTATTGTCACTCTCGTACTGAACAGCAGTTTCACCCTGAGGTGAGTGAGATGTTGTTGTTTTTAATCAGTGAAAATAAATTGTTTAGTTCATTAAAATATCATTTAACATCTAAAGAGTTTGTAAGTTTAGATTCTGCCAGAAATGGTTCTTAAACCAAGTTTTGATTGTGACGCAATAATTGAGATTGTCTAATCAAGTTTGTATTTGTTTTGCATTGTTAATATTTGATTGTTTTTTCCCCCCCCCTTTGTTTCAGATCTACAAATCCACCAAATGCAACGATAAACGGCAAACAGGATATTGTCCTAGAGGACCATTTTGTGCATTTGCACATGTAGAAAGTAAGTAAAAGTTAAAATTACTATTATTATTTTAGAATGGGATTAGCCAACCTTGTAGTCTGTAAAACCAGACACTAGGCATAGGCCAGTTACTGCCCTTAAGTTTAAAAAGCATCCAAGTTTTCTTTTCCTTATACTATTTTGATGGTTTAAATCTCCTTTAATGAGATTCAATGAGTAACCAGAATGTTTTCATAATGTGTAAACTCAGTACTCCTTCTTCTCCACCTGTTGCACACTGGTGGTCAGCTGGCTGAAAGTAGGCTACGGGGCTATGTTTCTCATACATACATCAAACACAAGTTTGGCTTTTTGGAAAAACTGTCCACTCACAAAAAACAAAGCAAAAAAAAAAAAAACATGGACACTGAGGGCGTTGAAAGGTCAGGAGAACTGTGCATTAGTCCAGGATTTAGTTTTTATGCTCCTCTAATCTGGAACAAACTGCTGAAACACTGAGTTATTTAAAGCAGCCTTGACTGATAAATACTGCAACTTGGATTAATTCTAGTGGGAATTGCAACTTTTCATTACTTATCTTTATTTTGCCATTGCAATAAAAAAAATTTTGTTTGTGTTATGTTTTTATTATGTAAACCACTTTAAATTGCCTTGTTGCTGAAAAGAGCTTTAAGAATAAACTTGACTTACTTCTACTGATAGTCATATTGTGTTGGAACTAAATTTGAATTCTGGACAAATTTAAATTAAAGAGCTTAGATAGTTTATTCATAATATATTTATGTGAATAACTTTATACCATGATTCCAAGTAGGACATTAAAGATGCGCATGATAAACATTTGGGGGTAGTCCCCCAAAACTAAATTTGCATACATGGGTCAAAGGTGAAACATGTTGCACTCTGCTTTTTCTAGTTACATTTGTATCCCTTTTCTAGCTTTATAAATGTGTGTTGCTATTTGTAACCACAATAATTCTCCACTCGACACTTTCTAGTATTTTTCAACTGTCAGCAAAAGCTGCAAACAAAGTGTGAAAAGAGCGAAAGTTTATTTTACTGACAGTTTAAATTAATGACGTTCTTCGATTCTTTTCAGGAATTCCTTCTACAGAAGAGACCATGACCTCGTTGCTGTCAGCAATACATTCAAGTTCACAGTCCCAGCTGGGCTCCCAGCAGTTTTCTGAGTGTCCAATCTCTGAGTGGAACAGTGGAGCTCATCCCAGCACCAATGCAACCAGTAGCAACGGACAAGTAGGACATGTATGTTTCCTCTAGTTTTCAGTTCTGTGATATGAGATAAACAAAACTAAAGAACCTTAATTCCGCCTGGTAATTTTTCTATTTATCATACATGCCTTTTTTATTATTATTTTATTTTCACATTTCATTGCTCAATCTTTACATATTTTCATTTCATTCATCAGCGTAGCTTGTCTGAAAAAGCTGTTTTTATTTCATTTGTTATTTTTGCTCATCATTTTGTTGAAGTCATGTGCGCTTCTCTTTCTCAGGTTTCATGTTCTAGTAACTCCACTGTAACACCAAGCTCAGGAAGCAACAGTTTGTTATCCCCAGTGGGATCCATCAGCAGGCCAATACCCCTAACTAATACTAGTTTATGTTCAGAGTCCACCACATCCAGTGTCTCCCCTCTGACGTCTAACTATCCCAAAGCTCCCGGCTTTGAACGTGAGGATCAGGTACATAGAATCACTCTGTTCAGATCTGGAAAAGGATAATACCCTACCAATTTAGGATATTTTTACAACTGGAATTTATTTTGCCTTTTTTTTTGTCACACTGTCATTTTAATTTCATTTCTTAAGCCATTTCATCTCACCTACAATAGCTTGATGGTCATTGTGGGTTTCAGAATACCAGAAGAAAAGTGTCGATTAAGCTTTTTATAGTTTAATATGGAGCATTTTTGAGTTTTATTTAAGCTGTAAATAGTGATATTTTTACTGTGACAGCTGAAGAATTGTACATTTGAAATTTTGCTTAAATGGTGTTCGTAATCTTATCTTGTGGTACAAATTGAAAGAAGTCAGAAGTAAGGCAAAATATATTTTCAACCTGTTCTCTGTATCATCTTTCGTCTCTATGAACACTAGATATGTGGATGACCTCTTATATTGCTGAAGTTTGTTGCGTTTGTGTCACTTGTTCATCTGTAGATTAAGAGCAAGGGACACATGGATCACAAATTGATGGACCAAGACAAACAGGTTTGTATCTCTATGGGTTTCTACATTTTGTTTTACTTAAGAACAGGATAATAAAAGTTGTGCTTTCTGTGTTCGACTTTTAGACACAAAACACTGTATTCTCTGTGGGAAACCCTTTGGCATCAAGTTTTACCTCCAGCATAACATCCAGCTTGGCCTCTAGTATTGGCTCGGATAGCTCTTCACCCACCACCTTGTCAACAATGAATGCAAAAGCTACTCCATTCTATCCAGGAAGCAACACAGTGGAGTCTGTCATTGGTAAGTGTGTGCGTAAAAGGTAAAAACAGGGAGAAATTGAACCTTTTTCATTGTTTTGTTCTAAATTTTTAATCAGATTTATCTTGTGTCCCATCAGGGTCAGCGCTGGACCTCAAGTTTAGTGATATCAACGTTGCCTCTCTTGAAAAAGAACTAGAGGACCAAGAGGGCGGTTTAGGACTGACAAGTAAGGCGCGTCTGTGTAAGCAATCTGTTGGCTGTTGGATTAAACGGCTGCTAATTCTCTGACTCTTCGTTTTTCCTTTAGGTCACAGGGTGCTTGGTGGATCTGCTCCTGTCAACATTCCAGGGTCTCTGGCTCGTTCGTCCTCGTTTAATTCCTCATCATCACTTTCCACCTCCCCACTAAGCTCCCTGTCCCAGTCGCTGTCACAGTCTCTGCTTTCTGGGACCGTTTCCCAGCCAAATCAGCCTTCAAACATGCTGGCCAAACAAGAACATGGCTTACTGGGAACACCCACCTCTTCTTCCCAGAACTCTCTGGGTAAGCTCGTTGCAGTAGATACTTTGTCTCAAGTGGATTTGAGAACATTCAGCATTTGTTAGAAACTTTCTTAAATGATAATGTTTAACCATGCTTTTTATTTAGGCTTAAATGGAGGAGCTAGCAACATTTGGGACTTTGTAAGTGGCAGCTTCTCACCAAGTCCGTCCCCAGTTTTTAGCACCCTAACCTCCGCTACCAGCAGTGCGGATGTGGCACGTCTTTTTAGAGAGCTGGACGAAGCCAAGAGAAAGATCAAGCAATGGGAGGAGGCCTGGCATCAAGTCAAACAAGTAAGTGTGTTCAATTATCTTTTATTAATAAAAGGTTCTTATTGTTTGTTTTTTTTTCTAACAAAATGCTTGCCTTTGTTCCAGGCTTGTGAAGCTTGTCAGAAGGATGCTCTTGAAGCAAAGGAACAAGCGAAGACCGCTGAAGCGGAGCGGCAGCTGGCAGAGCAGAAATGGGAAGAAACGGAGCGCAAGCTGAAGGAGCTCAAGGGGAACTTTGATATGCTTTGTCGCACCCCCGGAACACCTCTTCTCCGTAGCTATGGAGAGCTGGAGCAGCTCCCCTTGTCAAAGCTTCACTCTATCCAGAGTCAGCTACGTAATGACCTAGACCTTATAGATGGGGTAAGAAAGCCTAGATCTCACACATTTCATTTGTAGCAACTGCATAGTTTTGAAACGGCTCATCCAACTGTTCCACACATCCATGTCTGTCATCAAGCATGCTTCTTTTGCAAATCTACATGAGTTGTAATTTCCTGGGTTGCAGCTGATCCCAGTTCTCTTCTTCCCCCAACAGGTAATATTTCAGCTTCAGTCAAAGACATGTATAGTTTGCCAAAAGCATGATCGTTGCGTTGTTCTGCAACCTTGCCAACATTATGTATTATGTGAGACCTGTGCGCCTAGTAAAGCAGAATGCCCTTATTGTAGAACAAAAATATTAAAGTGGTGATGTACAGTAACTCAAGGTACTATTTAAAGACTTAGCCCTTTGGAAAAGTACTAATAGATAATGCATTTTCTAAACAACAAATTTCTTGTAATGGTTAAAATATATTCAAATAAAAGGATGTTTGACTGACAAAACTGATAGTATTATAACTAAGGTTACATATATGGAATTCATTTGTTTTTGCTCACGTTATGTACACGTTACATTAGTTCCCCGCCCATAACTCATGTCTACTATCACAACTCGGACACTTAAGTAAAAAAATCTTTTCTGTAGATGCAGACATCATGCTTACATTTTGGCTAAGTTCAAATTATGATGATTCTTTAAAAAAAACATAAGTACAATTGTGATTCACAAACCTGACGTGAGGTTAACCTAGTTTAACCAGTAAACACGGTGAGGTCTTCTCGCTCAAATCTGTGTGGGTTTGTGTTAATGGGATTTGGTTTTTACTGTTTACTGGCAGCATTCTGAAATCTGGAAGAACTTGAAGTTGCCTGGATATATATTTGAAGGGGTTGTAACTGTAGCTTTTCAGTGGATATTTTAGAAACCAGTATCAAGCTAATTTAGGTGTTTATTTACTTTGATGTATTGTTATAATCAGAGTTAGCTCAACAAATAACTAGTAAATGGCAGCCTCAACATACATGGTAACTTGGGGTTTTAACATAAAATGGGCAAAACGCAAATGTTTCTTTAAGAGAAATACGTGTAAATAAAATAAAAAAACATTTTGCTTAATTAGACCTGTATTTAAAATTTCACGGAACATCTAGTTTAAGCCCTGACATTGAAATAACTAGTTATAAATACACAGATTATCCTCAAACAGTGACATGTATTTGATTTGAACAAATTAAAAAAATAATGTTATGAGTATTCTGCACTAGTAAAAGAAACACATTTAGTAGTACTGTTTGAATAAGGAGTGCAACAGATTAAAATTGTTCCTCTGCAAATAAACCCAATTTTTACCCATTTAACCATTTTTTATATGCAACCAGTCAAACATCATTATTTTGACCAAGTTTCTAAAGTAGTTTGATTTCCTATTAAGAGCACTTTGTTAACCTGGGACTTTACTAATGGGTATATAGTAATTTGCTTTAAGCTGTTTTGTAGGTATTCTATTGTCTTGTTTTAGATTTATACTTTTGTTGTTTTTTGTTGTTGTTTTTTTTTACATAAGCTAATGTCTGAAGCTTCTGTGTGTACTGTGAAACATTTGAATATTTCTTGTTTCATATTGTTAAATCACAGCATGGTTCTGCATATTAAAATTTCATAGAAAAGTACTTAAATAGTTTCTACTGTAGTTAGATTTATAAAATTTTAATCAATTAAGTGCAAATTAAAACTGCATTGTAGGCATAACCAGCAGCTGTAATATCAGTAAGGCACATGCTACATGTTAAAGGCTGTTTTTCAATCAGTACATTTTGTTATGTAGAAATAATTTTAAAAAAACCCTATTCATTAGAGAAGCATGTAATGTATTTGGTATAAGCCTAAAGTGGTGATTTTTTTTCTTTCTTTTTGTAGGAATCTAGCCTCTTGACTTTGACTAGAACATATCGGCCTCTGACTCTAAAGTGCCTTGCCTTAGTTTTAAAGGTTATGTATAGAATTGTCAAAAAAAAAAAACACAAGTAGTCAAAAGTTTGTTCACAGGTTTCTGCGTGTTTAACTTTGCAACAGTATCGACATGTTTATGACTACATGTGTATGAGTATATTCCAATATTTCAGGCCAAATTCCAGGAAGTATTTCTGCAGATTAAAAAAAGGAACATTTCGAACTTAAACTGTCAGTGCCTGTGTCCTGACTTCAACCTTAAGAAATATATTAAAAATAATAAAACCTTCATACTCTCCTCCAACTTAACCAGCCAGCAGCTCATTCCTTGGTTGTGGTGCTCTTTTGGTGCAGCTTAACTATTTGAAATTAGGTATTACAATTTTTACATTTGGGAGTATGCAAGCTTAGGATGTATGAAATTTGTAGAGAAACTTGCAAAATGCTTTTTTTTTTTTTTTTTTTTTTAGCAGTTCAGTTACTTATTTTTCCTGAAAGATTTCTGCAGTAAATGAAGAATTTTGAGCATGAGGCAGATTTTGCATAGGACTTGTGCTTGAGTTTCTCTATCTGAAATGACCTTCTACTGTGTAAAAAAAAAAAAAGAAAAAGGAAAAAAAAGACAAACTTTTTATTCTTGCTTTAAAACAGTAGAAATAATGTATCTCGAAGTACACTTTTTGCTACTTATGAATATGGGATAACGCATTGTTTACATTCTCACAAATGACAAGCAACTCAGAGGAAAAATATTATAAACTTTATTGCATTTTTATGACCATATTACAGCATATAATGCAGGCTTAACTCTTCTGGTATTGCATGTTATGCGATATAGCTACCACTTACAAAAGAAAGTACTAAACATGTCTGCACTGTGTCACACTGCCAGGTTATTTGTATTGACTTATAATAATGTAAGTAAGGCTTAATTACTTCTGCAAGCTTCGCTGCTACTGGAAAAGGTATTAATGTAGTTTCTTCTTATACATTTAGATGTTTGAATGTTGTACCTCCACTCAGATTTTATTACCTATAAAAAAAATCTCTTATGCATCTTCATTTTTTATTTTTTTGATTGACTTCATTTGTAAATCCATTCGAGAAAACATTCTCAGAACTTTTGTAAGTCACTTAAAATGATGTCATTGACTTGTACTACTATAGATTGTGTTTTCTTTTTATATTAATTGATGAAATTCTATCATATTTTTGTTGGCTTTGTTATCTTCTGTATACTGCATAGGGGTGTACAGTGCAGCTAATTCACAGAGTCCTTTGGTCTATTTTGTTTTGTCTGTGGAGCCAACAATGCTAAAGATGTCTTGTGTGAAAATGTCGAAATGAACCAAAGTGGTGTGTTAGTAGCTGTCCAAATAGCGTGCACTGTAGAGGGAAAAATCAACCCTTGAACAGAATTGAAATAATGCTCTAGCCTTGGCCAGATAAGCTGTTTTTTTTATGGTAGTTGAAAGCACAAAGGATATTTGTAAGAAGGACCAACATTTAAGAGCAGCTGAAATTCTGTTTTTGGATGGATTTTTGCTTTAATGTTTATTCAGTAGGATGTAAATTCTCTTGGAGTCAGTAACTCATTTTGCTTAGACGTCTAACGGACTTTTCGGTTTTACCAAAGACTTGCATTGATTTTCTTTTTTTCTCTCTCTCTCTCTCTCCACTATTAATAATTGTTTTAACTTCTGCTAGAAGTCTAAATTTGTTGAATAAAAGAGGTACATCACCTAGAACCTTAATAGATGAAATCCTTCGGTTTCCTACCTAAATTTACTTACAAGTTTATACACACATGTTCAAAACTGCATGAGTCCAATCCTCACAAAATGTTTGTTTGATGCCAGATTTTTCTCTGCTGGCTGACTTTAAGCGCAAATTCAGTGTCAGTTTAATTGTTGTCTGCAGTGAAGAAAATGTTTTGGTAAATGATCTTTGTGCTTCTGAAGTGGCCATATAAACTTCACTACAGTACTGTGTTAAAAGAAATCGCGTTTGACTTTGCTTTATCTAAATAGTTATTGAATTAGTGGGCTTGCCCTTTGATTGTTATAGCAGGCCTACAATGACTGTAAGGTGCTTTCTGTGTTAATCTATATGTTTTTTTGTTTATTTGTTGAAGTGATGGTCAAATTTACTTATTTACTTTTTTTCCCAGGACAGACAATGATTGTGAAGCATCGATGACAGATACAGACAAAAGTTTAACTGATTTGCTGTGGGTGTCTTAAGTCTATCAAGAAATCCACTTGGCCTGTTTCTTAAAAAAGAAAAAAAAAATGACATAAATGGGTACTCATTTGGTTTGTGCAGCTTACGAGTCTGCGTCCCTCCCTCCTTATTTTACCTCTTAATGGACCAATTAATTTCAAACAAATCTGTGCCTTTAATAATTACATATTGTTAATTGACTTAAGAGGACATGCATCTCTAATCAGAATCAAAATTTTAGTGCCTTACAATAATTTTTGTGGACCACAATGTGATTGCTTATGGTCCTGAGCATTTAGGCCATGTGAACTGAAAGGAAAATTGCTTAGCTAATGAGATTTGTTTCAGCAGTTTGATGAGGTTATAAAAATATATATATATAATTTTCTCTGCCAATCTTTGTCTGTACTTGCCATACAGGATCAACAACCCCAACTATACATAACCACTGAATTTTCCTGAATTATTTGTTCTGAATGATGTATTTGACACCAAAATGTCTTTATTTTTGTTGTAATGAGAAGCACCAAATAGAAAGACTTGTAAATGAATATTAATACATGTATCATGATGCTCTGCTCTACTTTGGAATAGTTTGATCTGTGTTGCATTGTTGTTACTTGTGGTGTCTTTTTCTTATTATTTTATTTTTCTTCTTAACCTTTATGAAAATGGAGCCAGATTTATGCAATCTTGTACATTTATATGAGTTTGATGTATGGAGCTGTTCAAATTAAGCAAAACTATTAGTAGGAAGTCAAATTAATCTAAACGTGGAACCAGCTGGTTTATGTAATCTAGAAATTTATGACATGTTATTTTAATATCAAAGCCAAGAATTAATGAATGTATTGTTCTAAATTAGATATCCAACTAATAGACTAGGTATTATGAAGCACAGTTAATTGATTATGATGTAGCATTTAGTTGTGAACTGCTATTCAATAAAATATATTAGAACCTTAAAAATGCAAGTTTTCAAGTTTCTATTTGTCAGATTAAAATCATTTAAAGAAATCTACTTTTTTTCAGGGTAACATGGGAAATTTAATGAAGACTGTGTTAAATTTAAGAAAACCGCATCTCATGTCAGTGGGTTGAGTCATTATTTATAGATTATATGTCCCGTCTTTGTAACAAGCTGTATGGGTATGTAGGAAAATCTATTCTCATAATTGTAGAAATTATACTGTTTGTATATTGATATTTTTTGTGTTGTGAACACAAAAGCAGGTCCAAGTCTTTAGAATATTAGATGTTTTTTTTTCTACGTTGAAGATTGTGTATCACATTTACTGTAGTGTATTACTAGTTTGTTAACACTTGTTAAATTGTTACACTACAGTTATGCAATGGTTTACAGAGTTCACAAATTATTTTTATCATCTTGAGAATTAAAATAATTTTTCATCCGAATTGTGTGAATACTTTTGTCCTGAGAAGTTTCCAGCTCAGTTTCAGAAAATATCACCGAATCTGAAATGTTAGTTGAGGACAAATATTTCTTGGTAAACAGTGGCTTGAATTATATTTAGATTTATTTCTAAAGAAATATTTATATGGATTTATCGTTTTTAGAGTACACACAGCAGTAAAGGAGGTGCCGCAAAATCATTAAAGTAATTTTCAGTCTATTGAGCACACATCACACTGAAACAAGTGACGGATTATATTCCGGAAATTACGGTGTGTAAGGAACTTTTATGTCACTGCTGCTTCAATGCTCTCGTCAGAGAAGACGTCAAATGGATAACGTTATGTTGATTAGCCTTAAGAAAATGTGTATGCATATAAAAGAAAAATTAACTTTCATATACTACATTTGAAAACTGATTTTGTCAGTAGTTAGACCTACAAAGATTCATTTGATAACTCAACTTAAAGCTGAATTTTTAATAGCTCCTTCTTTGGTTTTTAGGTAAGACGGTGTGTATAATGTTTTTTTGTTTTTTTTTATTGTATACATATGCGCATAAGATTATAGTTGCTTTTATCCATATCCTTTATGGAACGAGCTAAAGACGGGGACAATCGAAAAAAAATGTAGACAAAAAATAAGCCATTATAAGATGAGTGGCCGTTAGAAATCTAATCATGGGATAAAACTTGGTAGTCAGCAATTTTAAAGACACTTCCATTCCCTTTTCTCTCCCGCTTGATGATACCAAGAGTACTCCTCTAACCAGTTATCTCTGCATTGTCCAGGTTGCTCGATCTGCCTTCCACAAGGTGGCAGCCTGCCCTCAGCAGCTGCTCTGCCGTCTCCAGTCGGTAAGGCTCTGGCAGTGTGGTGGAGCATTAGAGGGCATCAGCAGACAGGTCGTGTGCCAGACGGCTGCAGATATCATGGACCCTGGTTCTAATAAACAAGCAAGTGGAACGTTTGTGTACAGTTTATAAGGTCACCTGGAACGGAATTGTATTTCAACACCACTTCCAGGAGAGTCCCTGCCAAAAGCCTATAAATATTTAACCTAAAGATGCCTGCAGTGTTAGACGCTTTGGTTTAAATGGAGTTGAAAGGTCATTACTGAAGAATACGGATTTTATTCTTTTTTTTTACAGCACGAATCCATCAGAGATATGAAACAAAAATGATATTTTAATCTTATACAAGTTTGATTAAAAGCAAAAGCGTGGCCACACCTCCATTTGATCCGAATATTGACACAGCTGAAGGACTGTTCTGGGGCAGATTCAGTATGCGGCTTTGTTTGTGTTCCATGCAGCCCAGAGGGTCTGAGGACAAAGTCAGTATCTAAAAAAACAACAACAGAGCTAATTTATTTAGTCAAAAGTACAACCAAGCTTTCAAAACTGTGCATCATCCAAGTCTTGTCACTAACAATGGTCTGTTTCATGGAGATAATCTCAGAACAGCAGACCACTTTTGGGGAAACTGGTTTTACATAATTAATTGCTTACTGATAAGATAAAAACAATTAAACTTTTTGAAAACACAACAATATAAACAACATCCTTAGTTTTAAAACTATCTAATACAGGCTGTCCGCGTATCCTTAAATGCTTAAATTCATGTAAAATTAAGACCATAAAATTCTGTTTTAAATTATATCTTTTTTAAAATTCAAGTTGGCCTTTATTACATTAATCACAGGTCTTGCGTATATTTCATGGCAAAACTATTTAATCTCTCTTTAGTTCTTGTGGGACTTTTCTGTCAGGCTGAAGCTTGAGTCGGCTGGGATCACTTCATCACTACGTTCTGTGACTCCAGGTGGTTGAAGGTACCAGTAACAAATTGCTAATATATCCTTGATAGCTGAGAAACGACTGCTTCCTAATGGACTCTGTTGAGATGTTACATTTTGCCCATGTAATGCGCCAGTTTGAAGCTATGAAGCTTACCGGAAATTGCTTGCATTGTAAACAACCACTGTCCACGACAAAGTGTTGATCCGAATGAGGCGGCTGTTAATGTTAATTTAATATTGTTAGCATGGCTTCGCTACGTGCGTTCCGATTTCTAAAACTACAGGCAGACTACTCTAAAACGGCGCAGAAAATCAACATCATCTGTGACAATTCCTTCTTCTGTTTGCTGATTGGTCCGGTAGAAATCCTACCGGAAAAGAATACAAGTGAAGGGGAGAAAGCCTAGACTGCGCTTTAGGCGAGATTTTATTCAAGCAGAAATGACAGGTTAGTTGTGAATAGGTTGTACTTCAACAGGTTGACCACAGGGGCGAGTTTTCTCGGGACATCAGTTTTTTCGTCACATTTTGTCCTTGGAGGCAAAGCCAGGACTCCACATAACAGGTAGGGCACATATTTGCTTCACGCGTGAAGATGCTTAAAGTTCATTATTCACAAACGGGAGACAACTTTTGTGAAGCCATTCGTGCTCAAAAAAGACGAGAAAGGCTTCTCTGAGAGCGAGCTCCGGTAATATGAGAACGCAAAGGTCCACGCTGCTGTTGCACAGCTGCTCCCTCACCTCGTTAGGAGCTTCTGGGCCTGGAGGCAAGTCAACTCGGTCAGCCACTTCAGACCACGTCCACTATGTGGTTTATATTCTAAAAAAATATATTACAAAATTATAAGCAAGAAAATAGGTTAACGCTAAAAGTTTGTTTGGAAACATACTCACTATTACTGACCTTTCAATAATAGGTAGACAGACTAGTTCCCAGTAGGGATCCACCGATTGCAATTTTATGGCCAATCGCCGATAACCCATTTTTAAAAAGACCGTATCAAAAAGACACCAACATATTTCCTGAATTTATCTCCCTAAATTCAGGAAATAGGCCCTGATAAATTGGCTGCCCGATAAATTGTAATCCCAGCCTCTTTTAACAAGTAAATTACTTAATGTATTAAAGCAATCATTTAGTAAATTAAATGATTAGTTTAATAAGACCTTTGGTGCAACAAGAACCTCCCTTGCTGCACCAAAGGTCTTAGTGAATTAATCCTTTTTTTATATATATTTTTATTTCATCCATTATCTTTTTGGCTTTTTTCATACTTTTCTGGCAGAGAACTAAATTATGCGATGTGCCTTTTCATATCCTTCTTTTATATTCTTTGCCTATGTCCTTCTTTGCCTGCCTTTTCAGTTCACAGCAGCAGCTCTATGTCCCTACACTTTCATTTACCCTTTCGTTAGGTAAATGGTTAAACATCAACGTTCTGCCCCAAGCTGGTAAAATGGTAAAATCAAAATATCTCCTTTTTCTGTGTCAGAATGGAATGGATGTGAAAATACCACAGAAGAAGAATAGTGGCCTGTCCACATGTTCTGATGGCTCAGTAGCACCAGACAGTTTGATGGGAGATGTGGAAAAAGAGCAGGTGGGCTCTAGAATGCAGTTATCTAAAATAATACATAAGGTGGAAAATAATACATAAAACATGTCAAAATTACCATTTAAATATGGTATACCATTTTTCTGAATGTACAGGATAATGTACATTCAGATCCTGATGTACAGATTTTTACATCAGGAAAAATGTACAGATTTTTCCCGCACATCAGGAAAAATCTAAATGATTTTCCTTGCTGACAGGTGAGTCTCAGGAGAGAGGCTGCAGAGGTCTGAAGCTGCATCCTCTGCAGCCTCAGAATACTGAAAACCCTATGTTTGGAGACAGACAGCAATTTGCTGTGGCAACAGGTGTCAAGTGAGTGTGTTGTCTCTTGACATCACTTTTTCTTAAAGCACCCGAAGAAGCTTAGTCAAGAACACAACAGTGAAATCAATAACTTATTAAGGAAAGAAACTAGCTCTGTCTTAGTTACAGTTTTATATTGGTGCATTTGTTTGTTGCACACAGCAAAGATCTGCAATGAAACAGGCTCCCTCTAGTTCAGTCATTTGAAAGTGCAGTTCAAAAGAGAAAACAAAGAATTTCTGATTATAAAGTAATTTGATAAACCAATAAGTCACAGTATAACTATTGGTGACTTTGTAATAATAATACGTTGGAATCAATCGCGCAGTTGATCAGAGGGTTCAGAAGTTACAATTGTCTAGTTTTTATGGTATTTTTTAGTGATAAATCATCACCCGTAAGCCTTTTTATTATCATAACTTTATTCATAATCAGATCAAATCAGTGCAATTTTTGAAATTGCTACAATAAAAACAATTGATATGCCTCAACTTTGAGGAAAAAAAATCAGGGTTCCATCAAAATAATTGATAAGCAGTAATAATGTCAACGTCAATCCTACAATATCGCCATGCTTTTTGGTAGTTAATTACCTAGATAGCATTGCACACATATGCAGGTGAATCATTAATAACCTCTAAAAACGTTTTTAAAACATTTCTCATGCTCTTCCATTTGATATGTGGAAGAAGATGCATAATTTTTATCCCACTTTTTAAAAAAAAAAAACTCAAATAGATGATCTGGTTATACAACTGTGTATGAACAGAGTTGTGCAGGAAAAAAAAATGTTTACATTATTAAGTGTATTTTTCTTTCTTTATTTTGACAGCAGACCTGTTCAGATGCTGGCTGTGACTCTTTCTGCTTCAAGTCTCCCTGAAAACCACAAGCAGAGCTCCCTGTGGATTTGACAGGTCAGTTGAGGGCAGAGGATAAATTTGGGTTCGTGAATTCTGCCTTGCAGAAAGTTGATAGAAGTATAACAATGTGATGTATATATTTTGGTACAGTAAATATACAGTCAGAACTACAGGTAAATGGTTTATAAGAACCTATCTTGATGTCTAAGAATGGAACGGACATGAACATTTGATTGGAGATTTTTTTTTTTTTTTTTTTTTTTTGTGGAAAGGACATGGACAAAAAAAAGATAATCACAGACACTATGAGTCCAGTCTGACTTGCTTACTTATATAACCAGAAAAAAAGCAAACAAATAAAATTCATGGAAGTGTGTGGTTGCAATGTGTTTAAAATATGAAGAATTTTAAGATTTAAGAATCCTTTTGCAAAAAAAGTGGGGGGTAAATATTTTTTTAAATTAACAGCTGTATTGCATCCTACCGCTGCAACTAAAAATCTCTTTCTGCTACTAAATCAGCTGAAAACCATACACATTAAATCCAGAGTCTAGAATCTATTTTGTTAGGAATTGGTGTTAAAAAAAAAAGCTCCTGCACACCAGGACGGCTGTTAACATACAACACACTCAAGTGAGAAATATTAAAAATCTATTCATAGTTTTCGATTCAGATTATTTTTTTTAAATCAAAACAGAGCTAACTCTCAATATTAATGGTTATGACATGTTACTCAAAACAGAACAGTCCACTGTAGTCTGCCCATGCTCACCTGAGTGTGTGAACTCTTTTTCATCTAAACCTTCACGTGTTTCCAGATCTAAGCCCAAGATTTGGACTAGTTCTACTCTCAATAACCTAAACCACATAGACAAACAAAATGCTGACATATAAAAATAAGCATAAATAAAATTGGGATTCATTTTTAACCTAACAAAATTGTGCATTCTTTTTATTTATTCCTTCACATTTATTGTAAAACATTGATGAGCAAAGGTAGTTTACTCTTTTTGGCCAACCTTGACTTCAGGGTTAAATGACTCTGAGCCAGTCTGCTGAAAAATACATAAACAAAGTGACATAAAAAGATGAAGCAACAACTTAGTGCTTGTTTACTTTGGCACATACAAACTCATAAAGTAAATCAGTCTTCTCAGATGCTGGCTGCTTAAGATCAACAGACTTGGTCAGTTGAAGAATTTTTAGCAGCTTAGCGATTTCTTGGGCACGTTCTGGTTTACGTGAACTTTGTGTCTGGTCTCTGCTGGTCACCAGCAGAATCTGCATCATAGATTTGTTTATGATAAGCTCAATGAATAATGGTCAAATACTTGTATTTGGTTTGTTGATTCTTTGATAAGAACCATACTGAGAAGTTATTTGAGACTTCCTGGACTGCAGAGCACAGGACTGTTTTTCCACCCACAAATTTGCATGAGTCATGGGTACATGCAAACTCAACAGAGTGATGGTGCTTGTCCTTCTTTTTCTCTCCTGCTGTATGATGAGTACATGTGCCAGGATATGTGTTCCTGTTTCCCTCCACTTCTTATATATTTTTAGAAAACATTAAGTCAGTCATAAAAACTGAACCAAAACAAAATTAAGAGGTGAAAATGTATCCAGTGCAAAAAAGATTTACCTGACCCATTTTTGGGTCCCAGAATGCTCTTTAAGATTGTGCAAGTGGTGTTTTTTCTCAGAAATGTGTTTCCAGGTAACTCTGATGAAGGAATTATGGATTTTTCTTTTTCATCACAAGAGCAGAACACTGCAAGTCGATACAAAAACATCAGCACTCCTGGTGACCCAGCTGCAACTGTACCTTCTTATTTTTTCAACAAAATCTTTTGTCTTCAAGAAATGAAATTTCTTTATTACACATTCTCAGTAAAAAACAACAAAGGTAGGATATCACTTACATGGTATGGCATTTTAAGTTTCTTAGAGGCTCTGATAAAGCCAGTTTAAAAGAAACAGTCTTTGCATGATATCCATGTTGGTTGCTAACTAAGCTCAAACTTACAAAATGCAAATTAATGGAGCTTCATAATATATCAAATTGCAGTTGTCATTGCTATATCAATACATGCAGCACTAGAGCTATAAAGAACTACTTGGCTGCAATATTTAGTAGGCTATTGGGTTTCAGATGTGATGCATTCATATAGTGATGGGAACATGATGAAAAAGAGAGTAGAGACAAAATATAGGTTACACATACTCAATATCCTCATCACAATATTGAATGTCAATATTGTAATATTGTAGTTTCCTAATATAGCTACATAGTCCAGCATAGTTTATGACCAGGTCTCTAAAACATGGATCAAATGTGTAAGCTATTTAATTGTAATCATTCTAAAATATATTACCCATAAAATGATTGCCTATAATTTCTTATTCTATTGTAATTTATTTCCTCTTTTCAAATACGCCACAAACTAGTGATTTTTGTATGGTAGTTCACAAATGAGGCATCTAATTTAATTTCATCACTTATTTTTCAATTTAAAGAGACCGATTAACCCAACAGTCAAGTTTTTGGACCGTGGGAGGAACATATAGATAAACCACACATGCATAAGAAAAATATGCAAACTACACACAAAAAAACCCCAGATCTGAACCCAAGATGTTCTTGCTGCAAGGAAGCAGTGCTATCAACTGCACCACTGTACAGCCTTTCTTCTGAACATAACGTAAGAGTTAATCATAATTTGAAGAGCAATGTGTCAGAAGACATAATTATTCACATTTTCTGATATCCTTATAGATTTAATGATATTTGTCAACACGCATAAAAATGACCATCGTCACAAGTAGAGTCTTTGTCTCTCTACTTTTAGTTGGCCTTCACTGAATCTATGTTTTGGCCAAAAGGGTGTCAGAGTTCATCTTCATCTTCATCAGACAAAAAGCATGGTTTGATTAAATCAATTGGAAGCAAGGGATTTACAAATAGGAGAATGTGTGAACCAGATTTCTGCAAGATGTGTTTGTCTTCTGCATTAGGTTAAATTTTCCATATAAAAATTCACAGATGGAAACTTTCCCTTTTTGCTCTCTTTATGTTTTTCAAACATAAAAGTTAACAAGAGCACAATAGGTCAAACATTCAAATATTTTATTAAATATCTTCAGCAAATTTATCTCCACACAAGTAACACAAGTAATAAAACTTACAATCTTTACTGAACTAACACAGAATTTATTGATGGTTTAAAAGTGTTTTGTGAGAATATCCTTTTTTTTCAAAATAAAGGTCTTTCTAAGATCTGATGTTGTATTGAATATACAGAGAAATTGTAATCTGAACCAGAAACGCATAGTCAGCTTTTTGTATCAATCAACAAGTCTCTGTGACCTCAGCAGCTTCGGAAGTGTTCACTGCTCACATCCCGTAGGTCCTGGCTAGCTGCATGTGGTGGGCTTGTGCATGTAATGTTGTTATATATGGTGATCGTGCTATCAGGTTCTTCACCTTCTGCATGGGTCTCTACTTGTCGAGGAACGACTTGTGGTTTTTGCAAGCTGTAGTTTCTGAGTGGAAGTGTGGTGCAGTCACATTTCCACTGGTTTCCAGACAGCAGGAGTTTCTCCATGTTCTCTGAGAAATTGGTGACTAAGCTTGTCAAGGCATTGGCTCGCAGGTCCAGGTAGCGCAGCCGTGGAAGTACTTGTTTTGTTCCATTCTGCAAAAACTGATGACATTCATTGTTGGACATAAGAAGATACTCCAGATTACTAAGCCCAGAGAAAGTTTGATCTGTGAGCACCTCCATCTTATTGGAGCTTAAGTCCAGTCCTACAAGTCCTACCAGACCCATAAAACTTTGATCTTCCACCACAGATATGTTGTTCTGTTGAAGGAAAAGCCTCCGTAAGCCAGAGAGACCACTGAAAGCTAGAGCTGTGATCCTCGTAAGGCAACCTTTGTCCAAATGTAGGCTGTGAAGCTTTGACAGAGTTTTGAACATTTGATCAGGGAGACTTTGAAAGCAGCTTCCAGACAGATTGATGACAGCCACATGAGACAGGCCAGTGAAACTTCCCACATGTGCCTCTTGCACCTGATTATAATCTAACTCTAGAACCTCCAGATGGCCAAGTCCTTCAAAAATCCTCTCCCCTAGAGCTCGAATCCTGTTGTAACTGAGCCTTAATTCTTCCAAGTACTGCAAGTCACGGAAGGTTCTAGACCTTAAGCCAGTGATTGAGTTGTTGGAAAGGCGCAATACATGAAGACTGCTCAAGCCTAAGAATGTGTCTTCATGTAGAGAAGTCAATTTGTTGTTTCTCATGTCAAGCCATCTGAGCGATTTCATGCCTACAAACGCCCTGGGTACCACACTTCCAATCTGATTCTGGGCCAGGTAAAGTTTTTGCAGCTTATGGAGTTTAACAAACACATTAGCTTTGATAACCTTGATGTAGTTTCCTGTCAGATCCAGCTCTTTAAGCTCACCAAGATTTTGGAATAGTGCCGGTTGCAAGTAAGCAAGTCTGTTACCCGCAAGATTCAGTTCTCGCAGACCTTGCAGGTCATGGAAAACCGTCTCTGGCAAGACTGTGAGTGAGTTCCATCCTAGATTGAGAAACCACATGTGCGAGAGCCCAGAAAACAGTCTTTCGTCAATACGACTGATGTGATTGTTATGTAAACTGAGTGAAGCAAGGTTAGGTGTGTTCTGGAAGATTGAACCTGGCAACCCACGAAGACGGTTTCGCTCAAGGTGCAAGTGTGCTAGGGATCTGAGCCCTCTAAATGTCTGATGGTCAAGGGTCAACAGCTGGCCACTCTGTAGATTCAAAAAGTCCAGATTGCTTAGATCCCTAAAAGACGCAGCTGGAAGGGAAACAAACAAGTTTCCATCTAGCCAGAGATAATGAGTGGATAGTGGGATGTCAGCTGGTACTTGAGTTAAGTTCCGAGCACTGCAGTAGACGATGAGCTCCACGCTGTAGTCATCATGCAGACAGTTGCAGCCTTTTGCACAAGGAATTGGATCCTGAGTCACCTTGTCTCCAGCTGTGTCTGGGTCTGGTAACACCGCTGATGCTCCCAGTACCAGCAGTTCCAGCAGTATAATGGTGTGCATTCCAGCTGTGAGAAGAGAAGATTAATATCAAATCAAAAGTTAATTGTACAAAATCAAATCTGTTCATGTTAAATTAGATACAGTGAGAATGCATTTCTTGCTTAAATGTCTACTATATCCTGCTTACCTTCAGTTGTTGAGGTCTTGACTTAAAGTGGAGAGGCTGTGAAACACTGGATGACTGATGCTTGTGCAATTGTTTGTATGCTGAATGGAAAGAATGCCAAGCCCTCAAACTTTTTTTTTCAAGTCAGCTGCGCTGAATGTGCACCATTAACCCATTCATATCCCTTGTCCATTTCTCACAGTGTCTTAATATTCTTTATGTAGATATTTTTTGAAAGTATAGCTAATAAATTGTAAACAAGACAGTATACTTTGCTGTAATCATAATTTGTAGTAATTGTGAAAGACTTTTATCAATTAAGGCTTTGAACTGAATATTTTTTGAGAGTTAATTAACATCAAGGCACTCTTACTGGGTGTACAATGGTGCGTTTCAACTTGTGGCTAAACTATTAGGTGCTATATGAAACATTTAACCAAGAATTAATGTATAATATCAGCAGCTGGAAAAGGAATAGTGTGCTGGTGCTTTTGCTGCTCTATTTACTTAGCTATCCTGAGTCTGAGGTCCGAAGGTTCCAGAAGTCCATGTCCTAATCACATAAATGATTGAAGTGGATAACGTTCTGTTTACTCTTTTACCTGGTATCAGAGTTTATTTATACAGTCATCAAGTGGTCATGGTCTGAGGAACAGCAAATCTGGATAGAACTGTATTCTTACACATGAATTATAGTGATGTAGTCCAATACGTCCACTCATATATCCATATACACATATTCAATGTTTATTTTTTGGTTTATTTATTTATTTGTTTGTTTTAGACATACATTTCTGTTTTTAAGTAATGCAAAAAGTGTGTAGACTAGTGATATTGCAATAACTGCAGTTTAATGTGTTTTAACTTTGATTATTAGGTACAGCAAAGTATAGGAAATATAAGTGAAAGTATCAGCGTCTTACAGATTTCTTACGGTTTTGCTTTTTTTTTTGCAGACTTGATTTGATGGCTGATAATATATGACAGCCTGACTAAATAGAAAAAGCAGTTTGCAACTGATGATTTCATCAAAAAAGCTATCCAAACCAACCTGACCATATGTGAAAAAGAAATTGCCAATCCATCAAGTGTTTGTGATGTCTTGCAATGAGTATTCTACATTCCTGTGGAGAAAATTCTGCCCACTCTTCTAACGGATTGGCCAATTTGGCAAATCAGCTGACAGTGACTCAACCCAGATAATTTTTAGACAAATATAAGACCTGCAGAAGCAAAAGAACATTTTGATGCTTCTGCTCAGTTGGCTCCAAAAACTAAATGTTTCACAGAACAAGAGTGGACTTATGAATTGGAGCGGAGCTGCGTGAAATGCCTTGATAGGAGACAGAAGAAAAAAAAAAAAGCTCCACCTGGCAGGCTAAACTGAGGTATTTTCACTAGAAACACAGATGTTATTTGGCTGGACAAATCAGAACCAAATATACCATAGCGCTGTAGTTCCGTGATATGAACATTTCATTTTGACTTGTTTTAAATGGCTATAGCTGATTGTCTTCCATTACTCTGTTGATTTATTTAATTTCCAATAAGCTCACGTTGATATCATGTCTTTCCTCTACAGTTAGTAAGGGAACTAGTACTGATGTCACAGAACCTCTTTGCATAAAATCTGGACTAACCAACTGAAGACAGTGATGCCTGGAGTGGCCATACATTGTGCTGGGTCCCTGTGTGGCCTCCTGGATGAATCGTAAACCACTCTTGAAATAATTTTGGTTTTCTGCCCTGTCCTTGGAAAGTTCACCACTGTTCCATATTTTCTCGATTTATTGTGTCTCAGCGGGGGGGGGTTGAGTCCCAGTGACTTAGAAATCACTTTTTAATACAATCTAGATTAATCAAATTTAGATACATTATTTCTTAACTACTGTTGAATCAGGGCAAGATTTTTTGCTTTTTATTATCTTTTAACCTACTTCATGTTTCCTGGTTCTATTTAAGGGATGCCTTGATTTTTACAAGGCAGACAGTTGTCAGGCATGGGTACAAAAACAGGGAATCTGGAAGGAGGCTAACATCGATGTATGCCTCCAGGCATATGTTTCTACATGTACTGCACAAATTTTAAGGCTTAGTTTGTTGTCCTTTTGTATTCATTTTAACATTTCTTTGAATTTGTTTGCATGGAAATAGGTCTTCCTCGCTGACATTTTTTCAGTTTCTACTAAAGGCGACTGTGTTGTTTGCAGAGAGCGTTGCATAAATGTCATCGCATGTTGTACCCTTGGATGATTTAGTATATGACAGACATACTAAAGCTTCTATCACAAACAAAAAGGTATAAATGCAAATTTACCACTAAGCAGAAATGATGCCTTAATATTATCAACTACATATTCGGCTTTTTGTGGAGATTTTTCGTTCTCAAAAATATTAATAATTAAACTCCTTTTCAACGTCAGAAAAATCTCTCAGAAAGATTTGCTAAGGGGTAACAATCAAATCCTTTTCCTTACAGAAGAACAATAACTGAAACTGCAGTTTTTCTCAGAAAATTGCCTTGTGCCCCAGCTGCCGTAGTGAGCTGTTCATGATTGTTGCTCTCCTGACAAACACCTCTAATTGGCTCATTTTGTGGTACTCAGCCATACACAAAGGTTTCCTTTTGAGGGCTCCCTTAGTGGAGATGAGGAGTCCTAGTAGTGAGTGGCAGAGCCTGCTGGCAAGTCTGTAAATTTGACTGGTCTCTCCCTTCTTTAAAGAAAAAATATTTTCTTAAATCACTCATAATACATGCTATTCTTCAGCAGCAGAGGGGACTGAAAAGCACAATGCAAGTCTGATTTGAATGTCTGTTTCTTAATTGCTGAAATTCTTTATGCCTTTTCAAACTTCAGCAAATGAACGAAGGTCAATCATTCCTTTAATGGGAGGTATAAAATATTGTAACTGCATACTGAACTCAAAAGTAACCTTATTGTACAATTCTCCTTTACACCACAGACACCTTTCAAACATAAAACAATCGCTGTGGAAAATGTAACACCATGACATTTTCCACTGAATGATGCTTTTATAAAGTGATTGTATTGAAACATATTCCAAGTAGGATCTATAAAAGTAAATTACAGGCAGTAAACCATGAACTCTCTTTGAAAACCCTCCACATAAAGTCTTAATTGTTTCTTTCGTGCTGGTTACTGGGCCCTTGGGTGTGTATAATGCTAGTCTCATCTGTTGCACGTAGCCTGGTTTTTAGCCTCTATAAATTAGGTTCCTGTACACATGTAAGAGCTCTGCCGTTTTAATTCAACACTGCCATCCACTGGTGGATTGTTGGACAGTGTTCTATTTGTGAGTAATTTGGAATTATATCTAAGGAAATGTCACCATAACACAGTTGCTCTGTGGCCTTTCAACTGTTAAGGTGCTGCTGTTTGGCGCAGCTCTGAACCTTTGTGCAGCCTTATGCGTTGACAGCCAAGGAACCTCAACACCCCTGCAGTGGCTATTAATAACAGTTGGAGCTCACAGTCAATTGCTGCTTTCTAGGAGGAGAGAGAATAAAATGGCTTTGTCTTGACATCTGTAAGATACTGGAAGTTAGCCACAGTTTGGTAATCAAGTATAAGATCAGAGCGGATGATGACCCAGTTCAGCTTTGTAGGACAGAAAGGGACTCGGATTTTATGTATTTCATTACCAAAAAACAAAAAATATACATATGAGGAGGATATTTTTAATTAGATTTCATTTGTAAAAAAAAAAAAAAAAAAAGTGAACTTGTGTCCAGGCAATATTCACTTTGATATATCTGTCATTTGTTCCTGTAAGCAAATACAACAATAACATAGCATATTCTTATTATAACATTAGCATATCTTATTAGGATTCTGTATGATGACCCAATACAAAGTTGTGTATTTGTGTTGCTGTAAAGTAAAAAATGTGGAACTATTCAGCAGATGTGAATACCTTTGGAAGGCACTATGATCAATACAGTATATTTGCTGTCTTGTGTTAATATTACATTGCTGAGGTTACTGATGACAGCAGTTATTTATCTATATTTTCTACTTAACACTCTGTGTGGTCTGCCATTATATTGTACTGATCCAATTATGTTGAATTTCATAACTTGTAAATGTGAGTCAACAAATTAATTTCCTATAGAAGGCAAATGCAAACATAACATTTTACTTTTATGTTTACTTTTTGTTTATGTTTGCTTTTACTCAGTATGCCATGTGTTCCTATTGCAAGCAACCACTTTGATAGAAAAACAAAACTCAAGGTTTATTTATATTGTCCTTCACTAGGACTTTACAGTTTCACTCTGACCCACTTAAGAAGCCTGACCCAAAAACATGATTTGAAGACAACTACTGTGCTTGAGCTTGACATGCGTAGACTTTTCCAAAACTGGTAGGAGAGTATATTTTGTTTTATTCACTTGAGTCTATATGCACCTGTTGTGCCCAAAGTAAAAACTCAAGCTGAGACAGAAATTGTCAAACCAACATATAGTTTGTGCTGGTATAAATTTTTGTGTTGAAAGAATCTTTCTTAAGTCTCAAATAAACCTCTCTAGCCCATGAAAGAAAAAGCTTTATTAATTCCTCAATGTTTTAGCAAGAGGACTTGACAGCTCATCAATCAGAGCCTCTCACTGTTTTTATTATAGGAACACAAAACGAGCTTTCCCCGTTCTATTTATTGGCCACTTAACACATTGTATAGAAAAGCGATGAATGTTAGATAATTGCACACCGTTTTTAATATTTACATTCAGATCAACAAGTATGACATGATAATGTGGATTTGATAGACCCTTAAGAGCCTTGTTGGTGACCCTGTTGGCAGAGATGACCTGCAGTGTGGAACCCATTAATGGAGTAATTTCAGTCTGACATTTAAAGCTTTTGTTTGCTGTAAAATAGATTCCCACTGAGCACTTTAGTAGACGACATGTGTTTCAAACCATTGAAATCAGCCAAGCCTTTTGCCTGGTTTTATAAAGCAGAAAATTTAATAGAAATTATTGACAAGGATTTCAGTCTTGCTCAGAAGATGTATGTTCATAGTTGAGGGCAGACATGACAAACTTTACAGGGATATACAATTGGTTTTCCTTTAAGTGTTAACATATATATGTATTTATATATATGTAGATCATATAAAATCAAGTTTTTCTTGCTGTCTTGACACAATAGGCATGGTGACATAATGAATCCATTCCCATGTATACGTCAAGTTTTATAGTTCTGCTTCCAGTGTACATGCCGGCTCAATTTGACTTTCTAAAAGCTGTTTTTTTAGGGGGTTTTTTCTATCAAGTTATTACTCTAATGTCAAGGCTTTCAGAACCGAGCACACAGCTGTTGCACACCGTCTGACTGAACTGGGTTACTGTGCTGATTTAATTTCCAGGGGGAACAACCCTGTTGGTAGGAAACATGGTTTGCTAATTAACAAAAATGTCTCCTGGCATTTTTTTAAAAAATGACAGAGCTCCCAGAGGGTTGATAAAACTTCAGTTATGATTGAGAACCAGAATGTAAACAGAAGAAATAAGCAGTAAAAGTCCAATATTTTAAATTATCCAATAAAAACAAAATTACAGGGATAAGCAATCCTGCTAAAACAAATCCTCAAACGAACAGTTACATTCCTCATGTAATGCATTACTGAATACAAAAATTTCAGCGTTTTTTTTTTTTTTTCATTTTTCTTTATTGTTAAAACCCAACATTTTTAACTGCTTGACAACCTTAAACCAAAAATAAACATCTTTTTTTAAGCGACACAAGAATCACAAGTTTTCAACAGACTTTTTAATGTGTGTTGAGCCATTTAAATCAACAATAGCACATTTACAGACTGAGTCCTTTACATTTTAAGAACACTATGAATTCTCCAAACAAACACAAAACCTTTCAAGCCAGTTTTCCAATGTTTGCAACACTATTTAAATCAAGAATTACAAGGGTTTGCCTTAAATGTGTACAATTCCTGCATGAGGTGATAGTTTAGCAAGTTGTGAATTGCATTTCAAACTGAGGTAATGCTTTAGAGCAGGCATGTCCAAAGTCCGGCCCGGGGGCCAAATGCAGCCCGTGGTCAAATTTCATCCGGCCCGCAGCCTCTGTCATAAAATTAATAACGTCTGGCCTGCACGTAGAATTAATACGTTGGGCAGCAGTACTATTACCTGCATAAGGCGTAGCTTGCACGCTAAATGCTGTTCCTCATTTACCCACTAGAGGGCAGCAGCCCGTGTGACTCAGACCATTTGCAGCTGGAGCACATTGGTCGGCACCAGCAGCTTTCTCTCGCGAACTTTTACCGACAGCTGGATAAGCACAGGTTTTGAGAGATTCGGTTTGGTAAGAAAATGCTACCCTTGTTTGGGTCGACGTTAGGGTTGCCACCTGTCAGAAATCAAAATGGGGGCAGTTGGACGCAATATCGCAACACCGTGAGTGAAACAATGACTGGGGCAGCCTACTATATAAAGTACTCGGGGACCATTTCTTTGTTATTACATGTACATATTTGTAGAATACGGAACAAATCGCGTCTCGTTTTGGGACGCAATACGGGACGCTACTTTAAACAGTCAAATACGGCACGGTTCCGTATTTTACGGGACGGGTTGCAACCCTAGTCGACGTATGTGTGTAAGACATTCTCGGTTGTGAACTTAAATAACGGACTCTCACTTACGAGACATCTTGCGCATCAATACCACTGCCTTTGAGCAAGACCTGACCTATGTGCCGCAGTCCAGATCTCAGTATCACATTAACGCAGGCAAGTCATTTGTAATTTACAATAAGTCTCTGAATAAATTTTGTTTTTGTTTTTTAAGATCAAAATAAGTCATAAATTCAGACAAGTTTTCAGTTTTCACTCCAGAATAATAAACTTTTAATTTGATCAACATTTACTAATACGTCATATTTCAAATGAGCCCTGCACTTGTTGAAATGACTGTTACTTGCTATTTTTTCTGTTATTTTATTTTAAAATTCTGTAAATATTGAACTGCCATGGTGAGATATTTTTTTTATGTTTCAAATGTAATATGCACCCAAGAGTACAATTACTTCTGTTTTACTGTTAGAAAAAAGTTAGTGTTAAAAAAGTTAAGTTAAGTGAATATTCAATTGCATATATGCATGTTTCAAATGAACCAAAAGACATGCTTAAGGTCGCTGAAATTAAAATAAAAAAGCAAATGTAAAACACAGAATGGCTTGCTGAAATGTGTTTAAATATATTGCTGTTCTATGTAAAAAACATCCGCCAAGGTCGGCCCCCCTACATTTTTAACACACCAAATCTGGCCCCCTTTGCAAAAAGTTTGGACACCCCTGCTTTAGAGGGTTCATAATTAGAACATGGCAGCTATGTGGAAAAAATAATCCTGCACACTCTTAGTTTAGGATTAGTTTCCAAGTCTTTTTTCTTAGTACACAACCTTCAGGTGACTCATATAATCAATAAACAGCCACAGGCTAGTTCAATTTGATTGGATTATCTTTCAACTACACATTAGAAAATACAGTACAGTCTCCTTAAATATCTCAGTAGATACTTGTGATGGTAATTAGTGTCTCACATCCCAACAATGTGATAAGTAATTTCTGCAGCTTTAGTAGTGAGATTATATGAGCATCAAACACGACATTTTGATTACAGTGCCCCCATGAGGCTCAACAACATACTCAGGGCCCTGTCACACAGTACACATCAGCTATAGATGGCTTCCAAGACAGATGTATTTAGTACAGTCCATGCTGTTTCCTTGCAACCCCACTCATTGGCAGCAGTTACACCGTTTCTTTTCCCCCCCCCCTTTTCTTTATTATTAATTCGGGCTTATTTTGAGCCTGAATATGGCAGACACTCATACTGTCACTTCTGTCTTACTGTTGGTGACAAAGTAAGGTTGTGGAGGCATGTAGCGGGAGCTATGTAGCTCTTTCTCTGTGATGCCGGGCTTCATTTGGCCATAGCTCTGTCGGAGTCCCAGCATGTCTTTGCTTTGCCAAGATCTCAGCCCCCCTGGGCTGACTGCTATGTTGGAGATGTGGGACAGTGACTGGGAGCTGTGGCTCCTGTGGCTTTTGTACTTGTGTTCGCTGTGCTTCATAGAACGCTGTCTGGGTGGGCTGTAAGGATTTGGAGGCTCTGGCTCCATATCCACACTTTCCATTGGAAGGCTACCCTTGGCTGTCATCTCAATTGCTTGCCTGCGGTTGCTTTGGTAGTTGTCATTTGCTTTCTCTGCTAAAAATGGGGGGAAAAACAAGATAGGATTATTATTCAGCTGTCATTCTTCAATAACTGAACCATGTATCACATCTTTCTGTCCCTTGCAAAAGCGCAGATGCTCCCTGAACTTCACATTTGGTCATATAACAGCCAGAAGTCTTCAGTATATTTCATATCCTAATTTTATATCCTAATAAAAAGATCAAAAGTGTCTTATCCATTCAGCCCCTTTTACTTCTTTACCTCTAAAAAAAACCACCACAACCATCTGCCTTTAGAGTTGGGTTACAGAACAACAAGCTTTGATCATCTCACTCTGCTCTGTTCAATTAATCTGAACATGAAAAACTTATTGTACAAATCTGGTCCCTATTTAAATATGAACAACAGACCTACACTAGAAAGAAATCAACACTCACAGATGCTGTCAATCCAGTCTGACTGAGCTTAAGCTATCTTGCAAAGAATAACAGATTTAAAAAAAATAAAAAATCAAGTTTCTAGATTAGCATACTAAAAGCCTTGCAAATATTTCTGCTGTGAAAGAGCCATTAATGACGGCTAAACACATGGGCAGACACACTTTTCAAATTTGTATTTGTGCAAAATATTGCAAACAATGTATCATGTTTGTCTCACTTTACAATTATGTGCTACTATGAGTTGGTTTACCTAATGAAGTTCCACCACCTTAACTGTCACCAGTGTCCTCATGGACCCATTAACTTACATGTAAGGATGCCTGAAGTTCGTGGATGCAACATGACAAAAAGTGTGAAAATTCAATACTTTTGAACTTCACTGTAGGAGCAAATCTTCAGTAATTACATAAGTACATATTTCTTTCATGCCTAGATTATCAAAATGTTATACTGTTGGAAATCCTGACATAATTTCCAAACATTTACATGCTCTGCATAATGATTCATTGTCTCTGAATCTGGCTTTTAACATTTTCCTTTCTAATCAGTTTCTATGATGATACTATGATGAATGGGCAACAAAGACGGATGAGGTGTCGGTGTGAACATTTCAACGCTTCCAAGATTTTATTGGGTTTTAAAGTAAAACTTACAAAGACTGAACTCGGTGTACAAGGTTTGGTAAAGCACTGTCTAAATTCAGGTTTCAATTTAACAGATTCCAAGTATCTGAAAATCCTTGACCTAGATAATACTTTATTCTATTATCAATAAATTTCTGTATCTTTGTGTTTACAGCTCTAAATCTACAGTATCCAAACGAAAAGAAAAAAAGATCTAGCGGCTTACTGAGTCATGGAGATAGAGATGTTATTTTGTTCGGCTGATTCTTGATGGCAGACTTTTTAAATTAGCACAAACCTGCTACTATAAATAAGCTCTCTGTTTCTTTCTATCCTGACGTTGATGGACTATGGATTAATTTACAAGGACTGCTGCAAAGCAAAGACTCAACTCCAAGGCTTTAAATAAACTGCATTTTTTACTTGGGCGAAATGTTGTCTGTGTGCACAAATACATGGCAAATTAAATCACATGAAATGTTCTTACAGTTCACTTGTCTAACACATCATGCAAGGCGGATGACTTTATTAATCTATGTATCAACATAGAAAGCATGTAACATCTCCCTAATTATATCAAAAGATAAGTCACAGCTGTTGTTTTTTTTTTTGTTTCACATAATAAACTACCACTTACCCACAGCCTTCAGAGTGTTGTACTTGTTGAGATCCTTGAGTGGGGTCTGTTGTTCATATGGGCTGGTAATCTGTCCCACTGCTGGATATGGCTGACCTACCAAAGTTGGAGACTGGGCCACATTGTTCATCTGATTGCTGTCTAAAAGAAGAGAAGCACAATTCTTAACAAAACATCCTCTAGCATGTCCGGCGGGTGCAGGACTAAAAATTGATTCTATCCCAGTGGTTACATTATGAGTACTTCGGTAATTTTGTACTCGTATTTCAACATGATTTACATTTTTCTTATTTGACAGTGTCACATTTTCCTGAAGAAGGCTTCTTTGGAGACCCAGCTGGAAAATCTTGACTGGTCTTTGTCGCACTGAACTAATCCTATAGTAGACATCTGGTAAATTAAGGGGTATACAGCAAATAGACTGGTTCCCTGCCTCCCTGGCATGGCAGAAGGAACAGATGTTCAGAGTGTCCTCTCTTCTCAGTTTAATGAAGAATAGTTTAACATTTTAAATTACACATGGGGACACATTAGGGACTTCTCAACAGACTTCCTGGTATCAGGTAAGAAAATGTGATATGAAAAAATATTTTTTAGCATCGTATTAAGGATAAGACATGTGATAAATGATTTCTTTCTACTCGGGACTTCTTGCAGAGATGGATTTTGGGCAGAGGTTAGCTTATGCAGACAATAAAAAAATAAATTTCAATATCAAAAATTATTTTTGTTCAGCCGTTACTGGTAACTAAACAACTCAGTTGAATTCCACTATAGATTCTTTATGACAAGCAAAATTGTTCTGCTGCACTAACAACAAGCCTAATGAAGCTGAATATTGCTGAAATTGGAATACAGACCATGAACAAATAAAATGCACACACCTGTCACTTTATTAGTTACATCTGTTCAGTCGCTTATAAACAAAAATTGGAAATTAGCCACTCGCATGGCAGCATTTCCATGCAGTTAGACATCTCAACATGGTGAAGGCCACTTGTTGAAGTCTAAACCGTGCACCAGAATGAGGAGTAAATAAAATTTTAAATGACATAGAATGTGTTATGGTTTTCTTGTGTCAAATGGGCTTGTGTGAATATTTCAAAAACAGCTGATCTTCTGGGATTTTCAATCACAAATATGACAAATTGGTTAGAAGAGAATTGGCAGACTTGTTTAAGATAAAAATGCAAAAACAGTCTAAATAACCACTTACTACTATCAAGATTGTTCAAAAATAATTTCCCAACATGCTGAAACTCGAATCAGATGGGTTAAAGCAAATAAAGACCACACACAGGTGTTACTGCTGGTAGATAACAGGAATGTGAGCTTACACAAGCTCACAAAAAAAAAAGGAAAATAATAGACCAACTGACTGTTGTCAGATAAATCTTGATTTTTAGCAACAACATTTAGATAGTAGAGTCAGTATCTGGTGCAAATAACGTGGAAGTATGGATCAGGTCCTGCCAGTGGCTGCAGCTGGTGATGCAACGCTGTAGGGGATATTTTCTGACACATTTTGTGTTAGCGACATTGCTGACCATCGCCACAGTTTTCTCATCAAGTTAGTGTGATCAGTGTACCCATCTGCCACAAAGCAGAAATCATCTCACACTTGTTTGAGATTTTTTTTATATTGTTCACTTTTGCAGCTTTAAAAGTGCTTTTATAAATAAAAGTTGGCTTGGCTTGTTTTCCTAAGCTCGGGAATGAGTTCACTGTGTTCCAATGGTCTACACAGCCACCAGTTCTCAAACCAATAGATAACCTTTGGAGTGTAGTTTAAAAGAAGATTGGTAGCTCAGATGTACAGTATGCAAGACTGTGGCAACTATTTGATGGAGTCGTGACAATGTGGACCAAGAGCTCTGACACATATTTCCTTGTTGAGTCCATAAAGTTTTAAGGTATAATTCCAAAGACAAAAAAAAATGGGCTCCAACCTGTATGAACTGGACAAATAAGCATCTATGATCCTTCTAGCAGTTCCAGTAGAATAAAGATCCACTGGAACACACTGCTCTTCCTGAGAGAGCTCTTCAGAGATTGTATGGTTAGTTAGAACCTCCTTTCCAAAATCCTAGAGCAAGTTTTGTCCTGCAAGTTTGAAGATGTGTCCTGGTCTAACACATTTGAATCAAATGGCTAATTTACCTCTTCAACCTGATTCAAGTTGTGTAGTCCTGCTACTGATTTAATAATTGTTGCTGGTGTGCTGAACCAGCGACATTCTAACGTTTGCAGGACATTGTTCCTTGAAGATTTGAGTTTGACAACATAGAGTGAAATTTCTCAGCAAGTTCGAGAACTCTCTGATCCCATTTCCTAAAAATGGGAGAAGTTGTGACTTTGACAACTTATCCTAAGTTGTACTTCTCCATAATCTGTCTGAATGCCACGTTTTTGCTTCTGCAAGGACAGGAACCACAGTTCTTCTGGATACTATTGTCACCTATTTCCGTATAGATAACAAGACTTAAAGGATGATCAATAATGAGCCAATTTTGGCCCAATTTAAACTGTCACTAATCACACTTATAGATCACCTTGCATACCAATATGGTGTTTGTTTTGAACCAATGATCAATGAGGTAATAGACAAAAAAACAACAAACAGTTCACATCTCTTCCGAAATACAAAATTGGGTCTCTTTAGCGAATAGTATTATGTGTTGCAGCTTAGGAGTCGTGTGGGATCAGAAAGGGTGCCAATCAGTTAATTAACAACAAGCAGCAAGGTTTCACTATTATTGTTGATGTCTTCTATTTGCAAAGTTATAAAGAAGCTGAGTCCAAAAATCTTTGGTCTAGAAAGTGCTCTGATTAAAAACAGATTACTAATAAAGAAAATAGGTTAATTAGGCTCTTATTCCCTTTTGGTCAGCAAGAAACTTTAATAATGTGCTAATTAATTTGGAAAGTCTCAAATTATCAATGCAGTTTTACAAAATAATGCAAGGGACATTTTTAACAAATCTTTCTCAGCACACCTTGACAAATGGTGTCTCCTCTGCTGTTGTATCGCAGCAGCTTCTCTCTCAGTCCTATTTTATTTATTTACTACACTATCATCTGCACATTACTAATTTTAGCTTCTAGTGTTCACAGTATTTTTTTCTTTCCGTCATTAACCGAAGCTCACAAAAAAATACAAGCCACTCTCAGTTTCGCTTCCTTTTTCGAAACACAACTTCTGTGCTACATTTGTTGAGGCTTTTCTCTATTCTACATGCATCACAAACTTAAGTGAACTCAGCTTTGGTGCAAAAAGAGCAACTCTTTGTTGTAAACAATTCTTGGTCGGAAGTTTCATGATCAACAAAGCCGTATAATCTAATCAACAGAATCTCACCCACACTGAAGATCTTATCACAACTTCTGTGACCTTTTTATTTAAAAACAGACATCCATCCTATCTGTGTTAAATTTTCAGGTTATTTTTTGAGTTTACTGACCTGTTTCCATTTCATTAGTAAGTGGGCCATGAACACAGGCTCTCGTTTGGTCTGAGCTGTTTAAGATGACAGTTTGAATCCTCTTTAGGACACAAAATAATACATCATTTCTAAATTATTTAACCAGTATTTTTATTCTGTTGCACATCTTTGCCAAAAAGCTTGGATGCATGATTTAAAAAAAAAAGAAAAAGAGTGGCAAGTTTTTTGTTTTTTTTTACTATTTTCAGTGATGTCTGCACTGCTTTTCTCCAAATAAAACGAACATTTTGTTTTATTTGCATTTACAAATATTTGTGTAAATACGGTTTGCCTTTACTGAAGTTAATTTTTCGGCTTTCGTTTTTTTGTTGTTGATGATTGTTTACAAATAGAAAAATTGAAATGTTATTTCTACAGCTTTATCTATCCATTGTTTATGCCAACTGACGCCTATTTACTGCTGTCATTCAGCGAGAGGCGTGGCTTATTTTGGACAGGTCCCCAGTCCATCCAGAAAAACAACCATACACACACACACTCCTGAACTAATTAGAATTATTATTATTAAAATATTACTATTATTTAGCAGCTAGAAATTCTTTCCTCACCACAAAAATTCATTATTATCCTCCTGTTACAATCAGAACTAATGTATACACTTATAAGCAAAATTATTTAAACAACTACCATCTATTATCAAAAGCCTTAGATAAGTTGTTCATAATAATTTTCTGACTAGATCTTTTTGTAGCCCGACTTGTTTCTGAGACTTGTATGAAATTGTTTATCTCTAATATTTATCTGAAAGTGTTGGCAGCATTGTATCAAGCTGTTTGGGGGAAAAGAAGGCCACTTCTGGAGACTTGTGAGATTGAAGACTCCATGGGCGTTGGAGAAAATAAACAGGTTTTACACTTAAGAAACAGAGACCTCCCCTGAATCTCATAAAAGATTTAAGGGGGTATTTTGGGAGTTGAATACGGTGCAATAAATAGAACAAGGAAAAAGGATCTCTAATTTACAGACGACTTCTTTCAAGTTTGTAATTAAGATGATGTTTTTTTTCTTTCTTCTAGTGAATGTCGTCTGACTTTAGAACTTTGCATCTTGAGGAATTGGTCTATGACTCAGCAGCATACAGAGCAATGTGTTAGGCATTTTGTTTATCCCCAATTCTATTTGGTCAAGCTTTGTGTCAGAATTCTTATGCTGGCTGTCCAAATGACTTAAATGCTTCAAACATATTACCCTAAACTACTCAATCCTTTTCACATTTTATAAAGGGAAACTTTTGACAAGTAACTGTAACAAGGATTTATAACTACTTTTCCGGATGGATCAGATCAGGAGCTTTTTTTCTCTTCATTGGTTGCATTTAGGACTTGAGGTGCAATTTGATATATAAAACAAACCAAAACATACATGAAAAGTTCAAAAATGGTCATCAAAAGTTTTTAAAATGCCATCATGTGTTTGAACTTTTCATGTATGTTTTGGTTTGTTTTATAACCCAGATGCAGGGGTAGTTCTTCTTGTTCACCACGTCATTATTCTGGTGTATATTGTGTTCAGAAACAATCATACACCTTGCAATTTTAGAGGGACACAGATGTTGTAGTTCATTTGGCACATATTTGGTCAATGCTCATACCGGCACATACCTAGATCAGCTTTATGTTAGTTATGTGCTAGAAAGAGATGAACCTTTTTCCAAATGCAGTGAGTGCATGTACAAATCACATACAGACTCAATGTTTACACTGCTAGAAAGATTGTTTCTTTGTATTTCAGATGTTGCACCTATTTAATAAGTTATCATTGTAGTGAAGACGGAGCTTAAATCTTTTTAAATGACAAGCTATCAGAAAATTAGAGAGAAAAAAAATCAACTTTTTATCACTGTTTAAATTGCCCATGCTGAACTTTACCTTACAACTATCTTTCCCTTTAGATTCTCTGTCATATTTAGACTTTTCTTCAGTATCTTTTTCTCAGTTGTCATCAGAGGTTATGCAGCAGTAATACGTCTCTATATAGAAGTGAGAAAATGGCCTGTCATACATCGATGGGCAGACGGCAGTGAGTGAAGACTTTGTTCTCTCTGGCTGACTCCTAGAGCAAAAAGAGACTCCATCCCAGCTGTTCCGTGTAGATGGGTATCTGATCAGATGGGAGCACTGGAATGGCTCATAAAACCTGCTTTGCCAAGGTCTAAATGACAGTTGTCCATTCTATAAGAATGACGAACAAAGACCGAGCCTCTAAGTCACTGCTATAAGGTATCGCCAGAAAAAATTACTACTCGTCTATATTTTTAGAAAGCACACCAGTACAGTATTGATCAGTGTGGAAACGAATATCATCTTACCTTCTAACCTCCCAAGGATTGCTGTCGAAAGAACAAATGTACCACTGAAACGCATTCAAACTAACTTCAACTGGCTCTCTAAGACAAGGTCATGAAGTCCTTAATTTATTAAGTGTTATAAATTCTTAAATAAACATAAACAATGCATGTTAGCAGTTAAATAATTTATAACAAATCATTTTGTTTTATTTGCATTTACAAATATTTGTGTAAATACGGTTTGCCTTGACTGAAGTTAATTTTTCGGCTTTCGTTTTTTTGTTGTTGATGATTGTTTACAAGTAGAAAAATTGACATGTTATTTCTACAGCTTTATCTATCCATTGTTTATGCCAGCTGACGCCTATTTACTGCTGTCATTCAGCGAGAGGCGTGGCATATTTTGGACAGGTCCCCAGTCCATCCAGACAAACAACCATACACACACTCACATACACATTCCTGAACTAATTATTATTATTAAAAATATTACTATTATTTATGAAATAGCAGCTAGAAATGATTTATTTCCACTGAACCCAGGACGTAATAATTAGACCAAAGATAATTTTGCTTTGATTGTTTTTGTTCATATGGGAACAGAAATCCTGCTTGACTGTGCATAAAAAAAAAAAAAAATTCAGTTCAATGTTATTGTTAAAAAGATGGGATTTGTACCATGTGGGACTCTTCAACAGATTGGCAGCGCAGATTGGGGAAAAAAAAAGAGAACTCTGCATGTGCACATCACTGTAGGTGTGCGTAGGCGTTGATGCTGATGAATGAAAGAACAAGGCTGCGCTAAAATGCGTGAGGCCGTGGCCTACAGTATTGGCTAAGAAAGAGCTCTAGGCTGTCACTGGTAATTAGTGTCTGTGCTTGGTGATTTCTGATGGCATGACTAATGCGTTCACCAGCCTTCAGGATTTTTGATTGGGTGTTTTTGTTTTTCCATCACTTTGGATTTGATGAAAATTTCAGGCAAGGCAATCAGATACGCAGAGTGGTGATTATCTAATATTTTTTTAACAGTGAGAGATTTCTTTGTCAAACTTTCGAAATGAATTAGCATGGCAAGCATAATAAATAATGCAAGTTTATTTTTTTAATAACTGCATAGCAAGTAGATTAATTAATTTGCAAAACATGATTTTTCTTTTTAATCTAAGGCCCTGATCATCTAAAATTTATCTGCGGTTGATATTATCTTAACATTTCACTCAACGTCTAAGTAAAATATTGGCTTTTTCCTAATCTCATTCAAAAATACAACTAATTATGTCCTCATCCTAGTTTGTACTATTCTATGGAATAAAATATTCAACCAGCCTGTTACCATTTTTGTTTTGATTCTGAGTTGTATTTGCCATTTGTATTTTCGCACAGTTACAGCTACACAGGAATGCCTGTGCAGAGTTCACCAGTCAATAGAGCATAAATGTAACGCAAAATAAAATAAGACATCTACACCAAGGTATAAAGGACTTAACACTTTTATGCTTAAAATAAAGCAATGATGCACTCAAGAGTAGAAAGAATCCTGTACTTGAAACTGTAAATATGCATTGAAAGTAAAATGAATATTGTCTGCGTGTACCATGTTATTTTCATTATATAGACTTTAAGTTTCCTATCAGTCTGACTGGCAGAGCAGAGACTGTGGTAAAACCTGCTCTTGTGTACGATTATGATGTCTGCACTGCTTTTCTCCAAATTGTATTGTATTGGCTGCCTAGTTGTGTTTGTTGAGGAAATCTGGCTTCAGATTTTCAATAAGTGCACAAAGTAAGTTGAGTTATTTTTCTATAAGACAATAAAAGACTTGATCGACATATTTTTGCATCCATTCTGCTCCTGAGACTAAAGTAAACTGCAAGTCAAGGATTCTGTTTAATTCCCTGCCAGTTTTTCTGTTTGTGATTTTCATACAAACATAATTTGTCTGAACTGATAAAGAAAACTGAGAAGTAATAATGGATCAAGAGCACCGAAAGCATGGTGCTCCCAAACTCCCAGCAATGGCATTGAGCTCCATTATTAGCGGAGCTCAATGCCTTTTCAGAATCTGTATGGCGGCCAGTTCACTACTTACGGAAATTGTCAAGTGCCAATCTTGTTTGTAGGTTCTCATAGTGTTGACTCAGACCAATGTCATCTGTATCTTCTGAAGCAGGATGGCGGATCACATGTGCAAGAGCTCTGAAGAGATAAAGAATACTTTATGTACATAAATGCACAAAAAGTCTGTCTGCTGCCCACCACAGAAAATTAAACATTAAAAATAAAGACTATGAAACCTCAAATAGTATTGACTTTCCTTTCAAACTTCTAGTATGTTAGTACAGTGTTCGTGGTAGACTCAGTTACTGCAAAGTGCTGAAACCTGGTAGCTGCAAAAGAGCCCAAATCTTCAGCCTACCATCAGTTTGGTTGACAATTAGTATGAGGTATTTGCTGATATCTGTCAAGTCATGTGGTTAATTTCAGATGCAACTTAGCAAACTTACAAGTTCGCTGTCGTATTCTTTTAGAAAAGAAGCATATTGTTCTTGAAAACCTTTCGAAGCCACCTGTACTCAATCAGTCTTTGTCTATTTATTTTGTCTTGTGCATTAAAATTTAACATGCTACCAACTTAAACCTTTAGAGTCTCTTGGGCTCCTGCAGTTTCTCTGAGCAATGCACAGTCTGATCTTTAGGTGAATTTTCTAAGACGTCCACTCCTGGGATGACTGGCAATTGCACAAAATATTTTGTTTCATAAATAATCTTTTTAATAGTGAATGCTGGACTTCAAATAGTTGGCAAATATCTTCTTAACCTATTTAATATAGATGTACAGCAATGGTTGCTCCTTTAAGGTAATCTATGTTGTCTTTCCCTCCTGACATTGTGGTAACACAAGCCTATGTTCCAGATCAGAAAGTTCCTTAAATCAGTGCTTTTATTGAACTGATCATAAATGCTACTCATTACTTAAGTGCATATGATTAGCAGCACAAGCTGCATCTTTTCTGTTTATATTCCATGGAAACAAATAGATGTTTGCCGTGACTATATAGAGGATATTCTGTTTATACAATGCAACTTAGCTGTAGGTTTCTTTCAGTCTTCTCTGTTCCTAATAAAGCTTATACCACATACGTTTGTCATTTGAGATAAGTTAAGTTGTAAATATCAGCTGTTTCACATAACTATGACATAATCAGTGGTTGCAAATGTTATTATTTTATAAAAATCTTATATTACTGTAGTACTGACTACAGTAATATAAGATACAGTACTGACAGATCATCAGATTACTAAAGAGCTTCCCATGATACTTGTACCCCTCTAAGTAAACACAATCCTCACATATTCTGATTACCTCGAAGTAAAAACAAAGCCAGGAAGAAGGTGGGTTCCTCTAACGCCACTCGTCATCACCAAATTGTGATTTTAAAGGACAAAAATATTTTTCTCCACCTCACTGCGCTGCTGGGCATACTTTAGAAAGATGACCACTGTAAACATGTTTGGAGCTGTTGTCTCCCCCTCATGACAAAGAGCGTTATTACAAAAAGCACATGATGGCTGGGAAATTAATCAGGAATCAGGTCAGGGTCTGCTACTCAAATCTAGTCTTTAAGACCATGTAATAATCTGATTGGTCCTTCCATCATAAATAATTATTACATTTATTTACTCTCAAATGCCTAACAGGTTATAAAGAATTGAACCTGCTGTATCAAGAATAATATTTTGTTACAGTCTGCAACACTTCTGAACTTGAATTTTGGGATACAGTTTGTTTTCATGGATTTAATATTCAGAGTCTGCAATGACGACATGGGATATGTCTCCATCAGCTGAACAATAAGTAAATGTTTGTGTAATTCTAATAAACAATAAATTCACACGTTCGCATGTGTCGCAAATACAGCATTTGTGTGGATGCAGCATTTGAGGAATGTGTTTTAAATCTGCTTTAAGTTGGGCATGTTTTAAAATGTGTGTACTGTAGACTGACCATTAAAGAAAAGAGTTAATTTTTAACGTGCTATTTTTGTAAGAGCTTTAGCAAATCTACATTACATGACACGCAAGTATGAACGATCAATTTTTATGTAAGATTTAAAGATGGCTTCATGTTTGTAATTACCACTCAAAAACATTTGATCCTTGTTACTTTAAAGTAGAATAATTTATTTAGCATAGACTTTGTTTAGCAGGCACTACAGATAAAATCAGTTTTAAAATAGTTGGGTTTTGTGGCTCTTGAATCTTTGAATCCAACCTCAAACCTTTCATTAAGTCTCCACCAAACTCTTGAATGGGCTTTTCAGTTAACAGTGGTTAACTGTTCACTTTTTTCTTCCACTTAACTTCCTAGTGCTAATCTGTTTGAATATGAACACTGAACTGTCAGCTACTTTAGCAATGATCTTTGGCAGTTGGCTCCAAATCAACCTTTCCAAAAAGGCCAAGTTTTAGTTTGCCTTAAATTTGGCCAAAATATTTCAGCTTACAAAACAGTTGTTTCGCTTTTCATGGTAATGACAATCTAATTTATTCACACACACACACACACACACACCTCTAGATCTGAATTGCGTACCTTGACATATTGTCTCTGTTTGGACGGTGCGTCTTTTCCAAACCGAGCTTGGTGAAAATCCCAATAAGTGCCATAATGGCCACGACCCCGCAGATGACATAGACGATGAGGTTGGTTTTATCCTTGGCGGACTCCAGCGCCACGTCCACTTTTGGCGGAGGTCTGCCGGGTGTCATCCACGGTGGGGTGTCGTAATTCTTACAGGTGGTCTGGTCCAGCCGGGAATTTTTGAACGCACAACAGAACCTGAAGCCACAGGTGCCGCAGCAGTACAGGTAGCTGCCCGTCCTGCACACGAACGGCGGGTCCCACTGACCCATCACGTCGTAATAGCCACGACACTTCTCCTCCGTGTGCGGGGTCTCCGTGGATGCGCTCTCCCCCTCTGCTGACTCGTTGAACCCGGTTACTATCATGAAGTCATCCGCGGTTTGATCCAGCTCGCCCTCCGCGTCACACACCAGAACTTTCACCAGAAAGTAGCCGAGCAGCAACTCAGTCCCTCGCATCGTTGCTCTCTTTTTAAGCCCTTCTTCAAGCCCTTAAAAGGTCTCATAAACCCGGTTGCATCTTCAGTAGCAGTTTCTGCGTAAATTCTGACGGACTGATTCCAACCTCCATGCGTAAAAGCTCAGTGCCACCTTGTACGTTATGTTCTCACCTTGAAGCAAAACGAAAAGATGCAAAGAAGCAGTTAAGCCATCCGAAGGGCAGCGGACTGAAGCAAGTTGCAAAGGAGCATCTTTAAAGCTGTGCCCAAAGATATGCTGGAGGGAGTCAGACACCTCTGAGGCAGCCTCAGTCCGCCGAGCGCGTTAAAAACAGACGGAGAGGAGGTGAGAAAGACAAAGCAGACACCGTGATAGAAATTGGGGGAGAGAGGAACAGTAGGACAGAGAGAAAGAGAGAGAGAGAGGGCTGTGCGATAGCTCTAATTACAACCCCTTACAGCCCGTTATTATTGTGCTGTGTGGTAAAAATCCTCAGCACAGACGATCTGGAATTCAGACTCATCCAAAACAAACAACACCTTTAGCATCTTTAGAATGACAAATATGTTGGAAAATATATGTAATATATTTATATAATTATATATATATATATATATATAAAGGAATTATATATATATTTTCCAACATATTTGTCATGTGATTGACAACGGGGACCCTCGTCGGGTCAATCAGTGTTGCTTCCTAAGTGGACAGTTTGATTTCACAGAAGTTTGATTTACTTGGAGTTATATTGTGTTGTTTAAGTGTTCTCTTTATTTTTTTGAGCAGTGTGTGTGTGTGTGTATATATATATATATATATATATATATATATATATATATATATATATAGCTAATAAGAACCCAAAATGTGGTTTGTCAGAAAATGAACATTTTCCAAAAAGAAATTTGGTCAATTTAAAACTGTGCATATGGACTCTATACTTGGTCAGGCCTCATTTTGCTTTAAGTACTGGCTTGGAAGAAATTAACCAGTGACTCTAAGATGTTGAGAAGTTTGTCTTCCTCAAGACCAAGCTCTATGAGGTGCTCTATAATGTTATTGTACACAACGATGCTGACTTTGGCTTTGATAAATTGCATTGAACCAGATAGTGACGGCATGACACTTTGATTTTGCAGAAATGTTGCACACCTACCGTATTGGCTTTGAGTTTCAATCTGTATTTTATATGTCATCAAGATAGCAGGTTAAAAATTATGTGTGTTTTTGTGTGTTCATTTCATACAGCTATAGATCACTGATTATCTCCAGAAGGAAACGGATGACGGCAGACCTTTGACGGGGATTGATGGGCTGAAAATGTAGCAAATTATTTTTAGAGAAACCTTTTCATCTAAAATTATAATTCCAAGAAGCCACAAGCGTAATCTTTAGCTTTCTCTGTTTGATGTTGAATTATCTTTGGTATATGAGACCACTTTTATCTACAAACTGCTGTCAGGTGAGTGCTTGCATCTTTTTTTAAAGTTCCCTATAAATAGTAATCACAGTCTAACCAAGGACAGAATGTCTAATTTTCTTTTAATAAGTTGGCTTCAGTACCTTAGTCTTGGTTGTTTGATAAGGCTTTCTCTTTCCTGGAAATATGTAGCAATATAATTTTTTATGTTTTGCATCGGTTCAAAATCCTTTAGTGTTTTTTATTTTATTTTTTTATACCATATTGATGAGTCATCACTTTTTAATGGTTATATTAAAATAATGCTGTATTGTACAGTTAAGAAAAGCTTATTGTTCTCTACATGCTGAGGGTGAACATGATGAACGTGGTGAAAATTAAGAAGCTGGCAGAGGATTTCTGCAGGCGCAGATCCACCATGCTGACCATCCAGGGAACTGCTTTTACCTTAGTGTAAATGTCCGTGTTTCAATTTACCTGTAACTTGCTGCCGGTACACTTGAGTTTCTCCACAGTGGGACAATAAAAGATATTTCTATTCTATTCTATTATATTTGGTAATTAGTCACACTTCTCCTGAATTGACCTTTAATGCCCCCTACTTAGTGAACGTGGTGAATCTATTTTATGTATTTACTACCTCGTTGGAAGAGAGAGAAAATGGATCGAGAAAAAGTGCTGGTCTGTGTTTTGTGGTGCGTAGAAAGCTATAGTATTTTATAGTTGCTTTTCTGTCAAATTTACGGCGTCGTTTCTGAAGCAGAAACGAGGGATTTATACCGTCACAGCTTCTCAGCAGAAATTAGTTACAACCATGTGACAACTGGACGACTCTCTCAGGTAAATCTTTGTCCAAAAGTTAGTCATCTGATGCCACACTTGGGACGGGAGCAGGTGGTTAGGCGGGAGGGCTGTATTTCATTTTAGACAGAGACGGAGCCAAAGTGAGTGTTCACACAGCGGGGAATTTTATTATGATCCTGGGGTTTTTGTTTGTTTTTTGGGTTGTTTTTTTTTTGTTAATGAGTGGCACAGCTGACTTATGCACTCTCTCAGTGATAAGATTAAAGAGTTTGTTGTAGCCATGTTACTGGAGGAGGGTAGCTTTTAAAAGGATAGTTGGGATTTCTAATAAATATAAAATAACTTCATAAATAGGGGAATTCCTCTTGATGTTTGGCTTAGTGGTATTGAAGGCATAAAAATGAACAAATCAAAAATATCGATTAAAAAAAAGTTGTCAAAGTATAGAGATGCCACATTATGAACTAGACAGTTGTCCAGTCAACAGTTGTTGATGCCCTCCACAAAAAGGATAAAACACAAAAGGTTATTGCCAAAGAAGCCGAGTGCTGGATCCAGCCATATCGATGGAAAGTCAAGTGGAAGAAGAAAATGGGCATCAGGGGATATTTAAGAGGATTGTAAAGCAAAACATATTCCGAGGTTTGGGAAGGTGTGGACTGTAGCGAGAGTCACTGCTTCAAGACGCACCACCTACAGACGTATCAGAAGATGGACTACAGCTGCCACATACCTTGTCTTAAGACACGCCTGAACATCAGCGGCATCTCAACGAGGTTTAGGAAGAATTGTCCAAAGTCCGCTTGTAAATGTTGCCATTAATTTGTAAATCATTCTCCCAATGTTCTTGATTGGCCAAAAAACTCACCTGACCTACACGCCATAGGAAATATGTGGAGTACTTTCAAGAGGAAAAGCAGAGTCACTACTCCTAAAATAAATATTCTGAAAAACTCATATTTGTATTTTAAGTTATTGTTTTTTCCTGTCTAGCATCAGCCCCATTTCCATGTGTTTATCATGTTTAAACTGCAACCTTTTGGCCCTTAATTTCAAATTCAGAGGCGTAACAATTAAAATATTCACCTACAAACTTAAAGACTTTACATCAACAAGCAGGTATATGAACATTTTTGATCATATAATGCCATTATACGTAAATTTATTTAATTGTTTATCTGTATGGATTAGATGAACTAACAGTGTCCATTCATCTATTTCATATCTAACTTTTCTTAAATCAACAAACGTGATTTAAGCAAACAGTATTTATTGTTTGCTTGGGGTTAGTTTTTAGAAATCAGACTATGCTTATTTTTTTATTGTTTTGTCTGTGCCACCTGTCTGTTCAAACTTCACTAAAATGTCTAACATGTACAAAAATAAATGTAAACTTCCCAAACCTTAAAAAAGCCAAACATAATCTTCTTAAATTTGTGGAAGGCAGGAGAAAGAAACATTTATTTTAATTTCAAATTGATCAGGCCACAATTGAACTTTCTTCTAAAATGTACTGATTTGTAAAAAAGTCCAGTCGATGCTTTTAGTACAGTAAGTATTGACCTCAAAATTGTGGTTCTCTTGATCGGCAAATTTTTTTTTAACTTGAGGAGTTTGGCAAGCCTGTGTTTCTTGTGTATAGCTGTATTATTAGTTGATTAAACTTTATCTAACCAAAGCAGACATTTAGTAGATTGTTTACCAAAGCTGCATTGTATTTTTTAGGGGTTTTAATGATTAGTAGCAGATACATTCTTGATCTGGTTAATACTAGTACATGGAGATCAGACAGAAACATGAGGTTTTGTGAAAGGGGCAACAACACACAACCTTAGTAAGATAACAAACACAATCTGTATAAAAATATGTAAATAATTAGCCTTTTAGCAAGCATTGTTTTGTTAATGGGCTATTATGTACATTATCCATGAGTAAGGATAAAATGATGAAGCATATTTAGCATTTTGCATTAAAAATGTAGTTTTGATATTCACTGCTCCATCACATAAACACTATCACAACAGAAAAAGCAAATGGGGCTTCTCTGAAAAACCCATCAACAACAACAGGTGTCATGTGATCTCAGTGTCATGGCCTCCACTCGCAGCTGTATGAGTTTTGCGTATTGTCTGTTTGCGTGTGTGTGTGTGTGTGTGTGTGTGTGTGTGTGTGTGTGTGTGTGTGTGTGTGTGTGTGTGTGTGTGTGTGTGTGTGTGTGTGTGTGGGTGTGTGTGTGTGTGTGTGTGCGTGTGTGTGTGTGGGATGAAACAATCCACTTCACAGAGAGACACTCAAACAAATGTGTGTGACCTCCTGATTTAACTTTCTCAGCCATCTGGTTTCTTTTCATCCTCGCATCTCTTGATATTGGATGAACCACTTATGGCTATGGGTGCCTCTGCGTTATAATTTCAAGCTACGGTATTGGCTTTTTAAGGTCTTATCGATATAAATCAAGACATTTTTTTTAAATCCATCGTTTAATCTTTTTGTTTAATATTCAGTGATTGTTTTAATCTTTCAATCATATCTCTGCTCGGTAAATCTGGAAACAACAGGAGGCTAATAATGTGTCTGAAATGTAAAGGTCACACAATGAAGTACAGCCAACAATAGGCTTTCAAGGGTTTTTGTGATCTCCACATCAACCTTCATCAAATGCCATGGTGATGCCTCTGCTAAGCTGCTAAAGGATCAATCAACACATTTTCCACAGCTCTAGGTAGATTTCTGCGCAGACATTGAAGCCTGTTCGACGTGCAATATCTCAAAAACCCAAAGCCGAACCTTTTGAAATAACCTGAAGCCATTCATTGTGGGGCTGTTCGCCCGTCTCTGCCTCTAAGCGCCTGACATTTTTCCCCTTGTCTTTTTATTCATTTTGCACACAATCAAGATGGAGAGCAGTGCAAAAAAGTTGTCATGGCAACAGAAAAAAAAAAGCCTGAATGACCATGGGCGAGACAAACGTGGTGGCGCATAGCGCTGTGCAAAACATTCTACGACTTAAGCACAATGAGATTTCCAAGAGAGGAAAAGTAATGGAGATAAAGTGTAGTTTGAGCCGGAGGATCGCTACTCTGTTGGAAATTAGTGGGATTATCGTCACACTGAGACAGTGGTAATAACGTGAGTTTTGTTGAAGATGTTACATGACATTTGGCAGAGCAGCATAATTCTGAGCATGGTTCATCTTGATGGAAGCGGTCTTAATGGTGTCTTTATTTCTCTTCTTAAAATGTCCTCTTACATTGATTAGGCCATTCAGCTGTCTGGAAAGGCTTGACAGATAATAACGGTTTAAAGATTTTTTTTTTTTCTCCTGAGTGGTTCTAATAAAAAATATATATTTATTTTTCTATTTTCTCAAACCAAGCATGAGATGAATGAAATATGATTAGTAGCCGAGAGGGGTAAAAAAAAAGACTTCCTATTAGAGTCTGGATATAACATATTGTTATGGATAGAAGATGAAATTTAAAAACATAAAAACATAACTTTTCATTCTTTAACCCAAGCTTTAACCGCAAGATAAATAATACAAAATGGTAAATAGCTGTGTCATAGCCTAATAATGTCCTGGTTTGATATAAATTCCAGTACAGATGTACACAACTATTGAGCAGACAAGTAAGCCTTATATTTGATAGATTTATTGGATTCCAGATGTTGCAGAAAAAGAGAATTAGTGATTTTTTTTTTTTTTTTTTTTTTTAATAGGGCCTATATTCTATCCAATTAACACTGTCCCTGTTTCTACCTACTGTGGAAAAAAACAAATAGGATTTAAGGAATAAACAGATAGGAGATAACAAAGATGACGAAGAGGTCAGAATGAGAGAGAATGGGGATACTAGACATAAATTCATTAGAGGTGCTAGAAGTTTGTACATCTCTTTAATTGCTTTGTTTTTTCTTTTTGTACATTCTTCTTGTTCCCAAACTAGATCCGACAGTAGATCTGATCCTAAAATAGCTCAACCAAACAAATGATGTCTTTGAGGTGACTTAAGCCCTTTTCTTATCATTAGACTCACAAACCCACCTATGGAAATAAATGTATAATATGCAATGCTTCAGTTAATTAATGGGTCGTGTGTGCTTCAAGGGCATGCAGGTGGGATTGTGGAACCAAGAGGCCGAGGCGACCAACTCAGAGCCTCGATCCGAAATTTGAGATCTCAGCTGCTTAAAAGAAAAAAATTGTGCACGTTCTTCAGCGTGTTATCTGCTCCGGATTAGATAAACAGACAGTGTAAGGTCATCAACCATCTCTGCTCTCTCTACACCTATGGGATCTGCTGCTGCTGTCTGTAATTTGGATCAGATCACAAGTCAAACTTGTTCTGCAAATCCATTTTACCTTTACAAGTCATATTGGCAACAGGTTTGTGACTACTTCCTGAGCTGGGTCAGAGGAATAGTAATGGGAGGTCGACTTCACCTCCCGATGATTCACATAGGCATAAAGGACATGCGTTGATCACTGAAGGAAATTATCTGAAAGTCTGTGGTTTTCTCGTATTTGAACTGGCCAATTTGCAATCGGTTTTGAGTGAAGTTCACTCACACTTACGCTGTACGCTATTCCCAGAGCTGCATGAATTATATATATTGTGGGAATCTGTGTTATTCAAACAGCTGCTGACTTGGCAAAAAGCAGCCCTGGGATGTCACAGATGAGAGAACTGATCCTCCATTCTAGTAAGGTGACCTTTTTTTGCAAATAACTTCTCATCAAGTGAAATCAGACAGAACTCGTATAAATTGGTCATTGTTCCCTTTTATCTTTGATGCAGTTTAATTTTGCACAAGTTTTTTTTTTTTTATTCTAGCAAAGTATTACAGATTCATTATGCAAATATTTATAAACACTATGCAGTTTCACAATCTGATACTTTTTTTTAACTTCAGTTGATGCTTTCTATGCATTAAGAGCCAAACAATTAACAATCTGCATCCATCATTTATCAATGGCACCATTATAAATGTGATTCCCTCCATGAGGCAATCAGGGATTGTTCTTCCTTGTAAGGTCTGAACCTGAAGTTCCTTTTTGCACTTGCTATGTTTGTTTGTGAGAACTGCGACATGATTCAAAATCATGTGCATGCTGTATGTATTTGCATGTGTTATTGCAGTCTGCCATTCCTGTGTAAAAATAGACGTGTGCAGAAACAGTTGCTGTTACTGAATCTGAGATTTTTCTCTGCCTTTTTTTTGTTCTTTATTGTAGTGTTAATAACAAAAAAAGACAAACAGATTCGTAACTTTGTGCAAACACTTCTGATCGTAATATCACAGCAAGTGCAATTATGTTATATTTTACTTTCAAACGACATGGATTTACAATGTCCGAGTTGAATAACATGAGCTGAGCTGTCACGTTTGACAACATCCCCCATTTTTTTCTGTAAGTAAACTAGACGTTGCTGGTTGCACAGGAGCAACAGCAGGAGCTATTTCAGGTTGGTCACTGTTGTAGTTTTGTTTAAAGCTTCAGAGTTGCAAATATTAATTTTATTGTGTCACCAAAGGCAGATAAATAACAGCGGGTGAGTATGGTTAGCGACTGACAAATGGCAGTGAAATGCAGACAGAGGCTTGTTTGATAGTCTGTGACGGCTGGTGTGAAAGTGTGATTCTCTGACAGTCAATCAGCACCTAAAGAGAGAAAACTGGTTATATTTTTCGCACAGGATTTTTATTTATTTATTTTTGCTTTGTTTGTAACCCATTGAGATGCGTTGGTCACATAGCGGCTGCTCTGTCAACTAACAGAAGGTTCACTCCAGACAGATGAACTCACACGGAGTGCTCCTCTTCTGACAGACCTGCAGGTGAGTTATATTATCCTGACAAAGACGGGAAAGAAACACTTCACAACAACCGACGACTCGGTCGCTGGAAATAGAAACCGGAAAGACTTCAAACTCTCTGCGAGCTTAAAGCTGATGTTAAAAAAGAACGTCGGAAGAAACTTTAGACACTGTTTATTTTTATATTAACTTGTCTTGTGCTCGTCTTCCTTCTCTCCTCTGCTCCCTTCTCTTCTCTTCTACAAGAAAGGGAACAAAAATAACCGAAAACTCGTCTTCCGAATCTGCCAATCATTATTCGTATTTATAATCTTTAATCACTATTATTGCAAACGCATAAAGGAAAACCTACTGGTTGCAACTATTAATACCCTGACATTTTTCTGAAACATTACAATAAACATTTTACTAGAAGGTAAAATAGGGGGGAAAAAAAGATGAGTCCTCAAAAACTCAGTTATTCAGCTTGCTTCTAATGTAAGGTTGATCAAATAAACAACACATTGGAAAAAATAAAAAAATATATGCATGAATGAACCATCTTTAAAGATTTGTAGGCTTGTGCTTGAAGAATCTTTTAATCATCCTGGTTACGACAAAGAAAGCACAGGAGGCGTTTGCCCTGCGTTTAGAAATCACCGACGACAGTCAGAGGTGTGATTGCTGGTAGTAAATATGGTCCAATCATGCCATCAAAAACGCCTGTCATTTGCCTCAGCGGTAGAGCAATAGAGTGGCTATTTCACTCTAGGTTCGCCGGTTTCATTCAAGCCTCCGGTGGGATGCATGGCCCATTATAGCAGGAGGAACGTTCACTTCTTTAACTATGTGAGCTTCAGGGGGGATAATGAGACTCCTGACCAGTGGGAGTTAAAGCGTGTCTGGCTGTTCCTCCAGTCATGATGCGTACAGCAGAGGTAGTTTTCCTTCCGAATGCAGTTGTCCTACTTTGTTGCAAACTCGCTTGCAAATCATTTAAAACACATCAATTATCGCGGCAGATTGAGCTATTATACAAGAGTGCCCCAGTTTAAAATACTTGATGTCGTCTGCCAAAGTGAGTAGTTTGTGTCTGTGAGAAAATCCAAGCAGGGATTCTTCAGAGTGAAGTGAGAAATTTGAAACCGACTCAAATTTATTTAGTCAAACAAAAGGGCGACTTCATCTTTCATTAACACCGAAGACGGGAGGAATGCGGCTTTTTCTCCAGGACAAACTGATCGTCTTCAATTTAAGGGTTCCTCTACAGACCACATGTTGTGTACAGTAACATTTCAAGGGTTTCCGGAAAGGTTAAGAGGAAAACTTCAGAAATCCAAGTGTGTTGACTTTTATGTAGCTAATGAACAAGCTGAAGCCAAATTCATTTTGTAGTAAAAAATAAATAAAATAAAATCGTTAGCTTTTTGTTTCACTTTTTAAAAGACATCAGCCTTTCCTGCATTCAAGAGCACAACCTCAAACATCAGACTTTCAAAGATCCATTTTTTTTATGCCTACATGCTCTGTTCTATTTTGGAACCAAAAGGATTAGGGATTCCTGCTGAGACAACAATTCAATGCGACTTCATTTAACAGATACTCTTTTACCAACTGGCATGGCATTAACAACTGTCTGTGTTGTGACATGTTGGGATTGGATTGGAATGAACTGGACTCATTTGAATTAAATTGGGACCAAATTTGATTATTTATACTTGGAAGCTGGGTTTTTCTCGTAAGGTGTCTTGAGACATTGTGCTGAATTAGAGCAATCAAAATAAGCAGAATTTAACTAAATTATGTTGAACGAAGACATTTTGCTTAACTTTCTTTTGATGGAAACTAACTTTCTTTTTATATTATTTCAATGTTTTTTCAAGAGTAGAATTGGCATACATTCCGGCAGAAACATATGGGACAAAATCAAATTTATTACACATAAAAAAAACTGTTTCTTATTACATAGAAATATATTAGGGTTTTCCAATAAGACTCCTTAATGGCCTATGTGTTGGAAAAACTGATGGGTCTAAACAAGGTAAGTTCTTTTAATATCAGGAAGTGTCCTTTCTCATAAAGGACACCTTTTCAGAAAAAGAAAAAGTGTTCTTTTTCACTTGACCTTTCACCTACAGGGGTTGCTTTTCTCCAGGCTCTACATTGAACCATAGGAGCGCTAACCTTCACTTAGTAGATTAGTAGTACCTTTATTTCTTAATTGTATTAGTAATTAGGTCCTGCTGCTCCACCTTATATTTAGTTAAAGTTGATTCATTTAGACATTGATTTGTAAACATTTCTAATCCTTTGTGATATGCAGAATTCTTGTCATTCTTCTTTTGTCAATGAGATCACTCAGTGGAAAGGTGAAGAATAAATCCTTCAGATTGATTTTGGAGATTGCGTGACTGATTGATTTTTCGCTACAAAAGCAGCCTTCAGCTGCCCCCTACAGACATAAACTCTACAGAAATCCATTATTTCCCACAATTTTATAACATTTGACAATTTGTCAAATGTTCATTGTGGTTCTTACCAACTCTAACTTCTTATTATTTACATGTTATGTATGATTTTTACGTAGACAAAGAAAAAAAAAAAAAAAAACTTTACATCTTTCGTGCCACCCGGCAGGCGGACAGGCACCCCAGGCGGGAACCAATCGACACACGTGTAAGTTCAGAAGAACGGGGAAAGAAAGACTGGTAGCCTTACTGTGGAGAATTGCTCTCCCATTTTAAGGATCACAGCTGGAGGTGGTTATTTTCAGATGTCATTGACTAGTCACCTTGTCTTTCAAAAACATTTTTGCTCCAGGCGATGCATTATGTGTGAGGAGACCCAGATATGTAGGTCTTTGGAGGCAGGGAGAGGAGGTGGGAGTGGAGGCATATTGCTTTTTGGTGCTGTGGATGTTGGCTGCTCGAAGGGTGGGGGGTTGAGGGGTGTGGGGGGGACCTGTCGCAGCAGAGATATCCAGAATTGGGCTGCCAATCTTGGCAGATATTCCAGAGAGTTGAGGCTCAACTGTAGCATAACGTCTGAGTGTCGTCCAACACATTCCCAGGTGAGCCCTCCACATGGCTATTATGTGCACAGTGTTTGTGAGGGGGGGGGGGGGGGGTTGGGCTACTTTATGGGGATTTCAGTGTGCATGTCCAAGTGTAAGAAGCAACTTGAGCACAAAGGAAAGGTTACCAAACAGAAAAACAGACATTAATTTGAGAAAGACAAATAATGTAACCTGTAGTGTTTGAGCAGCAAGTTTTTCTGTTTTCCCATGATGATGATGATGATGATGATGCGATCCTACCTTTGAGTGGAGATTTCTGTCTCAAAATCAGAAAAGACCGTCAGTGAGAACTCGAACTGCACGACTCACCTGCTCAGTGTAACGTGAAGCACCGTTTTTCGATCAGCCAGTATTTTGAGCCCACACATTTTACTGGAGCAAAACTGATCCCCCTCCCCCAAACACACAAACTCACACACACACGCTTGGAGAGAATTTGGCTGGCCAGCAAACACACACAGAGCAGGAACTTGGCTGGGTTACTCAATTCAAATTGAGGCTAAATTTGACCTCTGTTGGGAAAAATTCTGACTAGTCCGTTGGTGTTCATTAAATGTCCGATAAAGTCACATTCAAAAGTCAAGTTAAACTTCTCTTGTATTGCAGTAAATTGATATTATTACTTAATTTTCCTTTGCAATCAATAAAGCATTTCTGAATTGAATTAAATAGTGTAGGCAACAGTAGGCATTAATTTTGCTCCTAATTACCAAAATAAAAAAAACCTACTGTTGTGTCTCAAGGTGTATTTTTGGTTGATGAATCCTATTTTCATAAATCTTTGTTGTTGAAACTGGAGTTGATTTGTAGCTAAATTCATGACTGAAACGTGATCACAATCATGTTTGTCCTCAAAACTTCCAAACATCATTGAACTTCAGGTCTGCCATTATGTCTAAGAGACATATTTAACTGAGCAGCAGAATTCAGAGTTTTTTCCTCTGTTTGAAGATACTGTATATTCAGAGTTTATTTGCTTCTCTGCTTGAAGGACTTCTCAAAAACAACGTGAGAGATTATGTCTCTCGGCTTGTTTGTGTACCCTCGAAAAGTGTGAGGACGTCCGCAAGGCTCTGCTTTCAACCGCTGCCCTTGCAACCACAGCCCAGAAGAGCAAGAGCAAATATACTTGATGGATTTTTTTGAAATTAGATTTTTTTTTTTTTTTTTAAGTGTTGTGCTGAGAAAAGCAACCCTGCTTTTTGCTTTAGTCCTACTAAAGCAAAAACACAATCCTCGGCTGGTTTCATAAGTTGCTTTAAGTCACACCGCCATTTTTTTTATGAATATTTTCAAGCGGAATCATAACATTCAAACATAAAATTAAAGAGCACTAACTTGTCTCCAAGGGCGATGCATCTTTGTGGCATTCAGATGTGAGTACAATTAGGACAAGTGTGTTTTTTTTTATTTATTTAAAAAAAAATGTATCTAATTGTGTTCAGAAAGTGTAATTTTAATTTTGTTTGGCATTTCATAGCAGACAACACCCCCTCCCCTCGCTGACTAATATTATCACGGTCCTGTAGCTTTTTTAGACGGCTCCATATTTGGGGCAGAGCTGATGGAGGGCATATGGACTTCAAAGATGTCAGAATTATCACTGTGTGGTGCAGAAGCAACACTTCAGGTTTAATTTTAACCTACTGGATTCAACAGAGCCAAGTAGTAAGCTATTGCTCATAAACACTTTAGCGCTTCCGTGTGCATGCGTTCAGATTTCTGGCTCTTGTGTTGACTCCGTTTTTGAAGAGGTTCTTTTATTGGCTTTTTTTTAAGTTTATTTTTCCATGATATCCTTTTGCTTGCGATATCTGTTTTTGTGGAACAATGTTCGAGCATTTCTAGAGGCAGATAAACTCTTCAGAGGCTGTTTTCTTTAGATAAACAGCTTCATTGTGACACTTTTAGTTGTAGGAAAATGCTATTTGATGTAGGAACAATCAATGATTTGACCCTTCAAACAATGAAATGAGAAAGCATTGTCTGGTTTGTCTTTTCCTATGCATCAGGTGAAATAAATGATTCAACCCCATTTTTTTGATGGAATAAAAAAAATGCCTTTTCTACTCATTTTCTTGCAAATTAGTCACATTTTCTGCAGCTTTTCTATGGTTCCACTCCGTATATAGCCTCTCAGAAATATCATTTCTTGCTGCAGGCTTTCTGGAGTCATTATGTGCATGTGTGAGGGACACTTATGCCTCCTTAGTACAAAAAAAGGTCAACAATAATAGCTACCTTCCCCCTTATCCAGCCTGACACTGATTGGATAGAAAAAGAAGTCATCTGCAGAGCTGCAACATTGCTAAATGCGTCTATGGCAGCATCATCTCTCTAGATGGCAGTGTGATTCAGGTATCTGGGATTTGTGGTATGGACTCCTATCACAAGTGCTGTCATGGCAAGACAGTTTGATCATTTAGATTAAAATATATATATATATATATATAATTCTCATCTAATTGGAACATTAATTTATTTTACAGGAAATTTGGTAAATGTCACTTTCCTTCGCTGAGCAGATCTGTTTTGTTTACTGCAGCAAATGTACTTGCTTTGAGTTTGAGGAATTATATTTATTATAGGTGTTTTATGACAGAGGTGGCTCATTGCTTACAGTCTCTAAATTGTTTGCCTTACAACACTGCATGCAGAAATAAGTGCACAGAAGAGGCTTCTTGTTTTTCTTGCACTGGTTGCAATTCATGCACACAGTAAAACACGAGCCTTTAGTGCCCTCTTCTGGTTCCTGTTGTTATAACGCAGAAGTCCAGACATTCGCTATTAAAACACAGTGTTGGTTGTCTGACACTATTTTACAGTGGTGCATAAAATTCTCAGTCAATTATAGATTAGATGAGGCAGTGTGTTGGAAAAGTACCGTAATCATGAATTTATTTGTTCTCGCATTGCAACTTCAATGTGTTTTACGTGGGATCATATGCGATGGTACGACGCAAAGCAGAATGAAATGGCAAACAAAATAAATATCTGTAAAGATTACATTTGTGAACAGAGATCCACAGCTCGGGAGGAGAATCTGCTGGAATGGCAACTATTAGTTCAAGAAATCTGTCTTAAAAAAAGCTGGTGTTGAAAACATAACAATGCCCATCATCACCCCCATCATAAATATAGTGGATAAAGCATCATGCTGCGCAGACGCTTTTATTCAGGAGGGACATGGAAGGTGAATGAAGCAAAGTCAACAAACAGACGTAAATCTAAATAATAATCTGCTGCCGAACATGACTATTGATACACACAGATGTTCTCCATTCACTTTCACAATCTTTGAGCTATTTTTGAAAGAAGAATGGACAAACATTTCCAGTCTGCAGATGAGATGTAGACACCCACCGATTTCTAGCTTTTAATTGCATTTAAAGTTGATTATACAACGTGTTGGCTGAGGCGGCCTGAATACAAACATGTACCACACTTTCTCAGATTTAAAACAACAATGGATCATTTTCTCTCCTCTCATAATTATACCATAATTTATGTTGGTCTGTACCAATAAAAAAGCCCAGTAAAACACATTGAGGTTTAATTTTCCAACATAAAAAAATAAGGAAAAAAAGGTTTCAGGGGTATGAATGTATCTGCAAAATTAAAGCTACCAGAGCTGCTCTCTGGTGTTTGGTGACAGCGGCCAGCAACTTGTGTCCAGATTGACAAACTGAATCCAGTATCACCACTGGTTCCAGCCAAACATAACCCAGTGAAATGCCACCAAATAACCTGCTCAGATTGTCTAACAACATAATGTCTCTCGTGTGGAATAATATTTTCATTTCTGTCTGGATTAAGAAGAACTCTCCCAGGAACCCACGACCTGCGTGACCCCTGATTCATGCATGTGCCATGTGGGTGTGGGATCCACAGTTTACTGCTCCAGGCCTGAGCAAATAGTGCAGTAATTCCAGGCATTGCTCTGAACGGTGGAGGAAGGAAATGTCTGTAATCAGGGTAACCTCACGGTTTCCCATAGAAAAGTCAGGAAGTAAATGAGTTCCAGGGAGATGGCATTAGATGAATCGAGGGTGAAAAAAATGCCGTCCATTAAGGTGTCATGTAATATTTATGTGAACAATCTAGCAAGAAAAGATTGCTGTGTTTTGCTTTGGAAAACGTTATCTTTTACTTTACTTTTTCATTGCCTTCAGCGTACTGGGTGTGACAGACATTGCACGTCTGAAACCAGCGGTGCACGCGTTCTGATTCTGGCCTTTATAGAGTGCCTAATGCCTCCCTGCAGTCTGGACTATGTTCTTACGGCCTGTTGTTCTGTCAGTCTCTCTCTTGAGGGTGAAGCTGGTGCTACACTGTTATTCTTACCTGTTATTCCGATGAACAAATATTGTTCCTGATCTTTTTCTGGGGACAAAATCTAGTAGAAAAAAAAAGGTTTGCATACCATTTGGTAGTGTTGATGGAGAGTTGAGGGGGAAAAAATAGGCTTAAAAAAACAAAAAAGGTCTTGGGAAACGTCCAAGGTTTGTCCTCCAGTGTGTTTAAACACATGCTAAGAAGTATGACTGCAGACACGAATACAGCAAGTTACAATATGAAGTGACTTGGAATTCAATAGATTATCTGTTATTTAATATCAAAGCCATTTTTTTCCAGTTTATAAGTGAGAGATAACTTCACCTTTTTAAAAAATATATATTTAACTCTTACTGGAGGGTAAATTTAGGGTTATAAAAACATTTCCCCCCCATTTTGTTGCCCTGATAGATAATAAAGGTAAAGTGTAACTGGTTTTCTTAAAGGAATTTTTTGAAAATGTTTTAGAAACTATGTCCCCATGTCTTCACTCAAATGTGAACGAATTCATGTTTTGCCATCCTGCCTCTTTGTAAGTCAGCTGTAATAGAAGGTCATTCTCAAAAAAATTTTTCTTGAACCATCTAAGAAATTCAAAACTTTCAAAAAATGTTTTTTTTTTTTTTTTACAATTTTGAATGAATTATCACAGCCAATTTAAGTTTCTGTTTATCTAATTCTACTCAAAAAGATTGTGAAATTAAAACATTATTATTTTATTTATTTATTTTGCTTAAATATGAGAAATAAAAAAAGTTTAATCTCATGAGTTTTTATTTTTTTAAATAAATTGTGTTGGTAATATGACATACTGGACATCATTTATTCCAAAAGTAATTTTCTTTTGGTGTCAGACCACTGTCAGAGGATTGTTCTTTTGTGGCTGTTTATTTGGTCAGCTGACCCATTAATCACTTAGTGATACAAAACTTCTTCAAGTCCATTTTAAATGTCACTTTATTGTCTCTTAAGTCACAGTTGAATCCAATTCAATTCAGCTGAATCTGTATATATTTGAAAATACATGTACCAGTGTTAAATGTTCTCATTTCTAAAAGATGCTGCATCTCTCAGATCCTCTGTCAGCTCATTGCTATTTAAGTGTCTCTAGTTCATTCATAAGATATTACAGCCCTATGAATGAACTGTAATGCAATCCTGGCTGCTTTTGGGGAAGCTTTTGTCTTCACATCATGCTGCTCTCATATTTCAAGGAATCACAGAGACCACAGAGACCCTGTCTGGCTCCCACAACAACACCACGAGTTACAGCATACCGGTGAGCAAACAACGAGTTATTTTTATCTATGCTTGGCCCCCAACTTACCCCCTGCCAAGCACACTTCTGACTGGGTTGAATGAAGAGAACAAGAGGAGAGTTTATGTAATGTGAAGCAACTCTGAGTCGTAGTCACTAGAAGGATAATTGCACTAATGGGAAAGTCACGGTTGTTGAAATCAGGGAATGTTGGAAGGGAAGTATGACGGAGCTGCACACCCTTCTGTGCTGTTAACTTTTTTTTTTTTTTCATGATGTTAAGATTATGGAGATACTGTTCAAACCCAAGACCCAGACATTTTTATTTTATTTTATTTTTATCCTCATCTAAAAGTCCACTTTGGCTAATGGCTGTACATTCAGCTATTTTTAGCCTCTGAATATATGCCTGCTGTAACGAGTGGAGTTAATGTGGTGTGCTTTTCTTATAAAGGAGGAACTATTTATATCTTGCACTTAAATATTTTTAGCCTGATGATTATTTGCAGTGTTGCACATAATTCTTTCAACACATTTAAATTGTTCTGTTCCAGTCCAGTCAACTAATATTAAGCTGTTTTCCAGCTAGAGTGTTCAAACCTCTTGAACGTTTTTATATCTGGTTTCAACCACAAACTTTTTTATTGCGATTTTATGTAACCGTACAACACAAAGTGACACACAAATGTGAACTAGATGAAAAATAAAAGATTGTTGAAAAAAAAAAAAAACTAAGACAATCTGAAAACGGTTCATAGCATATGTTTTAAACCTCCTTTATTATTATTCCCCTAAATAAAATTCAGTCCACCCTTTGAAAGTGACCTATTTCTACAAATAATTTCCATCTCAGTGTAAATTATTCTCAGCGTGAATACAGCTTATTCTATTTAGGCCTGGGACGTTATTGTTAAATTTAAGTTTGAAAAACTCTGTACTTTTCTTTTTGTTAAATCAACGGAGAAACTTATTTGTCTTCCTAAGTTGACTTTCATGTCACTCTATCACGTCTCTTCAGATGTATTATTTTCTTCCGTTTCATAAGGTGTACTCTACTTTGTGTTGGTATGTGAATCCTGAAAATATACATGGAAGCTTGCGCTTCCATATTCTACTTTGACCATAACTGTTGTAGCTGCTTAATCACGCTGTGTGTCACCAACGTCCTACACTGGACCGATTGGAAGTCCAGTGAAACAATGGTCTCTGTGCTTCTTTACAAAATACAGGCAGATAAACAAAAGAATGAACCAGCACCAAAAGGTAATATCATTACTGAGAAAGAGAGAGAGAACATGCAAAACAAGCAAAAAGCCCCAGTCGACAAGAACCTTCCTGCTCTAATTTGCTGGCAGCATCCATACTCGCCTCTGCTCAAACTTTGGATGGAATCTGAGTGATAATCCTGTCACTGTTGTAATCTTTGAGAGGAAAGTGTGAACTTTAATCAAATGCAGAGACTCTCTGCAGCAGCTGTCTGAACTCCTTGGGAATACTGTACAACATGCTCTGTTTTTTTTTGTATCGACTTGATGTGGCCAAAGCTCAGCCGTTTTTAGCCCCTTGTGGCTGCTGCTTGTAGCACAGCTTCAAAGGAAAACTGGAAGCCTACAGGGATTTCCCTCTGGCTTTCCCACCATCTGCACCGGCCTGCGTGGAATTTGATGCAAGCGGGTGCCTTGGAACCTCAAACATCTTTCATTATGTGTGTGTATATAAAGGCTGCTGCTCGGGGTTTCAGTCAGCAATGTTTCAACTTGTGTTTGCAATGATCAGGTATAATATGAGCTGGGCCTCTTTGAGAATCATCTGCTTTAATGTGTGTGTTTGTGTGTTATGCAAGAAGTTGTGCATCTTGGCTACCTGTAATGTGTGTCTTTTCCTGGCCTTCAAGAGATTGGTCTTGAAAGCTCTTTATTTCAAGTCAGCAAAGACTCTTAACATGCTGTGTTTTGTAGAGAAAGACATGTGGGCTGAAAATTGGGTCAGATGGATGAGCCTGCTGTTAACTTCCTCCTGATCTGACCATGAGCCCGTCTGCAGACCATGACAAGACAAAAGCCTTGCTTCTAAAGCCTTCAAAGGGCTTTATTGCATTTAACAGATTTGTCGCATCAAAGTTAACTTCACTTAGTCTGTATTCAAGGCAAAAAAGCAAGAAAATACATTTTCTCTCTTTAAGAAAGTGTTTATTTTCAAGCAGTCTAGATCAGGTTGTTCAGATCTCATCCAATGGTGATTGTGCTGCAGTTGATTTTTGTGCTACAACAGTTACAGCAGCAGAACTACATGGCTGCTGTCTGACATCAGCGCTAAAGATAACCTCAGTCGAAAGTTTTCTCATGCACATTTTTTATTCGTCAGTATGCCATGGAAATTTGCTATTTATATCATTTGAAAAGATATTGCTTTTTCAGAGTGTATTAAACCAGTTTTGCTAAATTTTCGGGGTTTTACTGTGTCCAATGTTATTAACCTGGATTAATGAAAGTACTAAGAGAGACATGAAACGGGGGCGACTATATAAAAAGATTTTAGGTGAGTTTGGCTGCTTAGAGCTCCCTCAGCTGTATCCTAACAAGTCGAAACCTTTCTTAAGTGAGCAATGTTTAACGTCTGGAGAGCACGGAGCTAAGTGATGCTTCAAATGCTCAACAAATAAAGGAAACGGAGGACGCTGAAGCACATCAAGCTAAAGATGCAGGGAACCCAAGACGAAGTTGACTGGATGATCAGATGACATCAGCAAATACAAAATCCATCAAAGTAGTTTTGTGTGTCTGTTGAAAAATGTTTGAATTCCAATAATCTAGTGTAACATCACACAAGAAAAAACAAAACAAAAAAACATTTATTTCATTTAAATTTTGGGGAGAAAATCAAAATGTATAATTTTTCTTTCAAAATATGATTGATTAAAAAAAAATTAATCATCAAACAAAAGGATATATAAACATATAAGCTTACAGCTCTGAGGACATATGTACCTCTTCTAACTGATTTAGCTAGGAGAGAGAGTTTAACCCAATATGACGAGGCGAAATAATGTAAGCAAGAACATCAGGTTAATATTCTCGCTTAATATTAACAAAGGTCAAGCTAGCGGTGGGCCACAGCTGTAACTCCTGTGAGGAGAATGTGAAGTCAGTGGCAGCAGTGCTTTGGTATAATGCATAACTGGAGAGTAGTAGAAGAAAGTAGCAGAGAACCAGTATAGCAGTATATCCTTTAACAGTGCAACCCTTTACATGAGTAACTGTAGAGATATCTCAGGATAACCTTAGCCTCTCTCCCTACGAGCTTCACCACAAAGGAAAGTTTCAAGGAAAGTTCATATTCTCACATAACCACATTGCAAATTTTGAATTATATTCAAAATGTTTTCCCTTTTTTTTACAGTTCTACCTTCAACCTGCTCAGTAAGTTAAAAATACAGTTGTTTCTGAATTCTTTGCTTATTGGTTCCATCTGTTGCAATGACTGCATGTTATACATTGGACCTTGATGGAGAGAAAACAATCAACATCAAGTGTTGATGATGAAAGTGAAATCAGCCAAACATTCCAGTTTGGGTAAAGGTGCATCGTTCCAAGAGTGTTTTCACGAACTAAGCTGGTGTATAAACAAAGTCTTAAAAGATATGATGCTGTACTTGGCACTCGGGGAAATCCAAACACTCCAGCGGATAAACAGTTTGTTGCAGAGTTTTGCAGCACAACTCTGCATCGTAAATCAAATTCAAGATGGCAGCCAGAAACCCTGAAAGTCAATCTTCTTTAAATGAGTATTTATGAAACCATATGTCAGTGAAAATATGTGGCTGATAGGAAGCGCATAAGATAAGTATCGTAGTCATTAAGTTAAGATTACAGTATCTGTCAGTCATGAAATTGTGTATGTTTGAAAGATTTGGAGCTGTGGGTAATTTATCAAAAAGATGAACTTGACCGATCTTCACCTGCTCATAAAATCAAGTTTAGATCATTGCATTGACTGATTATCAACACCTGAGTCTATATATCCAATCAAAATTATGACCCGAGTAGAATATTATTTCTTTGGATGATAGATGTTTTCTGCTGCTCCAGACTAGTGTAAAGACTTTTTGGAGCACAGAAAGAAGATGGGAACTGCGACTTTGTGACAAAGTATTCCGATGTCTTGTTTTGTTTCTTTGGCTTGCCCACTCATGAATGTGGAGCTCAGGAAGCTTGTTCGTAATAAGTGAAATACTGGAGATGTTTTTCCACAGTTCAAACCCCCTCCCACCGCTCTCCCATATTTTTCAGACTCGTTGTTCACCATTATTAAGTCCCAGTGGTGGGCTGTCACAACATCTTGCCTGTCCCAATCTGCTTTTCCTCCATCAACTCCAATATTCCCCCACTTCCCACACAGTTTGACATGCATACTTCTCAATTTACAAAAGAAAATTATTAATGCCAAACACAGCAGCCCGGTCTTCCCAGCATGCACTTCTTCAGGCACTTCTCTTGAAGCAGCTGGAGTATGGATGTGTCTGCAGATTCACTATATATATGTATATATATATATATAAGAGTGGTTTGTTTGAAGAGACAAACCACTCTTCAGGTGGTTTGTCTCAAACCACCTGAAGAGTATTTTGTCTTATAATAATATTAGCATAAAGTGATTTGGATTGCATCTATCAAAGTTGAAACATGAAATTTGTTGATTTGTCCTTTCTTTTGCTCATCAGTTGTCTTTCTTTTGAAATCTTTTATGTTCTATTGTAAAATTTCCAGATGAGCAGACTTCTAACTTTTCTATTCAGCAACAACCTAAGTATAAAACTGCATTTGTGTAAATGTTTTTGTGGAGAGAAAAGCAATGCTCTTCAAATTAATTCCTCTTCCAATCGACACCATTGGATTTATTTGAGTAAAAGTTCATAAACTGTGTAGTGGCAAGATAAATTTTGGTCCTTCAAAATAATGTATTATTTTATTATTCATACCACAGTGGAAAAGAATGTGTGGATTAAAAAACTAAAACATTTGCAAAAACTCTGATCAATTCAAAACTGAATTAGAACTTTAGTTATTTATTTGAATCAGTTGTTAGAGTAACGATAACTACAGACTGGTATGATTCTGTTTAAAAATGCATTTGATTTGTTTTCTTGCACTAAATATTTTCAAGAGTTGGATATCTCTCTCGTCTCTTTTAGGGATTTTTAAACATCTTTACTAGGAGAGCCAACCAACATACTCTAACTGGCACTGCAGGTACATTCGAATAAAAGACCTTCATATAGAAATTGTAATTTCATGAACTGAAAATAAGGTAATGGTTAAAAAAAACATCCCAAAGTCTCAAAGATTAGAACAAGTCTGGCTCCCTAGACACAAAATCTAAACAAATGAGGAAAGACTTGAAAGTTCTTCTCTCCCTACGGGCCAAGTGGTTTTTCTTTAATGCTAAGCAAGTTTGTTTAAGAAGCATTCTAGTTTCTGTTAGTTATCCATAAACTGTTTTTATCCCCTGCAAAGAGAACGTCCTGAAACGGTAATCACTACCTCATCCCATAAATGATTAAAAAAGTTGCTTTGCTTTTCCTGTAGACGCTCAGTGAGGACAGACCAACCTGACCAAGTAAGGGTTAACTCACGCAGCCCTGCGTTCCCTCCTCCTGACGTCGCCTCCGCGCTCGCGCGCTCTTACACACACAGACACAAACTTTCCCCGCTGAGGCCAGCAGAGAGACAGGAGAGTCAACGAACCACATGTTGCTCTCTCGGAGCGTTGTCTTCTCTCCTTCTCCGTAGCTGCTGCTGGATCTGCTCCGGTCTCATCGCTCCATGGGACTCCAGAGCTGGCCACCAATCAGACCAGAACTGTCCTCCATGGCTTGCCTGGATGTGGAGAGCCCCTCCATTTGCAGGGGGAAATTCAAATCAGGTGTGTTTTCTTCCTTATGTCATGTGCTTGTATTTTATTTACTTGGTTTGTTGTTGTTAGTGTAGTTAGGCGGGATGTTATTTTCAGGTATTCCTTGTGTTAAAGTTGTTGTGCCCGACACAGAAAAGACAAATGTCACAAGTACACGTACACTGTGTGCTACTTACAAAGGAAGCGCAAAATCCCAGATATGCAGCAGATCAAGATTCTGCTCGTCATTTGCATATTTCTAATCTTCCTTGTTGGCCGTTGACCTTGCTTAAAATTCAGCCTGGAGCAGCAAAACAAAACAGAGCAGACGTGCTGCTGATGTGATCTATTCAACATTTGTATCCCATTTAAACACCTGTGAAGTTTTATCAGTAGCTTTTCAACCCCCATGCTGAGGCGAATTTTACTATTGTGACACGTTGAATAGCAATCTTTTTTTTCCCCCTAAAAAGACATGAGGAAGATTTATACTTTCTAATTTAGTTATCATACATTTTCTCTTTCTTTGGGAGCAACCTTGTCTTCATATCATGTCAACAGGAAGCTTTTCTTTGCAGACTGCATTATCACAAACTAAGCTAACCTAAAGCTAACCTATTGTTACTGAATGTTTACTCAGTTTCCATTGAAATTACATCGAACTATGAACTAAATTATGTGTTTATAAGTTTAGAAGAATAAAAACAAGAACTAAACAGCTACATCCTCATTTCATTTAAGTGATGTTAAAACCTAAAATGCAGGATAAGTATAGTTATGATAATTAATGAAGAATAAAATAAGACTAATGAACCTTAGATCATATCTAACCAGGTAAAAAAAAAAATGAAAATCTCACAGCTAAATATTTTTAACAATGAATTAACAACTAATTAAAAAACATACATGAAGTGTTGAATTTGACTGGAAACAAAATGCTGAACCACTGAGTTCCTTTAAATCAGGGCTAAAACCCCCATTTGTTTGGAATTACCTTTGATTAATAATAACTGGAACATTATTAATTGTTGTTTGTATTCCAACTTTTCATTACTTTCCTTTATCATGTGTCACTGGTACTTTAGTGCTTTTTTTTTTACTTTACATAAAGTATTATTCATTTTTCACATACACATTTCAAGGCCTAAGCATATTTTATCCAGCATAATGGACATGTGAAAAACTACAGTATATGTTCAAAAAATACTAATGTCTTAGTACTAATCTCTTCACAGGTTATTAAACATAATAACCTCTGAAGTGGAATAAAATCCTTAATATCATTTTTGTAGCTGTTGATTAAGGATTTGTGATTATAAATCCCAGAATCTTTGCTAAAATAATGTCATTCCTTGTATTTACAACAACAACGTTGTCGTAAATGAGTGTCAAGTTGTTCATAAACTAAAACCCACCATTTCAGACAATGATTTTTTATTTTTGTTTATGTAGCGTCATAAGAAAGGGGGGTATAGGGGGGTCAGTTTAAAAAGAGACTGATGGGAGAACTCCAGGAGTGATTTGCTGAGAACAACACGAGTCTGAGATTAGAGATTACATCAGCAGACAGGGATTTCAGCAGAGCCCCCTCTCTGTGTTTCTTTATAACCTCTGTTTTTGCTTTACTGGTGAGCAGGAGCCAGTTTGCATCATGGAAGGGTTAGCCAGGGTTTATGCTCAACACAAGATGACACAATGAGGAGGACCCCGGGCAGGAGCCGTACCCTCATGGTGATGCTCAAATTAAAGCCAGTGCTCTCCCATGGCGCTTGCAGGCGGCTTGTCATGCTATTGATATGCAGTTGTGTACAGTAATAAAACAGACTGCCTGTGGCGTTCTTTTTGAGTCACAAATATTGAGAGAAACTGATGTTGTTTCTGTTTGAATCTCCTGGATTCAACCCCCCACCCCCTCTCTATTGGCCTGGGTTGGTAATAGAAAACACAACAGACAGAGAAGGCACAGTTTGTTCTCTCTTCTGGAGATGATGTCCTGCTATAAGAGGTGGGCACGGCCCTCCATCCTTTGCCTCAGCTCTCGTCACTCTGCGTTCCCTTGCCCAGAAGTCGAAGTCGGCGAACATCCCCCTCGACTCTACAGCAAACCGGCGATCCCACCCCCTTAACTGCCCCCAAAAAATGTCATGGTTCCCAGGCCTTGTTCTCACAGCTGCCCCGTTTATTTTTGCTTGAGTGAGTCACAGAGTCCTGTTCGGACCCGGCGTCTTTCCCAGGGGAGTTGAGTCGGTCCGCGTTGTGTGTGTTTGTGTGTGAGGGGGAACTGTTTCTCCCAGGCCACTGAGCAAATCCGGCTAAGCTGGGTTCGCTTCGCTACAGCGATGACGATAAGGGTCACGGCCTCATGCGTCACCGTCACCCCCTAACCTTCTCGGCAAACTTCTTCTTTTTTTTTTTTCCTTCTTGTGTGTTGCTTTGCTGGAAAAAACAAGTCCACGTTTCTTATTTGTAAATGTTTAAACTACTACTGTTTACATTTTTTTGTACAACACAGAAGATGCATCCAGAAACTTCATGTAAGACTCAGGAACATCGCTCAACAAACCAGACTTCTTCTCAAATCTCGAATCAGGGAAACGGGGGAAACAGAATGTTATTCCCCTGTTTTAATAGTTTTTAATTGCGTCTTTGTCACATTTGCAGAACTCACTCAAACATTGGCTTTTCTTTAGGAGAGCTCCAAGCCAATGTGGAGCTAACCGTGATACCCCCCGTAACTCAGACCATGCAGGAACTGAACAGAATATCTGTGGTTAAGAGCTTAGTTTGGTGTTTGGCTTCCAGGGAAGCAAAGTGATTGAGAAATAATAACCATTTCTGCTTTATTTAAAGTCCTCCAGGTTTCACAGATGGTTGTGAGATGAGTCAGATGAGTTGTTTCTGAACGGTAAATGTTTAACCTCTGCATTCTTCTGCAGTCCTCCAGCACTGTCTGCAGCAAAGGAGAACTCGGGAGCAGCTAGTGGAGCAAGGCATCATGCCGCGTGAGTAGTTTTCATACCGCTACCCCTTATCTGCTCCTGGTGAGTTAGTCTTATTGCCCGGCATTAACAAAAGAACAAAAAAAGTATCCAAAATTTAAAAAGCTATTCCAGATTTTGATATGGCAATGTTTGCTATTTATTTCCAAGAAGTCCCAAAAATGATCTTATCTTAGCCTGCAGAACGGAAACTTATTAAATGAGGCAACATTCAGTCATTTGCACTTTTATAACCGAAAACTTGTAATGGAAAAACAAATCTGAGCGACTTAACAGCACGTATTTGCATATCCCCTATGAAATGTGACAAGTTATCATTGTACTCGTAAGACTTACTGATATCTGGCCCTGAAAGGACAGATTATTCTTTAACAGGATCTGTTCGTATGGCAGACGCTGAGACAGTGAAGCACCTGATATTTGGAGCATTAAGGCAGAATTATGGACGTTTCATCTTCTTGATGTCCTGCTCTGTTTGGAGGACCTTCACCTGCTCCTCTCTGACACCACAAACCCACATCAATTAGAAAATGGACGTCCTGCAGGGGTTATTTTCCTGGCACCAGCACCCCTTACGCTATGGATAAGCGTGTATGATAATGGATGGATGGATAGCTATGTCTGTCAAGGCTTATCAAGATGCCCTCGCCATAGGAACTCAGACAATACAGAGACGCAAAAAATATGGTGGGAGAGTTTGTTTACAGTTTATGTAAATATCCAGTTTCAACTCCAAGTAGGATTTAATTAAGACAGATTTTTTTATTTTATTTTTTTGCACTTTGATGCACTTTAATCAAATGCAATCAAATGCTCTACATTTAAAACGGTTCTTCATAACCTCTTATGAAGAATGGAAATCAGAGCAATAAGCAGGAATGTTTTACTGTGTGCGCGCGCGTGTGTGTGTGTGTGACACACTCCTTGGAGCGTCCCTGATCCGTGTATCATTAAAGCAAACAATGGCGGTCATATCAGAGGTGACTGGTCAGTGACACAGTCCTCCTCTGAAGGAGGATGAGTTTATTCAGAGCGATCAAAGAGTAAAACTCCCTGCTCAGAGTAATCTCTTTGTTTGAGTCAGTAAAGCTGGTGCTTCCTGTTTTACTCCCATAAGCTCTTCCTTACTGAGGCCACGATCGCAAAGAGCAGAAAAGGCAAAAAACAGAACTGTCAAGATGCCAGGAAAGGGATTATGAAAGAGCTCTTCAAATCAGCAAATTTTATCACGAACTTTATCATCTGCGTAAAAAACAAAAACAAAAAAGAAATCTGAGTTTCTGCTCTCAGTCAGAGTAACTTTAAACCCTAAAAACAACAAAACATCCTTCCAGAGAAGTCTGTTTTCTCCCAAAAGGAGCATGTGCAACCCCTTTGGGGCTTGCTAACTAGCAAAGCAAATGCCTTTTCAGTTACAATCAAAAGCACGTAAATAGTTTCATGTATTCTTATTATTTTTCCAGCTCTGAAAAGCCCAGTTGCCTTCCACAAACAGATTCACAGCCTGCAGCGAGCCAGGGTGAGTCTCTAATGTGTTTTTAACTCCACCGCATAAATTTGTTCATCTGTGACTTTAATGATGTTCAAAAAATACTTAAGTAGACACATTTTTTTTCCTTTTTTTAACCAGACTGGGACTTTTCTTAAGCATAAACTGAGCAGCAGACCGGATCGCTCCGAATTGGTCCGTATGCACATCCTGGAAGGTAACCCCTTTCTGTGTTGTTTCTGGGCGATGGTGTTTGGATTAGCAGAATGAGTAGGGCCGTTATTCATCTGTCTGCATTTATTACTGCTTGTTCAACAATCCTGCGACCATCCGAATGTTTTTGCTGCAGACTGAGCGTGTGAGAGGTCCAGCTGAGTCACAGTGACAAATCAGACTGAGTGACGACGGCCGGATCGTAGGTGAACATCCTCTTTTTGTCTTTTTGTTCCTCAGAAACGCAGGCGGAGCCCTCCCTGCAGGCGACGCAGTTGAGACTGAAGAGGGCCAGACTGGCCAACGACCTCAACGAGAAAATCGCCCAGCGTCCTGGACCCATGGAGCTGGTGGAGAAAAAGATCCTGCCTGTCGACTCTGGAGTCCAAGAAGTCGTAAACAGTAAGCGTTCATTAGCATTACTCACACAGCGACGACCAAAACGTAAACTTAAGTGGGGATCGTTATCAGACAGACTTTCATCCACCTCTGTGGTCCAAGCTTAAAAAAAAAAAAAAAAAGCTCCATATTTATCTAACTGTCTATATAAATGCTGCGATGCTACAACTGTGTCCTTAAGTGGCTTTATGTCTTAAACTCTCTCTGCTGATCATACAGATTGTGAGGCGGATTACTCAGACACACCACATGTTCCAGATGTTTACAGCTTTGATGAGGACAGCAGTGATGCTTTATCACCACAGCAGGCCAACAGCCAACCGTCTCCTTCCCAAACTTTACCCTCCCCACGGGAGTCAAGGGAAGCCGAGGTCTCTTCTGCTTCCTCTGACTTCAGCCCTCCCCCGCAGGTACAGAAATATCCTCAACTCTGTGATCAAACAAATTGTTGCCATGTCACAACTAGTGGACAAATCAGCATAATTTACAACTCTTTCAACAAAGCAGTGGCAAAAGTGTTTCCAAGCCGACTCTGGATTTTTTTTATTTTTATTTTTTGTACATTTTCTCAACAAACACCAGTGTATTTTTTTTATAGGATTTAATATTTGCCCCCAACATAACACATAAGAATCTGATCAGAGGAGAAAAATGTGAACTTTGACCTGCATGCACAATTTGTGATGTAAAACTAACATTGTGTGGTAAAACAATAGAAGGTGTCGGGCACCGTGACGTGGGGATGCTTTCCTTCAACGGGAACAGGAAGCATTTGCTTCTGAAACTCCAGTAAAAGGCTGGTTTTTTTGGGGGGGGGTTTTAAAACGTGATGACTTGGGGACTGAATCCAAATACATGTCACGTTTTAAGATTTTTAATTCATTTTTAACCTTCTGCTTCACAATGATGTCCTACTTTGTAAAAGTCTATCACATAAATTTCACAAAAGATGAAGTACTCTGCAAAAACACAAAATGAAAGAAGCATTTCTTAGTGCACCCAAAATGCAAAAATGTTAAAGGGATATAAATACTTTCAAAAAAAAAAAAAAAACTGCAGATGAGAAAAAGAAAATGCAACTTTAATCAGACTTTAACTACTATTTGGACAAGTGGCGCATGTTTTTGTTTTTGGAGTGTTCATCAGGCTTGGTTTGGTTATTCTGGATAGTTAGCAGATGTTGCAGCTCATCTAATTCCTGGTCTGTGCCTCTGCTTTTCCTCAGCTCTCTCCACCAGGCTGCTCTCAGTCGGCATCGGATGTCTCCACGTCAGAGAAACCGAGCGGCCTGGAAGCTCACCAACCTAGCGCCGCTGTCATCCAAGGCATTTCGCCAGGCCAAGTTCTTGTGAGAGTAAGCCGACTTTCTCATGTTTCCTGTAAAAACAATTGTGTTTTGAAATTGTTTTTTATCTAGTTCAAAAATAGCTGTTATGTCACTGACCTCTGGTATACAGTCATGTGTTTCTTTGATTAACTGCCTGTGTCTGTTGTTTTTTTTTTTCCTCTCGTTTCCTTTGGAAATGTAATGACGGATAATGTTAGAGCTTGGATTTTTATCTTACCGAGAGTCGCAGCAGTTTAGGAGCGGATAAATAATCAGCCGTCAAGTCAAACGCAGGTCAGAGAGCAACACATTTAACATGTTTTAGTTCTTTTGTTGTCTAAATCTGACAACGATAGGCTGGTCTTTCTCAATGAAACTGTAAAATCAAAGCTAAAACTCGAAAGGAGAGATGGGGAAAAGCGTGCATTTAATCGAAATTCTGTTATGCTGTGATCTCCAACTAGAACCGACTTCCTTAGGAAATGAAAGGGGAGTAAATTTGACAAATTGAAGGCTGCATGCTGGCTCAGTTCACGCCAAGTATCTGGTTTCTTGTCTTCAATAAAACCTGCAGACATGCCAGGACATTTTCATATACTTTCAGAGACAGAGTGTTGAAACGATACGTCATCTTTTTACTACCTGTTTTCTCATTCTGTATTGAGACGTCAGAGCAATCTTCTATCTTAACACTAAAAACTATTAAAAAAAAATTAAAAAACAGTGTTCAGTCTAACTTTGCTTTGGCCACAGCAAGCACCATTCCTCCTGTACCGGACTTAGATTATTCGCAGAGATTAAATATCCATCCGCATGCTGTTCTGCAGCTTCGTCTGACTTTGTCTTTGTGCGTTACACTCTGCAGCAAACTTTGCCGAAGCCAGCCACGGACAAAAGCCGCAGCAAAAAGAACAAAGAGCCTAAGCCGCGGGTGAAAAAACTCAAATATCATCAGTACATCCCCCCTGACCAGAAGCAGGAGGTCAACGACGTGCCGATGGACTCCTCCTACTCTCGTCTCCTGCAGCAGCAGCAGCAGTTCCTCCAGCTCCAGATCCTAACCCAGCAGCAGCAGAAGTACAACTGCCAGGCCGTTGTACCTGTCACACTGAAGTATGGCGCCGCTCAGCAGTTCATTCTTTACACAAAAATCATCTGTCACACTTTTTTTTTTTTTTGAGGTTTTATTGGCTCTAGTGGCCTTTATTTGATAGTTAATTGACAGGAAAGTGGGTATTGAGAGATGGGAAAGACATGCGGCAAGGGTCGCCAGGCCGGGAATCGAGCTGGTGACGGCCGCGTTGAGGACTAAGGCCTCCATATGTGGGTTGTGCTTAACCCCTGCGCCACCACAGCACACCCCCGTCATCTGTCACACTTGACCCCAGCCGAACTTTGTCTCGTCGCATTCTGCGTGCTGTTTTCCCACAGAGAGACAACTGAAAAATGCCTTCTCCCCTTCCTTCCCACTCCCTTTGTTTCCCATTTTCGTTGCAGCATATCCACGGCTGAGATGCAGACCAGCTGCTCGGCTCTTGTGCTCAGAGGAAGCTCGCCGTCGACTCCTGTGCAGTTCCACCACACCGGCACGAAATCGGATCAGCTGCCAGCTAATATCGATGAGATGAAGGTGATGCCGCCTGGGCTCTGTCACAAACGCCACAGAAAGCATTCAGCATCTAAAAGACGAACCGTTTTCTTAATCTGCAGGTTGCCGAGCTGAAGATGGAGCTGAAACTCAGATCGCTGCCTGTTTCCGGGACCAAGACGGATCTAATAGAGAGACTGAAGCTGCATCACGAGAGCGCTAAGAGCCAGCGTATTGCTGCCATGGAGTCAGGAGCCTCTGCAGCAAACTCACAGGCTGAAAACGTTCATTTGACACCACCCGTTTCCCTCATAGCTTCCAAAGTTTCCAAATTGGGAATTGAAGATAGTAATATGAAAGACATTCATGCAAAGTCGGTTTCAGAGAGTTTGTCTAATGCTGCCCTTTGCACAAGCCCCTCAAAAGGACCTCCGTATGAAGAGGGCCCCGCAGACGCAACGTTCACCGAGAAGGACTCTGAAAAAGACAAACGGCTGCACGAGAAGGAGCGTCAGATAGAGGAGCTAATGAGGAAGCTGGAGCAGGAGCAGAAGCTAGTCGAGGAGCTAAAGATGCAGCTGGAGGTGGAGAAAAGAAGCCAGCAGAGTGACTCTCCACCTCATCCCAACTCGCTGCTGCTGATCCAGATAAAAGAGGAAAACAGGAATCTGTCAAACTGCTCTTTGTCCTGCATCTCACCTGGTCAGCATGGGCAGATCAAACAGGAAGAACCTTCAGATCACGGCCACGTAACCAGCCCGAATCAGTTCGCCATCGGTCAGCGGACCAACACAAACGGTGAAAACCCGCAGCCTGCCCAGGTCCTCCTGCCCACATCCTCTCCTGGCTCAGCAGTCACAGTCGAGCTCCCTGCCAAAGGCGTTAAATTACACACCACTGTTAAGAGCACAGCTCCAGGCCGCATCCCGGCCTCTGGACACGAGCCACAGAAACCGGCAGAACTGCAACAGCAATGCCTCACGCAAACCCCGCATCTGGCAAAGGTAAATGTACGAACACTCTGCTGGGTTCAGTTTGTCTTGTTCGTTCTTCCTTGGTCTCCTCAGTCTTTGTCATCACACTCTGCAGTGCCTTTTGGTTTTGAGACATGTTCCAGCTGGTGCCAACAATTCACACGTTAGGCTGCATAAATATAGAGGCATGTTTTCAGTTGTGCTGCCAGTTAAACCACAGGTCAAGTTACCAGTCATTTGTGTGCTGCAGTGGAAAAATGCAGCTTCCCTGTGCTTACAGCTGCAATCAGCTTTAACAGAGCACTGTAATCATTTTGGCTACAAGAATCAAATGAGTTGGAAAATATGAGACCATCATGTCGGTGTAGATTGAACTCAGCAGTTTCACAAGTAAAGTGAAAAAATGTTTTAGGTGAAAAACGTTCTAGAAAGACAGTCCAAATCTTTTTTTTTTTTTTAAGCTTTTTTCCACCTAAGCTAAAGGCTACTATTGTTTGTTTCTGCCACATAGACAATAGTAACTTGTTCACAATTCACTTTTCAGACTGTTGATGTCGGTACATTAATGCTGTCTAATGTTTTCTGCAGACGTGGGGAATGGATGGCGAGGGGCAAAACGTACTCGGTGCGTTCCTGGTGTCTGGATGCGATGATCCTCCCTCTCAGCAAGCTCCCCCAGAAGCACTCATAGGAAAGGTGAAATATATTTCGAGTCTTTGTGGTGTTTCCTAATGCAAGTTATTGTTTTACAGGTGTTTATGGATTTATTTGTGTAACTTTACTAGCACTTAATGTGGGGTTTTGGTATTCAACATTTTGCTAACTGCTATGGGCAGGAATATCTGATTAGCAGATTATAATTCTCGAAATCTATTTCTGTGTTGTCATTGTTTTTAAGAGATTTAGGAAAAAATAAAATAAAATACTTAGTCTGGTCAAATCTTTTGCTTAATAGTTCAGATTTAGATTAATTTAACCCAAATCATGGTATTTAGATGTGCTTTTCCTTCAATGGTGCAGAAGGAAAGACATACCCGGGTTCCTTTTTGCATCACAATCCAGTTCAATAGTTATTTGTGCCTTATTTTATCTACTGTTCCTGTTAAATAGCTGCTTTATCTGCTGTTATTTTTGCAGCAAACAACCTTCACAAACCAGGCATCAAAGACTAAAGACCCACCTCGCTATGAGGATGCAGTAAAACAGACACGCAGCATATTAACAGCTGCTCAGGTGCGAATCAAATGCAAGTTCATCACTTAAAACTGCTATTAAAAAATCCTTCCTACATTAAATAACTCTTATTTCTTTAAAGGGTCCCACTGCAGCGAGCCAGGAGATGGACGACCTGTTCGACGTGTTGATTGAAAGTGGAGGTGAGCGACGCTTTTAGCTACGTTTTGGACTAGTTTAGCTTGGAAGATAAGCGAGGATTTCCTCTCACTGGTGTCGTTCTCTTGTTTTTTCAGAGATCTCCCCTCTCATCAGACAGGATCCTCCCAGCCTGGAAAAGCCTCTCCCTGTGACAGCTAGCGTTACCACCCTTCCCATCAACACGGTTCTGACCCGTCCTCCACCTTTGGTGCAGGTGGCCCAGCTGCCTGGAGCGACGGGAAACAACCTGGAAGCCCTTCTGGGGGACACGGAGGCTCAAAGACGGAAGCTGATGGAGGAGTTGAGCTCACCTTTGGTTGAGATGGAGATGAACTTCAGTGAAAACCTGCCACCTACTGGTGGGAACCTGCAAAGCACTTCTGTGGACAGCATGGATTGGCTCGATCTCACCCTTTCTGTGCCTTCGGAGGGGATTAACCCTTTGGACATGTCAGTGCCTGACTTCCTGGACTCTCATGAACTGAACTTGAGCTGGGATTGAGTGATTTCTAAAGGCAGTATGTGGACTTCATAATTTTAAATACAAAAGTTAATGAACTTTAAAAGCTAGAACTTTTTTTGTGGGGGAGGGGGGAAAATGAAAATGGTACTGACGCTTTAAGGATTTCCATCTCAAGTCACACGGCTGATTTTTCTATATTTTTCACAACTTCTCTTTGTTCTGCAGCCTCAGTAAAGAATGTTGCAGTAAGAATTGTCTCAGCGCACATAGGAGTAAAGGAAAATACACAAAGCCTGGTTGCAGATGGACAAGCACTGCATTTAGCCGCCGTGCTGTTTACTCCACCCTGTCTTGGAATGATTATCACTATCAAAACAGATTGTAAACACATAAGCCGCATGACCATGGCTTCTATGCAAGCCGAGAGGCATAAATCTGATATTTAACCAAAGTAGTGAAAGTTTGATCGGCTTGCAGAGAGCCAGAAACCCAGAACAACATCAACTCAAGTGTTTATTACAAAATACTCTGCAAACATTTCTTCACCGACCCTGTAAGTTGGCACACATTAATACACTCCACAATTTAAAGAAGCAACCTCACACGAATCATATGTCGGGCAGCATTTAACATGATTTGCTGGTTTGAAATTGGCCAGACTGACTTTTAATCAGCTAGCTAACTTTATTTTATTTAGTTTTATTCTAAAACATTCAGTGGCATGTCATCAGAATAATGAGGCAGGCTTCTTCCATTAAAGTAGGAGTGGATTCCAGTAACATCTGCTGGTTACAGTGTGTGCTATTATAGGCAGCATTTGGTATGTGTGGATGTGTTGGATGAGGAAATGTTAGACATTCGTTTCTGTGGTATTTTAATTTGCTGTATATCGACTCTCAGACTTCTGTGGAAGATATCTGGAATGTCTGACAAAGAACCCTTTGATGCGAAAGAAAATCTCACGACATTTCTTTGTTTTAAGTCGGCTACTTTGTGTCAAATCTGTCACCTTCAAGAGAAAGAGGAGTTGGGAAGTAGGTTACACGCCGGGATGAGGAATAAGATTTCACAAGACCGATGTAACTCGACACCAAAAACATTACAATCATTTTTATGTTGTATGATGTATTTATGTTGTTTCTGTTTTTTTATAGAAAAAAAATGTTTCCTTTTTTTTTTGTAAATACAAAAATACCTTGGGATTTTCTGCCTTTGAGCAAAAAAAACAAAAAAAAAACACTAACTTTAAAGGTTTCAGTAATTAAATAGTCTGCTTAAGGTAAATCGGTTCTTATGTTTCTTTATTGAACAGCTCACTACATGCATATCCATTGCCAGACACATTTAAAGTCGCACCTGGCAAAGATGTATGAAAAGCTTGAACATATTTTCATTTCTTCTTACATGAGAAGTTATAGTTTTTAATTCTAGAAAAAACAAACTTTAATTTGAGTACATTTGTTCAGCGAATGAAACATTCCCATATCCACACTTGTTTTGTACTGCTGTCAGGACTTTGTACAACCCATAATAATATTCTATTATAGCGTTTCACAAGGTTAGAGAATACAGAAGAAAAAAAAGATTCCATATTATTTCCCGTTGCAAAGTCTCTCTCGTCATTCCGAGCCCTGGGTTCGTTCATCTTTTGGCCCATTTTCAGTTTCCTGCCAGAGTCCACTGGATTTCTAAAATATTCTGATCTTTCAAAGACGAGATTCAAATCCTTCTGAAGAGGCGATAAAATGCCCACAGCTTCACAGTCTGCTTAAAGAACTACTTTAAGATTAGTAGAAGTTCTCAGGTAGTTTAAAATTGAAATGGTAAATTTCATACATTTTATAGATCTATTATAATACATATTTACATGCAATATACCCAGCTATACCTATTGAGATGTGTGCTTCATTAAATCCATTCAGCCAAGATTTCATTTTGTTAGTTCACAAACATAAACCCTTAGACGTGAATTCTTTTCAGCATGCCCTGCATAATAGAGGACAAACGCTTCAGCAGATCCTCTCAGCAGTTTTCTAAATCGCCAGCAGCTGCTGGTCCAGCGTTTTCTCGGCATGTGCTTCAGTTGCTCACCGGTTGCTTCTCCTCTCAGAGCTTTTTGATGGTTGTGATTTTCGACCGACACTTTGGACATCTGTGCGTTGTGGTCTTGAACCTGTCCATGCAGAAGGGAAGCAGGCAGCAACCGGCCGCGCAGCTGCAAAAGTGGGAGAGCAGAAACAAAACCAGCTCGATGACAACAAACCTGGAAGTGGCTGAGCAAACAGTAACAGGTACAACAAGGCGTAACTGTGTCCTTAGGCAAATATTTTACCGCCAAACCAAATGAGAGGGAGAGTCCATACCCTATCATAGCTGACATAATGCAAACAAGCCATGTCACGCTGCTGACGGAAGAGAAAGTCTCCGTGGTGACAAACTCCATGCACTCTGGGCACTGTGTCTTAGTTGGATGTGTAGGAAGATTTTCAACATCCAGAATCACGACAGGGGCTGAAAGAAGTGTGTACACAGTCAAATCTCTTTCCTTTACTGTTTACAAAGAACTAAATTCATAGTAAAATTGTAGTCTGGCCTCTAAAAATCCAATCTGCACATAGATCATATGAGGTGCAGTGGCTGCACTTTTCATTTGTGTGCACGATGCCTTGTTTTGCAGTGCAGGTTTGTGTGGCTTGGTGGCTCACCGGGAGAAGAAGGAGGAGGTTCAACAAAGAAGACTTTATCAAGCTGCTGGTTGGACTCGCGCTTAATATCTGAAAAAAAAGAGAACTTCAGTGACAAGCCTGACAAACATGAAGAATTCACCGTCGGTCAAAAGAAGAAGTCATTTGTGCTCACCGTTTTTGATTTTCACATCTTTTGCATGAACTATATTGTCATAGTTCTTTTGCAGTTCAGCCTTCTTTATCCTGAGTTCTTTCAATTCATTGTCAATAGAATTGATCTTTTGTTGGGTAGCAGCTGAGTCTTCTGATAGGGGGAATAAATAAATAAATATACAAAGATCGCATAACATCAATGATGTTTTATGATTTACTTGCTGGGAATCCATTAACGTCACCTGCTTCTTCAAATTTAGCCCGATTCCTTAGCTCCTGGGATACCATCAAGATTTTCTTTCTGTGTTCAAGCTGTTGCTCCTTCAGTGAAATGTCTTTCAGTTTTTCCGATATCGTCTCGACCTCATTTTGGGAAGAGGTCATGGCGGCAGCTGAAAAGTTTGCAGAGCAATGCCATAGGTGTGCACAAAGATTTTACTATCATTTCGGCTTTCTTTGTTTTGCAAGTAAAATATATGAGTAAATCTATCCAAATAGAATAAAGCTATTCAGACCAACCTGTCCTTACATGAATAAGTGAAAGCTTCTTAACACTAACAGCTGGCAGAGCTGGGTGATATGGATTACAATAGAATCTTACTTTTTAACTTTTTCAAAGCAATCTAATTTTTTAATTTTAGTTGATTTTTTTCTCACTTTATTTTCTCAAAAAGAAATCATAATAATTAATTGAAATTCCAAAAACTTTATTTCAATCAACCCTTCTGGGAGTTTACCTGAATTCAACTAAATATGAGCTGTGAAACAACATAGTAGGGTTAGGGAAGACTGACACCTTTCTGAACTACAGAAATCCAAAGAGAAAAAAAAAAAATACAAATTTTCCAACAAAAAAAAAAAATTAAATCTTCATAAACGGAAAACTTGGTTAATCAATAAAATCAGTATTATCCCTCAGCCCTATCTGCTAGTGCCACATTTGGCAACAACAACTGCGATCAAACATTTGCAATAAGTCTGTTTTGCAACAGGACTTTTGTCCCACCCTTATTTGCAGATTTGTTTTAATTGAGCCAAGCTGGAAGACCTTCAGGTGAAATAGGCCACAGAACTTTAATCAGATGTTTTTGTAGGCTTTGATTGGGCGGCTTAAAAATCTTTCTTCCAGCCATTTAGATGTAGACTTCCTGTTTTATTTGATTATTAGGCATCATTCAAATTCAAGGTTGGTGTAGTTTTGGAGTAATATTAATAGCCAAGCCACTTCTGGGAAGAATCATCAGAGCTACATGTTTTCTCTCTATTTGTAGAAATAGTTTTGTAAAATTTACTAGTTCATAGACTAGGTTGGGACGGGATGCATTGATTTTGAGATCCTTTATCCTACTTCATTTACCAAGCCTGGTGGTAATCAGGACTGGAAGAGGCTCTTTATGAAACTCAGCTTTCCAAATTATTCATAATCTAAAGTTGGACAGTTACATTTTCCACATAGGTCCTGGTTGATTCAGACAGCTTATTATTAGTGCAACCACCATTTTAAACTTTTTTTGTACTTATCCAGGTTAGCAAAATTGAATTGTCATAAAGTCAATTGTGATAGAAGAGCAACAACAGGAAATCTGTAAAAGTGTAAAACTATTTTAAAGCACTTTAGCTTCATTAGGTCTCAATTTTCCAAAAATACAACTGATATCATAACATGTGTATGATGAATAGGTAACTCTGTTATGGTTTCTTTTTTTCACCCCTCACAGACTTGCTGTAATGCAGAGAATAAATCGCTTCACTTTTATTCCATCTGAATTATCCTAGAACAAGTTTTCACATGAAAACCTACATCCGCCCAAAATCCGTATGGAGTCCGTTTTGTTGTCTCCAACAATGAACAAAGTTTTTCACCAAATCAGCAAAAGCCACCAACAGTAAAATCATATCTAGAAGATTATACTTAAATTAGCTGGACACATATAAATAAACAGGATCCTCAAAACTGAAAACAACGTCTATTAATTATATCTGCTTGCGTTTTGTCACCGTACATAAAAAGCAAAATTGTGAAAAAAACCCGTTCCACCACTTTAGATGTTGCATATTACAAATTAGTAAATAAAACTGTAGAAAAACTCTGACATTACCTTGTTTTTGCTGCCTCTGCTACGTCGTTCGCAGGTAAAATCCATATGAGCTGAACAAGAGAATGTTGTTCCCATCTTTCAGGAAATATTCAAATCATTTGGGCGGCGTTTATTCCTCTCATTTTTGCAAACTGCTGCAGCCTGGCTCAGATAGAAGCACAGGACACAGATATGTAGGCACAGACAAAGTGAAAATACTGAAATATTTTAATATTCACAAAGCACTTCCACAAAAATCTTATTTATTGTAATTACATATACATTACAACAGAGGCACATTTTAAAACCAACAGATACCAGACAAAGAAACATTTATACAAAAAAAAAGGATTAAAACAAAGTTTTAATTATTTTAAAGTAACAGGGACACTGCAGGAAATAGTGTTTATTCTCCAAACATGCTGCATCACTTCTTCCTGAGTCTCTTCATAAACGTCACTTCATCTCTGTTCCTGATCCCATAACTAAAGATAAACATTTCCAAAACAGAAAAAAAAAAAATATTCAGACAGTTTTGATGTTAAGATTCAGACGCATTAAGCACTAAGGTGAAAGTATAAACACTCACTCTTTGAGCCTCATTGTGTCATCTTCAAGTTTCTCGCCTTGAAATATCAGATGGTAAGTTCTCCAAACATATCTCCTGAGAAATAAAAGAGGAACAGTTGCAGAGTTACGAACAGATCTGAATTCATTTTCTTGCGTTTGTGAATGCTCCTACCAGCCGATATGTTTCACGCCGCCTTCTCGCTGCTGTTTCAACTCCATAAATCTGCAAATGGCCTTCTTCAGATCGAGGACTGTCGCATTCTGGACAACCACAATGGCTGTTTTCAACCAGACAGACAAATTATTGTCACTTATGTGCAGCAACAACAAAAGCAGAAGAAGTGAAGCGAAAAGCAAAACGCAGATCACCAAAAATTAAACAAACACTGACGCATTATTTCACCATCTGCTTTTAAAACCTTCACAGTCATCGCCTGGCCATATTCCAAGGCAATCTGGGAATTCACCTCTTCCAGGGTCACCTAAAAAGTACAGACAGTTTCTTCGATGAGCATTTAAAACCAAAATTTAAAGAGGTGTTTCTGACCTACGGGTTCAAAGATATGGTTTTAGGTCTAAGAAAATGTTCAATTGGTTGTTCTTCAACTGTGAGAATCAACTTGTCTTCTTCATTTTTTTTGGACACAATTAGGAAAATACCACCACTGGGGTACTGTTGCCAAGCAGCTCCATGTCAGAATGTAATTGTGTGCAGCAATAACTAAACTAAAAGTAGTAAATTATATAAATATAATATGTAAAATGAGACTCATTTGACATCGTCAAAAAAAATAAACCTTTAAGAATATTTCAGTTTATAATTCTATTAATAAAGAAGTTAGAAGGCGTGTTTTTACACAGCGCTGTTCAGCTAAAAGATTGGACAAGTCTTGAAGTGATAATGAAACGCAAGTGCCTCTCAAATCCTTTGAAAGGCAGTCTGACTCTTACATAAGCATCAATTTAAGGAATGAATGTAATCTATATGAGATGCAAATTTGAATAACATGGAGTCCAAATGTGTTCTAACCAATTTAAATTCTTGCTGTCAAAAAATAACGTTCAAGAAGGTTCTGAATTTTTCTAAAAGCTTGTATAAAAAATAAGAAAAAAAATAAGAGCTGCATCTCAGGCTCGTTTTGCATGTGAATTGTTCATGTGTGAGACAGTACAATTAGAAAAATACATGACAGGTATGACTGATTTTGAAAGGCTTACATAAAAAGCCATCCTCTCTCTAAAAAGAATATATCGGAACTGCTTAATTTACAGAAGTTAAATCTAAAACAAACAACTACAACAAATTTAAAAAAAATTATAAATAACTACCAACCTGTATTGGCAAATCACAGAGTAAAGGGTCCTGCACAAGTCGAGCCAGTCCCTCCTCGAAGATATCCAGGATCTCTGAATGCGGGAGAGCATCTTCATCTTCCTCCTCTGTGTCAGCAGTTGGTTCCTCGTCTTTCTCCTTTTTCACCTCCTCATCCTGAAGAACAATCCCCCTCTCACCTCCAGTGCTTAGACTCTCCTCCACCTCCATTAAAAGCTACTAAAACAAGACAGCAAACATGCGCAAGCCTAATTTTAACTGAACATAAAGGAAAACAATAAATTAAATATTATCTCACAAAAGCGAGTTGTCTTCTCTATATGTGGAACGCGCAAAATATATATCCGGTGGGATCAGGAGGCTCATCACACAAAGTTCCACTCAATAAATATAAAGTATATAAACAAAATAAAATTTGATTTTGCTATATTCATCTCCCTAAAAGTTACTGTAGTTCATAAAAGATTATACAGTTTCAGTGTAGTTTTTCTTTCCTTTTAAACAGGACATCGCTTTCTTCTTCGTGTTTCCTATCGACTAGTTTTATTTGTTGCACTTCCGCTATGAAACGCAGCAGACCGGTTGCTCAAAAAAGTCTAAACTACTTAATTTCTCTTTAAATTGACTCATTTTGTGTCTTGTCAGCATGCTACTGTTTTGCCCCACCTGTGGGAATGTTTTAATCGTCGAAGAAGGACAACGATGTTTGAGATTCGCTTGTAACACTTGTCCATATGTACACAACATCACCAGAAAGGTAACATAAAACGTTCTAACCCGCGTTGTGTGGGAATTGGCTTTGCTGTTTCTTCTCGTTTTACGATATTCTACGACTTAAATGCCCCCTTTTGTACCTTCGCAGGTAAATAACAGAAAGTATCCCAAGCTAAAAGAGGTGGATGATGTCCTTGGTGGCGCTGCAGCGTGGGAGAACGTGGATTCAACCGCAGGTGACTAATGCCTCTCATTGTCTCAAACAAGTCTGTTCTTTATGTTGAAACTAAAATCACGTTCAAATATAGAAACGCCACGGACTATAGTGCAATATTTTATCTCCTTGACACGTTAGCAAAATGTGTAGCCTATATACAAAGTGAAAACAACGCAACTTAAGATTTTTTTTTTTAGCTAAAATTTACTATTTGATTACTATAAACAACCACATTAAATCAGTGTTAGATTATTGTATTGTGTGAAATTAGTTTTGTCATTTTACATTCGGTTAGCTGCTTGTTTCATGTGAAATGATCAGAATGAATGAAAGCCATTTTACCAAAACAACAAATACTCAGATCCTTAAGGTACACTGCCTGCATGTTTTAGATGGTCCTCTGCTTTAACACACCTGATTTACATGACTGCAGTACAGGAAACGCATGTTAATCATATGCGATGACACGTAAAAACACCTAAACCACGCAGAGCAGTGAACCTTGAGGAACAGGGTTGGGGAAACACTCTAACTAGTAGACAAGATGGCGTTTAGACAGTTCCGGGTGTTTCACACCCATCATGTTTACAGACCTGCTTTGACTCACACTTGTTCACTGAAGAGATGTTCCTTCAGTGCTGATCTACTTTTACACCCAGTGAAAGTCGAGCATTAAATTCTTACTTTAATGCTACAATCACAACTTGTCAGAACCAAAATGTATGCAAAGTTATGACTAATGTCAGCAGTGTGCTTGTTTCTGTACATTGTTTACAATGGCTGTACACATTTAACTACTATGACACAAAACTGCAATGTCTTTCACAGTTTGATAAAATCAGGTGAAATACAACATGACAGTTTAGACTGTGTGTACTGTTCATACTACACAAAATATTGAATCTGATATCCCCCCTGCCCCCCAATTACAAACTGCATTAAGTCAACAGCACACAAGAGCCCGTTGCCCTGGTGATCATCATTCAGCTCTGTCGGTAGTTGGGTGAATGAGAGGAGGATTGAGTGAGCGTTTTTAGCTTTATGCTTTCATTTGTGACGCTCAACAATGTGTCTCCTTGGTTCTCAGTTGAGTATCCAAATGCAGGCCTTATATGTTCACAACAAAGATTAGTTATCTTTTCTATGAATATGAAACTGGTGCTTTACATTAAAGATACAGTATGGAGCATTTTTGGGGAATGTTTAAATTTCATTTACATGGTTTTATAATCAAAACATTATATGCTTTTCTCTTATGTTGTGTATTTTAGAGTATCAGCCACACTGACTAAAGTGTGGAAATTAGGGAATATGTGATTAAAGTTTTATTCTAGGCTGATAATTTGCATCTGTGTTTCTGCGCAGAAACGTGTCCAAAGTGTGAGCATCCCCGGGCTTATTTCATGCAGATCCAGACCAGATCAGCAGACGAGCCGATGACGACTTTCTACAAATGCTGCAATGCACAGTGTGGACATAGATGGAGAGATTGACGGCTGTGTATTGCAGAAAGTTCAAATTATTTTCAGATTCCGCATTGTCTTTCAAAAAATTACCTTTCCCCAAAAATAAATGTAATTTATGCAACAGTCACTTGTCAGACATAATGTATCTTCAAGATGAGATTTCTTCATGACTTTTATTGATAAAATATTACCTGTGTACAACAGTTAAGTAAACTGTCTTACATTGTTGTACATTATCACAGACATTATAGCAATGCAGTTTTCACAATAAGAACATTTTGTTGCAATCTTTCAGCTCAAGTTTTACATTGATTTCAGTCAAAAAAAAAAGTCAGTTGAACATTTAGTCAGGGAGCTAATCAGCAGAATAATTTTTTTGAAAGTAAAAATCAAGCAGATGAACTCTTGATAGGCATTAGTGAACAAAGGATTGGGCATGCAGTGATGGTACACTGATCATTTACTGGCGGCAGACAATTCAGTGGAAGTTGATTTGTAATATTTTTAATCTTAATTGAAGCTTAAAAGTATGTCATCTAACATGCATCTGAGCAATGCACCTAGTCTTAAAGAACATGAGCCATTGTTGAATTTGCTCAAATTTTTTCTTACAATGTCCTATTTTGGGTTATTTTCAATCTACAATCTGTAGAAGTGCATCCTGCCAACATTAAATCATTTATTAAGATGTCATGCAGTTTGTTTTTTAAATCTGTGACAAAAACACATCTGTTCAACATGTTTTCAATTAGTGCACATACAGTCAGATTCACTCAGTTAAAAGCCCAATAATGTTTTTCATTACATTTTCACAACAAAAGGGTTAGCAGTGGATTTTAAAATAAAGTGCAAATGTTAAATTTATTAAAACGAGACAAAATGGACAGAGCTGGTAACAGAAAAGCAGCAAGTCACTGAACATTGAGTGACTGAACAAAAATAAATACAGCATGTAATATAAATATCAGTTTAAATTTATAATTGGGTTTCATTAAGCCAGTGGAAACAAGAAAAATATACATGAGAAAAATGATATACAGACAAAATTGGGTTAGTTAACATAAATGTTGGTAAATGTTATTTTAAGATGAGACCAAAAAAAAACAAAACACAAACTCAGTCTGAGTAACATTAACATAAGAATTCAAACGAAATAAGCAATTTCACAGCTTTTGCTAAATTAGGCTAACTCTTTTAACTCTTTTTCTTCTCCATGCATAAGATAAAAAATGTCTGTAGGCTTACAGCAGTCTGTGTGCGACTGCAGCCTTTTATTTCATGGTTCTTTTAACGCCCTTCGTCAGTTAAGAGGTTTTGTACATTTTGAATCCTTGTTTAAACATTTTAGAAGAATGTGGAAGATATATACAGCAATTATCCTGTGGGTTTATGAGACAACTTTGTTTACGATTAAGGGACAACACTATGCAAAAATGGGGCGAGGGGTGGAGGCTGCTGTCACTACCAGCAGGGGGAGCTGAGAGTTTTGAGTGTGTGCACATACATGGCTCTGTGGCGAAACACTGTCGGTGGTTAGCAGATGCGCTTGTATGTGTAGATGTAGCCCTTACAGTTAGGACAGGTGTGTGTCACATCCTTGAGGTCATCAATCAGGCAGGGAATCAAGCAGCAGCCGAGGTCACACCTGGGAGCAAAGAAGAAGAAAAAAAGACAACAAAATCAAACACCTGCAGACGAGTTTAATCAGGATCCTCATTCGTGACTGAAATGATGAAGAGGATATTTCAGTTCAGTAAAAACATGAAAATAATCGGCACTTGTCTCCACATTTTTAGAGATTCCAAGAAAAGAGTAGTAAGAGCTTCTGATGTAACTGCAAGCAGCCAAATGGAAGATTGCGGAAATATGCTCCACATCTGCGCAACAGATGAGACGTTTGCAAACTAAATATTTTGTGTGATACTCTTTAAACCCACTGCTTTCATTAAAAGTAAATATGATCACATTTCTCATAACAGTTTGAGCAATTTTAGAGGGTCGAATCTGTTAATATGTCTTGACAGTGCCTCTTCTGCTGACCAAAAATTACTAAAGATTAAAATTTACTTTTAAATTGTGGCTGAGACGGGTTATCAATGTAACAACTCTTTCATCCAATAGTTAACACTTTGAACTTACCCTACAAAGAAACAGAAGAGGCAGAAGAGTGTGTTCATGAGCCCGACATCATGAGAGATGCGGGTGATGATGGCCTGCTGACAGTGTGGACACACGGTCTGCACCGGCGACGTCTGGAACATTTCGCCCTGCAGTACCGTCACAGTGGTGGCTGCACCCGGAGGAGCCAGGACGGTCGCCGTGTGACTTCCCACATGGACAAAGTGACTGGGACCCGGACCCATCTGTCCCGGAACTGGCTGACCGAAGTGACCTGGAGGCAGTGGGTATGGCCCACCTGCAGAAAAAGAATCAATTAAAGCGTTAAAATAAAAAAACAACTTAAGTATGGACTGGTCTAACCTTGTAGAGGAAACGGAAATTATATTCAGGGAAAGAATTTGATGATGCTTTTGGGTGATGTGGTTACATATTATTTTGTGAATAAAATAAATCTGAGGCCAGTGACAACACCAACACAGAAAAATATGGATACACAAAGAAACTTTACAGAGGTTCAAAAATAATAATAAAGGCAAAATGGATAACCACTGATGTTTTTAAAGGCTGAGCCAAAAAAAAAAGTGTAAACACCTCCACTGACAGTTTTTCACCCAAATACACACAAGGACAGTATGATGATCAGTATTTACTGATATTAGTGGAAAGGCTGCTGCACCTTGCATTTGTGGAGGCATTGGATGAGCAAAGTGACCTGGAGGTGGTGGGTAGGCCATACCTGCAAAGATTGCATTCAGGAATAAAAGTATTAACATAAAACAAAAACAGATTGGAAGGATCATGGAGAACACAAAAACAAAACGAGCAAACAAAAAAATTAACTTAAAGTAGGAATATGATGAATTTGTGAGTTGTGTGAAATGCTGTGGTTACACAACTGATTGTGCCAGTAAAATAAAACTGAAGTCACAGCTAAACATGACTGGACTCTGACATACTCCAGAGACACTAAATATTTGTAGTCACAGAATTTCCAGGCGAGTCTGGTGCTAGACTGAATGATTAAAAGAAGCAGAAACACAGAAACAAGAAGTTTATTGATATTTCAGGACAAAATGTGGCACCTTGCATTGGTGGAGGCATGGGCATGGGCATGGGCCCTTCTCCTGGAACATGTGGCGGTAGGAAGCCTGGCTGTGGACCTTCATAGGGGGGAGGGCCATAATCTGGAAGTAGGGGCTGTCCTTGTGGCTGAGTAGTTCTTACTGTTTCTAAAATATACACAAAATAAAATGATCTGATCAACAAAAGTCAAGTGGATAAGTCACAGAGTACAGATCAGAGAAATATTGAAGAACATTTCATATTACAGAGAATTGAAAATTAATACCAAACGCTTATGGCAACCAGTGTTTAAACATTCTTTGTGTATATCCAAAACAGCAAAATAAAGGATCACTCGCTAGAACGCATTATTTCACACAGAGAACTAAACTACAGTGCTCATCAACATTCAGCACACCCTTGCAAGTTTCCCTTCATTACCAGGTTGTCCATTCTTTTCCTCAATGAGGGGGGCACTGGGACCTCCGGGGTACGGAGGGGGAGGGTCACTGGACATACTGGCCGGAGATCTGGGCTCACAGATGGCTCGGATACGTTGACGGCGATCAAAGCTGTGTGGGTCGGGTTTACCGCTGAAGAATAAAACATGAAATCTTTTATCTCAAGTTTCACTAGAAAGTACTCGTCTCTCTCTCAAGCTAAATAATATATCCAGGGGTTAAGTGTAGGCCTGTCACAATCTGCAGCACCACATGTGTGCAAGAAACTCCGTCACAAGTCCATTGGCTAGTTTTGTGTGCCTTTTACATGTAAAATAAAATAAATATTGTGGATAAATTAATGCCAACTGACAACTATTAAACCAAATATTTAACATGAGTGCAAATTTCACGCTATAAAGTTACAGTTACACAAGGATTATATGCTACTGTTCATACACTTAAGGTTGGAGAACAACACAGCTGTTGAACTGTCCTCAAATGTCAGAATCCATATAAAAATAATCCACAGTTGTTTATGTTTATTTCGGTATGTTCACACCATTACCTTTAACTTCATTAAAGGTCATGCGCATATTATTAAAAATAAATGTCTGTAAAATTGAAATACCTTACTTAGCAAGACTTTTATTAGTTTCAAGAAACAAACTAAACAGTATCGTAAAATCAAAATGTAGGTTGTTCGGAGATAATCCTGGTCAAAGCTACTTGCAACACCACGAATAACTAGTTACATAATACATAAAAGCGGAAGTCCGCACTGATTTAACATTAAGGTGGATAATTTAGTCAAAACAAATTGGTTTCATCTTTGTCGGTTAACATACATGCTAGCTAACAGGAACGTCGCTTTCGGAGGCTAAATGTCTGGTTAAAAACATGTTTATTTCAGGTTCCTTCATACGACTGTGAAAGGACTGACTGGGTGTGTTAGTGGTCAGTCGCTAAGGCAACTTCAAGACGTCGCTGCGTTTTAACTGTGAACCCAATCGTTGAAAGCTAGCTGTCGTTAGCTGCAAGGCTAGCTAGCGTCGCCATTCTAGATATAGAAACTAAACGCCGAAGACGTGAGAATAAAAACTGACTTGGAAAACAAGTAGAGAGAATTGTTTTCTTCGTTCGCTGCATACAAGGAGAATAGGAACAAGTTGGAAGGGTCATTACCTTATTCTAGGAAGAACAGCACCGAACCGTGCTGTAGCTGAAGTTGTTTGACGTTAGCTGCTCCGACATCCGTTGAGACGGATTTACACTGACGTCATTAATCATGATGTACATCGGTGTTTTGGTGTATTTTGATGCCCGGTCAAAAAGGCCAATAAGGCATTTTCCTTGCACTCTTGAAAGCCATTGCAAAATACGAGTATTTGTTTTTACTCTGCTCTAGAAAAAAGAAAACGCAGTAGTGAAAAAAGTTTATTATTTGTTCTCTAACCTAAAATGAAGCAATTAAACAGCGTTTAATAAAATGACGAATTCAGTCTAAAGCATCACAATTTAAAAGGTTGAATTATATCATGAAATACTTAACATTAACAATTTACTCAAAAGAAGAAAAAAATATGCTCTTCCTGAAATATTAGGAAAAGAAATATTTAATCGTATCTATAAAATCCAATTAGATAAATGTTTTATATGCAAGATTTGGTGCAGATGTCCCTTTTATATTTGTACATTTCATAATGGCCTGCTAAACGTCATAAAATTGAGAAATGTAAAATGTCAAATAATTGTCTAAAAAAGATATGTTGTTTAGAATTCCAGTTTTTACAAAACTGTGACATTTATTATCTGGCATTTATTATTATCATTTCCTTTCTATTATACATCTAATACGTAAAACATAAGCTTTAATACAAATAATTAAAATAGCAAGGACAGATACTAACAGTGTTTGCCAGAAGATTCTAAGCAGAGTGAAACCAGAGTTAGAGCCCTCTAGTGGTATTCCATGGGAACTGCAATATCAAATCAGCTATTGCAAATCTAAATAAATAAATTATCTTGAAACAGAACCATTGTATTGACGACATTGACGACAGCAAATTGCTTGTGTTGAGTTTTTGACTTTTTAACAGTCCCTCATACAGGGCATGCATGTAGCAACAGTGGAGAGGAAGAACTCCCCTCTAACAAGAGCAACCCAACAGCAGAACCAGAACAGTGACTGTATTTGTAGATTTGTCTGTGTTTAATTTAATTTCATTAAAAACATGTTTCACCCGTCTGATAGTATTTCATTCTTACAAACACCTCTTTATTTAAAATATTTTTAAAAGGTAGGCTATTCTCATAAAAGGATTTGGGTAAACATCTGCGATAGCTTTTCGTTTTAAACGGATAGCGTCTAAAACTTCTACCTTAATTTTTACAAACCGAAAACTATAAATATTATCATTGGATAACATTCTTTGAGTGACTGAAGTGGAAGTTTAGGAGTTAAGCTTAGCAAAGCACTGGAACAATTTATATACACGACAAAACCACAAAAATATCACTTCCTTCATAAGAATATCCTATCACCGACAGATAGACGTCTATCCGTTCTACGGTAGGAAAACTTAACGAGGTAGCGCAGATAGTCAGAACACCGGCTGGTCCCTTGTAACAAAGCGAACGCCCTCTCTTCCTGAACTAGCTGCCATACAGCCAATCAGCTCGAGTGCCTGCTACGTCGTTACGTCGGTAGCAACAACAACAGCTCGCCCTTAGCTTTTTTCATTTTGTCAACTCCGTCACCAACAAAACATATCGTGAAAAATGCCGAATTGACGACAGTTTTTCCTTTTGGTGGATGTTTTATTCGTCTGGACACCTGTCTTGGCTCGAACCATAGCTAATCTGAGCTGCCGTCGTGCCGTTAGCTAGCAGCTAACTGTAGCTAAGAGGAAGATGGGGTCCATCCTGAGTCGTAGGATGGCTGGTGTTGAAGACATCGATATCCAGGCAAATTCGGCCTATCGATTTCCCCCGAAATCTGGTAATTGATTTGCAGTTTCTCTTTAGTAAACAACTTTTTTTTCTTTTTGGTAAAGAAACTCTTGGAAAATGGATACATTTTCTGATCGCTCGGTTTCGTAGCGTCTTTTACACGATTGATTCCCAGCTATATAGATACATAACGACAGTTTTTTTTTATATTGGACGTGCCATACTGGAAACAAGTTAATGTTTTCTGACACGATATCACGTGTTGAAAATAAATGACTGAGGTGTGTTGTAAAACCACTTGGTCTACAGTAAAGCCGTCAGATCACGTTGTAATGATTATATGTGCCATTACTTGACCTAAAATAATTAAGCAAATGAAAATTATCCTGCTATAACCAAGGAGACTCAGTATTTTGATGTTAAATTTAACAAACTTCTTAAAATTGTATAACATTTTTATTTTCTCGGTGAAATCATAAGCTGCCGTTTTAAATAGCTGTACGACAAAGTTAAACATTGTCCTCTTTACTGTACCTCCACCTGTGCAGTAACTATCAGAATTTATGAGCCTCTATATCCTGTTAAGAACAATGCTTTCATTTTATATTGGCAGTAATTTAGTTCCTTATCAGTTTTTCTCGTTCTGCTCCAGGGAATTACTTCGCCAGCCATTTCTTCATGGGAGGAGAGAAATTTGATACTCCACATCCAGAGGGATACCTCTTTGGGGAAAACATGGACCTGAATTTTCTTGGAAATAGGCCAGTGCAGGTAAAGTCTCACATTTGTTTAAATCTCATTTCAGGATTGTGTCTTTATAAGACTTTAGCAGTTGCCAGTGATTCTATTTGAACATTCATTTTACGGTCATTTTTTCTAGTTTCCATATGTGACACCTGCACCCCATGAACCAGTGAAAACCTTGAGGAGTCTGGTTAACATACGGAAGGACTCTCTCCGTTTAGTGAGGTAAGAATCCCAACATGAGAAAGTTTCAGGGCACAGATTTTCTGTTAACGAACGTCAAACCACTCGCTTCTAGGTACAAAGACGACTCGGACACTTTGGTGGAGGATGGCGGGAAACCCAAGGTCCAGTACTGCGTGGAGTTTACCTTTGATGCTGACGCCAGGGTCGCCATAACGCTCTACTGCCAGGCGTTTGAGGAGTTCTCCAATGGGATGGCGATGTAGGAATTAGACCTTGTCACTTTTGATTCACAGAACATTGTCTAAAACTAACAGCAAGAACCCTGAAAAAAATGTTTTGACTCTTCATTTATGATGGTGTCAAATTCTACCTACCATCATTTATACATTTATTCATATAGGTGGATTTTTATGAAGATGCAAATTACAGTTTGCATTCAAGTCTTTGAGGAAACCTAAGATCAGATATTTCTGCCACGTGTTTTTCTTTTGTGTGGTGACATTTTGACATGATTAATTAAAGTCTCGGTTTGATATTTCCACACTGACGTAATCTTTGAAAACAAGATGAATTTTTAAAAAAGTCATTGGTGTCTTTTCTTAGCATGGGTTGAACATGATGGGCCGGGGGTGTTTACTCTGGAAAGACATTTTATGAAGCGGTGTTGTGTGTGCAGGTACAGCCCAAAGGATCCAACCTTGGTCTCAGAGACGGTGCACTACAAGCGTGGGGTGAGCCAGCAGTTCTCCATGCCGTCCTTCAAAATCGATTTCAGCGAGTGGAAAGAGGAAGACGTAGGTTTGGAGTTTTCGACAAGATCCCACTTCACATAAAGATGCTTCTTCTTTAACGCGTCAACTGCTTTCAGTTAACGTGTGCAAAATGTCGCTTTGCAGCTGAACTTTGATTTGGACCGAGGAGTGTTTCCCATGGTAATCCAAGCAGTGGTCGATGAAGGAGACGGTGGGTCATATAGGCTTTGTAAAGCTAATCTGTTCTATTCTATCAACACCAAACGTTTTAGCTGCTAATGACTCCTCATTCGGTTATTTTTCTAGATTGTCTTGGACACGCTCATGTTCTTTTGGCAGCATTCGAAAGAGTAGGTGTAAAACCGTAAAACCAAAAAAAAAAACATACTTATGAGAAAAGTGAACGGAGCTTTCATGTTAGCTAAAAGCATTTTTTTTTGTCTTGCAGCACGTTGACGGCAGTTTCTCCGTCAAGCCTCTGAAGCAGAAGCAAATCGTACGTTTAACATTATTATGTTGTCTTTGCCTGGTGAGAAATCTTCTGTGAAGCGGGAAGATTTTTATGTTTTGTTTTGTTAATTGGTTGAGAAATGAAAGGGATTTAATTTTTTTAAACTTTAATACGTTAGAATATTATTGAAAAGTTGGCTTAAATGATTACAAACCCAAAAACTTTGTTTCTCAGAACATTTTCATTCCAGTTATTGAGATGTTTAAGGCAGTGAATCCTTTGTGGGATGTCTCTGTAGCCAGAACCGTCAGATTCCTTCTGTTGGTGTTGTCTAGGTGGACCGTGTCAGCTACCTCCTCCAGGAAATCTACGGGATCGAGAACAAAAACAACCAAGAGACCAAGGTATCCCGTGGGAACATTTCGCGTGCGGTAACGAGGATGCTGAAAAACCTCCGCTTCGTTTGATCACTTTCTCCTTTCTTTCCTCTCAGCCGTCTGACGATGAGAACAGCGACAACAGCAACGAGTGCGTCGTCTGTCTGTCCGACCTGAGAGACACGCTCATCCTGCCCTGCAGACACCTGTGTCTCTGCAACTCCTGCGCAGACACCCTGCGCTATCAGGCCAACAACTGTCCCATCTGCAGGCTGCGTAGGAGGCTCTACTTTTTTAAACCAGATCTGCGTGTGTTTAATAAGGCCCAGTAATTTCTAATTAGTGTTTGTTTTTTTTTTTTACATTTTCTCAGCCTTCAGAGCCTTGCTGCAGATAAGAGCTGTGAGGAAGAAACCTGGAGCTCTCTCTCCTGTGTCCTTCAGTCCTGTTCTGGCTCAAACTATGGACCATGATGAGCACTCGGTAGGTGTTGTTTATTATTATTTTTTTCTTTTTATTCTTTGACCAGGACCTCCCTCTTTAACCGTTTGTGACCGTGTCGCAGAGCTCCGACTCGGTCCCGCCTGGTTTTGAACCCATCTCCCTGCTGGAGGCGCTGAACGGCCTGCGGTCGGTGTCTCCCCCCATTCCCTCTGCGCCGCTGTATGACGAAATCAACTTCTCCGGGAGTCCGGGAGGAGACAGCCGGCAGCTGAGCTCTCCGGAGCATTTAAGCGACGGAAGTCTTCAGAAAGGAAAAGTCAGCAAGTCACCTGACAGGTAATGCTGCTGCGCCAACGTCCTCAGGCACAAAACTTGGGCCTGCGATCAAGACAGAAAATGGTTTTATGCTTTCATAAAACCTCAAAGGAAAGTGTAATCATGCAACTAAAGTGTTTTTATTATTTCATTAGGCCTCGGTCTAATTATCATCTTTCTTCCAGCACCCTGAGATCGCCATCCTCTCCCATCCAGGAGGAGGATGAAGAGAAGCTGTCTGAGATGTCTGACGCGCAGCCACACACACTTCTCTCCAGCAGCCCCGCTCCCACAGATGTAATATGCCTCTGTTTTATTTTTTTATATTATCATTTTGAATTTTATCTGTACTTTACACCCACTCTTGACTCCTTTTCTTCCAGGCTACTGCCACCGAAGATGTGGCAGAATCCCTTTCTCCAGACGACGGTTAGTTTTTTGTTTTTTCCCCCCCTTGTTTTTGCATCTGGCCGTCAGCAAAAAGAGACACTGTAGCAAGTTTGACGCTGTCTGTGTGTGATCCAGATGACAGAATGCCGCCTGGAGGAGACATCCTGCAGGACTGCAGCAGTGAGCACTGCAGCTTGACCAAAGCAGAAAGCGACCCAGCGGGGGATCTGTCTTTGCCTGGTGAGAAATCTTCTGTGGAGCGGGAAGATTTTTATGTTTTATTTTGTTAATTGGTTGAGAAATGAAAGTGATTTCATTTTTTAAAAATGTTTTTAAAATATGCTTGACAAAAGCGTACTCCGATGGGACTTCTGAGAAAATCGGAGTGCCGTCATTAAAACACAATCTCCTGCATCTTGCTCACTTTTTACTCTATCAGGCTTTACCTTTTTTTATTCTGGTTCCCCAGATCAGAATCTTAAACTAAACACTTTGAGGCTGTGTTCTCTATGTGCTTTGCATCTAACCTGTGTGCTCTGACCTCTGCATGTTTCCTAACACTCCTCTTCTATTTCCTACCATCCTACCTCTGTGTTCCTCCACACCCCCTTTGCAGCTCTAGGTCCTGATTCCTGCTCCATTGGTATGGAGGAATAACCGCGGTATGTCGGCTTTCCTGTCTGCTATGCTTCTGGTTGTACTGGGAGGGTGAGGGAGGCTTCACCTATTCCCACCAAATGTGGTTCTCTGTGATTACATTCACTGACGTCTACTGTAGCTAGAAAAACATGTCGGATATTTGCTGCTGCAAGCATGTTTTAAATGCGGTTTGTTGTGCTTCGCTGCATCTTATGAAAGTCTCAACAGGAGATTTTGCTTTTTAACTTTTCCACGTCTTCCGTCGCAGGTTCGTCGGACTCAACGGAAAGCCTAAAAAGTCAGAGCACAAACTGCTCCAGCCAGCCTCTCCTGTGTCCCACAAGCAGCCTTCATATGGAAGACGAACATTTCAACTGACTCCGACTCAGCTCCGCCTCACTACAACAATCCCGTCCCTTCGTCGCTTTCACACAGGGCCTCCAAAATGCCCCCGCCGCCCTGCTCTGAGCTTCTGTTTTAATGATTGTTGATATGAGGCTTTAAAGAAAATGGGAGGATTACGAAGGATAGTTCATTCCATCGACTCGAAGGAGAACACCGAGCCGAGGCAAAGGTGTTTTTCGTCTCATTTTCAATGACTGGTATATTTCAGTTTTCATCTTTGAAAAAAAAAACAACATTTTATTAACATCCATAGTGTTCAGCTGTGTGTGTCTTGGACAGAGTTGTGATTTTTGTAATGTAGATTTCAGAGATTTCCACTACCTTTCTCGGTGGTGCTTTCAAGCACAGTTAACCACAAGCTAACCATCCTAACACTCATTTGAGAAGAAGCTCTAAATGCAGTTTGTATTAATGTTTTGGAACGATCAGAAACACAGGAGATTATCGATCCAAGATGATTTGATTTGTCGGGAAAGCTTTACTTTTTGTTTTTGTCTCCGTTTCTGATTGATTTTTTTTTTTTTTTTTTTGCACTCCAACAAAATAGTTTATCCATTCCTTTTAGAGAAAGAATATGATGAAGTTATTTTTTTTGTTGTATTTCACCCTAAGCATGTTGGTTTACTTTTCAGATAATGTGATACAATTAAGAATTATGTGTACTTCAAAATCTATTCTTGCTTTTTATGTATGTATAAAATATAATGTTTAAAGTACAAAAATAGATTCTGGTAAAATGCACATTATTTAAATAGCTCCAGGCTAATCCAGACATAGTTAAAGCCTCGAACAAGCAGCCAATAGCAAGGCAAGCTTACCCGTCATTGATATGGCTGATAGCTGTACAGTCTTTTTGTGGCAACCCAAGTGTTAGCTTATGATGTCGCTGCAGAACAAGGAGTCACGTGTTGGTGTGGCAGCAGCTTTAGTTTCCTTGGTCCAGTACGTGTAGCATCATGCGTTTTAGATCTATGTGCCTTGAATTAATGTGGCTGCCTGCTTCTTGCAACATTCTTACAAATGCTACAATATACAACGGCTCCACTGCACAGACAGGTTTTAGGACGCTAATGTACAGAACCTTTCATTTCTCTTTCAAACTTCATGCAACAGGGGAAAAAAAGAAAAAGTTGTTATTGTCATTAAGTAATCTTAAGTTGAATTGTTGCTTTTCTTTGTGATATCCAAGTATTAATTATGCATTTATTATAAGTACTTAGGTCTGAGTATGTTTGTGTATGTGTTGCCAGAAGGAGCACATCTATGAAATGTCTGCATTTTATTAATTGGGCTTGCATTTGCATGTGAATTAGTAGACGCTCTCACCTCGCGCTGCTCTTGACTGTTTCTTTTGTCGTTTTATCCTCTTCTGTGCCATTTCAACTTGACACTGTGCCTTCCTGTTCTGACCACTGTTGCCCTGGTATCCAGGATAACCCCACAGTAGGTGGTGTTTGGCTCTATGTAAAATCCTGTACCCGTCTCTCTTTGTGTGTTTAGCGGCATGTGTATAACAATAAAGAACAAAGATTCAATACCAAAACACAGGCAGATGTTTTATGTCTCCACATCATTTCTATTTGTTAAGATTACACAAGTTGGTTGCTTTAAACCTATATAAAAAAGGGAAGTACCAAACATCCATACAGGCACAGCTTCCTCTGAATTTTATTCAGTGCAATTAAATTGCTTTTATGTGAATTATTGACTGCTATAAAGGTTCTTTGCTATTGCCAAAGAAGCTGTGTAAATGCAGCAAGATAAAGGCATTTAAGTCTTGTGTTAAAAAATATTTGTATTTTAACTAAAGGGGGAAGGTAATGTTGGGGTGCAAATAAAATCGTAGAAACAGAAGTATATCAAATCAAAAATTCTGCTTACAAGCAAAGGGATCAGAAGCAGAAGCAATAGACGATGTAAAATGACTTATGAAAATTCCTCTAATAAGCTATGAAAAAAGTTTTTTGATCAGTTTTATGAAGTGAGATTTTATGAATGATAAAATCATTTGATAAAATATGAAGTCTGAGGTTAATCAGTCATGATGTGTTTATAGAGCTGAAATCCAAAGAAGTAACATTTTTTTTACCTTCACAAAAGATTCAAACATAATTCAGGACCCTAAAAAAAGCAAGTTAAAAGGCAGCAGCTTAGTTTCCGCGCGACAAAAGAACAGGTTTTCCTAAAACATCAACATTATTGCTTTGAACTTAGAGTGAGTTCAGGAGCTGCTTTACAATTTCAGCTCGTCAATCGCATGTACGGGTCTGAGGTTCACCTCAGTCTGGTAAAAACAAGCGTCTTCCCATTTAATTAGTCCTTGGTAAATCTCTTCAAAGCATGAAATCAATCCAACAGCAATCCACACAAATCTCCCTCCTCTTTGTGTACCAGCAAATTAGCCCACATGCCCTTAATCTCTAGAAACGTGTGCATCCAAACATCCAGCAGCGCCACGTTCCCCTCATGTCCACTCTGAAATACACAACTGATGTAGCATATTCTGCTGTGTTCAAATAATTATAGTTCAACATCACCTGACCAAATCCATCACTGTTTTTGGCAGAAATAATGTAATTAATTCAAATGGATGAAGTAAATAAATAGAAAACCTCCAGACCCTGCATGACACATATGCTAATGATGTACATAATTGATTCAAAACAAGCAGTGCGGAATATAATCAGTGATCTCACCAATTCTGTAAGAAAACAGACGTTAGATAAGCATCAGTATTTTGGAGGTGAAGGTGAGAATGTTCATGCTAGTTATAATGATTTATTTCTCAGAAAAATGTGAAAAAATAAATGTTATAGGTCAAAAATTAGCATTCTTAGAAAACAAGCTGACTAGACGGCAAAAACGTATAAAGAAATGCAGAAAGTCAGTCCATTTGAAATCAGTCAAAACGACTTCAACTGGAAACTGTTCAATTAGATCAGAGAACAACCAAAATGGTAAAAACACAGTCAATGATCAGCTCCAACAAAGGCCCAGTTACCTGGAAACACCGACACAGTCACACAGCAAATTTGGCAGAGTTAAAAGGCACCAGGCTTTCAGCAGACAGTTGCACTGCTGAAAAAAGTATGTGCTGAGGAGGTTACAATGTTCCAAAGAACATTTTCTAAATGGAAGTGGTGCAACACTTTAGGGACTGATGAAAGCAAAATTGATCTTTCTGCATCAAGTAAGTTGGACCCCAAACACCTGATTCAAGCCACAATACGCCTCAGAATAATTCAGAAAATCATGTCCTCAAATAAAAAGGAAATGCCTGTGAAATAGGTGTTTTACCAAAAAAAAAAAAAAAAAAAAAAAGACCATAAACCCTCCAAAAAGCGAGCGACATCTTGGCTTTAGTTTCAACAACAAGATTAGCGTTGTGGCGCGACCTGCCCAATGCCTGGACCTTAATCCCAAAGAGAAGCGAGTGTTGACACAAAACAGCCTGTTTCAACACAAACGTCCTGGGCTGAATGAAACACCTGTTCAACATTTAAGAAAATATAGTTTTCCTGTGCTAAAAAAAATATTCAATAAACATTTTGTTGCATCTCCCCTGTTCAGTGGCATGTTAAGGGGAAAAAAAAAAAAAAAGCAATTTTGAGATTATCAAGATTTAATCACTGCTTATCACTACTGCATATTAAAAATGTCAACATATTGTTCATTTAATATAATGTAATAATCCCAAACATGGTTTCCTAGTGAGTGAAATTCTAGAAACACTTGAGATAAAGCAGTTCCTTTTAAACGCATGTAGAAGGCGAACAGTTTATTGCTTTAACTATTCCAGTATCTAGTTTTAGCTTTTTAATCCAGATCCAAGGTATCAAGCATATGTCTGATTTAGAATCCGGGGATTTATTAGAGACTGGAGGCACGTGCGGAGCTCAGCTCCCCTTCTTTGAGACGACCACTTTGCATTATCAGATCAGACACAAAGAAGAAGAGGAAGAGGAGGAGCGGACGGCAGAGGAGGCACAAAGGTCAGCGTCTTGCTCGGAGAGGTTAGGCAGATTACAGACGCAGGTGTGGGACAGACAGAGATCAGGCATTTGGCCATCATTTCAACTGTATTAGTAAATTAATGATAGTATATCACTGTGAAGCTGCTCTTCACGAGGGTAACATGACAAAGCAGGTGAGCGGTTCGCCTTTCCTGAAGCCCTTCTTCCTGAAGACGCCCGTCAGAGTGGTCACCCCTCGGCAGCAGAGACGGCACACGCTCCCCGCCAGCGAGTTCAGAAATCTCACCCCACAGGATGCAATCAGCGTGTTCGAAATAGAAAGAGAAGGTAAGTCTATGCTTTTGATATTCATAAACAGAATTCTTGCAACTATCGCCAAAAACAGGTACATTTTTTAGATTATGCATTTGTAAAACATGCTGGAGTTTTCTAATTTCAACACTATGGGGAAAAAACCCAAAAAATAACTAGATGTGTGTCTGCTGATTAAACATGAGAGGACATCATATGTTCTTTCCTTTCATCTTAATCGCCTCCTTGATGATGATAATCAGTGTCTGAAATGCTTCGCAGCATTCGTGTCCGTCTCTGGCGAGTGCCCACTCACGCTGAATGAGGTGCTTAATTTTCTGGGTCAGTGCCCCGAGCTGTCTCTGGGTTGGTTTGAGGAGGGGCAGTTGGTAGCCTTCATCATTGGCTCCGGCTGGCACAAGGAAAGGCTTTCACAGGTATTAGAAAAAGAAAAAAAATACATTTCTATAAGAAAAATATTTATTTTTGCAACTCATCACTGATGGAAATCTAATCTTTCTAATCCAGGAGGCCATGACCCAGCACGTTCCAGACACGCCTACCGTGCACATCCACGTGCTGTCGGTGCACCGCCACTGTCGACAGCAAGGCAAGGGATCCATCCTGCTGTGGCGCTACCTGCAGTACCTGCGGTGCATGCCGGGCCTCCGCAGAGCGCTGCTCATCTGCGAGGACTTCCTGGTGCCCTTCTACCTAAAGGCCGGCTTCAAGCAGAAAGGGCCCTCGGAAATCTCCGTGTCCAACATGCAGTTCCAGGAGATGGAGTACATGCTGAACGGGCAGGTGTACGCACGACGGAACAGCGGCTGCTAGTCGGCTGCGTTCGCTGGACTCAGTGTAACAAACCCCGTGCACTATTGGACTGGACTCCACCTAACCCAACGAGAAAAGGGAGTGAGGTTTGCGTGGACAGAGTGGACAGACAGCAAATTGTTGCTTTTTACCGACAGACATAACATCATATTCTTTGTCATCAGTAGCACATCAGCTTTTATCTCAATCACACTGTAGCTTGTGGCGAGTGAGGAGGCCTTTGTTAGCAACACGCCTAAAAAAAAAAACTGATTAAATTACAACACAATCTTTAGGAACGTTGTGTTTCATTGTTTGATTTTAATAAACTACACAACATCCAGCAGGCGTTAAGAAAAAGTAGCACACATTTTTTATTAATTAAGAGTCGTTTTTTGTCTTTTTTTTTCTTTTTACCGTTTCAGTTACATGAGGATAGATGGGCGACTAAAACGTCGCCGTGTTCAAAACAATAATCACTTCTCGAGAAGCAATAAACAAAAGGAAACATTCGAGTGCTCAGCATAATGTAACAAAAATATGGCAGTAGTTGGTACATTTATCAACAAGGCACCAAAGGTATATATATATACATACATATATATATATATTGTCCCTGCTTCTGGTTCTGAGGTTGCCTGATTAATTGTTGCAAATGTTGAATATGATCCTTCAGCCTGTACCAGCGCTGTGGCTTCTCCAATTACTTAATCGCAAGTAAAGGGAAACCAGGCGCTTTGATGGGTTTTTGAAGTGCCTTAGCTTTGTTTCACTGGACAATAAAAGCACTGACAATGATTGTGAATGGGAACGTAAAGGAAATCCATATGATGAGGAGTATAGGTATTCATAATGACACACAACAATAACCTTTTAGTTCACAGAGAAAGAGGAAATGTTCCCCTCCGTCTCGGATCAGTCCACAACGATTGACCTGATGCCTTCATGCTTCGTTGCTCGCGCTTCAATGGAGGTGGGCGTTGAGGTCGTACTTCTCGCAGAATTTGTCCGTGAAGGGGATGCAGGTGATCAGTTCGCACCAGTCGCACTTGATGGGGTAGACGTAGAAGAGCACCACCAGGCCCGAAAACAGACCGACAAACACCAGCAGGAAGACGATGATCTGGCAGCGTTTGCGGTACAGGTCCATGCGGCCGAAGCTGATGTAGGGCAGGAAGGCGAAGGACAGGAAGAAGCCGGAGATGAAGCCGCAGATGTGGGCGAAGTTGTCGATCCAGGGCAGCAGCCCGAAGGCAAAGAGGAAGAGCACCACGCACAGCAGCTTGATGAAGGCCCTCCACGGCTGGGCCAGGATCTGCCAGCTCTGGAAGAGCTCCACAAACAGGCAGGCCAGAATCCCAAACTGAGAGCCAGCGGGACCCACCTGAGACGAGGCGAGAGAAGAATTAGGAAACCCGACAAGGTGAACGCGTCCTGCAGCCTAGAAGCTCTGCTTACCTCTGCTCTGTAGGGTAAGAAGATAGCCGAGGCCAGGTTCCCGGTGATCCCACTGAGGATGTAAATGATTGAGATGCGCAGCCAGCCAGCCAGTTTCTCCAGGTCCCTCAGGATGGTCATCTGGAAAGCCACCGACACCATGCAGTGGAGGATTCTGGGAGGACAGACGCGGACAAAAGTAAAGCGCGTGAGGGATGGAGATTCCGCAAAGCCGCACGTGTTGAGAAGATAATCCTCTGGCGCTGGAAGACGCACTGCTGCAGAAATCACTCTCCATCTCAGGGAAGCTTAATGAGTTCACGCAGCGAGGCCACTTTGTTAATTATCCAGGAGAGAAATAACAGACGACGCAAAGATGAAGCGCTTCTTAACTGCGTGGTGGCTGTAAGTGGGAGGTCTTTGCTCTGCCTGACTGGCAGCTTTAGACTGCAGCTAGCACGATAACGCCAAAACAGAATACAACTGCGAGCGAGCAGTTGTATCAAAACACACATATTTTTTGGCATATGGCAAACAGATGGAGTGTAACATATAAACAGAGGAATCTCAACAACAGCTGTTTTAGTTCACAACAAGTTTCCTTCCCTTATGTTGCTCCCTGCAGTTCAGAAACCAGATCTATTTTACTGAAAGATTATTGATTTAGGGTATCAGTTCTTCTAGCACAAGTATTCACATGGTTCGAACTTCTCCAAATGTCACATTCCAACCACAAACTTTCGTCACTTTTATTGGAAATTTTTCTGACGACTGGTTTTCTTTCCAGTTCACAGCCGAGCACTGCTTGGTACTGGCCTGTCACCTAGTCGACAGCCGTTCTGCAAAGGCCTCAGAGGTTCGTTAGATAACAGCGGTGAATAAACAGCATCATGAAGACTGAGGAAAACAGCTCAGGGGATCCGGTAACATGTCAGTCATCAGCCGTACTTTAAAAAAAAAATGTGTCAGAGTGGCATAAAGAAAGCAATAAGATCGCAATAAGAAGATGTTCGGTTCAAATAGGACCGAACATCTAACTTTATGCAAAGAGAAAACCTAGCAGGATGGCGGCAGTGTTATGCTGTGGGAATGTTTTTTACTCAGCAGGGACAAGTGATACTTGATTAACCTAAATGCTAAATGCAGAAAAATCCTGGAAGAAAATCAGTTGGAGTTTTTGTTTTTCGTCAAACATTTTGAAAACCATCACAATCACGCCATGCTTTATGTGAATCAACCAAAAAAAATTCAGTTAATACATTTAAATAGTTTACAGTTATAACGTGTGACAAAAAAAATTCCTTAAGTGTGGATGATTATACAAGTTTGGAAAAAAGTAGTACATCCACTAATAATCTCTCCTGCCTTGTGACATGGCTGTGCATTGTTTGTGCTCCAACTAAGGAAAGAGACGGAGTCAATTTCCTCGTGCAGAATATGAAATCAGATTATCATCTTTTAATTAAATTCCTCCTCACCACATTGTGTGAACAAATGTTATACAACAGGTAGATGCAGATATTCTGTTGTGATTTTAATTTAACTAAACTGCAACGGCTTACGCCTGAGCTGAGCTCCTTGAACACATTACGTGCAATAATATGCTTCATGTGGCTGCAAGCTATTTTAATTTGTTTTTGTCTTTAATACACTGCCGGGGCAACACTTACTTTCACTTTAACAAAGATAGGAAAGACATTGTATTTTATTCTGCACATTTTACAACTATTTTAATCTTTGATACCTCCCTGCGATGATCAAACAGTAAGAAAAACGACATAAAAGCTTGAAATGCGCTTTTTTACACAGTCCGGTTCAATCCATTCCTGGGTAGCGTTTCACGCCAGGAAAATCCCGGAATATTTTTGAAAGATCGTGCCAACATGTGTGACTCACCCAGCATGCAGGAAAAGAGAAAGCCAGAGCCTATAAAACTGATCTGGAATCTCTGGGTTGAGGAAAGGCAACAATCCACAGACATCATCCATGCAATGCACCTGAAAAAAGGACAGCATGTTCAGTTGAATCCCCCAGTGATTCAAAAAGAAACACGTGGTGTGCACAGCTGCTTACTTGCGAGCAAAGAGTAGCCTCCTCGTGGAAGTAGCCCTTCATGAAGTCACAATATTCCCTGGATGTGATTTCACACCTTGAAGCAAAACCGCAGCGGTCAGTAGGTTAAAAAAAAGTTTCCCTGGTTTGTGTGATCGGCCCGAATGTTTCTCACCTCCCTTTGGTTCCGATGCAGCAGGGCCGGCCTGTGATGGTGCAGTCTATGTGAGGCAGGTTGGTATGATTCCCTGTGTTGTACCTGGTGCAAATCTAACAAAAACAGAACAGGACGACCACTGAGAAATGAGTTGGGTTATTTCAAACTGGACGTCCAGTAAAAAAAAAAAAAAAAATTGTTTGATCACATCTGGTCAAAGATTTAATGATTTTCCCTCTCCAATGAATGCATCAAAATGAAAACTTGTTACTTTTATTTTGGTTTGTATACGTCTCAAACAGTGTGTCCTTTAAGAAGGTTAGGGAGTTTTATTGAAGCAAATTCTTGTAATAATTTCCTTTTCCTTTGGATTCGAATCTACGAGACTGCAGCACATTTCGTCAAAATATACTTATTACCTTGATGGTAATAAGAGAAATAATAATAAAAAAAGTTTAATTAGATTGTGAGAAATAATGTCTCCAATTAATTTGGACAATTTAATCCTGCAAAAAATAAATAAATAAAATACTTTTTTTTTTCATCAGTAGCGTAGCTTTAACTGAATAAAGACAATATTAAGATGCAAATAATTATAAAATATTTAATTAAATCAGCATGTAATTTCTTTTCCTGCATAGTTTTTTACCACCATAATTTTTTAACTGGGTTGAGACATGGACGGCTTGCTGGTCAGGTTAGAAAAAGGACAATGTGAATTAAGTGCCACTTTAAAAAGTGAAGGTTCATTGTAATAAGGATCAAAATCACGTCGAGGCGGAGGCTTCAAATTACTCACAGGCCACTTTGTTATGTCATCGGGCCATTCATGTGGAGACACCGAGGCCGGCTCCAGACATATCCTGCAGTCAGAGAGAAATCGTATACAACAGATGCGTAAAATGCTTCATCTCACATCAGCTCACGCTGTCGCTATGAAACAAGGGCTTGTTGAATTTCCTACCTGGGATCCTGATGACACACCGAGCCATACTGCCTGTCTTTACCCTTGAACTGTGGGGTGCTGTTTAAAATAGCGGGATCATTCGGCCACTTCACCCACACAGCTAGAGTACTCTGCACGGAAGCAAACACAGAGGATCAGATCAGAACGATTCACCGCGTTTCTTAGCAGATGGATAGGTTTAATGTTTTTTAAACGGACCGAGCATTCCTCCTCCGAAGTCTGAACGCAGCCGGAGCGATCGTTCCGAACGCAGCACGCGGAGTTGCGTTCAACAGCTTTCTTTTCCCTGATAAGATTGTGCACCTGCTCATCTTGTCGCATGCATGGAGAATATTTGGCCCCTAAGTGGATCAGGGATTCCTAAACGTGGATCACACGAAGATAAAACAAATAAATAAAACATCCAACACCTGCATGCAGAAACGTGTCAGTTTAACAAAAACATTAGGAAGGAGGAAGGGTAAACCTACAGAACCAGGCCCGATCCAGAAGTTCTCCTGCTGTACAAACTTGACATTTTCATAGACACCTTTGTTTCTTAAAACCTAATTAAACAGAACAGGGATCAGTATTGGGGTGAAACTCTGCGAGTAAAAAATGTTTATTGAGGTCATGAGTAGGACTCACAGAATCAACAGTTTCATGCTGAGAGAAGCCCACTGGTGCAATACCATATATACATACAGCCAATATAGTGATGAGTAAATGAACAAAGGTGATCCAGTATGTGAAAAAAGGCCTGAAAGAGACACAGAGCGTGCGTTAAGAAAGGCTGGCGTTTATCAGATACCGTCACCCGCTGAGGGAAGCAGCAGAGAAGCGGGACGGAGGTGCTGCCACCTGTGGTCGTCCATATCCTCGATCTGCCTCTTCACGTAGCTGTCGATGCGTTTGCGGTAGGTGCGGTTCGTCAGCTTTCCCACCATGCCCAGCCCGTATGGCCTCTTTTCGCGAGCAAAAAGCTTCTTGACCGGCAAGACGATGCGCTGTCCACGCCGCTGTCCGTGAACGCTCACCACCTCCTGACGCAAGGGCACCTTTGGTGGTCCTGGGGTTCCTTCTTTGGCTTTACGCCATCCTCGTTCCAGAGGCCTGGAGGAGAGGATGGGGAGGAAACGAGATTATTAAAAAAAAAAGAAAGTGACATGGGATTAGGGATTAATACAATTAAAGCCTTTATCTGCTTCTTATTCATTAGCATTTAATTATTATAATAACCTATTAAACTACTTTATTAAAACACAATCTAGATACAGTTTAAAATAGCAGCTTGTCTAAACAAAAAAGGAATGAAGTTGAAAATCTGTATAGCATTTTTTACATCCATATAGTTCGGAGCACATTCTGTGATAAAGACAAGCTGTGAATAAATATTTATCTAATGTGTTATTACTCTTCAGAAAGTAATAAGCAATATTAGGCCTTAGTCAACATCAGTCAGCTCTTCAATATTATCACTACTCCAGTTTTTAATCCAAATTCTTCTGAACAGTGTTGACAGTGACCCGTTTTGTTCAGATTTCCACAGTGATGCATTTTAATCAGAACTGCTATTATTTTGAAGGTTTCAATTACTCAAAATCAGCAGCGTGCGTATCAGCATGCAGTAAGTGATGTCTTCCAGCTGTTATTCTGAACACAGCTGTATTTCGTGTTATATATATTTTTGTCAGATTTGCGGTTCCCGCGTAGTTCTTACTGAAAAACCGCTTTAGAGCCAGATCGTTTTTGTTTTTTTTAATAAAAAAATTAATCACTAAAGCCGACTATGCTGACGACATCTTCACTCACAGCATGAGGTGACTTCTCTCAAGCTCAGTCTTATCCAAGGCACTGCCTGTCAGCTCCATTTCATCCTTCTTGGTGCCGGGCTCTGCCTCTGTGATGGCCATCTCAGACGGAGACTCAAAGACCTCGTCTGCATATGTGGACAACTCTTCGTGCATCAGGATGTCCTAAAAACAAACGTGGAGGTGGAAAACGGCGTAGAATTTAAGAAGAGATGACATTTTTTTTAGAATTAGATCAATATTCAGCGTTGGATAGAAATGAATTCAAATTGTGCTCACTCTAGCAAAGAAGGAGGTGTCCAGTTCATCGGGAAAGTCGACCACGTCTTCCTCCATGAAACTGGCGGGAGTGAAGCTTCGCCTCTGCGCCCGTTTTAGAGTGCTCTCTCTTAACGAACGCCCCTAAAAAGATGAAGACACAAAGTTCAACATGCGCATTTGTAGTCGTAACGGAATCAATGCAATACAAGAAAAGTCGAACTAGTGGTTGGATTTCATCCTGCTCCGTTTGCTCTTTCACCTTGACCAGTGCAGCTGCAGCCCTGAAGCTCATCTTGGCCACAGATTCCCTCTTGCGCCTTCGAGGTAGCCGGTTGAGACCTGAGCGGGAGCTGGTGAAGGAGCAAAGTGACGCGGCTCCGGGCGTGATCGGGGTCGGAGGCACGCTGTAGCCATCAACCTCCTCCACCATTCGAAAGGCTCTTCCACGTGCCAATGGGTCCACGATCTGCAAAAAAAAAAAAAAGGCTTTGGTTATGGAACACGTAAAAATATGGAGTTTGTTCAGTCACATGTTTTTTTGTTGTTGTTTTTTTTTTGTAGAAAATAACGGTAACAGGTATGATTCAAAATATTACATCAGGAAAAGAAAAATGTGGGTTCTTTTTCCAGATGAGACAGAGAAAAAAAAAAAGAAAAAAAGAAATGGAGTCAAACAAATACTGAAAATAAAATGTGCAGGAATGACCAAAAGACACAAACTATTTAATTGCTTTTCAAGATGCATTCTCTGAAGAATGCAGCTTGAATTCTTTGAAGACTTTATTAATAATAAAAAAAAAGCAACATATTCTTCAGCCTGGTTCCATCATTTTTATTATAGCACTTAACAAATCAGCATGTAATTTCTTTTCCTGCATTGTTTTTTACCACCATAATTTTTTAACTGGGCTGAGACATGGACGGCTCGCTGGTCAGGTTAGATAAAGGACACAGTCATCACAAAACATGTTCACCTGCTTATTAACACAAACAGCAAATCAGTCAATCACATGGTAGCAAATCACTGCTTCTTAGGACTCCAGATGTGGTAAAGGTGATTTCAAAACATGATTAGGGTTTATTATTTAATACTCCGCTGAGTCAGGAACATGTTCTTATCCACATTTTTGTTTTAAATTGTAGCATTATTTCAAACGGCAGCTCTCTTGTTGGGTCCATATTTTATGTGAAACAGCTTGGAAGGTTCTGCAAGTGCAGGTTTTTAAAAGTTCAGACTCATTTAAATGAGCAGACTTCGGCACGTTATTAGTTTTAAAAATGCTAATGATTGAGTGATTCCAGAATTTTCTTCTCTGAAATAGATTATCATATTTTTTTATTGACATGTTTTACAATATGTTGTAAAACATCATGTTGTTACAAAGATATGTTGTTCATGTGAATACATTTTGCCACTCTTAGCTGGTTGAAAATCATCTAATAATCATTCAATAAGTTACAGCTGTCAAATATCAAAAAAACACAAACTAACAAAAACCTTCTGAGTTATAAATTGCAGAAAAGGTAAGAGTTGAAAATGAGACTTTTCTCTTGTAATGTTTTGTACATGTGAGCAATTTTGACAGGTTAAAAACAAACAGAAAATCATCATGCAAAAATACAGAATTGCTAAAGCTGTCCTTCACTTTTCATTTAATTAATGAAGCAGCTTTTAGAAAACGACAAAAAAAAAAAAAAAAAAAAATACAATTTTATTCACCTTTTGCATTCCATGCTGCGAGGACGGCACGTAGAGCGGAGGTGGGGTCTCAGTGCTGGTCAAGGAGATGTTGTCCTGGCTCGGCAGGTCCATCTCCCGGATCACCTGCGGTTTTAGCTTCCCATAACGGAGGCTGCAGTGCCGAAGACTTTTCCTCTGCCATTTCTGTGTGGCGTCGCCGTCTTTACTAACTCCAAACCAGTCTGCTGTTCCCCTAACACCAGAAAGCAGAAGCTTTTCAGCCGAAATCTTCAAACTCACATGCCAGAGACATTCAGAGCAAATTGCTGATGGTCCTTGTAGGAGCCTCAAGCATGTGGAAGTGGGTCAGGAGGAACATGCAACACCACCCTAGGAAAATAACACTTCCCAGAGTGTAGAAAAGGTGTACTGGATAGTACAAGTAGTGGGCAGAGTAGAGGGAACAAGTCTAGACATGTTGCTTGTACAACTACACACACGCACTCTCTCACGCCCACGCATATGGATAACAAAAAAAAAAAGTGATTAAATACAGACACTCCTATGCTTAAATGCCACCAATCCAATTAGCTTTTACAACTAATATCGGAGTGCATTTTTCCATTATGGACATTCACACATTAAAAGTAGACACGCACATTCATTCTGTTGTTGCAGAGGCCTAATAAACACCAGAACAAAGAAAGTTGCTGCTCCCCCGAGGCCAGGAAGTGGAAGTTAAAACATTCTTCAAAGGAAAGCAGGGCAGAGCTAGCCATCTCTCTTCAATGATTACAAGCTGCACAGTAAATGTTACGTCACTCAAGCTTTTATCTATTGTTTAACCCTCAGTTCTATGGGAGCAACAGTCGAAAAGCGTCTTTTCTTTGCGAACGATAAGACGTTTTCGCTGCCAGGCCTCATCTAACAGAGAAACGCTGAAGGGGCCGTTACGAGTTGGCATGCCAGTTATCAAGCTCTGGTTCATCAACAACCATCGTTGCAAAGCTAAAACAGAGTGGATTCTTCTGAAGCCTATCTGTAGGGAAATTAGGGACCATTCCAACTACTGGCACGAGTCATTACTGCGGCTCCTGTAAGAGGAAGAGGAACAGCTTTTGGTTTCACTGTATGACTCATTAAAATAAAAAATAAAAAAATCTGACTAAGAGGGAACTCGGACTGATTGAAAGAAAAACAATTCCATCTTGTGATGGGGATTTTCTACAAAGAAGGCATGCAACATCTCATGACTTTAAAAAAAAAAAAAAGAAAAAAAAAAAGGAAATAGTCCGCCCTCTCATTTCCCCCATCGTCGGCACACAGATTCATCCCAGTGAAGCCTGCGCGAGGCCGTTCTCGTCGTACCTGAGCAGAGTTCTGGAGAGAGAGTGGTGTTTCCTGACGCTGCGGCGGGCAGCCCGCTGCCCCTTAACGGGGACAGTGTTAATCCGCTCAAAGTGCACTCTCCTGCTGCTGTGACCAGCCAGGACAGGGCGGGAAGGTGACGGCAAGGTGGCAGGAGGGGACAGAGGAAAGGTGGAGAGAAGATAAAAGTGACAAAGGAAAAAAAAACAAAAACAAACAAACAAATGCACCTTGGGAGTGCTATGGCCGTCTTCATGCAAAGAGAGCAAAGCAAGAAGTGTGGTCAAGATGTTTATTGCTTAGGTTTGCAGTATTAGTGAGATATTATAAGTCAGATTGCATTAAGATGTTAATCACCAAGTGTTTTGGAAAATTAGAAAAAGGGAAAGAAGAAACTGCAAAAGTCATGAAAAGTTAAAAGTTTAGTTTTACAAGTCTACAGGGTAAAAGGGAGATAATACCTCTACTGTATCTTATAATAAACATTTGGTCATAAATATTGCATTTGATAATGACATAAACAGCAAAAACATACTCTGGAGTCTAATGCTCTGCGAGACATCCATGCAAGATTTCGTAATATTAAGGCACATATATTGTTTCTTTGTATTCATACCAATGAGGTACGACGAAATATGTCTAGATCCATCTTATCGCCTTCTCCTACCTCTTTATGGTCTGAGTAATGGATGACTGGCGTTGTAATACAGGCCGCCGGGTGTCAAAGATGTCACGCGGCGGAGACTGGAGGTGAGAAGTCTCCACCGGCATGCTGATACTGCGCAGGAACCCCTGCCGCCTCACCGGCTACACAAGGAAAAGATACATCAGAGAAGTGCGAACACAAATCATGCCGTACAGCAAATGACAAGGGTGATAAATACTGAGAGAGGCATTTAGCGAGAGGAAGACAGAGAGACAGAGAGACAGAGAGACAGAGAGACAGAGAGAGAGAGCACCTGAACAAAAGTCGGAGGCTCGTCTAGTGACATCTGAGCCGTGGGAATGTCCAGTCGGAGCCAGGGAGGTTTCTTCCTCTGCAGGCTGCTGGTGCTTTCCCGCCGTGGTTCAGCCATGTTTTCTATCCCGCTCCAGGCCTGCCAGCTATTGGGATTAAAACAAAAAACAAGACGAATGGAAAGGTGAGTAAAAACACTAATTTCACAGTGAAATATTACTATTAAAATATAGGACCCTAGCAGAAAGCTCCATTTTAATATTCACATTTTTTCCTCTGACCGGTGAGCAAACTGATATCCTATAGTTGATTGCCACTTCCTCAAAACCTAATAGGGAAGTACAAAAATAATAATGATTATTTATTTTTGTTGAAGGAGAAGGAAGCTTGCAGCCTTAAATATAATCCTTTAATTCTCACTTCACATCAATCTTAATCCCTTTTGGTGGCTTAAAGCAGCTCAGCACACATCTATCAGAGCCTAATGACAGTGTACGCATTCCCATGACGAGGCCCAAAGACCACAGAAGGTGCACAACAAACCTCAGCATCAGGCCGTCTGCCAGCGGCTGCAGCTTTGTAATTCTACCACCCCACCATCCAGCCTCACCTCTTCCTGTCATTTCCTGCATTCGCATTTTTCTCATTCTGATCTGGTTTGCATTTCAGGTTGCTTACACATTCCTGCAAAATTATCCTTTTTTTTTTCCTTCTACTTGTTGCAAATGTTTAAAATCGCAGCTACGGAGCTGAAACCAAATGAATGTGAAAAACCTAAATGATTATTAATTACTGGGACACTGACAGAGCCATGGTAACAGTGTTTTCTTTTTCACTCCCTACACAAAATCCCCCTCTTATTGCGTTGTTACTCTTTGGAAAAAGTAGGAAAAAAAAGAACATCCATGGCATTTTGAATCCACATCTGTTTCAGATTGGCATTTCACTGCACCACAGGCTTCTGTTTTAGTCCATGTCATGATGGGAAGTCTTGTGTGTGACTCTCAGCAGCGGCGGAAGGAAAACCTCACACACGGGTCAGCAGGGGTCAAAAGCAGCATGTGAAAGTAAACCGCGGTCAGAGTTATTGCAACCAAAATTCAATTTCAAGCTTACAGAACAAAAATAACGGTACAAAGTCTATTATTACGATATTCTGGGAGAAGAAAAGTTCTAAATGCAACAAAGTAATTAAAAGAACAAAGCAAAGATTAAGCTATTCTGCAAGTTAATCTTTTTCTGGTGTCACTGGAATGCTTAACCTGGCGCAGGTATTAGAATTTTATCCTAAATGATGCATGACCCTCAGTGGCTTTGCGCTCTGTTCTGCTTATCTGGTATCTCTCTCCAGAAGCTGGCAGAAGCAAAGTGTAAAACTACCACCACGGTTAGGAAGGCGGTCTGGTGAATAGGGAAAACATCCATCAAGCAGTTTAATTTAAAGATTTATTTAATTAAATACAATGAAGATCTGACAGTAGAGGAGGCTCAACCTGCTCTGTTTGAGACAGAATTTGATTGTTGATCCGGGAGCAGAAATGGGCACTAATTTTGTCTTCCAGTGGTATAATCTCACTTAGTTATGGCACATACCAGACCAGCAGTCGCATTAATCCACTGTTCTCGACATGAAAGACTTCACAAAGTGCATAAATAAAACGAAAGATTCAGTTTTGTGACGCAAAGGAATCGGGCTCTGTGTTCCAAATGTTCGGCCACGACCTTAGGAAACAAGCCTGGCTTTTTGTGCTTTAATTGTTGCCGTACCTTTGATTACGTTTCCTCTGGTTTGACTGAAAACATTCTACCATTGTGGTAATTATTTTTGGCAATAGTAGTGGATGATGTGGTGGTATTGCACCTTCCTACGGGATACACATTTGGTACCGCTTACATGCATTTTTTCCCCTCTTTAGCAAAATTATCCAGAAACCCATGCAGTGTTCTCACATATGGCTCAGGGGCAAGTAGGTGCATCTGAAGAATGAACGCTCATACTTTGGCCACACAAGCAGCAATCAGCAGTTGGATTTTTGCAAGGGTTTGCAGAGACCCGATTACTTAATCAGCTTGTATTAGTTTGTCATAAATATGCAAAAAGCAAAACAAACAAACAAAAAAATTGGCATTTAAAAAGTGATAGATTTTGTGGGGATTTATTCTCCATTTTTTTTAATTAAGAAAAAGTACATAAATCAAAAATAACATAAATAAATCTCATAGATGTACCAGCATTACACCTGTATTAGTCAATATTGTTTGTAGCAGTCAATCAAAGACATCATGTCACACATTTTTGTTTCTGTGAACTTATTTATCTAAAGAATATCATAGCGTCAAAATCTCATACCAGCAGAGTCTAATGCTAAATGCTACAAGATGAAGAATGAAGAATAAAAAAACAACAGTGTGAATCCGGTAAAGACGCATCAAATACTTTATCTTTAAAATCCATCAGGGTACCAACATTAGGGAAATGCAAATGTGACACCATTATCTGAGCCTCAACAGACTTGTTGTTAGGACAACAGCCACCATGTTGCTCCAGGCAAATTTAACTGGAATTTAATTACTTTAAGTAAGAAGCCAGCTAAAAAATCTTGACAGCACAAAAAGCATCGAATTTGCTCAATGTCCACCGCATAAATTGCAGCTCTGTTTTCATACAGAAGCAAAAAAAAAATAAAAAATTTAATAACTGGAAAAAGATTTTATGAAACATGCCAGAAAACCTGGTTGCTGAAACATAACTATAAACAAGAAGCTATTGTTTCATCCTTCCAGAAGTCTGCTGACCACTAGGAACATTGGTCACAGCCCAAGGTAAACCCTGCGACATTCTCCAAGTAGTAAAGCCAAAAGCCTTGGAAGTCTGTCTCTGTCTTTTTCTCTCGTCATCTTCCAAAGTCAACATGGCCGTAAAACTGGCATTGGCCTGCAGCTCGTGTCTGAGGAGGAGTTTAGCTGGAACAGTTGGCGTAGTCATTGCTCAAAATGTGAGTGTGGCTAAGAGAGCTGTCCTTGCTTTTTTTTTTTTTTTTTGTCCTGTTAAAAATTAAAAATGGAAGCCGGGAGAAGGATGAATTCAAGGCTGCTCTCGGTCTGAGAAAAATCTGATATTACAGCCAGGAAGTCCTTCAGCAGCAGATATCCTTAGGGGGGGGGGGGGCACAACTCAATTGTTGGCAAATATCCAGGCTGAAGGATTAGCTCTTCCCGGATGGAGAATGTTATCTAGTTGTAAGTTTGAGGGGGAAAAAAAAAAAAAAAGGAGGAGCGCATAATATTCAAGCTATTTTTTGTTCATTTCTTAATTTCAGATTCCTCATAGTGCCCCACATTGTTTACATTCCCAGAGCTGATTGGAGGCTCACATTCTTGTGACCACCATGACTTAATCAAAAAGAATTGTTTTGACTTCAAGATTCACATCCAACAGAGGGAAAACACCCACATCCACAACTTAGCACTGAGCCTTGAAAGACCAACTTCCTGCACTTTGTAAAAAACCAGGACCTCCCACTCAATCACAAGACCACGGACTGCTCAGTGTGTAAGGCGTTTTATTCTGGGGTGATTCAGTGCCTCTCCAGAACCCACATGAACCAGCAGAGGACAATCAAGCAAACTAAACACAGAGGACATTCTGACATCTTTGCAGATGTGGAGACACCCAGCAGTCCGTAATGAACAGAGCTGACAGGCATAGCCAGTGCTCTCCCTTTATTACACAACATGCCAGTTTAGTTTTCCATGACATTGCTTCACATAAATGCCCTGTAAATGCTTTCTAGTTCTGTAATAAATAGAAAAAACAACAACAGAGGATCGAGCCTCGTCCATGAAAGACAATTAAGGCATTTAAGGCAGCAAACATTTTTCATGAATCCTTATCTCGAGTAAGTCGTGAGAAATATTTTGTACATTCTTTACATCTTCTCCACCCAAGGACATAACGATCTCAGGCTTTGTGCGTGCCGTACCCGCATTCCATAAAATCTCAGGCAGTTCCAAGCTAAAATGGCAGCAGTAGCTGCCTTGAAACCACATGCAGACCTAACCACTACGGACAGGAGCTGACTGGTTTCCGGCCACTGTGTTGCTGTGTGTTGCACCACAGGAGGCAGTCACACTTTGGGTGGCTCAGAAAGCTGCATCTCTGTCGCTGACAGAGCCAGCAGTCATCAAAAAAGAAATCGGTAAGAAAGGAGGGCCAATCTAGTGTAACAACACAGTACGGACGAGCTTGCTAATAATAACACCTAATTTTTGACAGCTGCTCAGCTTTCTGAACTTTAGTTCCTTCTTTCATTTTTTTTTATTTTCTGTTTCTGCTGCTACTTTTTCCGTTTTCTTGTCCACTTCACACAAATTTTTTCATTTTGTGCCCTTCTGTGACCTGTCAAAACTCACGCTTTTGGTTTACGGGACACCAGTTCAGTACAAAAGTGCACACAAGAGCAAGACTAATGATTGATTTAGACATGAAACCAAGTGGCACAGACAGGGTCACTCCACATTTTTCTAGCACATACCATTCATTCTACTTTACACAAGAAAACATTTCTACTAAAAGTTTTACTTTCACATAGTGAACGAAGGTGTTTAATTTTGAATTGCAAAGGCATTGCTAAATGTGTCGTTTTTACTTCCATCTGAGGTTCACCTGCACAGCACTGCAGAAATTTTGAGCTTCAGAGAGCACATGATGCTCCAATTTGGGTACATCAAGAAAAAGGTCTTATTCGAATGAGGAGAATTGGACTGTAACAAGAAGTAATATTACTATGGAATGTTGCAAACACCAGAACCAGGTGAAAAAACCGCTGATTTGAAAGCAGAATAACGATATAAAAAAAAAATACAACTTGTTGCCGTTTCATTTCTAGATACATAAATAGAAATGTGCAAGACACTTCATGGAGATGCAGGGAGAAATCACCTCGTTACCAGAATCGGCCCATTTTCAAAATTGCACTAGCTATTGCTTGTTGAGAAATGTTCACTAAGGCTGCAAGAGTGCGAGAGAGAGCAATACTTTCAGTTGACAATGGTAAGGCTGAACAGAGAACAGCAAAGCTGCTCCGTTTCATCGTTTTTATCCAACAGGGTCTACATCCTCAAGAAGTACACACAGAAACTGCTCTTCTAGAAATGCTATCTTTGTCAACCACTGATTACTCATGTTTAATACATCAATCATGTTGTCTTTAAGAAATATGTGATGTCTCTTCTCCCAATATAGTTCACAAGAAGGAAGTCTAAAAATATATGTTTTGTGTGCTGCTTTAATATGTTCTCCTAAAAGAGAAACAAGAATAGAAAGGAAATCAAGTGGTTTACTTCTACATCACCCTCTCCCATCCCGTCTATGACAAAATACAGCCACAGGCCACAAGCTGAAGTGCAACTGAGCACCAGCAAGAGCAGCAGTCATCTGAATTGACCCTAGTGACATGTGACAGTCTGTCACACCAAACCGGCCCTTACGACATAAAAAAAAATACACACCGAGACAGCAGAAATATCCACTGCAGCTGACCCGAAGATCAAGTGTCACAGCTAGTTGAGGGGGGATGCGTAGTGGTTTGGTGGGGGTAAAAAAGCTGCTGTGGCCGGGGAGATAGACGGTGAGCACAGGCGACATGCACGCCGACGAATGGTGGAGCTGCTAATGCATTTTCCCATGTCAGGATTTTAAAGATCTTAAATTCAGCCACTGAGCTTTCAGTCTGATCATTTTAACGACGCAAACTTAACTATATCAGTTACGCGTGGAGTGACAGATTTGTATCCAGTGAAATACCACGCTCCCTCACAATCATAACTGCAAGCCAGAAATATAAATAGGTTGTAAAATTATAAATGGCCTCTTAACAGCAGCCTGTGTGCAAGTGGTCTATTTATAAAACTGGGCTGCTCGTGTGCAATTAGATAAAAGTGAACCCGGCTTAAAAAAAACAAAACAAAGAATCCACATGCGCGTCTGTGTGCGGGGAACTGATTTCTGACAAAAATAAGACGACAGCTCTTGAATACTGCGCTTGTGAAGCCACCGTTATGAACCTAGATGCTTTCACTGATCTCTGTGAAAGAAATAAACACCATCTGTATTTGCCATCGCATCCCACCCCTTCGCTTCCTCTACAAAGCCTTAAGACACTCCCAGGCAAAGACAGAGCCTAGAAAATTGTGCTCTACTGTATTATCAGCAAAAGACCTGACTTTTCATAGTGCAGTAATATCCTATGCAGGAAATCAGTCTGAAGGAGGAATGTTTCGCCACACAGAAACTGATACACACACACGTAATCACACAGATTTCAGTGTGTTTGCCAGCAGATGTCTGTAAGCTGTCCCCCTGTAAGATTCTGTCCTTATTGGACCAAAAAAAATAACATTAAATAAAAAAATCTTACATGTGCAGCTAATACAGCACATGAATTTTTAATCATTGTGCACAGGTAAATTATTTACAGCTCGGATCTCAGTGGAGTGCCTGTGCACACGCAGGTAGCAGTACATGGTACTTGCACATTCCCTTTTCTCACAAGCCATTTCAGGTCCCTTCAGGAGACAACAAAAAGGTTTCAGTGGAAAAATGAGGCTCACCAAGTAAAATTGTGAAATGTCTCAGTGCAGGGCTCTGCTTGTGCCTCTAATCTTCAGGAAGCAGCTGACAGAAAAGACTCCCTCACCATGAGCTATATATACTTCATAGGTCTAGATAACAAGATATGGGGGTTTTAAAACAACAGAACATTTAAGCCCACTTACACCATCCTGTCCATTCCTGTTATATCCAAGCGTAGAAAAACCACAGTCTTTGAATTGTGCAGCGTCTACGCAGCTCATACTGTCTGCCACTAAAAAGGTCGTCATTTGCTAAATTAATCTCCAACTGTAGCCTTTAAGAAAAGGAAAAATTCAGTACCTTCTAAATCTGTGCTATAAAAGTCCATTGAAGTACATATCAATTACTTACTGGAGGCAGCAAAGAAATTTAATATGTGTGCAATGCTGATGAACACCTAAAGATATACATCTTGTAAAAGTATGCACACGCTTTTTAATATTCTCACAGTACAACCACAAACGTTCAAGTTTTTTTATTAGGATTTTATGCAGTACATAACACTACAACTCACTCACTTCACTTACTAAATTTGGCAGTTGGTACTACCAATAAAAATTTTTTTGGGGGGGGTCAAAGAAAGATGAAAGCAGTGTTGGCACAAAACCTCTGGAAATTATGTCAATGTATATATTATTTTTACAGCCTTGCATATTAAGCATAGGTTGTAGGAGACAAGAGAAAATAAAGGCATCACCCTCAAAACAAGACAGCCTCTTAATATAAAAACTAATACAAGTGGAAGAATAAAGGATAAAGGTGAAGAATCATATTCTAAAAAGAAAGTTGGGAGGCACCAATGGCATGTAATAGAAAGGATGAAAAAGAAGGGTGCACTGAATATTATGGATATTGTGTGATTAACCAGTCTTCAGTATCCTGCTCCACCACGTCTGGGCTGCTGAGAGTCTGTTTCAAATCATTCTCCAAGGTCAAGGTGATTAAAAAAGTAAAAGCAGTTTTGTAAATTCACATGACATTGACTTATCCAATGAGATATTGTCATCACATTTCAAAAAAGTCTCACGGGAAAACTTCAGCTGTCAGGCAGATCAAATTCATGAAAAAGAATGTCAGCGATCTCATTTGCACTTCACATCGCAATAACGAGATCACGTCTGATGCACCATCATGCAAAGCTCAAAAGAGCTGCTGTTTTGAGCAAGACATTAAGGTCAAGTCCTTTTGGTTCTCCAAACTGTGTCCAGGGACTTCATACAAGCAAATGACTGTCTACAGAAAGTCTAACAGTCTCTGGTTAGGTGAGTAAGAGGAGAATCTCTGAAAGAGCATGTCTTGACAACATGTGATCCTCATCTGCATAGTTTCCAGCATGATATCAGCCTGATTTAAGACTACAAAAGGCTTCATTGTATGGACTGGTGTGGACTGGGCTGAACAAGGGTCATTGTGCAGGCTGATAGTCAAAAAAAAGAAGAAAAAAAAAAGAGCAAGAGCCAGCTCAAGTTTTCATTCTCGCATCAGTGGAAATGGCAGACTAAGCAAATTCCCAGCTGAGAAGAATTTATCGACATGAGGCACACAGCAAGCTAAGTTAATCAAGGTTCAGCAGTGTCATCATGTAGGTGTGCGTAGTGCACGGCGCTCAGCTCAAGACTTACTAATGTGGAGATCTTTTCTTTTAAAACCCCCACAGTAAAGTAATCAATCAGCAGGAATAAAAATACTTGACAAAGGATGGAGTGTGGAGGTGATGTCACATCCTCTGTGGTGGACCACCAGCTTGAGGAGCTATGGTTACTGCTTGTTTTACTGGGGAGCCCTGGAAGGAAGGAAACGCAGAACAGGGGAGGGGCAATGTGTAAATGAAGGCAGGAAACACGCCGCAGACCGGGTGCATTCTTAGTGTCCGGTCAACACAACCAAGGAAACAACATACGATTGCTCACAAGTACAGGAACGGATCCACACGGCACGTGTAAACTTACACATCCCATCCCCTGGCCCTGACAAGGCGTACGTGACTGTAATGCGATTTAAAAAAAACGGGTCTACTGCGAGAAGAAAGCCTGCAGGACAGAAATCAGCAAGAGATTTCAGTGTGGCTGGTACTGTATGAATGGTCACTTCCCACACTAGCATGGATCAAAGCTGAGAGCAGATGTTTAATCTCAATCAAACTTCACAAAGTTAAATATGGACACAGAGTAGCTTTTAAAGTTGCAAAAGAAAGACTTTGAACTTGACTTAGAAAAGTCATCTGGGAGCCACTGAGTCGTACACTATGAGAGTTAAAGACGGCACTGTATCTCTCTATCGTTCAGTCATGATAAACTAAGGATTTTACTGTAAAAAAACAACAACATTACAGGACTTGTTTTGCCCAACATGCAAATGGACACTTTTGTATCGACTTGTATTTTAGATGTATGCAAAGCTTACGGAGAATGTCAAACCAGACATTTCTACTCACACTGAAATATGGAGACTTCAATACGGTGCTAAATGTTTAAACCTGATTCTCTACAGGCGGGAGGATTATATATATTTTTTATTTTGTAGTGATAACAGGAGCAGAGACCTGTTTAATCTTTAGGCCTCTCTCTGGATTAGAGGGAGGGAAAAATCATTCTACTTCCCCACACAGCAGCTAGGTAATTATAATAAGCTCCCAAATTTGAATCTCTTTCATGTGCTCAAAAGGCAAATATGGCCGAGAAGGAAGAAAAGCTGGGAGGCATCATTATTAAAAAAAAGCCAAGCGATGTTAGTGTGGTGGAGCACTATGTGGCTACATTCAACTTTTCCCGACGGCTGCATGTGGTGAAATCTCACAAATCAGTTATATGTAAATTAATCGCTGCATGTAATCTGCTTTAACCGTAAAATGAGAATAAACCTGATAATGTAGAGAGCTTCAGATGCCAATAGCCACATTTTCAATCTACAACAAAAAAAAAAAAAAACGTCTTTGGGTCTTACAGGAGGAACAAGTCCAACCAGATGTTTCGGTGGATTACATGAACAGCGTTCACTGGGAGAAATGATAAATGTGAGAGGAGATTTGGGTGACAAAACAGGGGAAAATCTTGTTATGGTATTATTTCTGATAATCTCAAAAACAAACGTATGATACAGTGAATTTACAGTGAATTTTCATTTCCAAAGACTTTTTGCTCTTCTGCACACTTACCTAACCAGCTAGATTTTATCATATTGATAAAATCATCCAAGGAAACCCAACCCACAGCAGCTTTTGTCACACACAAATTCATTTCTTCCTTTATATCACTCCAAACTGTTTTGTACCGTTTCGTTTATATAGAACCTACAGCTGCATTGCATCCTTTTACAAGACAAAACAAAAACTCACATGGGTTGATCATTTTATTAGAATAATACCTAAGTTTGTTATGGAGTTGAAGAAAAAAATTAAGTATTGCACGTTTTTCCCTCTTGTTACATCGTGCGTTTGTATAAAATTGCTTGTGCAAAGTTACCCTTAGCAGATTGCTTCAGTTTGTTTTACATCAGTGAAGTGTCAATGCTTGAAGGATGCTCTGCTTCTAGTTTCATATCTCAGCATAGTGTTGAATCCAAGGTGAAGATCCTGCAGAAATCAAAACTCAAAGAACAACAAGAGACCATCATCCCTTTCTTGATGATGAGACTAAAAGAAGCATGTTTTGTGTCCAGATGCGTCTCTTAACCAAACAAATGGTTGAGAAATCCATTAATATTTCTGTGATCTCATGATCAGTTGATGCTACAGCCCAACCAGCGCCTTCAATAAATGTCCTGAGTGGGTGCTGAAGCTGAGTTTTCTTGGGGTTTATTTTGTTCTCTATAAACTTCTGCCTCTCCCAAACCATCTCCAAATTGACCACTGCGTCAGAAAATCTGTACTTAGACCATCAACATGAATCTTTCGATGTGCACCTTAGACGCAAACAGACTTTTGCAAACTCATAAGGGCTGGACATGCCTCTCCATGTCTGTGTACACAAGCTGCTTGGACCTTGTGGATGCGCGCACGCTCGTATTCATACTATTTATAGTTCAGCTGAATAACCACATTCCAATTGGAGAGCTACCGTTCTTTTACTGTAGCCTGTAAGGGGCAATAATGTGTTAGTTTGAGCACCATCACTCAGTAGAGGAGAAGAAAAGAAGCACCAAGACAGAATCATTTTTTTTAGCCAACTAAATTATACACCTTCAGAAATGAGCAGGCTTCTCACGGGATTTCTTTAAAATAAACTTTGTTGTATTTCTGTTGCTCATGATCTGACCTGTTGTTTTCGTTATTGGCTTTCTGTTTAGCACCACCCTCTGACCGAGTTCTCCATCACTGCCAGTGCGCAAAGTCAACCCGATCACAAAACTTTGTGCAGCAAATAAACATCTGCAGAGACCCACAGCAGACTCGAGTAGGCGAGTCTGACGAAGGTTGCGTCGCGACAGCTTTGCAGTAGAATAGACTTTGGAGCAAACTAGGAGCGGCAAGCTATAGGCATAAGGGTTTGAATATACTTCAATATAATTTTCTTGGATAGTAGTTGATTAGGCTTGCTCATAAATTTTTTGCAGCAATAGTTCACTACACTACAATCCATAACAATTTTAGTAGACTGTGTGCAATTTTGATATCTTTTGACCCATCTTATTCCTCAGTGTAATTGTTAAAACGTTCATAGAAAATGTGAGATTAACGTTTTGGATAAAATTTTATTGATATGTAATGGAAGGTGAGAGAATTATGAACAGAAAAGTAATTTGACAGATTGCTGCAGCTCACTCAAATTAATTTATTTAATGAAACCCCCGTTTGTTAAAGAAAGCACAGCTAAATTTTTGAGGGGGCGGGGGTGTTGAGAGACTTGTAAAAACTAAGGATGAATGTTAAGGAAGTGGGGAGACCGAAGCCATACACCAGGGATGAAAGATATGTGGAAAACTTCTGACAAAAGCACAGGAAAACAGGGAAGACAGGGGCAGGTCCTTTGGGACGGTCCCAAAGCCCAGAAACAGGAAGGCCTTTTTACAACTGATGGAACCAGGGAAAACACACACAGAGTCTTTTAGAAAGGAACTAAAGTCAGTTTTTCCCCCTCAAGTCAGAGCACACACAATTAGCAATGTTTCCAAATACAAATAATGAAATCATTGCTAAATGTGTGGGTGGTTAGACAAAATGTCTTGTTTTAACTCTGGAAAGTTTAAAGAATTTATCACTCTTACACCAGTTTTTTTTCCTCGTCGTTTTAAGAGGATATACATAAACACCACATTGGGCTTCCATAAAGAAGCCTTCTCCAAAAAAAACCTGGGCGTGATCAGCTGCACAACAGAAATGAGGGGTTTTACATCGTTTTTATTTTTTTATTTTTCCATGCACAACATTACAAGCTGGGCCAGCTAGGGAAATTTGCAGGAACGTTGGCAATATTGGTAAGCAGCATGTGAATGTAGACAGAGCAAGTTGAGAGTTGCATTATGAGGTACGCTCAAAGACGTAAAATGTGCCTGGCTTCCTGCCACAGCACCTTCTCTGACAGCTAAAAAGAAATTCCAATCTACTTATGTCAAAAAAGCTGGCACCCACAGGTTTGTATTTTTATTTTTTAAAAAGGTTCAATTTTAGAAAAAAAAAACTAACTCAAACCAAGTTAAACATCAGCAGGAAAAGAAAAAAAAAAAGTCAAAATAAGAAATGTGTCAGTGGTCCAAAACACGCCCTTTTCGTTTCTGGGAAAGCAGCTGGAGTGAGTTTGGTGGATGTGATGCTGTTGGAACTGCTGAAACTCTCCAGATACAAATCTGTGTGTGTGCTTCCATTCAGGGAACAGTCAGTTTAAGTTTAGCAGTCTGGTACACAATGAGGATTCACAGCCTCTGGGCATGAAAACTGACCGCTCCAAAGATAGAGGAGCTGGGAGCAAAGTGGGAGTGGGCCTGGGTGGGGGGGGGGGGGGGTACCCTATTTAAAACCTCACTCTCTGGTCGCCGTTGTGTCAGGGTTGGGATACTCTATCGGCTTGGGTGATCCTTGAAGCTTGAAGTCTGAACCAACAATGAGCTAAGGGAAAGTAAGCACACTCCAGCTACCAAACAGCCACTATAAAAGCAGAACATGTTCTAAATGTACCAGTATTTAAAATGAGGGTTCTTCAGAACTAACAGTAGTTGAAACATTTCAGTAAGGTTATTATTTTAATCATATGTTGTTTCCCCATCTTAAGGAAAAAAAGCCACTATTTGCTTCAAAGACACATTTCTAATATGTTTGTTATAGAAAAAATACAATCAAGTTAAACATGTTTATTTAAGCATTTGAAATTTTGCAAAAACAAACATGTTGAAAGACCTTTTTGTAGTTTAGTGTCCTGTAAAATCTGTATGATTAAGATGTAATGAATTAGGCATAAGGGCTTTAAGTAGATTAATTCTTATAGAAAAATACGCCTTACGGTTCTTTGAAAGTTAGTCTAATTTTTCAAATCATGCATTTTCCATTTAATATTTTTCTGAATTATGCCATAAACAAACTAAATTCTGTATTTTTTAGTTAATACCCAACACTTCAAAAGCGCCACATAAAAATAACCTAATTTATCTAGATTAATTTACTTAAAAATGATTCTGTACAGCTTTTTTTAAAAATCTACCCGAGTTATTATTAATATTTCTGTAATTAAACAAATGTTACATTTTTAATACAAAAAAATAACAGTTCATAGTACAATGACATAAACATAAAAACTAAACATAAACACTTAGACAAGTTGATCCTAGACTGCATGTGTTGACTGAGATTACAGAACCAAAGGGGCGTGGCTAACAACATCACCAGACAAGTGTACACAAAATGTGTTGGGGATTTATCCTATACATTGTTATGCTCTGTAAAGCAGTATGTCAACATGCATCGTCCTTTAGGAGACAATTCACTCAGTAACATGTGAGGTGTCCCTTTACCTTACATTTTTATTTATTTCCACATAATAAAACATCAGCGATATCTCAAGTGAGCAGCATCTGGTCTCACACTCTCAGTTCCCCTGATATTTTTATTTATTTTTTATTTTTTGCCACACCTGAAGTCACTGAAAATAAAAGATGCAGCCACATAAAAACAGCAGGACAACATCAGGCTCTGTATTTGGAATTGGTGGAGCTTCATATCCATGAAAATATTGCACCTATCTGGGAAGAAGAAAAAAAGTTTTGGAAGTTTGGAAGTAAGGAATAGATGTTGACCACAAAATTAAACTGTTTAAAGACTTGTTTAATTTTCATTCATTTATTTTACAATGAATAAATCATAAATCCACCCCGTATGTGATGGTTTGCTGTGAGTGCACTCGGAAAGCCGGGCATGATTAATAGCAGCAGTCAAAGTGGAATTAGAGTAATTGATTATCCATTTGTTTGTTTGTTTTTTTCTGTGTAAACATTTTAAATCTGCAGGAAGGTGATAAATTAACATCATGTTGCTGCAAACTATTTTATAAGGCTGTTCTATGGATCTACAGTTTTTCTCTTCATATAATTAATAGTTGTGTGCATTTTGGTGATGTTGTATAAAGTTAAAAGTGTGCTGAACATTTTTATGCGCATAAACAGGGATTGTGACCAAATAAATAAATGAATGTAAAAAAATAAATAAATACATAAAAATAACAGGCAAAACAGCTCTCGGCCTCCAACAAACACTTTTACACCATCCTCCTTAACATGTTATTGTCTGCTGCATTCGATTCTGCTGATCAGGGTATTTCTCAGTTCAGATGGGCCCTGGGTTATCAACCTTTCCCTCTGCTCTGTGGACACTCACACACTGTCATTGCTTCTGTCATATAGACACATTGCATTCTGTATGCAGTCCTTACATCCCTGTCTGACAATGGCACATTGCTGCCCCAGCAGGTTAGCTGTTCAAATCCCAAACCCCCAAACCGTTTGATCACATTTACCCGCCTCTTCATAAATTCACCTACATTTTGTCACTGTCAAGTTATAGCTTAAATGGATTATTCCTTCCACAATAGTAATGGCCAACGTGTCTTTGAGGAAGGCTTTCCCCCTTTTTTTCTTTTTTGTCCTACTCAAAGTGAGCATTCGCAGTCTGGCAGTGCAGGCGCTTCATTACTTCTAGTCAGCTAATTGCTCGCAGATGTGTGTTAAAAAGAACAGCCTCTTTGGGAAATTAAAGGTTTCTTCTTGAATGTCAAATTCTTGAAACACGGGAATTTGATCTTTAATTACAGTCATGTACAAAAATGAAATGTAATTAAAAAGAAAATCAATCTATTCAGAATTTATGTGTACTTAAATTAAATCAGTTGGTAGATTTAGTTGCTTTTCAGTAACTAAACCCTGTTTAAGTTGTGAAATCCTCCAAGTAAGCAATTCACACCTTGCGTGTCCACTTCATTGTCAGAGTATCATGTAAAGGTGAGAATTTCTTAAGCTGTTTGATCAACCCGAACTCTGAGAGTTCTTCACACTCAAAGAGGAAGACCAAAGTTCAAAAAGGTGCTGCTGTAGTTTTACTGAGCCTTGAGGGGAGGGGGGAACACACACACTGTACTCCCATCTCTCTGAAAAATGAGCTTTGCCCTCAAGGTGAAGACCCTCAATCACGATGAAAACGCCAATCCTAAATCAGACGTGTTCAGCCATTTAACAGGCTAATGTTACCTCGAGTTAAATAAAACCATCCGTTGTGACTTGGATGCTCCATGTCAGATTATCTCCCAGCTTTCCTTGTGTGTCAAAGGTTTCCAGTATGTTCTGCGAATGCCAGTTCATGTTCAGCTCATGACAGACGAGGTGCTGACTGAGAGAAAGGCAGGGTGGTATGCTGGCAGATGGAAGCCTTGGAGGCTTAGAGGTAAACCTGAAATAGCCCTGCTGCTGCATTACATCACAACTGACTTCATCGTCATGCCGGCCGCTGCATCATGCAACCACCAAAGGTGTCACGAGGATAGGTGCAGCTGCTGCAATGGTTGAACTCTCTCAAGTACATCGACTGCATACCTCACTTCCAAAAAGAACAATAAGCTGCACAAGTGTTTTTTTTGTTGTCGTTTTGTGTCGAGAATTGTCCACATCCGATGCAATGTGTTGGGTTTTTTTTATTACTCCGCTAATATGACAACAAAATGTGTCTGCTTGAATGTTATATTTCAGATGCATTTCACAGACATCACAGTGTAACTCATGCAACAAAAAAAAGAGGGAAAACTCTTTTTTTTTTTTGACATTTTAGTCAAAACCACAACCACATCAAAGTCAGGCAGCTAGGCACTGAGCCAGTGTGATGGAGAAATCGTTCAAATGCTGATTTTCTAGATGTCTAGCCATCGAACATAGCAAGCAAGTTTTTAAAACTATGCTTCATTTGAGCTCAATGGTGGGATCAGTTGTAACAATTTACTTAGCAGGAATGCATGCTTCTTGATTCCCAAGCGGAAGAACAAGTTAGTCTACGTGTTTAACAGGTCCAAGTATTGTTTCCATGTCGGCTGTTAACAAGTCCGCCCAGGATGCAAATATTAATAGTAGCAGACTCAACAGTAGCAGACAAAGCACACGGTGGCCTGTGAACCTTTTCATATTTTCCCACATCACAACTATAAACAATGAATCCCATTAACATTTAATGTGGCTAACATAAAGCTCTGTATAATAGTACAGTGGAAGGAAAATGATGCACGCTTTTCAAAAATGTTGAAATATGAACAGTGTGGTGTGCATGTGGATTCAACTCTCCTAAGTCAATACGTTTTGTTGAACCACTCTGCAGCTCTGCACATCTATAATGAACTCTATTCTTTGAAAAACAGCTCATGCTCAGTTATGTTGGATGGATGTCTAGATTAGGGTCTAAACTTTGGCAGGGCCATTTTAACTCATGAAGATTCTTCCATCTAAACAGTCCTGTTATAGATCTCGTGGCATATTTAAGAACTTCGCACTGATAGGTGAATTTACACCCCAGTTTAAAATCGCTTGTTGCTTCTGCCAGAATGTCTTCCAGGGTTATCCTGTATACACAAAGAAAGCATGTGATACTTTCAAATCAAAGACACGCCACACAAAATAATGACAATTTCAACATTTTGCGATTACAAAATGTTCTCGACATTTTGTTGCTGTAGACTTTACATACCCTCGGGATGCTTTTTGCATGTGATTCAGATGCGTTTTGTGGGTTTAAATAGCCTAAGGTTACTTAGAGAATCATGTGCTTCACACACATGGAACTGTTCAGCCGACAGACGCTCGTTTCATTCAACTCAGAGAGAGCTCCAGCCAGACAAAATGAAGAAAATGACCAGCAAATCCCAGAGGGTACACCCAGGTTTGGGAACAGAGAAAGTTTCCATGAAGTCCAGCTAAACATTGAGAATTAAAAAAAAAAAAAATGAAACAAATGTCAACAAAATAACAGCGTCGTCCTTTTAGGTGCATCATCTTTAACTGACAGTAGGTCAGTAATGGAAAATAAACTCGAGGAGGAGTGTTTACTTGGCGCTGAATAGTTTTACATGCATGGGAAAAAAAAAACTGCACCTATGGAAGAATGGCAATGAATGAAAGTTGACAGCATGAGAACCGAGCATGAAATCCTGCTCTGTATTTGAAGTCAACACCATGAAGGGTTTCTTCAGGACTGTGCACTTGGACGGAATGACAGAGAGAAACTGTGCCATGAGTCATGCTGGCATAATTATGGTGTGGCCCCCGTCAATGGACGCCTGAAAAACTCTCATACCAGCCTGTCGATAAAAGGCCCCGCTGGATGATGGATCTGCTTCAGCAGAGCTGCTTAGAAGCAACACTGGAATATAAATGGACCACAACACAACAACAGGACACTTTGGGAATATTCTCTCTGGGATCCAGTTGGAGCAGAGACAGAGGATGAGCACGACTGCCACTATCACACATCAGGGGTTTGCTTTATTGGTCGGATTACATCACCCACCCCTCTTGCTCCATGTGATAATGTTTCAGGAACACTGGGCACACAAACTTGGCCATGTGCTTCTACGTCCACGCTGCCAAAATAAGTCAGCACTTTCTAATACAGTGTGGCTACAGTTTCACTTCGTCCTGGCCAGGTATTGTAGGACGGCGATGAGCGTAACTTGTCAACAAGACCGCAGATTGTTAATATGTAAGCTACTTGTGATGCTGCCCTGAGTCAATTTTTGTTTTTTGGGTGGGGGTGGGGGGTGGAGAGGGTAGAGTGCTGCAACTGTTTGAATATCGTAACTCTCTCAACTATGAGTCATTTTAGGACAGTCGAGTGCAACACAAAGGCAACAATCTTGGGACAAAGCACAGCAAAAAGAAAACTGGCTCTTGATTCTCTTTTCTGGTGAACTTACACAAACATTTATTTATTAAGCCATCCGCAGTGGTGTGAAAGGAAATGTGTGAGCCGACTTGCATGGGGAGAAGGATGCTGATGGTGACCACGAAGAAGAGGTAGAGTGGGAGGAAGACAAAGATGAGTGAGGTCATGGTGAAACTGTGCATGGTGTCAGTTGCCTGGTCATTCACCAATTACTCATAATCAAGTCCATCTTTCCAAATAAAATCGAAAATCATACCACAGACTTAAGTTTTTTTCCTCAAACGTAATAATTTCGAATGAAACATCATGAGGGTTTTTATTAAAAATAATCTCACCATTTCTGTACAAGTAGGAGCTCAAGTAGAAAAGGTAGCCTGCACATGTCAGCCCATTCATCCCACTGGGACACATTACAGTACGGATCTCTCGTTTCAGAAAGCCGGTTGGGCCTATTGGAGCGAACCCAGATATATGCTACAGAGCTGGAGCACTTTAAATTCTCCACTTTCACAATGACAACTCCGCTACAAACAGCAGCAAATGGCACAGAACACAGTGTCCCAAAGTGCTACCTGTCACCTGAATCTCAAGGGTTCCCACGCTGACCAGTTAATTGGCCAGTAAATTCAATCGACTTTGAACGAGCTCGTTTCCTTCTTAATAATCACGACGCTGAGCGCTTCTTCCGACCGCTGCCTGCCTACCTTCCGTATGGGGCGACCACAGCAGCAGACAGTCACGATAAAAAAAAGACACAACTCACCCTTAAAACGTCCGGCGGTATAAGAGATATCCTTATTCTGAGATTCTTCCACAGGCAGCAGATCACCGGTTGTTACATTATCATAACAGCGGCGCGGCAGCAAACGGGGTTTTTTTTCCCCCCACCACCAAACAGATGTGTGATTTTCTTCTTCTTCTTCTTCTTTCTTCTTTTTTTTTAATACCAGTCCTGGAGCCGTGCGTAAAATCCAATCGCTTCAGTGTTGGTCTCAGCTGCGGCACAAGCGGGGAAATAGGAGGGTGTAACAGGGATGTGGCTGCTGTCCGCTGCCCTTCTCTCCTACGGACGGAGCATTTCCACGCTGCTCCATGAAGCGAGCGACCGAAGTTCCCTCTCTGCCGCCGGTTGTAGCCTAATTCAGTTTCGTGGAGAGTCAGCCCCGCCCTGGGCTGAAGACGGTCTGACGGAAAGACGAGCCCGAGGAGCGCGTTAACCAATCGGTGAGTACACGGGGAGGCGCTGCTTCTCCCGGTTAACTATCGGGGTGACTAAGCGTTATCTTCGGTCCGTCTGGGTCCAGGCAGCGAAAACATTTAACCCTCTCCATACAGGTCCACTGCTTCTGTTGGGGTAAAAAAAATATATACATATATATCATCTCAAAGTTAATTTAGGTCAGGAATTCATTGCACACAAAGAAATATGTGTCAAGCGTTACAGCCAAAGATAGCCCTAAAGTTACCTTTTAATTTAATTTAAATATTGCTGGAGAAGAACAAAAAAGGAGAGTGATGTGATGTTATTGCTTGTAATATCATGGGGAAGAAACAAAACAAAACGGCAGTTGTCCAGGGAAAGTTTGGTGGAAGAAAAAAGTGTTTCAGAAACAAAAGGCTCCAGAATTTAGAGAATTGTAGCTTGAGTCAATGAAGGACCACACCACTGTATTCAGGACATGGCCTACAACTGTTCTACTTATTGAGGTAAACCATCCCTGAATCAGAGACAATATCAGAACTATTAGGGGAAAAAAAGAAGAATGGGCAGAACTGGTTGAGACGTACCACAAAGTAATTGCCACGAGTCTTTAACTCCATAACATCCTAATGAAACATTATAAGTATTTTGTTTATGTGAAAGAACAAACACTTTTGCAACACCTGCAGGTCACAGGGACAAGAATTGGGGAAAAAAAAGAAGCTTAAAGAATATGCATAAATTTGTTAAAATTACTTACGCTTAGGCTGTTGGCTTGAACAAAAAAAAATTCTGTACTGTTAATATTGTCTTAAAGAATATGTATTATCTTAATTTGACATGTTTCCCAGGCAGGATGGAAATATCAGTTACATAGTTTGACTTGTGCAGAGCAGCTGCCTTTTCCCCATGATCAAAACAACATTCTGCAGAGCAAACAATGTAAGGTTGGGGGAGGAGGAGTATTTTCACTCCATCTCTGACTCTGTCCTACTCCTCACAGGCCTGCTACACCCAAACAATCTTTTGTTTCATGGTGAAATAATTCCTTCATATACAGTGGTGTCCGCAGGGCTCTCATATCGTCTGAGTGAGGGGTTTGATGTTTGAAAACAGGCTGCCCAGTACAGCTGACCACAGCAACATTTCCCATTGCAAACACTTCACACACTTTTGATCAAGATGTATTGGATAATTTTTTCTACTTTTACCTCCATATGTCACATCAAATTATATAACTTTTGTAGCCTCAGTGTAGAAATCTGCTCATTAATGGCTCATTGAATTAACTCATACTAAAAGGTAGATTCATATGTCATGTTTTTTTTTTTGAGCAAGTATAAGTGTGGCACAGTTGAAACTGTTATTTTTTTCCGCACTACGTCACTTTCAAAAGTTGTCCACCAATTTGTATGTGACTGCAATAAATTACTTTAATGTTTGGATCTTAATATCTTCAAGACATGAAGTGAAGATGCATAAATGCTTAATATTGACTTCAAACTGGAAAAACATAAAACTGTTTACCTCCTTATTTAATATAAAGTATTAAGTTTTAGAGTATAGCTTTATGTGTTGTCTTAGACCTGGCTGGATCTTCACAATCCTCAATGTTTCAGTTTCATTTTAATTATTTAGAGGAAACTCTAAAATGTATGCAAAATAGCTTAAGGGCACAAATCACATATGCTTTCAAAAGCCTCTTAAAACTATATTTCGGCGGGTATGCAATTGAGTGGGTCTAAAATGAATAACTGTTACTAATTCAAACGACTTAAAAGACTATGAGAGATTTATTACTAAAAACATTTTTATGGTTCAGGCCTCTTCATGGAATCTGTCCACATGACTCAGTGATGATGAGCATAACATCACATGCCCATGGATTTTGCTCAATGCTGCATTTTAACAAAGATTACACAGTAGAATTTCACAGAATCCAGTCATGAAAACAACAACGGAGCCTCCACATTCTGCTTACTACCCTAGTACCACATGACCCTTGAGTATTTGTTGATGCAGCGGTTGCTAACGTGCAAAACTGGACTTTAGCGCAATTTGATTTCAATGCTCTGTTGTAGGAGCAAAAAGCCAGCTGTAGCCGTGTGCTGAATTTAAGTCTCTTCGAAAGCGAATATTCGACTTGGGAGAACAAGATTCCTCTGCAGCACCAGTAACACACCCTGCTGCTCCATTTAATAAAAAGCCCATTTGAGTGCATTCCATCAGTGAAAGCTCAGATTCACCTGGGAATTGTCTTCAGCAGGGAGGCGGATGCTAAGAAGCAGGGAAGTTTGAGGTGTTGACAAGGGGCTCTAAGTGTGAAAATCTACATGGTCACATTAGTTAAACTCTTTCTCATATGATTAGGTAAATTAAAATAAAAGAAAAGAAAACTTTAGGTTACACTTAATTTGGTATGTCATTCCTATTTAGCAGCATAACGAATACATTTTAGCTTCATTTCACACAGATTGTAAAATTGAAAAAAAAAAAACACCACTGTTATGTAGTTCTTTGTATTTAGATGTACCGTACTATCTGGTGTAACACATACATGTAGTTAATTAATTCATATATTTGGAATAATCTGCAGAAAGTATGTAAGACACAATATATATTATTGTTGGTATTTTGGCAATGTATGAAAAAATAGAATACATTTTAGAAGTAGATATTTTTTATTACATTAGTACATTTGAGATTACACTTTTGCTGTTTCTTAATAATAAAATGTAACACGTGCTGCATGATTGTTAACTGTTTATGTGACGCATGTGGGCATCGTGTGTTTACATCGTAGCATTTGGCATGAACTAATAACGTGCTAGCTTTTTAAAGGGGATTGAAATTTTTATATGGGATAGTTTAACCATCTAAATTAAGTACCAGGGGACAGGGAGCAGAGGGAGCAGGAGAGTAACACAGGAAGAAGAGATTAAGTAGTTTTCTTCTCAGCTCAACCACAGTGTAGATATTGATACATACTTTTTTTTACACAATTTGAATAGAAGTGATTTAAATAGGACTTGTTTTTCTTTTGTAATTTTCTAAGGTTTATATGTCAATGTACATTATTTTATTCTGTCAACAGAAAGACACTTATGAGTGAAAGATGTAGAAAGAAACAGAGTTCGAAGAATTTCCTTCACTGCACTGGAACAAGGATAGATTCAATTTGTTTGCTTTCAATTATGCTAAATCTATGATGTAACTCTATTATGTAGGACATTATCATTCTTTCTGGTAGTGCATTCCTTTGACAGGAATTAACTGTGTGGTTCAGATTTTGTAACTTTTCCTCCACAGCTCTCTTCCCCAGAAGAACAATCTGGTGCAAGAAGCTTTTTTTTTTTTTTTTTTTTTACTGCTAACTGTTTGAAACCTGAGTTTACTCGCTATTCAAATTATGCTAAACAAATGTAGTATAAATTAAATGAATGTGTCAGATTTTTTTTTTAACTGTGCTACATGTACTTATCTGTGTAAGGAATACTTAATGGCCGACAGGGAGTCCCTGATGGATAAACCATGAAGCGAGTAATTAATGGTGAAGTTTCCCATGAGACTGCAGAGGGTTAAAGCTGGGTCAAAGGCAGCATTACGGAAGCTGTGAAGGACCTGTCAGAGCTCCCACGTCCCCCTGAAGGCCCATCAGTCAGTCGCAGATAAAAGAGCTGAGTGAAAGGATAATGTTTAACCAAAAGAGCCATGTCAGACGGTCCATAAACTGCTTCCTTTTGCTGACAGACAACACAAGAAACACAAGCCTTTCTGGAATAAGAACAGAGATTGTTTTTTTTTTTTTGCTCATGTAAGAGCGACATGATATAAAGAGGTTAATGATGACCCCGTTGATCAGCGTGAAACACCAAAAAGCGACACAACTCTATGTTGTTAGCATAGATCATAACATCCATGTGTCACGAAGAACAAAACATTATATATTTTGGAAAACGTGACAAATTGATGCTGATAGCAAAAGAATAAGGAGGTTAAATAAAGTTCATGGTTGTGCAGATTTTATCTCCCTTGTTTCATTGATAAGAGCAGAGAAACCTCAAACTGGCTCAGCGACCACAGGTGTGACTTGAAACAGGAAACTGTTATCAGCGGTGGTTGATGGGTTACAGGACTGGAGCAGGTTAAATCAATAAAACAAACTGCTCAAAGATGTTTTTTTTAATTAAATGATCTACTAAAACAGCCTTTAAAGGCCTTTCACTTTGAAAAGTATTCCATGTGACATCTTTATTAATGCACTGTGTAAGTTTAAAATAAACATGATTCTGCAGAAATGTCTCTCTAACTGAAAAAAAAATAAGCTTCCAGACTCTCAAGTTAAATAAATACATCTGTAATTGTATGTAATTTATGTATGCACTCCAGATTAACAGTCTGCATATGGTCCAAATTATGTGGCGGAGTTAAAGGTTGTGGGCACAACATTCAAGATGTGGACAAAGACAAGCCTGTTTCCTTATAGGCATGTCTTTGTTGAGTAGGTGTGTGAAATGGATCAAGTCATATTTCCATCTCCCAGAGAGACTCCAGCCAGTTGTGCAGCACACACCAAATGGCTGCAGTAAACAAGGAAGGAGAGTCTTGAATCATTAATTATCATCAATTATTAAGCTCATCGCATATAATTGGGCTCCTGGGCTCTAACATGCTCTTAGTAACAAAGAATTCAATACAGCCAGCCACTTGAAGACAACACATGAAAACATCCAATACGTAACAGGTGTACAGAAAATTATTGGTTATTTTTTTTATTTGTTATCTTACGCAAACTACAAAAAAAATGATTGCTTTAAAACATATATGTTTTAAAATTTACCTTCAACAATATCTAAATGTTGGATTTTACAAGTAGCATTCTTTAAGATAGATAGATAGATACTTTATGCTATATAATCTATATAGTATAAGATACAGTTAACATCATTTTATTAATAATCTTAGCTGAAGCAAATCAAATATTTAATTTCTTTAAAATTAAAGCCTGAAGAATATAACAAATATATTTAACCCCCCCCCCAAACTTTCTAGATACGACCTTATTTGTGATTCTTGTCTCTGACTCGTGTTTTAGTGAGATAATTTTAGTCGGGCAGCAATCTGCTCTTCCATCTGCACAAGCAGACGAGTTTCTGGAGTTTCTGCTCGGCGTCACAGCCAATGAGGAGCCTGCAGGAGATGAAAGCATCCAGAATGCCTAAAGCGTTGCCAAAATGTTTCTGCTAAGATTATCGATGGCAGCTTCCCAGACGTCGGCCTTCCCTCGTCTACCAGCCTGAACAAAGTCAACAATCCACGTGAAAAGACTTGGACATGACACGCTCAGCGTTTTTCTGTCTGGAATGTACCCTTAAAAAGTCAGTGCATGTCATTAAGCTTCATTAATCTGAAGTGCTTTGTCTGGTAATTCATTTAATAGCATTATTTGTCAATTTTGAATAGAATTTTGTGAGCAGCTCAAATATATCATTATTTTCAGCTTACAATATAACATATATTGTAACATTATGCAAAGGTATACGCTTGGTAAAAATGTATAAAAATAATTTGGAGCTGTTACAACATATTAGAAAACAGATGAAAGCTGAATGTGTATTACTATTTTTGAGCTCAAGCGATCAGGAAAAGACTTGGGAATATGAACTAATGCTGTGCAGAAGGATCTGCAGCAGCATGCTGCCAACACTTAGCACAGCAGGCAGAGGAACATCAGAACCACAGGGAAGCTGGAGGAATGTTTTTGTGGTGCAGAGCTTCTGCTGTAGAGTCCAAAATAGGCGGTATTAATAAAACTATTTCTCAAATTCGGACTGGCAGTCTACACAGGGTATGAGAGTTGGAGATTCTATAAATCATTTTGCTGCCGTGAAATGCTTCACCAATCTTGTGCAGCTCAAAAAATACTTAAAGAGTTATGGATGTGTCTATAATATATAGGGTAATGAGATTTGTTTCCTTATTTAACCCCAGTTAAATTTCAGTGGTGTGTGGAATTCAGTATCTACCTAAAAGAAGCTTTTAAAAATATTTATTTCTTGCCGATTTATACTCTCTTGAGCTCTCTACTTCCACCATTTTGCAAGTTGGACTTTCCTCATAAAACTCAACTCTGTGGCACAGCCATGTCACACACAATTAGTGATCCTGAGAGCCACATGCATCCACACTGCTTGGGGCCAAATAGGCGCCATCCATTTCCTAGGCACAGGCAGCTGAGAACATGATATATATCCAGGGGTGAAAGTAGTTTTAAATTCTTGGGGGTACTATGACGGAAAAAAAAAATGTATATATATATATATATATTAAAGAACTAATATTGTTCTTTAATATATACTGCTCAAAAAATAAAGGGAACACTTAAACAACACAATATAACTCCAAGTAAATCAAACTTCTGTGAAATCAAACTGTCCACTTAGGAGGCAACACTGATTGACCCGACGAAGGTCCCCGTTGTCAATCAGTGTTGCTTCCTAAGTGGACAGTTTGATTTCACAGAAGTTTGATTTACTTGGAGTTATATTGTGTTGTTTAAGTGTTCCCTTTATTTTTTTTTAACATCATGACATGGAGTGCATCCCAGTTTTCCATGTCTGGCATATAACCATTCATTTTAGCTTTTAAACTGGTTCTAAAACCAAAAATCATCAAAATATTTTATATGAGATTATGGCAGTTTATCATAGGATATGTGAACAAAATAAAAATGTTATATTAATCTGGACTCCATACTCATGTAGGTATTATGGGGAATGAAAGAGTGGACAGACTGGCTAAGGAGGTGATTAAAAAAGAAGATATTGATATGCAAATAAAGTTATCTAAATCTGAAGGCAAAAGTACAATTTGGAAAGAAAGCAAGAAGATATGGGAAGCTAGGTGGGTAAATGAAATACATGGAAGACATTTATTTAGGATACAAAATACAGTCGATGTAGATAGAATCAGAGGAATAAACAGGAGGGAGGAGATAATTATAAATAGAATAAGAACCGGGCATAGTTTCCTAAATGGAACTCTTTTGAAGATGGGGAAACACCTTACTGGTTTATGTAGATGGTGTGATGATGTAGAAACAGTGGAACATGTTTTGATTAAATGTAGAAAGTATGAAAGCCAAAGCCAAATTAAAAACGGAACTAGGTGTTAGTAGGGAATTAAAATTTGATAAGGTGATCGATCAGCTGGATAGTATTGAGGGGAAAAAGAAGATTTTTTTGTTTTTTAAAAACACTGGGATCTTTAAGAGAATTTGAGGTGTAGACGGTAGGAGTCAATAGAGGGCAGTAGTGCAACGAATTGGATGCAAGCTGCCGTTAAAACCAAAAGAAGAAGAAGAAGATGAATGTTTTGAAATACGTAAATATATTGAGTATATAAAAAAAACGTGTCGTAGAGACATTTAAACTCAAAGCTCGCTGTAACATGAGCAAAGATGATGGCAGGAAGAAAAAGAAAGGTCCAAGACTTGGCAGTGGCTTTTGCTACACATACAGAGTCGGGCTTGCCGTTGCGTAGAAACCAGACTGAACCGAACTGTAGAGCTTCTCCTGCCAAACTGAAGAGCCAACCAGTTCTGTGTGAATCTGTTCAAAGTCTCGAGCCGGAGCGAAGCCATTATTTCAACAACAACGAGCCTCAGCGGAGACTGGGGCAGGACTTTTTCAATCAGCCCTGCATCAGTTTGGCTAAAGCATTCCTCGGCAAGGTACTGTAATCTCTCTTTAAATGTACATATGTAAGGGCTGAGCTTTCTAGAGTAGCTCAGAAATGTTTAGAAGCCGCATTATTCGTCTAAATAGGAAGTAAAAACCACATTTCATTACTGTCTAATAAAAATAAACGTCTTAACTGTCTTCTTTAATCTATTATCGGCAATACCCTCACCTACAACATCACTAGGCCCAACTGTCCTGACAGCCAAACAGCAGAGTGGGTCGGGTTGCCTTACAGTGTGGGGGCAGATTTGCTCTATAAAGAGGGAGAACAGACTGTTCTATTAAATTAAAGCTACGGTGCAGAACATCTGGTTCAGGCACTAAAGATAACGGACCTGATAATTACAAATAGACAAAGATGATCAGCATGAATCATAGACCAAACATCAAAACTCAATTATCTTAGTGTCAATTTATAACCTAATTGTAAGGCGGAATCTGAAAGCATGTAAGCGCGGCACCCAGAAGGTTTACAGTGAACATGCTGAAACTTAAGGGGTTGAGCAAGAAATACATTATGCAGCTTTGTGCATCAAGGGGAAAAATACTTGGAAAGGAGTCCCACTTTATGGAAGTTGTGTAAAGCAATCCTGAAATAGACCTATTTTAAGATACATATTTCAACTTACTTTTACAATGCCTCCTAAACAACTTCTTCTTTTATGCCTGCATTTTATCATTAGTGTTATCTATGACATTTGCTAGAATGTATCTTGTCACGCAGCCAGATCAGTTCAGTGTTTTTTTTATTTTTTTATTAACTCTTTAGCTTTAAAAGATAAAATTTCAGTTGCTATTATAAAATTAGACTTTTCTGTGCAGGTGCTGGTCCGCAGGCGTGCAGATGGCTCTGAGCTTCGAGGGAGAATAGTGGAAACTGAGGCATATCTCGGAGGGGAGGACAAAGCCTCTCACTCAGCAGGGGGCAAACGCACCGAGAGGAACACGGCCATGTTCATGAAGCCCGGCACAATCTATGTGTATCCGATCTACGGGATCTACCTCTGCATGAATGTGTCCAGTGAAGGTATTCACTACCCACCAACGGCGCAACGTGCCCTATCCACATTTTTGCAATGTTTGCATATGCAAATATGACGTGAAAAAGGTTTCAGAGAGCCTTTTTCCGTTTCATTGTGTTTAGGTCGACTCTGTATTTATCTAACATTAAAGCAAGTCAGCGGTTTTTGCTCTTCGTTACTGGTTAGTAGAGAGCAAAGGAAGGAAACAAAGCAGAGCCTTGCTGACTGATGCAGATTGTGTGCTGTGTTTATTCAGGGGAGGGTGCTGCCGTGCTGCTGCGCTCTCTGGAGCCCCTGCAGGGCCAGCCTGCGATGAGGGAGCTGAGAGCGGCTCGACGCAAAGAGGGAGCCCGGCAACTGAAGGACAAAGAGCTCTGCAACGGGCCCTCGAAGCTGTGCCAGGCTCTAAATATACTTCGCTGTTTTGACCGGAGAGACTTGGCTTCTGACACTGAGGTGTGGCTAGAGGACGATCAAAACACAAGTCCCCCGAAACCCCAGGAAATAGTTTCAGCTCCGCGCGTCGGTATCGAGTCCCACGGGGAGTGGGCTAAGAAACAGTGGCGCTTTTATCTGCGGGGGCATCCCTGTGTTAGTGTGGTGAACAAAGAGGCAGAGAGACGGTCTCTGTCTGGAAATGAAACGGACGATGTAGATCCATGAAATGTGCAAAAAAAGAACAAAATCAACCTGAGAAAAAAAAAAATAGACTCGAGTGTTTTAAGCTGCTTTTCTATGTGTTCCCTTTTTTAAACTTGGAAATAATAAAGTCTTGTCCATTTTGTCTTGTGGAGGTATGCTACATAATACATTAGAAGGAGAAAAAAATAAAACTTTAAGAGAATGAGAAAGGGAATAAAGTCTGGAAATACTCCCCTCCTCCACCATACTTATTAAAATACTTTTCTGAACCTCATCTTTAAAGTATTAGCAGTTCTGGGACAATCAAAACCAATTTAATAAAATTCCAATCTCAATTTTCAAATGATAAAACTTTATTTCCCAGTTTGTAAGTTTACTTTGAAATGCAGTTTATTGAAGGAAAGTTGTACAGTAAGGTAAAAGGTTAGACCTGACTGAGTTTATAAAAAAAAACAATTATACATACAGTAGTCTGTCTCATATAATTCCATCTGTTTTCCAATAAGCACTCACTCAGGGGAAATGTTCCTCTCAGTGATTTTTTACAGATGTTTTGAAAGCTTCCCATCCAACCTGAGCCTGTGCAAAAACAAGCTGTTTGCTGTTAAGACTCTTCATCTTTTATTTTCGCTCTGCAGCGTTTCCATCTCCACCTTTGGGATGCCTAAAGAGAGGTAGCTGGAGGCCTGGAACGATCAGTGCTCGGTGTGCACTTCTGAAGCCGGCACGGGGCGATTGTGTCAGTCTCCCAGTGCGCCAGTGCTTCCACTTTTCACAGTGAACCCATAAGGCATGTCTGGCATGTATAAAATAATTTAATACTGTAAACAAAGGTTTGGCTCAAAGGTAAAAAATATACTCTATATTTTGTAACTCCTCACACACTAATGCCGTCACGTCAGTCAGCCGCAGAGCCTCCTTGGTCCTGAGCACGTTGCAGATGAACCAGTGGATGGGCAGTCATGCTGTCTACTCCATGGGAGACTGAAAGATAGAAATAATAGGATCTTCGTGGTTCGTCACAATGAGGACGCTGCGGAACTTGTCGAATAGCGTCTTGAGCTGCGATCGCCTCATGTTCTCGTTGTACATGATTTCTTCCAGGTGGTGATGTCCCCGAAAATAGTGCAGCAGCCTAAAAAGCAGTTTGACGCACGATGAAATTATTTTAACAGCAGGAACTTTTTTCTCAGTCAGCTGCAGTTTGTAGACTCTTGCGAAAAGATACAAAGCATTAACTTTGATAGTGAGAATTTAAATGCTCAGTTGAAGTTATCCCAAGCTTGAATCTTTATCAACTAAATGACAACAACTCTGATGTGCAAGATCTGAATAGACACAATCTTCACGGATTAGGGCAAAGTAAGCATTTTCAGTGACTACACTAATATGCAAACAAAACAATGTAAAAGACGGCCCACACTGCAAAAACACAAAATCTAACCGACTATATTTGGTCTAGTTTCTAGTGCAAGGTAAAACTAACTTACAAGTAATTTTTCAGCAAAATACAAGAGCTTGTTTTAAGTAAATAATTTCTGAACATTCATTAAAAAAAGTACCAGTACTGGCACTTAAGTGAAGTAAAATAGTCTGCCCGTAGAACTACTAGTTTCACATCCATATTAAGGAATTATTGACCTAAGATAAGCTCATATTTCTTGCAGAAAAAAATACTTGTAAGTTACTTTTGTCTTATGTCAAGTATACTAAAATAATTGCACTAGAACCTAGCCCAAACGTACTTGCTTGGTAAGAACTTGTGTTTTTGCAGCGTGGCTAAAAAAATTAAATGCTTATAAATTAAAAAAGAAAAAGCCTAATTACCTGGCAAACATCCGCAGATCCTCTGGATTTTGCGCGGCTGGGATGTTCAGTATAACCTGCTTCTCATGCTCCGACAGGCTTGCCAGGAGTGTTTCTGTCATCCTTTTATTCAAAGGAGAGTCTCCGCCGGGCAGCAGCTCAGCGCTGGAATTCTCCATACTGGGACTGGTTAGGGTCATGTCGTCACTGCTGGCTGCAAATATGAAGGAAGTGGTCAATGATCTGTTTGACTTCTTATTTATCCTTGAGAGCAGAGAAGGGAGCGGTGATGTTGACGGTCGGGTCTTACTTGGAGAACCGAAACTGAGAGCGCTCGGGGTGCTGAGACTGCGGCCTCCGACCCGTGCAGCCAGTGGAAGCTCTTCATCCTTGGGTGTAGGCTCATCTTCACTGGGTGGTATTAAAAGGCAAACATAAGTGTGCAGCTGGATGAGCAGACGGCGCTGGAGCATCCACACCACCATCTGGATGAGCTGGGCCTGTAGAGACGCACCAGACCAAAACAAGACACTGAGTTATTGAGGAACTTAGAATAAATGGTGCAGTGGATCGCAGGTAACGTGCTTCAGATTATTTATTTATTATTAATTATATGAGTAAGTATTCTAGTGATTACAAACCAGATTCATTAACTTACAGTAAAATCCAAAAGACGTCTGATTCGACTTACCACTTACCTTCAAATGTGCATCAAAACTATAAAGCTGCTTATATTAGAATATTTCTGCAAATGTATTAATATGTATTTCTCAAGTGTTTATTTATTTTTTTATTTAGAAAACTAATTATACCAACAGTAAAATATTTTTTCTAGCAGTTATCCATCATCTGCACATTATAATAAACGATCGATCGATACCGAGTTTTGAACCTGCAATCAACATAATGGCCAACAGAGGGAGCGTTTCGTGGAGGAAAATGTTACAGTACAGGTTTAAAAATCGTGAAATGACTCATAAGTTTCAATCACGTGTGTTGAGGCAGGAAGGAACAAGTCTAAAGCATAAGAGTGTCAAAAATAACACAAACATCATGAGCTAACAAACAAGTAGCCCATGTCACTAAAGTCATGTCTATTTATTAGTTTTATTAGTCTGCCTTCAGGGGAGGGATGCTTAGTTTAGTTCAGAGATCATGCCAGGCCCTTTTCCCTGTAAATAATCAAAAATATTAATAGACAATTTTAAACCATTGATTTTTTTTAAGCAATTCTTTGTTTGCATCTATGTCATATATTTCAATTTCCATACAAAATGAACAATATTTGAGCAATTTCAGCGATTATCTTACCTCCTGTGCAGGGGCTTCCAGGGGGTTTCTGAATTCGGCCAGTGAGACCGGTAGAGAGAACTTGGCCAACATGGAGGCCAGATCGTGGCCAGAAAACTGCTGAGCGAATTGCTTAGCCAAAGCGGAGTATCTGGTCAGGGAGGAAGTACAAACACTGCTACTTGACACAGTCCCTGTCTGGCTTTGATATGTTTGATCGACTCTTAAGAGAAGATTTCACACACTTACAGAGAGATGTTGGCATGAGGAGACAGCATGTAGACGTTATTCTCACAAAGAGGAAAGATGATGATCGCCTTGCCCCAGTAAACCAAGTGAGCAGCAATTTGGAAGATCTGAGTGGGAAAAAAACGGTAAAAATAATGATAAACTACAAGGTCTGATTACAAACCCTGAACACTGAAAAAGTGATATGAAAAGAGAGAAGAAATGCTTGCATGAATATTTTTGCATTCTGCATATTCACCACTAGATGGCAGTAAGTAGCTAAATATACAACACACACTGGGTGCATTTTTTTATGAAACGCATTTTAGTGGTAACTCACACTAAACACGTGAAGAAGCTTCTTTAAACCCAAAGTATTTCTTTAAAGTTTCAGTTGTGACTTGTTTTTACTTTTTAAAATTCTATTACTGTATATACACTCCATGTGTGCAACTGAACGCACATTATGAGAAATGGCAAAAGAATCGTAGTCTCTAAATTGAAAAAGCATGATATCAGAGCGATGCTGTGCACCTGAAGTAAGGCCAGGTCAGCGTCCTGGGCGAGCTGCTGCAGGTTTTTCACCGCTGAGCAGGTCTTTATCAGGCGCACCATCGCAGGTGAGCAGTCCAGAGGAAGTTGATCCAACAGCGCCTTCTCACTTTCTAACAACAACAGGGCATGATAGGGCCTACAGGGTCATAAAAACCAAATTACTTTTCAAAACTCTCTACAAAATCTTCACTTTGTATTTTACTCCTATTTTACCTTTAAAAAGGCATTAAAATGAGAGGTTATTCAAAACAACAGCAATTTTTAAAGCTGCCTATAGATGGCAGTGTGGCCCACAGAATATATTTCAATCAATTGATGGAGCTTAAAAAAAGTGGGGCGCAAAAATCAACTACACCTGAAAAAGACTAACTTCTCATAAAAACTTTTAAAAATATTTTGAAATGTGTAGTAATTAAAGCACAAAAAGAATTTTCAGCTTTATTTGACAGAGCAATTTTCCTGTGTAATTTATAACAAATTAAGTTAGTTTGTGTGCATTGATAGTAACATTAAATATCGTTTCTAATACAGAACAGGGTGTATAAGATATTAAATTTACCTTATGGCCTTCAGACTGCGCTCTAGTGCCTCTGGGGGGATGTAGTTCCCACCGACCCTGTGGATCTTATGAGGCAAGCAGAAGCTGACCTCCAGCCAGTTGTTGATATGCAGTCGTACCACACCTGTTGTACAGAGGCTGAAAAATCGTGAATATTATAATTAACTTGATGAAAAAGTGGATTTGCTCAACACTTTGAGAAAGGTAACAAAGCAGATGAATTTATTTAGCTTCCCACCTGTCGTAGGCCTCCTTTAAGTCCCTGGCTAGTTTACATTTTGGAAGAATTTGTCTAAATGGAGACTGCGGGGTTCCATCTGCTGACATCAGCAGAGAGGAAACACAGTTATAACAATGAGGCATGGAATAATAATAATAAAAAAAATAAAATAATTATAATTCAAAATTGGAAAGTTTGATTGAGACAGAGCTTTAGAGAAGGTGTGAATAGTGAGAGAATATCTCACTCTCCGTCGTAGTTGTGATCTCGTCTTGCACGGAAAGCATCAGCTTGGCTTCTCTGGTCAGGTACTGGCAGCGGCGCTCCTCATGCTGAAGGGCTATGGCGATGCGCCGAGACAGGTTGTGCATGCAGCTGATCACTGACGGATCGGCGTTTGCCTGGAGATGCAAACAGACAAGCAGAACATGTCCTTTTTATGTTTGACGTTTTAACTAATTACATCCAATTTCTCTTTTGTGTTGCTCATGTGACTGGAAAACATTTTCAGATTGAAAGGCCACTGAAAGTAGAAAAACAATACACGTTTAAAAAAAAGGAAAAAAGAAGAATTTCTAGAATTATAAAGTACTTTTGCTTCTTTTTTAAGTGTGTTTACAGCACAGTAAAGTAAGCTGCAGAGCAAGTATTATGGGCAAAGCATGACAGAGCAACTTTTCGCCTCTTCTGAGCCTTCCTGGAACTTGCAGAGAATCATGACTCAGCATGGGCTGGAACCGGGCTGGGCCTTGCTGAGCAGCATGATTAAGCAGAACAAACCGCCCTCTCCTCCCACAGTTCTCATGCTGTCACTGATAACTGAGCGTTATCAAACACACACAACCCCTCCCGTTCAAGGAATACCGATTAAAAGAAAACTAACTTTAAACGTCCCACCCACAGTCAGCTAAAATATATTTTTAAAAAGACTTGGTAAAACGAAGAGCATGAAAAGCCATATTATTACTTTCAATTTTCAACACAATATATTTCATATCGAAATATTTTATTAAAGATTTCCTTACCCTTAGGGCAAAAACAACATTAAACAAGATCATCGTAGGCATTTCTCTCTTAGGCGAGGGATCTGTTTTGGAAACCTGAAATGACAAAAAGTCATGTCTCTAGAAAGTCTATAAAATTAAGCTTTTCCAAAAAAAAAAAATGCATCTATTTTTTTTGTTAAAATTTAACAAAAAAATTTTAACTAAGGACACAAGAGCAACTTTTAAATATTATTAATAATATTATTATTACAAATAAATACAATTTTCTTTAACCAAATTTATGTTTACATTTACTGAATAGCTTGTCTCAAAAAAGAAAAAAAAAGACATAAGATAGAAAAAGATGCTATGATATCAAATACATATTTTTTTATTTTCAAAAGAAGAAGAATATGTAGAAGCCCAGTTTGCAAATATACAAAGATGGGTATAGACAAACAGAAACATTTGTGAAAAAAATTGCCGGATTTTTTATAATAGTGAAAACATTTTCTTTCTGTTAACAAAACATATCTGAAAAAAGCCCGCCTCAGACGTAGAAAAAAGTGAACTAAAACCCTAGTTCAATTCAAGGGATTATTTTATCACATTAAAGTGCATCAGAAGCTCTTCCAGTTGTTTCCAGATGCCAAAGACTACAAAACGCTATCAAGAGCTCCAAATGTATCAAACACAGAGAAATCATGATAATTTCTGCATATAGGAGAGCTTTGTGCTGCTCAGTTTGCTTTTGCCTCGTCATCATTGCCAGAAAAATAGTAAAGATCTCAACAACACAGGCTGTTCAAAAAAGTACGGTAGCGGGAGATGATCTCTGATCTCTGGGCATTAGAAAACAAACCACACTGTGGTATGAGAGCTGAAGTAGAATTTTCAACTCTGTGAAACATAGACCTTGAAATTAGCACATACATTAAATGTTAATAATGGCAGTGAAGATGGCTAAATCCAAGAAAACTTTAATTTTCTCAATTAAAGTTTAACCCTAATTCAACTCTAATTCAGAATTCTCAATTAAAGTGTGAAAACCTTGATTCTTTGCTTCACCGACTCTATTTTTTCCTACCTGGATGAGGGGAGAATGCTGCAGAAGAGTCGGGTGACCCACAAATCGAACATTGTCTATCTTGAGTTCAAACTTCTTTCCACACATATCGTTCTTGGTGGCCAGGATGGTGGCCAGGATGCTGTCAGAAAACCTCGAGGGAAGAGAAATAAACTCAGTGAAAAACCTCGCAAACTGGGAGCAGCTCAGACGAGTGAAAAAAGCTCAGATTATCTGGCTATAATCCTCTTATTCCTGTTTATAGGATGGATCTGACTTAAAATAATTCAATAATAATAATAGTAAAATCTTATTTGGCTACTGTGAGGTAAGGAAAAGAAGAAGAGGTTTCCCTGCGGAAAATAGTGAATGGTACATGAATGAGAAATGTGACAAACTCATGCTGGTTTGACTGATGTAACTCATGCTGCAGTCAAAGGGGATACAAATTAAGGTGTTAACTTCCAGAAAAAAAAAATTAAACACAATATGGACCTTTTCCACCACCATCATTTTAAAAAGCAATGAAAAGTATTATTCAAACTGCTGTAACTGATTTGAATTTCATCCTTATTTGCTAAGTCTACATGCTCTGAATTATCAGCGTACATTTAGACCGATGATTTTAATGCAAGCATGATTCATCTTCTGTACATCATTAAAAAGGAACGGTACAGAGATCGGGATTGGAGATTGATACAGGGCACAAAAACAGAAAAGATGGGGTGAAATAAAAGGACAGGGGAGGAGGTGATCTAGGGGAAGGAGAGGTGGTTCAGAATGTTTCGGTCTTACCCTGCTACCAACTGTTCGTCAGTTAGAGGACATTGCTCCCTGAAATGGGATTTGGGCCCCCAAAAAAGAAGAACAAAAAAAAAGCAAACAAAAGGAAAGATGCAACACACAGTTGGGCTAAATGCAGAAAATGGACATTAAAACAACCCCAAAAAACATGTGACACAGTGATGTAAACATGCTGCTCTGCATGTTGAGTCAAGTACATCTCACATACATAGTAATTGGTATGCTAGTAGTGGACATTGCACTTGATATGGTGAATTTACAATATCAAATGATGATCAAATTTATGCTATTGCAGTTACTGTTGAATTTTTTTCCACATCAATATGTTTCTCACTCATCTTCACTCTTTCCCATCATCATCCATAAAATCTCCATTGTTTTAGGGCATCAATACCAGTGAAGTATCCCCCCCCCCCCCACCCAATGTCCAAATACATTATCAGCATGCAGAGTCTGAATGCCTTGCACTTGAAATATAACAGCAAACCAAATATTGTATCTAGCCAATCCTGTGCAATTGTACACACTGACACTTCAATGTCAACTCTGATTATATATATTGTTCAGCTTTAAACTGAAGGACAGAAATGAAGATATTCATCTTCCTGCCCATTAAAGGGTCTCTTATCTAATCATCTACTATCTATTGAAAGAGTCTCAAGTACAGATATTAGTTACCTACTAGAAAATATGTTATGTGGACGGTTATGCCTGTAGTTTACAACTATATCTTCACAGACTGAGCTGTTTGATATTTATTAAGGTGTTAAAACCAACAAAAATGACAAGCTGATGTCACCGTCTGTAAGGTGACAGCACAATAAAAATGAATAAAACAGACACTATAAAGATTCATGGGTTGGGTCCTGTGACTAGCAGGCAAGGTCAAACAACAGCTGAAAATGTAACATTTAGACTCATGAAGTGATGAAATTACATTTTCAATATTACATTTTCAGATTATCATGCACAAAATGTTTATTGTTGTGTGTTGCCTTTTTGAAGAAGAAAATGAAGAACAAACAATTTACCTTGAATCACCATCCGGATCTTCCAGAACATCCCCTGTGGTGTTCAGTGCATATGGATTACGCTGTTTTGCTGAAGACATTAAAGTATACAAGTAAAAAAAAAAAAATAAATAAAAATTTTTTTTTTCCCTTTTTATAAGATAAAGGATAATTGCAGAACAATGAATTAAATAATGTAGCATTAACATCCTAGAAATATGTCAAATAAGCTTTACAATTAATTTACCAAATCCCAGACTATTGCTATAAATATATCACAAAAATGTAAATAAAGATTTTTAGCAACATTTCCAACTGAGATGGCTCAATAAAATAACACAGTGTATCAGGATGCTGCCCTGCCATAGAAAAACCTAGACACACCTCATGACTCAATAACTTGCATAATCATCTTTTTTCATTGTCTGTATGATTTTATCTGGAGGAATTTTGAGGTTCTCTTCTTTGCATTGTTTTAGTTTATTATATTTTGTGGGGGTGTTTCATTCTGCACCAGTCTTATATCATTAAGACACCACAACAATTCAATATCTTCCAGGTCTGGACGATCACAACATTCAGGTTCAAGTTTCCTTTTGTATTTGAGATTATTGGTCTATGAGTGAAGCTGTCAGATTATCTCACATCTGACTTTACCATATACAAAGGAGTAATGGTTGAATCAATGGAATCTGAATTGAATTAAACATCAGACAAGCTAGACTGCACAGTTGCTTTACAACAGAAGAGTCGTGGGCTCAACTACAAGACATATACTACCAGTAGTGTACAACTGCAAATCGATAAACATGACAGTCATTGTTTGAGTTTATGTCAATGCACAATCCTACCTGAGAGAGAAGACGGACAATCAGCTGCTCTTTGAAAAGGATACCGAAATAGAAGTTTGTTCCCTCTACTCCCAGAACTAACCAGGATGACGCTTATAGGACTGGTTTTATCCCCGCTTTTATGTCTGTTGTTTTGTGACTGACTGTATAGGGAGTTTCTGACATCTGGTGACTCGGCCGAAGGGCTTAGCATCATGTTAGCATTCTAAAAGTGTCCGCTAGCTTGATTTAGCTATAGCTCCTATCACCGTTAATGTGTGCAATAAAGAAACAAAGGTAACAACACTTTACAATTTACTTAGAAGCCTACATAAAATTGCGCAAGTATCTTCTAAAGATGTTGTTGACATTGTTGTGTGTTGCCTTGAGAAATGCCCGGCTGGAAACATTAACTCGGTTTTAAGTTCCAACCTGCTTCTAATAGTGCAGCATACTTCTTATGTCTGCTGACGAAATTCTTAAAAAAAACAATATTTGAGAGACAAAATTAAAACTAAAATAATACCAATACAAAAAATAAATAAAGAATTTTAATACGGAGATGTCATGTTATGAGCGGTACAGTATAGGAAACACTGCTGACTTGACAGTTGGGACCTTTTACATAAAGAGAAAGTCACCTTCATTGGCATAGTTAGCTGTTCACGTTTTTAAATTTAATTAGTTTAAACAATAACGTTTTCAATAATATTCAAATTCATTCAATTTTATCTGGATTTTAATTAGGTAATGGCGGGATCAGTGTTTCCGCTAGATGGCGCTTTTCCCAGATATCGTTTATTTCTAACTTTTCCAACAAGTAGAGATTGTCGATGAGTAAAGACTATCTAGAAAATTATTACTTAAACGGAAAGATTAATTATACTGTATCTGCAAAATAGGTCAAGAGCCATATACTATTTTGAAAATGTACTTTGACATTTTGATATTTGTTATGTGACGTATGTAATGCTTTGTTTTAGCACTCATGTTGACCTGCAGGATTTTTGGAGGATTATCGTTAATTTCAGTTTGCCACGCCTTTTTACATCAAACGACCAAGTCTGTGTTCTGTAGTTTTTATAGCTCAATTTACTAAAAATGTTAAATTATCATTGAATAAAATATATTTCCTTGATCATGTGAAGAAATTATATAGATATATTTAACCCCTTGCACTTTCTCAGACTGATATGTGTTTTAGCAAGTAACTTGAGTAGCACAAGCATATTCCTTCATTTTCTTTCATAAAATGTGTGGTCAATTAATTGGGGCAGACTTCCAAAGATAATTCTTTTCTATTGAATCTGCATATATACTTCAACGGAAAAAAATATTTAAAAAAATCAACAGACTGCAAAGCAGCTAAATAAAATTGAAAGCTACTTTAAACAAGCAATATTGAACAGAACCATAGACTTTGATTTTCAGTTTTTATTTGGAGTTTGCAACAGCTTCCAACCAGCAAATGGTGCATTTTAGAAACTTTACAAAAACGGTTCCATGTTAAAGCGTGCTTTATTTTTGCTTAGTGGTATTGTCTTCCCAGGGCGGAGACCACCACAGCCAGGAACTTCTGCCAGGCCTCCTGGAAACCAGGTGTGAAGACACTGGGGCCAAATTTGGCAGCCACAACCACTGAGATGCATTCAGCAAGAGTCTGAAATGAAAAAAAGTATTGCAAGGATGTTATTACCATTTAGATAAAAACATTAAAACTTGTTTTTCACCAAAGGAGCTTTGATAAAAAACTCAATGACGAGTGAGTTTACAACAACCGTACCCTGAAGTTGTCGGGATCCACATGCAGCTTCTCAGAGTGCATGACGCTCAGTTTGGCATAGGCGTTCTTGATGTTGTCCATGTTCTTCACTGCAGTTTCCAGTCCACTCATCACAGTTTTCCCATGCTTAGCCACTTTGGCATTTCCGACAATGGCAGCGTAGGTGGACAGGTTTCCGAAGGATCCAAAATGCCTCTGAGTCCAGGGATACACAACCAGAAGCCTGGTTCGAGAGACAAATTTCAAAGGTTAATACTGAATTAAAACATGTGAAACTGAATTCAGTGGCCTGGGTATGCTACCAGCTGATTTGAAGAATGTGTTAAACCTGAAGAAGGAGATGGATAAATAAATGAACATTTTATGAAGGGTCACCTGATCAGAGCTTGGGGTCCAATCTCACCCACGTCAATTTGTCCCCACAGAGTTGTGATGGCCTGACGCTCAGCATCTGTCCACTCGACCATGGTGATGAGCTAAATTTGTCTTTATGCCACAGAAAATGATTTAAATGCCTCAGGACACAACCCTTTTGAGAATGATAGTCTTAGAGCTTTTTATTAATTTCCCAGTGCCACTCCTCTCTGTTTAGGAGGCATCTGATTGGACAAAAGTCTGTGCCATGTTGGGTTATACCCTTAACAATGTCGATATGATCATCGGCGGGCTTTCTGGAAAAGGTTGATAAGAAGAAAATAAACATAAATGTTTTATATAATTATGGGTGACATTTTATGCAATGTTTTGTTGTTGTTGTTTTGTTTTCTGTGTTGCTGCTCTTTTAATAACATTCAAACAAGAAACATAACTAAATCTAATGAAAGAGTACAGATTCCATTGATGTTTCTTTGGTTACTGTATGTTGTACAACTGTGCAGAACAATATTTTAGCTTAAGAAGCTTGACATTGTGTATGTTCTGGGTAATTCTAACTATAAAATATTTTGGAAATTATGTCAGTGGCTACATGGAAAAAGAAATGCTAATAACAAATAGCATGCTTTCCTCGTCATCTATGTACAGAACAGAAAGAATGAGACATCAAAAGTTTATCAATGAAACAACTTGCTCCAATGAAAGTGATAAGATGGTCTCTTCACCGCCGCTCTGAGGGTTCAGTAGTTTTGATGGGTTGGTTATCATTTAATTCAGATGACCGCACCCATTTATATCAAACCATGCACTTTTAGAGACGCCGTATTAATCAGCAATAGCGTTTCTAACACTCGTAGGGATGTCACTGAGTAAATAACTCACCGCTACCCAATAAACTGTAGAGCCCTTAATGTCAAAAGGTAAAAGTAACCTGTAAAGGTATATCTTTCAGCTGTATGAGGAGGCCCTCTGAACTTTCATATGGGTTTCATACACATACATATAAGTTATTTCTATTACTGGACAGAAATGACTGATATAGACCATATTCTTCCTTGCATGTCTTTAATCAACCCATCACTGATTTTGGAATTTTGCTGAATTGCATTTCTACTAAATCCAACAAAAGACAAGTAGACAAGTCGTTGACAAAAACTCATAAATTGTTCCCACAAAGGGGCCTGGAAGCTGTTACATTCACTTTCTCTCCAAATATATATGTTTTTACATTGCGTAGATAAAAGAAGAGCAGCTAGAAAGGAATGCTGCTACCTGAAATCTAGAATAAAAATGGCAAAGTCTCTAGAATAGATGACAGAATTGTTATTTCACACTGATATTGGTTGTTCAAAAAGTTGGACATTTCACCTGTTACTATGAAGACAAGTAAAACCTTCATCTGCTGTTTTAAAAATGTGTTATAAGCAAAATATATGATTTATCTAGAGTGGGTAACATTTCCTGGTGTTGATCAAACACATTTAACATGGTTGAATATCAAATGTGTTTGTTTCTTTTTTTTCCTCTAATGAATGAAACCAATTCATTAAATGCAGTTATGCCTGTCTTACTTTTCTTCAATTGATTCTCTAAATATCTTTAGAATACCTTCAAATTATATGAATAACGTCTATTGGGACAGTCCTCGTAATATGCAACATTTCATCTATGTGGACTTGTATTTTTCCTTGGATGTGAATTTGAAAAATTAAAATAAAAAAATGCACTTTTTTAAACTGAAATAAAATATTGACAGACATGTGGTCAAAGTCAGGGAGTGGTTATCTTTTATCTCAAGAATTATAGAAACTTCTGGTAATTTCTGCCAAAGAGGAGGGGTCTGCATTTGATAGAGGGCGTGGTGCATTTTGGCTTGATATAAAACAAAGACAGTTATAAGTCGCCACTAACAGCAATTTCGTAGCAGAGTTTCTTTTCTTTCAACTTGGAAACTAGAAAGGCAGAAATGAGTCTCTCTGGAAAGGACAAGTCCGTGGTGAAGGCTTTCTGGGACAAAGTGTCCCCTAAAGCTGCCGAGATGGGAGGCGAGGCCCTCGGCAGGTGGGTTTTCTCTCTTATTGTCGATTTTGTTGTATTTTTCAACCATGTATGGTTAAATGTTTTATTCTTTAATCCGGATTAACTTAATCTCGTGTGTATTTTCTAGGATGCTGATCTCATACCCGCAAACCAAGACCTACTTTTCACACTGGTCTGATCTGAGCCCAGAGTCTGCACAGGTGAAGAAGCATGGAGCCACCATCATGGGAGCTATTGGGGACGCCGTCGGAAAGATCGATGACTTGTCTGGTGCCTTGTCCAAGCTCAGCGAGCTGCATGCCTTCAAGCTCCGAGTGGACCCTGCTAACTTCAGGGTGGGTAAAAGTTGTTAAGTTAAAAGTTAAAGCAACGTCAACATTTAAAAAGCTTCACGGACAATCGTAAAATGCCAACATTAACGTGTTGTTTGTTCCTCATGCAATAGATCCTCGCTCACAACATCATCCTGGTGCTGGCCTTGTACTTCCCTGCTGACTTCACCCCTGAGGTCCATGTCTCCGTTGACAAGTTCCTGCAGAACCTGGCCTTGGCTCTGTCTGAGAAGTACCGCTAAGATCCAGCCTCTCGGAGGGGGGATCGACTGCACAAAAAAAAACTGCATGTCATCCAAAAGAAAAATTCAACAACACCTTTGAGTTCAAAAGGTTGGCTGAATAAATTAAAGATACAATAATTGTCCACAAAAGCTGTGTCTTTTTTTTGTCTTTTGCACCTCACTTCTAAAAGCAATGGTTTCCTAATCTTCACACAAAAGAGTAAAATAGTAATTATGTCAAGTTGTGGAAATAAGAAATTAAACACTGAGAACAAACAATGTAAATTTAAACTAAATAAAGTCAAAGAACTGGTGAGACATATATATATTTCATTTATATATATATATATATATATATATATATATATATATATATATATATATATATATATATATATTTTCAGGCTATAAATGTGCTATCTGATGTCTACAACCAAATATTTTGTCATGAAAATAAAACAATTTATAACATTAAGTTAATATGGCGTTGGACTGTGTCCGTGTTTATTGTAAAATGATAATAAGCGCCGTAGCGAGTGCTTCTGCCAAGACGATTGCAGATGAGGATCACTAAACAACTCGCATTGCTGTTGACAGCTGGCTGTTATTCAGCGAGCTGTATTGGTAAAACCGTACAAAAAAAACCCGTTTGTGTGGTTCAAGATTAAAACCTATAAGTACACACTCTACAATCTTTCTTTTCTTTTCTTGAAATTGATGTTGATCTTTACAGTAACGTTAACACAAACCAGACAAGTGCTGGCTTCCACATTTAGTTGCTACTTCACTTACACTTTCCCTTTTCATGGCACCTTGTGCTGCTTATCTGCTTACTAAGCACCACAGAGTCAGGAGTCAGTCAGTGAAACTAAGGGGCTGCCCAAGTTCTCTCAAACATCAACAGTAGCTCCCAGGCTACATGCTACATGCTACATATATATATATATATATATATATATATCATATATATCAGTGTTGCTTCCTAAGTGGACAGTTTGATTTCACAGAAGTTTGATTTACTTGGAGTTATATTGTGTTGTTTAAGTGTTCCCTTTATTTTTTTGAGCAGTATATATATGTGTGTAAATTCCCTTCTCACCCTCCCCGGGTGGTCTCTTTCATCCTCTGAGCTCGGGTCCTCTATCAGAGGCCTGGGAGCTTGAGGGTTCTGCGCAGTGTCTTGGGGGGTGACTGCCCCGAGGGCCCCGATGACCACAAGCACCACTGTTGTCTTCACCTTTTATATATATATATATATATATAAACATTCTTTGGATGCCATGTCTAGTGACAACTGCATGTCAGAGAATTTAAAAATCCAAAATTATGCAAAGGGATGCAGCTAAAACCTAGTTGTGCATGTCTAATTTTAAAATACTGTGAATCCAAAGGTGTATTTTGTTTTCTAAAATCTTAAGACAACAACAACATTCACAACTGGATTGGCTTTGAGAAACTAGAAAAACACTACCAGGTGTTGTTACACTAAGGTTGTTTAAGTTAAGTTAAGTTAAGTTAAGTTAAGTTAAGTTAAGTTAAGTTAAGTTAAGATAAGTTTTCTTAGACTCTTTTCTTCTTCTCTTTGTGTTATGAATGTGCTTGTTTTATATGGACATGATGCATACATCTATATCTAATGGACAAACATGTCTTGCATTCAGTCTGCAACCTATAAAAGATATTTTAACTTAAATGTTAAACTTTACTAATATGATTATGAATTTCATTTCTGATGCAAAGCCCCTGAAAAAATAAGCTTCTAATAAGTAGATAATACATTGGTTTAATGAAATACAATGTGGTCAGAGCTTTACAATTAAAATATGCAACAAGTTAGAAAGTCTGGAAACTGTGCTGTTAGACAAATAAAAGAAACTAAAGATTTGAACTATATTTTCCAAAAGCATCAAGTGTCCATAGGCAACGCATTACAGGTAACAGCACAGATAGATGAGGTTCAAGCTGCAGAGACAATGTAAAATGTACACTTCTTGCCCCAACCTCAGGGTTTGCAAATCCAGAAATCAACTTTTATTTGACACCCTGTCAAACTCCACTTGTCTGATAACTATGGGAGGAGAGGAGACTGGACAAAAGGAGCACATCTAAATACCACAAAATAAATAAATAACACAACAAAATCATTAAATGCACAGACTTTGAGCATGTCTTCATCCAGGACATCTCCTTCAAGATTGATTATGAGTCTACCACAGCTTATTAACTGAAAAACTGAACTTGTCTTTAGAAGTACGCTTGTCAATCCAAAGCAAATCAGTCAGAATAAACGTAAATGATAAATAAAGTTAAGAAAAAAAAGAGAGTTAATTCTTCAAAACAGTTTAATAGAACTAAGTTACTAAACTCTTTCTAAAAGTCAATTATGTTGTGCTCTTGCAGTATGCAATGTAAAGACTGAGGATAATTACGGATGTAATGGGGAGTTTTTTTCTAGGTGATAAAAAAATAGACTGGTCTAGAGAACAGACAAACTTGGACATAATAAAATCATTTTTTTACAGTCTGGAACATAAATGAACAAAGAAACAAATAAAAACTTAACTTCATACATCCAAACTTGAGTTGAACTTGTCATCCAGTTAGATTGGACGATAAGATTTTTACGAAGTGTGGCTTTACATGTGAAAGTAATTCAGTATAAAATACACGTCTTTTCTTTTTAAATATATTCAGAGGTTTTTGTAAGTTTACATTGTAGTCAAAAACAGTTGTTATTCAAGATGGAAAGACAAATCTGAATGTGTGAAAACTTATCATGATCACCAACCGTCCTGCAGTTTAAGCAATCTTTGCCTTTTAGTTAATATTCCCAAGAGTTGTGCACAGCCTGCGTTAGCAGACCAGCGCAAAGAATTAAACATTTACAGAATAAAATGTTGACAATTTGTAGTTTTCTCCCACACACAGGAACAGACAAAACTAACATTACCTTTCTTGGATGAATTCTCTTCTCATTTGTATGTGGCAACTCTTTAAGACTTTTAGGTTGTTCATACATGCATTTAAATACCTTAAATTATCCTAAAGTTTATTTTACTACTAATGTCAGTCAAAAATAACAAACGGACATTCGTGATTATGTGCCATGAGAAAGAAATTGAAAGAGAAAGATGGTTTTTTTTCTTAAAAATTATTCTTTTATTTATTCATTCAGTTTTGTAAGACACAAGGCTCTAGTAGTACTGCTTCCTCAGAGAGGCCACCACCACGGCCAAGAACTTCTGGAAAGCTCCCTGAACCTCAGGGGTGAAGGCTGCCCCCATCTGACCGGCTACAACAATGGTCAGGCAGTCTCCCAGGAGCTGCAACAGAACACAGCAAGGGTCAGAAAGCAGCAACGACATTAACACCCGTGGTGTAAAGACAAAAAGAAAACAGCTTTACGTTGAAGTTGTCGGGGTCCACTTGTAGTTTCTCAGAGTGCAGCACGCTCAGGTCCTTGTATGTGGTCTTAATGTCGTCCATGTTCTTCACAGCTTTCTCCAGACCTGCCATGATGACCTTCCCGTGAGCCGCCACTTTGGGGTTTGTTGTTATGGCCGCGGCGTTGTAGAGGTTTCCAAAGCTGCCAAAGTACCTCTGAGTCCAGGGGTAGACAATCAGACACCTGAAGAGACATACATTTGAAACATTTTGTTTGCAGATATTTCCCCCCCCCCCCCTTTTTTTTTTAATTCAGAAACATGAAGATGCAGCAAAGTCTCACCTGGATAAAGCTGCAGAACCAACGACATCATAACTGATCTTGGAGAAGATGTCCTGGATGGTGGCACGCTCGAAGTCTGACCATTTGACCATTTTGGAGTTTTTGTTTGCTCGCTCCCTTTGTCTGGTGTGGGTCAGCAGGCCCAGGAGATCCACCTTATAAACATCCAGCTGTGCTCCTCCCACAGTTATCAGATGGGAGGAGTTTTAGAGGAGCTTCTTGATACATCGATTTTAAGAACTGATGGGAAAACACCAAATAAAGCAAATAGTGCACAATGATCAAAAAAAGGTCTTTGATCATTACAATTATTTTATGACTGAAGCAACACTGTTTTATCTGGGACTGAGGACGAGATCAGTCATTGTTTCAGGGTAACTAACTAACTAACTAACTAACTAACTAACTAACTAACTAACTAACTGAATGCCTCTGATCTGTTTCTAATGGAGATTAAACAATCCTGCCATGCAATTTTCTGTAATAATTTCACTGCATCACCATCTGCTTGAATTTGCATGCAGTTATTGCATGTTTCAAGGCATTTGTTACCCAGTATAATTAAGAGCAATTCATAAAATAGATAATTAAACAAGCATGATAATGAAAGAGTATAAAAAATAAATAATTAAACAAATGAATTCACGATCAGATTAAACAAGTGTTGGTTTGAGAGACAAACAGTAAATAAATAAGTCATTAAAGAGGCATTGTCATGATCTTGAAACATGGGGTTGCTCAGTCCAGCTCCAAAATAGCTTAGTTTTTAAATGTTAGCTAATACGTAATTTAAAATGAAAATAGTATAAAATATGCCACAATTAACCCAGATCAGCTTTCAAGTTTCACAACTAAGTTCAGCATATGTTATGGTGCTCTGCTTCCACCTATTCCATACAGACTTTCCATAACTTGAGGTTTTTGTTGAAGTGGACGGAAACAAATCACCTTGTTCTTAAATAAAAGTGTCATTCTAATTTTAGTTTGGGGGTTTATTGCATCTTTCGCTTCCCCCCACGATACCCTCAACAAGAAATGTATTTTTAAATGTCCTCTTTAGTGAAATTTAGACCAGAATAGAAACAACCCTGATCGTCCTGCAAAGGGGAAATTCAGGTGTAAAAGCAGCATCAGATCTGAGTTCAGAGAAAAAGTTCTAGAAGTTTTTAAATAATGAAAAACAGGATGAACAACCAACAATAATGTAATACTAGTAATAATATTATAACATAAAAGATACTGTGCAGTTATTAGAAATAGGAATGTCGGACCAAGGGGTATGCAACTGAGTTTGAGTACTTTTTTAAAAAATGTAGCAAAGAATCTGGTCATAAAGCTCTGGAAGCCCCGGTCTAAATACGCCTAGACAGGGTCATGAATATATAAAATGTGAAAATATCCATTATTTGCAGATTTTATTGCCCATGTTTTATTGCCTTGTTTAGACACATTTCACTCTTTCCATTTATGGAGGAATAATCAATAAAAAAAATGATTAGCTGACATCTAACAGAGCAAATTTATGAAGTATATGAGTAGACATATTCTTAAATATCTTAATTATTTGTATTTTGTTTTGCTGATACTGTTTGTGAACAACTCATAAGAATAAAAGTTGTATAAAACTACATTCTTTATGTTGATAAATTTAACTTCTATTATCTGCAGGCCAATTTTCTTGTTATTTGTGTAGTCACCCATTTGTAACTTGTGGTGTTTGATTCTTGCCTGGGTCCTCGGAGTGACCGTTACAGTTCGGTTTTGTGCTTATCTCGTATCTCGGCTGGAACAACTCTGGGTGCAGATAATCTCAGAGGTGACCAGGGTGTGTCCCTGTCCTCTTCCGTCTATAAAACCTCCTGTTCTTGTGCTGAAACTCCACATTCAAACTTAGCCGTCAGACAAGATGAGTCTCTCTGCGAAGGACAAGGCAACAGTGAAGGCCTTCTGGGCCAAGATCTCTTCCAATGGCGAGGCCATCGGCGCAGATGCTCTGTCCAGGTAAACATGGCTCTGAAAGAAGAAGCAGCAGCTACAAATATTGCATGTGTTCAAAGTGTTTGTTTTGTACAGGATGCTGGTGGTTTACCCACAGACCAAGACCTACTTCTCCCACTGGAAGGACATGAGTCCCGGCTCTGCTCCAGTGAAGAAGCATGGAGCCACGGTGATGGCTGGAGTAGCTGACGCTGTGGCCAAAATCGACAATCTGACCTCAGGTCTCCTGAGCCTGAGCGAGCTGCATGCCTTCACTCTGAGAGTGGACCCTGCCAACTTTAAGGTAAAGAGAAGTTTGTTTACTGCGCGTCAAACTTTGCACAAAAAGCAAGATTTTTACAGTTGGTTTTTCTCCTCAGATTCTTGCCCACAACATCCTTGTGGTTTTGGCCATCATGTTCCCCACCGACTTCACTCCTGAGGTCCATGTGGCCATGGACAAGTTCCTGGCTGCCGTGGCCCGTGCACTGTCCGAGAAGTACAGATGAACAGCTAATAAAGCAGGAAGCGACAGACAACGTGGACACCTTGTTTTGTCTGTTTTCAACCTTAATAAAATAAATAAATAAATAAGTAAAAATCTGAGTTAAATTGTCGCTTGTTGTTTGTGTTGTTTCCAATAGGGAACTTTTTTTTCACAAAGACTTCAAACTATGGTTTATGTGGTGAAAAGTCTAACAGATGTAGCCATATGTTTCCATGACTGAGCTGTGCAGTATCTTCATACAAAAGTGATTTGGAAAATAATGCATTCTGATGAACCTATTAAATATTTTTTATTTGTTTATATTTCTGTACATAGCTTAATGCACACTAAACTTCATCTTCAGTCAAATTTGGTAAAATAATAGGGCCTCAACTTGGATATTACATGTCAAGTCTTTGGTGAAAAAAATCTAAAAGTCTAAAGACAGAAAGGACAGAAGCTCACCAGCTATTTAGGTTCACATGCAAAAACTTTCGGTGGACACAGTTTGGCAAATGTAGTCACTGCAGTCAACTACGCTGAAGTCATAAAACGCTCTTGAAAAATCCCTGGTCATGATTTGAGAAATTACGTGACCGAATAGGCAAATCAAGCTTTACTGACGCTAATGAGTCTCCCCGTTAATTTCGGCACTTTAGAGTCGGAGCATAAACAGTCAGAATGTTTGTTTTCAGGCTTAGTAAGAGTAAGCAAAATGTTCAAAGAATAAACAAGAAAACCCTTATTGTTAGAGGAAAAGCTGATATGAGCTCAGCATGACCAGTTTCAAGTTATCCTCTCATTTAGTCAGTAAATCAGGTCGACTTTGAAAGCAAACTTTAACAGCTGCGCCCTGATCTCTGGACACAGAGAGAAAAAAATCAAAGTGGTAGAAACGTAGCATATCCCGATTACTACACCAATATGGAAAATACAAAATAGTGAGATTTTATTTTAGGCATTCCACACGACCACTATACACCACACAGTAATACACCACTGTGTGTGCAAATGAAACCGAGAGCTGGGGATTTAGGAAGCTTTACTTTTTGTATAAAATAACCCTTTTCCAAATCCAGTCAAGGTAGAGTAGATGGATACAGCACAAACAGTTAGCATGCAGGAGTTTTGAAGTTCTGGAAAAAAAAAAAAAAAACAGTTACGGTCACCAAAGATAATTTCATGAATTTATTCGCTTACAGCTTCTGGTGGGAACAAGTTAGTTTTTTAAAGCATTTCCTTCATCTGAACTAATTGCTGGATCCTGAACACAATGTCAAAATGGACCCAGTTGGCCAGTGACATGTCTTAAAAATTGTATTGTGTGAATCTTATTCATACTATTGTCTGAGCTATTACCTTTGAGTCTACTTGTACTAATGATTTGCCTTGAAATTATTAAGTTATTGTACTGAACTGAATTGAACTGAATAACTATTTCCTTTAATATTGTAATTAGCTTTACGTGGGTAAAAATGTGTAATAATAACATAAAAAAAAATACTCCAGCTTCTGAAAATTAGAAGGAATAATTTGTGGTCAATAAAATTAACTCAGCATAGGCCAAATATGCAATATCAATATCACTTATAAGGTGTGTTGATCAGCACATCGTGAAGGTGCAGACAGATTTGTTAACTTCTAAGTTGACATGAGGCTAAAGTGAAACTCATATGTGACTTGAAAAAGACAGATTAATTAAAACAACCACTTAAAATTGTATTAATTACTTTATTCAAACTGAAGGACAGAGAACATAAAGGCAGCATGTCTTCCGTTCAGCCTTTTTGTTCCAGTGTGAATTTCATCTGTACTTCTTGGACAGAGCCAGAGCCACAGCGGACAGGAACTTGTCCATGGCCACGTGGACCTCGGGGGTGAAGTCTCTGGGGAACATGATGGCCAAAACCACATGTTGGATGTTGTGGGAGAGAGCAGATAAATATAAGTCCAGCTGCAACGTACATGAACACAGCCGATCAAAAAATATGCTTCAAGAGCTCTGCTGAAGTAGAACATGCAGTACCTTAAAGTTTGCCGGGTCCACTTTCAGAGTGAAGGCATGCAGCTCACTGAGGCTGAGCAGACCTGTGGTCAGGTTATCGATTTTAGCCACAGCGTCAGCTACTCCACCCATCACTGTGGCTCTGTGCTTCTTCACCAGAGCAGAGCCGGGACTCAGGTCCTTCCAGTGGGAGAAGTAGGTCTTGGTCTGTGGGAAAACCAAAAGCATCCTAAAAAAAAAGAAAAAATAACTTTTAATCTTTAGACAAAACTTTAAAATGTATGTTTTTAGGGTATTTACCTGGAAATAGGATCTGTGCCGATGTCTTTGATGTCTTGTTTTATTTTCTTTTCTTTTTTAGTCTGAACTTTCTGCAGGACTGTGATGACGCATGGAAATGGACACACCTAGGAGATATCTGTGTTTGACGTCTCACGAGCTAGATAGAGACAAAAATCCGTTTTGTCACACCGGCGCTGGAGAGCACGTTGACGTAAGAGTGACCAGGCTGTGATAACGAATCTTAACGGTTCGCCTTTATTGCAGCTTTTTAAGAAGAATATCTGTGAATAGAAATAAATGTTAATGCTATTTAGCTTACTTATGTAGAGATGTTCATCTGACTGTACATGTTTCATTGTTCAATCAGCAGCAAATATAAATCTCCAAAATAAAATGTACTTTTCGTGTCAAATGTATGTTATAAGTGTGTTGTTAACATCATTGTTATTGGATTAAAGGAAATAAAATTGAAAAGTTAAATTTATTTATTAGAATGTCAAGTTTAGGGGAGAGGGGGGGAATTAGAAAGTGTAAAATAGAAGTATGGGGATGATGTGGAGCAAAGTGTGACTCAGGGCCATTTGTGGCCCTCAGGCTGCCTTGTGTTTCCCCCGACTGCAATTCCAAAATTAAACTAACTCTGCCCACCATCACTAGTCGATGCTTATTTGGATGTTCTTACAAATCGTCTTTTAATAAAAACTCTTCTTGCCATCTTGCCATCTCTATAACTTCATAGTAAAAAGGGTGACATCTATCTAATGACTCTCAGCAGACCTTTGGGCACTCAAATCTTTGTTTAAATTAGCCAAATTAAACAAATGTTGTTGTTTTTTAAGAAACAGTGGCTAATTGTTTTTTTTTTTTAGATACGTTATATTAATTTTCTTATTTATTTTCAATTGAGCCTTAAAGAATTTACAAACGGGGCTCCTTTGTTTTTACCAAGATAAATATGTAAAAACCCTTTTTAAATTTTTTACTCTGTCAGGACTTCTGCACCTCCTTCTTATAAAAAGCTGGTCTATATAGATTTATTTTGGTGATGATGTTGACAAAAAGTTTAGAAACCACAAATGCTCTAATTATTTATTTCACAGGGAAATTAAAGCAAAATTATTTCCATAAAATTGGCATTTTCTTTCATCAAAAGCAGTTGTGGGTCTTAAATTATTTGCATTTCTTTTGCTGTGTGTGGAAGGAAAACTGTATTCTCTTGAATTTGGTCTTTTCTCTCCACCTGATCTCTTTATCAGATTCAAACAGCAGGGCAAGAAAAACGTTTCAATCTCAATGCTGAAGACGCCTAGAGAGACAAAGTAGCTCTCTGGTTTGAATTTAAGAGAATCAAATAATATAATCCTTCACAAATATGAATGAAAATAAGTCCTATTATTTTAGTCATGCTTAAAGAAATCAGAAAAATGTATTCTTTAAAAGTAAGTAACCCAAAATGGAGCCTAATCTATCATGTTCATGAAAATAACAAAAAGGTTTTACTCTGAACTTAATTTGCAACATTCTCAGCTGACTATGGTTGAATCTGCTCATTACCAGCTTAGTTAATTTTGTCTACAATACTGTATATTGTTCACATGTTGCAGAGCTTCTCTCTCAGAACCAATAAGGCTTTTACAAATAACATAAAGCTAAAGTTAAATATCAAGCAGAAGTTACCCCACCGTTTATTTAATCTGTATAATCTCAGAAGATCAATAAATCAATACTTCATCAGCTCTCTGCTCAGCTCCACCCATCTGATAATTCTGGGAGGAGCAGAACTTGGCTGTCTATAAGTTGGATCTCCTGGGCCTGCGGACTCACACTGGACAAAGGAAAGAACCAAACAAAAACTCCAAAATGGTCAAATGGTCAGACTTCGAGCGTGCCGCCATCCAGGACATCTTCTCCAAGATCAGTTATGATGCCGTTGGCCGTGCAGCTTTATCCAGGTAAAAAAATAAAATAAAAAATCAATTTTTTTTACCCAAAAATGTATTCATTTGTGGTTTTTAATTCTTTTTAATTATCTTTTTTTGTCTGTTCAGGTGTCTGATTGTCTACCCCTGGACTCAGAGGTACTTTGGTAGCTTTGGAAACCTCTACAACGCCGCGGCCATAACAACAAACCCCAAAGTGGCGGCTCACGGGAAGGTCATCATGGCAGGTCTGGAGAAAGCTGTGAAGAACATGGACGACATTAAGACCACATACAAGGACCTGAGCGTGCTGCACTCTGAGAAACTACAAGTGGACCCCGACAACTTCAACGTAAAGCTGTTTTCTTTTTGTCTTTACACCACGGGTGTTAATGTTGTTGCTACTTTCTGACCCTTGCTGTGTTCTGTTGCAGCTCCTGGGAGACTGCCTGACCATTGTTGTAGCCGGTCAGATGGGGGCAGCCTTCACCCCTGAGGTTCAGGGAGCTTTCCAGAAGTTCCTGGCCGTGGTGGTGGCCTCTCTGAGGAAGCAGTACTACTAGAGAGCCTCAGCCAGGATCTGTTTCTTCTCATTTTTTAGAAGAAGGAGGCCATGAATGATTTGATAAATAAATTAGCACATTTAACAGATTCTTTTGTTATCTCTGTCTTTATTCCTCATTATCATGTTTATAACTTTCTTATTTAGTATGGAAATTAAATCTAAATAAGATGTCAGGTCATGAAGAAATACTGAAAAATCCTACGCTAATATTTTGATGTTCAAGAAATTGCTTCATTATTTAAATGGTAATTAATATAAAACTGGGTAACTTATATTTGATTAAGCTAACTTTCCTCAAAAAGACTGCTCTACGATCTTCACTCATTCAAATATAGACTTGTCTGACTTTGTCTACATGGATAAATCCCAATCAGTTAGACTTATTCAAGTTGATGAAAAGAAATTAAATGTTTATGTTGATTAGTAAAATTACAACAAAAAAAAAGAAGAAGAAGCTGGAAATAATTCCTCAATAAATCGAAACATAAATGCTTAGTTTCTTTTAGGAACTGAAAAGCAAAAAATAAAAAGGTTTTTGACCTGCGTTGTATCGGAAAAAAAATGTAAGTTCTTGTCAGTCAAAACCAGTTTGCTTTGTTCTAAACAAAGCTGAATATTTTTAGTGGTGTAAAAAAACCAAACAAATAATAATAAAATAATATTAAATTACGGGGTAACCAAAGATAGAGAAGGACATGAGGCACTAAAATTGAGACAATATCACTGAACCTGAATACAAATTTGACTGCAAGCCAACTTAGTGAATTTTTAATCTGAATTTTAGAGCTTTTGAAACACAAAATGACTAAATATGACAATGACAAAGAGGATTATTTGCAAGCTCACTATCAGCAGAGCATCTTTATATTTCTGCTGCACTGTTGTTGAACGGACAGAAGAAAAAAAAAATATTAGGACTCCTGAACATAAATTAGACTTATTTTTAGGTTTTCTGGTTATTCTGATTTTTGGATGCAACATTTTCTTTGTTTTTTAAAAGAATAATTATAATAATATAGGTTCATTTATATTAACTTCTGGGTAAATTGTTGCCACTTCTTTCTTAGTTGTTTTTATATTGTTTATTTCCTTTTAACTCTTCTTCCAGTTTCTTTTTAAAATCTGTTTGGCTGTGAACACAACAGTTTGGCCTCAGTCAGATTTTGCTATAATTGTTTTGTTTTGTTTTGTTTTGTTTTTGTTTTTTCTTGGGATTTGGTTATTCTCTGAGCAAGCCAAGCTCACAAGTCAGTAGTGGCATTAGGAGGTGACCTACTTGGTAAGACGGACAGCAAAATATCAAAGTGAAAATATCATGATCAGGTCCTTTGCTGACTTTAGGTCAGTCTGACTGTTAGTCAAGAGTCAGCTCTGAATACTTACGTCACCCAAAGAATTAGAGTTCAAGAAAGTGTGGTTTCATTTCATGGGCACACTGAGTAAGATATTTCATCAAAGAAAATAGTAACATTCATCTTCATTCGTTTGAAAGTCCCAACATTAACTCAGAGAGAAGCAAAGCATTGGCCCTCACCAGTAAAATATCAGCACTGTTTTGTAAATGTCTTTGTTGGTTTTTGATTCAAAGTGCAATTGGAAGTAATTTGTACACAATTAAATGCAAATAATTCAAGTGAGCATTTTCTTATGATGGCTTTTAATATTTGAACTACATTAACACACCTTAGATCCCCCCCTGCTGATTTTGTAAACAATTACTGTGAAATCAAAGAATGGGCCTTAATACAAAAAGCACATTTATAGGTTTAAGTACAAAAAAGAAACTAAAAGGGCACTGAGTCTTTTAGTAAAGAAGCAGCAGCCAGAAATATTTCCTGAAATGCATGCAAACTCGGTGCAGATCTGCAGAAAAAAATCTTAGCGTTGTACTGACTGATCAGTTTTTCACTCTACATCAGAATATCAACACCACAAAGTGAGATACATCACTCTTGTTTGTCTCTGTCAAGCAGGAGGCCGTGGAATAATCTCCAACATTCAAAACCTGTTTTCAGGGATGGCTAATGACTCGTTTCTTCTTAAAAATGTGGTCACAAAACTTCCAAAATGATCAAATAAATTACAGAGATAATTATCAAAGAGGATTATTACAATTATTTTGTTTTGGTTGGAAACAGAAAGATTGTACTAAAAGAACTTAAGCTCCAGCAAGAAAACTAGAGACATACCGAAACGCACAAAGTCACACAAAAACCCAGAAATAAATGACACTTTCAATGCTTTTGGTCTTTTATTTATATTCAGACTGTTGGGAGCTGTAGTATCATGTCTTTTATCTTCTCCAGGTGTCCAGTTTATCTGTACTTCTCGGAGAGGGCACGGGCCAGAGCAGCCAAGAACTTGTCCACAGACACATGGACCTCCGGGGTGAAGTCAGAGGGAAACGTGATGGCGAAGACCACAAGGATGTTGTGTGCCAGAATCTGTGAAAAGATGATTGTTTAAAATAATTGCAATTTTATTTTGCAAAAAGAAAAAGAGAAAGAAACAAAGAATGCAAAAAAATAAAGAAATAGAGAGAAGGAATATTTTACATTCCTACATACATATGCCATAAAAAACTAAAAATAAATCTTAAAAAGCATAACATAAATTAAATTTAAGTTTTTATGCTATCAATGTTAAAAGAAAAAAAAATAACTGAGACAGATGTGGAGTCTATTTTGAAATACAGTACTATAAGTTTAGTATAAAAAAATAGTAACTATTCTGGTTTTCATAAAAAAAAATAAATATCAAAATTTAAAAAAAAAAGTGAAATAAAATTCAAATAATAGTACATAAAGGTGTAGCACATATTTATTCATTTCGAAATAAATTAATGATTATTATAGAGCATCATGAAAAAGAAAAGTTTTAGAAAACTGCAATAAACTAAACTTTGGCATGAAAATGTAATAGTTTGTGCTAAAATTCAATTGACTAATGTTAAAAAAAATTATCTACAGTTTAATATATCAGGAACTTAATCTTTTTATTCCAAAGTTGCTCTGTTAAATCCATCGATGTGGCTTGAAGGGTGTCTTTACAGTCCTGACTGTTGATCACCAGTTGTACCTTAAAGTTGGCAGGGTCCACTCTCAGAGTGAAGGCATGCAGTTCGCTCAGGCTCAGGAGACCTGAGGTCAGGTCGTCGATTTTGGCCACAGCGTCAGCTACTCCACCCATCACCGTGGCTCCGTGCTTCTTCACTGGAGCAGAGCCGGGACTTATGTCCTTCCAGTGGGAGAAGTAGGTCTTGGTCTGTGGGTAAACCGACAGCATCCTAAAAGAATGTGAGTGTATAAATAAACCCAGAAAAGTACAATTCAGGTAACATCAGCGACATGGAGGTCTTTATTACCTGGACAGAGCATCCTGACCAATGTCTTCAGCCTTGGGAGCCACTTTAGCCCAGAAGGCTTTGACTGTTTCCTTGTCCTTGGCAGTGAGACTCATCTTCTTGGTTGATTGTTTGGGTTGAATGCCGCGATCTGTGGCGGGGGTTTTTATAGGAAACAAACAGGGCTTGGACAAGGCAGGGACACCTCCGAGATATCTCTGATTGGACGCCTTCCGAGCAAAGTGTTGCAGCTTAGATGAGATAAGCTGTAAACAGAATCGATAGATGGGCTCTGAGTGAGGAGCAGCTCAGTGTAACCTCTACAAAATACACAGGCTTCACTTTGAACTTCTCATTAAATGTGAAACAGTACTTCTTTTTTTCTTCACTGTGATCAAGTTGAAAATTTAAACAAGTGAAGTGATTGTTTTAGAATTGTATCATCTTTTAGTTAAGTGTGTCTTTTGTACATTTTAATTTTAAATACACACGGCTTTTAGCACTTTGGAAAACACATACAACTAAAACAAAAATTATAGATGTCACAAGCTATGTGATCTAGTTTGAAGGGTCATACATATATTCTTATAAGGTCAAAATAAACTAATGACAACAGAAAACCCAAACATACAAAACCAGAGAGCGTGGACATATTAATGGGATTCGGTTCATAATTGTTAGAGGATAAATCTACAGTATTTTATCAAGGACAGTCCTGTGGTACTGATTTAAAATCTTGACCAATTTTTAATTCATTCCTGGTTATCAGTGGGTTGCAATATATTTTCTGATGCGGTAAAAGTTGCTTCCACCAAATATGTTTCTTCACTTATCTGAACTTTAAAAGGGCAGAGCCGCAGGAAGGGGACAGATAGTGGTTTACCAAAGCGGCCTCACTGACTGCTGTTCAAGCTTCAGTTAAACATTTCACTTCCCGCCTGTTTCATTTAATTACATGAAGGTTTTTATTTATTTTTTTATTTTCTTATTTTTTGTCGAAGGCAGATTTTCTGCTGTTTGTTGATGGTATTTAACAATGTCTAGCTTCTACAGCCACTTTGTCTTATTCCCCAGTTTGTCTTATTTGGAACTTTCTTAATTTAAAAATACTACTACTAATGCTACTACCAGTAGTAGTAGTTGTAAAAACAAAAATTATTATTATTATCTTCATTAGTAGTAGTATTATTAATAGTGGTAGTAATTATTATTATTATTATTATTATTATTATTATTATTATTATTATTATTATTATTATTATTATTACAATTATGTATTATAACAAAACAACAATAAATGGTTGATATCAAGATAGATAATGATATTTGGAGGTCAAACGTTATTTTCCCACCTTTTTAATAGTTATCATCCATGTAAGTTAACATTAGAACTAAGTTAAATTAAATAAAGTTAAGTTAATTGGATTATTGTTTCCGTACTAATTTTTATTTTTAGGAATTGCAGTCTATAGCCAGTGAATATCAAAATATATTTATTTAAAAATATTAATATAAGACATTTTTAAAAATGCCATGGCAACAGATATTTCACTACGGAAGCCATTTTTGGAGCAAAATGTTTATTCAAAACTCAGTCTGAGACACTTTTAAAATTCTGCAACGGCGTTTTAGCGCCCTCTTGTGGAAAAACAAATGAACATAAAAACATTTAGAAATTTGGTAGCTGATTTTTTTTATTGATGGCTTCTGTCATGAGAAGTTTTTCTCTTAGAAGTTTAAATAGACTTGCAACAACCATAAAAAGTGAAAAAAATAACGATTTAAGAGACTAAGAGTAATTACAAACACCTTTGTTCATTTATGTTAGCTATTTATGTTTGTTTTTTCCTATACTGTCCATATGACCTATTGTTGTCATAAACTGTCACTGTGGCATTTTCAGACTCAAAAAACTTTTTTTTCTGCTGGCATAAAGCTTTTTTGTTCACTCTAACTAAGTAGAACTAATAACATGTTTAACAGCTTTTTAAGCCTATTTCAAATCAAAGAGAGAAAAGAAAAAACATTCAGTGTAAAATAAAATATCAAACATAAATACTTTTGGGTAAATCCTTAACATTTCATATGGTTATTGCTGGACATTTTTGATTCATTTTAATATCCAGAGCTTTTGTTAAATTTACTTAGTTATTACCTGAGTAATGTTTTAAGGACGCAAAATTACTTTCAGGAGTAATTCTACCGTACTTCTCATGTCTACTTGAGTAATATTATTATGAAGTATTTTACTTTAGTAAACCTTTTGGATACTCTAACTATGAAATGTAGAACAGCTGTTTTAACCAAAATCTTATGAGAGACAGACACATATTTATATTGAAGTGAAACCTCTTGTTTCTACACAAGCTTTGTTATTCTATCTGCTGACCCTGTTTAAAGCTGAAGAAGTTACAGTAAACAATAGATATTGACACGAGACGTACTATGCACTGTTCTAATGTATAAACGTATTGTTTAATAAGTTTTATAGTGAAAAGATGGAGGAAGGTGTTTCAGCAACCAGGAATTGTTACTTTGTGATTATTTATATGATTATGTGTGTGTGCATATATATATATATATATATATATATATATATATATATATATATATATATATATATATATATATATATATATATATATATATATATATATGTTTGAGTAATGCACATTTTGGCAACTCTACCCACCTTTGTTGATTTCTCTAGCCTGTAAACATAAAAAAATCAACTCTGATTTCACAGTAGTCTGTTATATACTTTATTGCCTCCAGGGGTCGCAAAAATTCAACTTACACACACGACACTACCGTGGGCACACAGCTTCTGCAAATCTTCAAGCACTTGCTCTGTTTTCCCATGTTGACAAGCACATAAATGCTTTTGAAAAAGAGGGTTTTATTCAATGGTACATTTTTCTCCTGGGTCTGCTTTTTTTTTTATTTGTACTGACTGTTCATAGCCTCCACCACAGCAGACAGAAACTTCTGCCAGGTGGCCTGGACCTGAGGGTTCAGCTCAGCTCTGAGTTTGCAGGCGATGGTAATTGTGATGCATTCGGCCAAAAGCTGCGGGGGAAAAAAAACAAACAAAAAAACATCCGACATCATAAATTTCGGGAACAATGAGTCACTATAGAACAAACACCCCTACTTGTAGCTTTGGTGTCACTTGTCACCAAAGCTATAAGTTACTTTGTACAGGCTAGAATTTTGTATTTAATTTACTTTACAAATGGACTACTGAACCAAGCGGATCTCACACTTCACAAAAAACGGTGAAACCGTCCTTTATCTCTAATAAATTCTCAAACGGCTTTCCCTACATGACCTATTTGTGGCTTGAACGTCAGGATAGTAGCTTACTCTGAAGTTATCCGGATCCACTTTGATTTTCTCGTAGTGCTGCCTGCTCAGAGAAGCGTACATCGCTTTGATGTTGTCCATGTTCTTCACGGCTGTGTCCAGAGCCGATAGCACGACCTTTCCCAGGGCGGCCAATTTGGGGTTATTTAAAATTGCTGTAGTGGTGAAGATGTCGCCAAAAGAGCCGAAATACCGCTCGATCCAGGGGTAAACAATCAAAGCTCTGTCGATGTGAGAAATACGATGCCGGTTATGATGAGATATCCTGCACAATTTTTTTTTTGATTTACACAAATGGGTAAACCGTCACAGAAAGCAGAAAGCTACTCCTGACATACAAACATATATCTAAGAATATCCTCAACTTGGAAGTCATTTTCAAACACAAGAGTCAACAGTAATAGAAGGACAGCGACTGGTGCTGAAATATAGCATGCAGATGCAAAAAGGTCAACTCAACTTCCTCTCAACCAAAACAATAATCGGGAGATTTTACATCATCACACTTAAGTTGGGTGTGATGATGTATATATATATATATATATATATATATATATATATATATATATATATATATATATATATATATATATATATATATATATATAGCTTTAAAATAGTACCCAAACAAGACTTGCTAAGCCTCAGTTTGAACTAAAATCTAACTCTACCTTGCCCAAAGCTCTTCTCCAATTTCATCAATATCAACTTTTTCCCAAACTCCTCTGATGATGCGGCGCTCCTCTTCCGTCCATTTCACCATGACGCCATGCAATCAATAAACTGTCAGTCTGGCAAAAGATTTGATGACATTATGGATGACCTGACACCAACACTGACATGTTTTCAAGCATAAATTCTCTCCTCTGTCCGTAGCAAGTTTTCTCCAGCTGCTCGTAGCAGATTAAACCACATACGTTAATTATCTTTATATTCAGGCCAGCCACGCCCAAATAAAAAAAACAAAAAAATGATGCCGATGTTATGAAGATGAGTTTATATGCTTGGCTAATATGTTCAGCCATAACTGGTCAGATCTCATTTTTAAATTACATTTTAAAAAGATGATGATGAGCAAATTATTTTTGATCACGTTAAAGAGAAGAAAGATGGGTGTAAAGTTAAAATCTGAATATGGACATTGTTGTGTAATTTTACATTTTTAGCGTTGCAGTTTGCTGTCTTCTTGATATTCAGAAATTTTTTTTCATTACTATTATTGTTTTGTTGTTTTAATTCTGTTTCTCCCGTTGGTATTTCGGGTAATTTAAAGACGCAACATTCGCAACATTCACTTTATTCAACATTTTTGGACACACTGGTCATTATTTATTTCACTGAAATGGAAACCAAAGACAGATATGTATTATATATATATATTTGATTTCTTATTTCAAAACGGGGTGAATAATTACAGAGACACTTGCATATGATTTGAGTTTTTTTTATTGATGTATATTTTGGCAGCGTTTAATTGCTCAGAAACTGATGTCTCGCTGCATCTCTTCAGTGGTCGGCCACTTCAGACGCTTAGTGGTACTGTCTGCCCAGGGCGGACACCACCACGGCCAGGAACTTCTGCCATGCCTCTTGGAAACCAGCGGTAAAGACGCTGGGTCCAAACTTGGCGGCCACGACCACAGTGATGCACTCAGCAAGGACCTGCAGTCACAAGTCAGAATACAACAAGAATGAATAAACTTGACACGAATTAAAAAAAAAACAAAACAAGCAATTGCGTCTTGGTGTGAGGGATGACGTACCCTGAAGTTGTCGGGATCCACGTGCAGCTTCTCAGAGTGCATGACGCTCAGTTTGGCGTAGGCGTTCTTGATGTTGTCCATGTTCTTCACAGCAGTTTCAAGGCCGCCCATCACGGTTTTTCCGTGCTGAGCCACTTTGGGATTTGCGGCGATGGCTGCGGGGGTGGAAAGGTCACCGAAGTTGGGGAAGTACCTCTGGGTCCATGGGAACACGACCAGAAGCCTGAAAACATAAAAGTGACAATGAAAAAAAAAAAAAAAAAATTCCGATCCTCAGGATGTAAGAGATCATCATTTCGCGGAATGAAATTTGTTCACATGGTTACCTGGACAGGGCCTGGGGTCCAATTTCACCCACATCAATGTTTGACCACAGGGTGGAGATGGCGGTGCGCTCGGCGTCTGTCCACTCGACCATGATGACGGTGTGAAAGTCTCCTCTGACTTCGCAAAAAAAAAAACGAGTTTGATGATCAAAGGTGTAAGACTGTCTGAAAATGTTTACGAGCCCTGCATTTATTCACAGCCCAATGATCCGTCCCCCAGACAAGACGGGCTGTGATTGGACGAGGTGCACTTGCCAATAAAATGACGTCCGTCATATTTGGCACCAATTAATGCCGATACATGCTGCGTCATTGATCTATAAAATTTCTTAAACAGTAGACAATGTGAATTTTCTGACTTTATAGTCAAGACTCTCTTTTGTTAATACGTTTCAGACTGGTGTCTCATGGCCAGTTTGGAGAATCATGTTCAATTTACTTAAAATCGGGAGTGTCTGATATTTAATATTGGTTCAAAGTTGTTGTTTTGTTTTGGGGGGTTTTGCAAAAAATGCATATTGTGGACGAAAGAAAACAAGTACAAAGATTTTAACATTGTGTTAGGTGAATTTTGTGTATTTAGCTCAAGAAGTCAGTTAGAGAAAAAAAAATAGAATTGTTATCCAGAGCAGCGCCTTGGTCTAATTCCTGTAACCAGTCAGCATTTACGTAGGGATTACGTGAAATTTGAGGAGTGGTAGCTTTTATCGAGCCAAGTTGGCAACGGGTTATTTGGCAGTTTCGTTATCAAAGTTTTGGCATGGATTGATTCTAAGGCGTGGTGCATTCAGGCTTGATATAAAGACGCAGAGACAAATTCATCAAAGCAGCTCTTTTGATCTTCATATTTTCTCGCTGAGAAACTAAAGGCAGCAATGAGTCTTTCCGACAAAGACAAGGCCGCGGTGAGGGCCATCTGGGCCAAAGCCGAAGGGAAGGTCGCCGAATTGGGAGGTGAAGCACTGGGCAGGTAAACATCAAGTTAAACAAAACACTTTTAAAAATATATATATGTCGTTGCTGTTTGTTTCAATCCTTTTTCTATGTTACTTATAGGATGCTTGTTTCCTACCCACAAACTAAGACCTACTTCTCTCACTGGGGAGATCTGAGCCCTCAGTCCGCCAAAGTGAAGAAGCACGGTGCCACCATCATGGCAGCCTTGGGAAAAGCTGTCAAGGGCATCGACGATATCCCTGGTACTCTGGCCGCCCTCAGTGAGCTCCATGCCTTCAAACTCCGGGTGGATCCTGCCAACTTCAAGGTATACTTCAGATCTCTTCTGAATTTACTCACATTATCACGATCATGTGCGCGTTTAGTTTCTGCTCAATTATATTTAATCGTATTATTTATTTATTTTTTTGTGTGTGTGTGTGTGTAATCTTCAGATCCTGGGCCACAACATCGTTTTGGTCTTGGCCATGTACTTCCCTGCTGACTTCACACCTGAGGTTCACCTTTCCGTGGAAAAGTTCCTGCAGAACGTGGCCTTGGGTCTGGCTGAGAAGTACCGCTAAAGTCGCACCGATTGTGTGAACAAGGAGTTTCACCATCCCACATCCTCAACACTCTTTTAAAACATGTGGAGACTCGTTCAATAATAATAAATAAAAAAAAATACATCCGAGGATGTTCAATTCTCAGTTTTTGTTTTCTTCTGTTATTTCCGATTTGTGTGATTTTTTTTTCTGTGTCATAGTAAAACTGGTTGGGGTCTGCAGCTGCAGAGTTCAAGGTATTTGCACAGACTTTGGTTGAGACGGCGAAAGGCAGACATTTCAAGTCATTTCATTTTCTATTAATCTAAAAATAATATTAGAATAAATGAATAAATGAATGAATAAATAATTAAATAAATAAATAAATACTCCAGCTGTATGAGGAGTTTTCAGACTTTGAGAATAATTTAATCGTTGAACAAACATTTATTTCTAGTGGTGTCCAATTTGGGGGCCTGCAGATGCCAAACAATTTCTCCATCACAATTCAAAAAACTTTTGGTTTGCCAGAAAGGCGGTTGATGCAGATACACATTTGAATGATGTTAGAGTGCCATTTTTTATTGATGTGAGGCCTTTAAAAAAAAAAAAAGGATACAGAAATGTTTTAATATTTTGAAGATGTAAGGCACAACACAAGGCATTGCTCTTTTATCAGTGATGCTAATGCTTTTATTTTATTAAATATGACTACAAACATTCAGAGACTTTTACTAAAGCGCAGACTGGGTGTGCCAATTTGCTAAGCTCGGTGAGCTAAAGCCTGTATGAGCCATATCCTGTTTGCATATTTTTCCCGTTTTAACTCTAAGTATGTTCAGAATATATTTAAATATCTTCTTGAATTTTCATTAAAAGCAAATTAGAATTACAATTTTGTGGCTCATGACATTTTCTACCCCCATGGTAAAAAAGTCTGGACACCACTGACACAAACAAACTGTTTCTTAACAAGAAGAATCAGTTTTAAAAGTGAACCTGGATCTTTAATTGCTCAAATTTAAATAATTCTAGAAAAAAAAGTACTGTGTTTACATAGGACAAAACAGTGAGAACCAATCTGTCTTCATCTATTTCCATTTCTAAGCTCCTGCCAGAGGAAAACATCCCCACCTACATGCTGGCATCTCAGTTTATTATTTAATTAATGTGTGATTATGGCATGTGGCTCACTTTCATTTTTGTTTGATGTATTTCAGACAAACTTACTAAACATGTCAAAATCTGCTGTTCAATGTTCAATTCTTCTTAGATTTGTGTGAATGGTGTTTGTTCTGTCCTCTTAACTGTGTTCAGTTCATTTAGTTTGGTACAGCCTATAGTCTCTACTAAGGTAGAGACTAATGGGAATCCTTAAACAAACAAACAAACAAACAAACAAACAAACAAACAAACAAACAAACAAACAAACAAACAAACAAACAAACAAACAAACAAACAAACAAACAAACAAACAAACAAACAGGCTATTCCACACAATAGGTACTACACATAAATGTTTTTCTGTCATTTGCAGCTTAAAAATCAACACATAACGGTTTTGCTTTGTTTATGTGTAAAAAATATAGAGTAAATACAGACAAAAATGTAGTTGCATTTCAGGTGGTACAACATTGGTCAGTTTTTGAATTAAACTGAGTGAGGGCCTTCGTCATGATGCCTGTAAGTGTGTGTTTTAGGCAAAATATTGTCATATAATCCCCTATTCACTCTTCAAAACTGTTTAACTTTTCTGCTTTGTTGATTAGCTTTTTTTTTTTAACTCAATAATTAAAGTTATATGATTTTGCAATCACTCAAATACTGGACCTGGCCACAATATTGGTCATTTGTGAGCTTGAAAGTGCTTTACAGAGAAGTAAAGGAGCAAAGGTAAAGGGGGTTACATTTAAAAAAGAAACGAGTAGAATCTGTCTTTCAAATTTTGAACTTATTGAATAGTAAACAAGTCGCAATGAAGTTGAGTCTAATTGATGCTTTTGTTTTAATCCTTTTTTAAAACTCTAATCTGATTTTGCTTTGATTAAAAATAAGAATACATCCATTCCATTAGTTACCTAAATCTACTTTTCCATGCTAGTGCTTATTTCCAAGAGCCATTAGGCGAGAGACGGGACCGTGCAGGTTGGAAATACGTCATCGCCATAGGGGTTAAAACAAAAATCCTGTTAGTTGAATGGAGCTAGGGCGCCCTCTGCTGGAAATATTAAAACGACGCTGGACTGGACTTAATGCTACACATGAATTGGTTTAAGTGCTCCATGTCTAAAACTTGCTGCTGAGTAGATGCCGTAGTAATAAACATGACGGAAATAATAATAATAATAATAATAATATATATATATATATATATATATATATATATATATATATATATATATATATATATATATATATATACATACATAAACATCTTACACGCATTATAAAGAGATATTGCAGGCTTTACTTCCTGTGGTTCAAACAAACATTTTCATGATGAGTAGGATAAAAAATATAAAGATACATTTAATCTTTTTCATAGCTATGACAACAAAAACAAAAACGAGACACACACGAGCTAGTTGAAAGACTTTACATTGTTCTTAGCCGTGGAGCTATTCTGGTTGCTGGATGAAATTCAGTAAACAAGCGACAGGAGGAGCAGCACCTTGGAGAGCGCCAAAGTACCAAATGGCCTCAGGAATGCCGAGAGAAGACGAAAAGCAAAACTTCTGATTGCAGCTACTGTTTTTTTTTTTTTTTTCCCAATATATGAACAAAGTATGAAATTCCTCGAATGTGCATCGCAAATAACTGGAAAACCATGTGGGGAAAAAAACTATAGAGTTAACGCATCAAAAGCCATAAAAGATGAGTCCAGAGCGACAGTTGTTAAAATCTTCATGTTCAGTTACATTTACTCTAATAATATTGTGAAAACAGTAGGTTACTATTAGGAGCAGCTTTGGCGCACTGTTCACTTTGCTTTTTCTTGACTGATATAATTATGAAGTATTCTTACTTGAGTAAAATTCCTGGCTGCTCTATCTACCAAGAGTAACTTCACTGAATGAAGAACAAGCTCGTTTTAACCCAGAACTCACCAGAGAATTGTTTAGATGGAAATATATATATGATTTCATTTTAAACGCTGGTTGTCTCAGTGTAATGAGACAAGCACCGTACAGAAAGTTCGTATTTTGTCTTTTAAGAAATATTTCCCCCAAAATATTGAAGATCTTCAATATGCTTTGTTTCTTTTCTTGGAAATTGTCCCCACTGCTCCATATTTTCTGTTTATTAATAATGCCTCCACAAACTGATAGATGTTGGAGGTTGTATTTGATATGTTCTTATTTGATCTTCCTTTTTGAGATCTTTATGCCACTTTATGTTAAGAAACACAAAAACATAATCAGATCATATAAGATCAAGAATAATTCCCTTTTCACACAAGACCAAGATATTGCAACCTTTCTTTTCTTAAAAAATTTGACTTTTCTGCAAAAACAGAACACAAATCTTCAGTAAAGAACCAGAAGTCAACATTTTGTGTTTTTTTTTTCCAGCCATGCATTTATTGATCACACAAGGTGAATTCAGGTGTCTGGATCTCCTTTCCAGGTGGTTCATCTGTACTTCTCGGACAGAGCCAGAGCCACGGCGGCCAGGAACTTATCCATGGCCACGTGGACCTCAGGGGTGAAGTCTTTGGGGAAGCTGCTGGCCAAAACCACAAGGATGTTGTGGGCAAGAATCTGTGGAAAACGAGTGATGAGACAACACTTAGACTTCATACAAGTCTAAGTGGGAAAACAAAAAAAGGACTCAAACCACACTCTCAGCTCTGAATCCTCACCTTAAAGTTGGCGGGGTCCACTCTGAGCTTGAAGGCGTGCAGCTCGCTCAGGTTGAGCAGACCTGCAGCCAGGTCGTCGATTTTAGCCACAGCGTCAGCTACTCCAGCCATCACCGTGGCTCCGTGCTTCTTCACTGGAGCAGAGCCGGGGCTCATGTCCTTCCAGTGGGAGAAGTAGGTCTTGGTCTGTGGGTAAACCGACAGCATCCTGAGTGGAAGAGTAGAATGGATGGGTAAAATTGTAAACAAAAAAGTTGTTGAAATTCAAAAGGTTTCAGGTCTCATTTACCTGACAAGAGCATCTGTACCAATGGCTGCTGCCTTGGGATAAATCTTTCTCCAGAAGGCCTTGACGGTGTCCTTGTCCTTGGCAGTGAGACTAGTCATTTTGGCTGTTTCAATAACCAACTAACTAACCAGCTAAGCGCGAGAGCTACTTGTCTGAGAGGCAGCAGAGGAAACACCCAGCAGCACCTCCTCTGAAACGGTCCACGGGAGGCGGGCTGAGTAATCCTGATCAACGGTTTCTGTGAGATAAAAATCTTTCACTGTCTCTGAAATTTCTTTGAATTACAAAATATTATTCAAACGTACTCAGTCCTATATGACAAAATATTCAAAAATGATAAAGGTGAGGAGGGCAAGGGCAGTTAGAAAATGGGAAATTTACTGTTGGAATTAAAGGTTTTCATTTTCTAATTTTCTCTCATTTGCATCTTGTTTAAAGGAATATGTAATGATTTTACACTTCCTGCTTGGAAAACTGGCTTCCGTGCATTACAGGAAGATTCACTCACTTGTTACAGTCACAAATTTTAAGGCAGTTTGTATTTTTACTTGATAGAACAACACAAAGTAGCTCAAAGTGAAGTGGGATGAAAATGATACAATGTTTTTGAATATTTTACTAAGATAAATCTGAAACTTGGCCGTATTTATGTATCCTTCAAGTAGAAGACAGCAGTTTAATCTTAGCATGTGGTCAATAACATAAAATTCCATTCAAATACGTCACAAATTTGGTTATTACATCAAATTTGGAAAAGTGTTTAAACCACATGAATACTTTTGTAAGACATTGTTCAACATGTTTGTAAAGAATTCATTTAACAGAAAGCTTTCCCTTTTTTGTGATTGTACTACCAGAATTAAATCAATTTTCAATTTCATTTTATACTGATAGAGTTATAGACAGGGGTCCCCCTCTTAAAGAACAATGCAACAACGCAGACGGAGAAGATCCAGGCAGATTTTGAAATCCAGGCTCTGCAATCTGGGAAATATTAGATTTGTCTGAAAACATTCCAAGATATCGAGTTTAGTTACTTTCTGGCCCCTGCAGCCAAAATATATGTTGGAGTCTAATCTAATCAACCACACTGCAGCTGCAGGGCTGTATCCACTCTTATTGAAGAGACAATTCCTATTTCTAGTTTGGCTGATAGGGTTGTGCTTTGAACTCCCTGTTATACTTCTAGCCCACGTCTGAGAAACGCTGTGTACCTCATTTATGAATACGTTAAACAGAACATAAAGCATCAAGCTGCTTGGAGACGGCCTGATAGCCTTTACATTTAACAGGACCGTCTATAATTTTCTTTTTAATCTATGACAATTCTCCTCTTTGCTTTCTGTGGTTCATGGTCAGTGTGATGCACACCATGTCGCCAAACAGCACAATGATTACTGGTCACCCTGTAGCTCAGAGAATAGGCTTTAAAATACTGTTATTTTATAAATCACTGAACGGCTTAGCACCACAATACATCAATGTCCCGATGTTGCATCAGCCTTCCGGACTTCTCAGGTCTTCTGGTTCTAGTTCTGCTCTGCAGCCAGAACCAGGCATGGCAGCTTCTATGCACCACAAATCTGGAACAAACTTCCAGAAAACTGCATAACAGCCGAAACACTGAGTTCCTTTAAAAATCTAGACTAAAAACCCGGCTGTTTAGAGTTGCTTTTGAGCCATAATAAATTAAACATCAACATATTTGATGTGCACTGATGATTGTGATGACAGCACTCATCAAAATGTAATGTTTTACAGTGATTTTCTCAGCTGTTGACTGCATATCATATGATGTTGCATTTTTGTGCTTTTATGCTGCAAAGCACTTTGAACTGCCTTCTTGCTGAAATGTGATATACAAATAATTTTTTTAAAATGGGGAGAATGATGCTAGTCAGAGGACAAGATGACTCTCCCTCATGAAATTAGATTGATAAGATGTTTTATTCTTTAATCTGGCAATGTACTTTAAAAAATAATTACTTTCAAATGAAACATTTGAAGCACCATCTTTCATTTTGGATTAATGATACACTGACTCAGGGTAAGGACAATAAACACATTTGATGCAATAATGCAGACTTTTTAAAGAAGACTGGCCATTTTAAACAAGAGCAAAGGCATAGGTCGACTCATTTTACACAAGTAAAATAGATGTTACACCAAAACAAGTCAAATGGATATGTGATCATCTCTAATCAGGCAAAATAACTATTTAAAAAATATATACTTTACCTGGGTTCTTGCAGAAGAGTAAAGTTCTAAAGATGCAAAATCAACTACTAATAAAGATGAGCAGTAATTGTGCTTTTTAACAAGACAAATATTAGCTCACTCATTTTGTTGACTTAATCTTTTTGTTTCAAACTTCAACTGTAGAGATGTAATCTCACTTGCTATGGATCCAGTAGTGCGTTATCTCATCAGCTCCTCCCAATGACAAGCAGCTGTCTAGAGCCAACAGCTGCCACAGTGTTTTTCCTCAAAAATTACAAATCGTGTAAATTTATCAAAGATGACTTCATTGTTTGAGAAAAGGGCTCAAGTGGATGCAGTCATCCCACCCCTAACTTATACCGTACGTTATTTTGGTGGGGACCTGTATAAAACCCGGATAGAGATTAAAGCATTTCATTAAAGCTATTTTAAATCAGACTATTCAGAGAGATATTATATTAAGCCTTGTTTTTTTGTGTGTTGCAATGTCAGGTTTCCAAGTAACCAATTTTTCCACAATTATTTTCAAAACATTTTAAGGCCTCAATTTCAGATGTACAAATTGAAGGAAGCAGACACCCTGAACCTTGAATGAACAGAAGACAAAGCATGTGTTCCACATTTATTAAGTAGTTTTTCAAAATGCACAGAGACAGAGAACAGAGTCTATAATTTACAGAAACCAGCAGAGAGAAAAAAAACTGAATTGTGCCATTACATACAATTGGAGTGAGGTTAAAAACTCTATATGTATAAAAAAGACTTAAATTAAAAACTCCAAAGTTTATAAAAAATTCTTCACTAAAAAGTGGATATGAAAAAAGTGGAAAAAACCTTTAAAAAGTAAAGGACATTTTGACATCAACAGCCTGCGCACTTTTGTCGAGTTAGGCATAACCATTCTGAGTTTGCGTTGACATATATTACTTCAGTATTTATATCTTACACAAGATACACTTAAAACTCAGTCAGAACACTCACTTGCCGTTTCCCTGACAAGACCTACAAGCTTCTCTAGCGCCTTCAGTCACCGTTAAACCCAGTTAATCTTACAAAAACACGTTGCATAAGCAGATACAATCTAATCTCTTCTTACCACTGCTGAAGATACCTTCCTGACTATAAATTAAAAAAAGACTATGCATTACACACAGTCTTAAAGTTGAGGGAAGAGACAAATCTTTTGGTATAATTTTCCAATGCACAAAATTTTAATTTATTGTCTGGTAAGACATTTCCCACTGCCTGGGAAACAAGATTAGAATCAGAGGTCCTGAAAAAGAACAATAATAATAAAAAAAAGATAGAAAAATACTCTGTAAATAAATCCTGTGTATAAATATCGACAGAATGTGGAGGTGGTGTCTTTTGATTTATTATTTAGTAGCACCAATGAGAAAGTTGATGCAAGGACACTTATTTATGAGAGGGCTGGCTTTTGTTATTCCAAATGGCAGTAATGGTCACACATAATGATACCGCAGAACAGATTTTTCCCCTATTAGAATTTCAAATGAGAGGTTATGAATAAAATGAGAAGTGACTCAACATAATCAGGATAATTAAATTATTTGTTAACAGTTTTGACTTAAGTGTCACCAAAAAAAAAAAAAAAAAAAAAAACAGTGTAAAGAACTGAAACGTTACAATGTCAGACTGATGAGACTAAATGACAAAGAGAACAAAACTAACATATGACAATGTTTTAAGACGTCATGTTATATGCACAATGTGATGTACCTAAAACTTTCAGAGTGGAACAAATACATGAACAGACAAACAGTTTGTTTTTTCTAAATTACAAGGATGGAGAAACATGAGTGGAAGCTGCTGCGAGCTGCAGGAGACGAGTTTATTTTGGTTCACCAGATGGAGGAGAGGAACCCAAGAGAGGAGACTTAGGTGACACCTAGAAAGAGCAAATAAGAAATACTAAAAATCAGTCAATACATAAACAGAAGTAGAGAACTTTTATATCTTCTGAGCATGCAAGAAGCTTAGTGTCCTTAAAACATAACTTTAGATGTGCAATGTCTGAAGTAATAAATTGTATGACACTTCCAATATAAATTGTATGACTTGAAGTCCAAGTGTAACCATTTGTGAATATCCAGATTTAAGCTTTCCTTAATATACAAAGAGGAATGATGAGATACCTGGACAGAGTTAATATAATGGGGTTCATATTTCTTATTTTATTGTATTTGTAGGTCAAGACCCAGGCATCCAGCAGTCAATGAGTTGACAGTGACGTTGAAGCATGTTGGTCCTGTGGCCAACAAATCATCATTCATCTATCACACTGTGACAGTTTGTATTTTATGTCTCTGCTCCGATTTATTTTTTTACACATATTGGACTTTGTATTTCTTTTCCTGATGTTTCCATTTCTCCTGATTTATTTAGATGTACCATTGGAAACTTAAAGTGTTGTAAATAAGCTTTGCTTCTGTATAGATTTCTTCTGTTTTTACTTTTTTGTCACTCTTGGATGCAGAAACCCCCTCGCCCCACCTTTAAATTAATTATTTCATTTTTAAGGAAAAAATGTATTCCAACCAACCTGAATCTTAATGATAAAAACAAAAAAAGCAACAAATAATAAGCAAAAACAGAAAAAAAAAGCATAAGGAAAAACATTTCGCAGCAATTTAAGTTGCGGTGCCATATTCTAAGTAAAGCACATTTTTCCTATAAGCTATTCTTGTTCAGCCTTCCTTTGTCTATACCAGTGGTTCTTAACCTTTTTTGAGGTACCGAAGCCCCCAGTTGCATATGTGCATTCACCGAACCCTTCTTATTCCAACCCCTCCCTCCCCGACACACAAAATACTTTGTGGTATTCTGATTTAGTAATGTAATTATATTAGCCGTGTTACCACCCCTACACCACTAGAGGCAGTGCCAACCCCAAAAAGATGCGACTAAGGAGCAGATATAGACTATAGAGTTTGGTAAAAACTGTGAGCTTTGCTGAAGTAATAAAAGACAAAAGTTCAAATCCATGCTGAGAGTGGAGCTCCTTCAGTCAGGGCTCCTCCACAGCACTGATTGGCTAAGCAATGTAACGTGATCCTTTGCAGCAAGTGATAGCAAAGCGGGGCGTCATCACGACTTTACACAAGTGTGTCTTTACCTCCGCGGCAGAGGCTCCGCCGAACTCCTGAGACCGACTCACCGAACCCCTGGGGTTCGATCGAACCCAGGTTAAGAACCACTGGTCTATACCTTCCTGAAAATGAACATTTAACACACCAACATTCTAGGCTGAAGAGTATAGCACAGATATTTGGGGGTTTTGTAATTTACCTGAGCCTGGCACATTCCTACTCACAAGAGATTTTCCAAAGGCAACAATTTAAAACATTATGTACTTTGACCTCATTAAAAAGCTAGGTAGCTATAGCTTGATAATAGTGTTTTACCAGCCTAATTCGGTACTCACAGGTGAAGGAGGCTTGGCAAAGTTAAGGTGGGCATACAGAAGTACAGCAATGTCGTTTTGGCTGGCCTCCAGGGCGATGGACAGAGCAGTGCTGCTGTCCTGCATGACACAATGAGATGAAAACTAGACGGTAGCAAACACTGGGGAACAGAGAGAGGTGGACCAGACTGGCTTACGTTATCGGTGAGTGTCGCATCGCAGCCTGGGACAGAAAGCAGCTGACGAACAATGTCCACATGACCGTGCTCACAGGCGCACATGAGGGCAGTGGAGCCATCATCGTCACGGATGTTGACCTGAGCTCCACAGGACAACAGCGCCCGGACCATATCCCCTCGTCCGTGACTCACGGCGAGCATCAGCGCTGTCTGACCAGCCTGCAAACACACATGTGGATCCGAACACTAAGACTGTGACAGTCAAACTGTTGAAAGTTATTCATAAAGAACATTTGACTCTGATCGGTGTTTTGCAGGCATAAAGGTGCAGTAAAACGTAAGCAGCAGCAGAGGGCGCACCTGGCTGGCTCTAGCGTTGACGTCCCCGGTGCGCAGCAGCTGCAGGACAGTTTGGAGGTCACTGTCAGAGTGAAAGGCAGCCAGAGCCGTCAACATGATGGCTGTGTAGCCGGCCTTGTTCTGCTTGTCAGCATTGCACAGGCCTGTCAGGTAGAGAGGGCAATCAGTGTGGCAGGAGGTAGAGCAGTAGCAGAAAAAAAACCATCACATAACATGCTAAAGACAGGCTAATCATCGAGATGCAAGACACATCATCTTTTTCTACTCTTATTTTGTCGTTATTTGGGTTTAAACACATTTTTTCTTACATGTTCAGTATTTGTACAGTCCCGCATTCTTTAGTTCATTTAATCAGTTTAACATACAAATGCAAAAATCTCCAAATGGCAAGTATTTTTGCATTAGGCAAACTTTATATATAGAACCCTTGAAAATCAGAGAATTACAGACAAATATGGAGAACACGAGGAAGGAAGAAAGGGCAAAAAACAAGATAGGAACTGAGGAAGGAATAACACAAGGCAAGGAGGAAGGAAAAATAAAAACAGTGAAGGAAGAACACAAGAAAGATGGAAAGAACATGAAGAGATAAAACATAATGATGGACAGAATGAAAGAATGGAGAATATTAGGTACCATGGAAGGAAACAAAATAAAGTCATAGGAAAACAGGAAGGAAACAAGGAAGTAAAGGAGACGATAAAGCTTGGAAATGTGGATATTTGCCCATAATCTTTTTTTTAATACTTTTTCAGAAAAATATTTGAAGCAAATTCCAAACTTCCCAGCTAGCTCTTATTATACAGAGCCGTCACGCCAATATGAAACAATTTCACAGTAATACCTGAAACACTTTCGCTTGCATTACCCCATTTCACGCACTGATATATATATAAAAAAGAAAAAGAGTCAGGGTCTGTGGTCACATCATATCTCAACTCTCACCAGTGTCCAGCAGGAGTTTGACCACAGGGAAGTTGGAGTGAGAGACAGTGTAGTGCAGCGCCGTGTTCCCATTGCCATCTGCCATGTTGATCACAAATTCCAGCAGCTGAGGGGAGATGGAGGCGAAGGTGTCCATGTAGGCCTTGACGACCGCTGTGTTGGCTGCCTTGTGACAGGACACACGCAGCCACTCCTGTAGGACGATGGTGTAGGCCGTCCTCTGTGAGCAGACACAATGAGGACGCTTGAGGCAGATAAACATTTAACAGACTGCTGAGTACAAAGACATGACTTGGGTAATGAACTCAAAAGTGAAAGCAAAAGGCATTGAGATTTTAGTTGCAGAAAATATAAAACTTAGCTGTTTAACCAAATACAGAGCACTTTGCAAATTGATTCATTCTTGAACTTTTTCCAGATTTTGTCAGTCACAAAGTCTGTTATGTTTTAAATCGACAAAATCCAATAATATCCATTTGTTGTAAACCCCTTTTCACCGATACCCCTAATTGCAATGAAGTGTAACCATTTGCCATTAGAAGTAAAATTGTCCAAAAGCTAAAAGCAGGGTCAGATTTAATAATAAAAAATAAATAAATAAAATAAAAAAGAAAGGCCAAATAACTCCCAGAGCTTCATTCAATCCATCTCAACATCCAAGAGGTCCAGATTAACTTTGGAGGAGCTGCAGAGGTCCACAGTTCAGGTGGGACAAGATGTTGAGGACAACTAATAATCATGAATGACACCAATCCCAATCTGGCTCTTATCGAAGAGTAGAAAAAGGAAAACCTTTGTTTACAAGTTCAATCTTCAGTTAGCACAGCAAGCATGTTGAAAAGCTGCTTGGGTCAGATTAAACCAAATCTGAACATGTTGACCCAAATGTAAAGATCGATTTGGCAGAAATCTGACACTGATTAAGGGATGCTAGTCTGAGTTGATGGAATGATGGGTCAAGATAAGCACAAGGCAATCCTCCAAAAATCTCTTAAAGGCTGCAGGAGGACACCTCTCCTTGAAAAATCAAAGAAAGCTCTCTCTCACTTGAAGTCAAAGCCAAATGCAATGATGATACCCATGTTTAGACCTTAACAACTGGCAGACCTAAATTCAATTCAGAATCGTTGAGAAGACTTAAAAAGTCATGTTCATATGACGTATCAGTCCAGTATGACTGAGAATAGTCCGGTCTACAAATACAAACTTCCTGGGGAGGAATACCACTAGAAACCAGTGATAATAAAAATAAAATTTTTATTAGTGGGAAAGAAAAAAGCATAATTTTTCTTTTACTCTACAGTTCTACTTTATGTTCCATCACATTACAATCCTAAAATACATTAAAATGTGTGGTTGTAATGTAAGAAGTTGCGAAAAAAAAAAAAAACCCTAAAAGGGCATGAATGCTTTAGCAAAACACTGCAGATCAAATCTCACAAAGCATATCGTTTCAAGAAAGAGAAACTATCATTAGTTTATTGGATTTCCAAGACGCAGTTAATGAGTGAATTAGTGTGGAGACATACTGCTGCTTGTTGGCTGAAAGCATTGAGCTCCCCCAGGGCTTTCTGCAGAGTATAGAGAGCCGACATCAGGCTTTCACTCAGCTCCAGCCTGCACAGACAACAGACAAAACAGAAAAATCAGAGAGAATCCTCGCTGACAGATTCTCCTTAAAGTGTGTCTACATTTACCTGACTGGTTTAGAGGACTCGTGTTTAACGCTCTCAGGTGCTGCTTTGGACTCTGGCTGACAAGAGGTGGTAGATGTTTGTGACAGAGTGTTTACCTCTGCAGATTTAGTGATGCATGTTGAAGAACACTTAATGGCGATTGGTGCAGATTCAGAGTTAGGTGATGTGGAAGTGATCTCCTGGGTAACAGTGTGCTTATCTGCCATTTGTTCCACAGGGGAGGCAGAATCCTTGGCTGGAGGTGTTGAGGTGGAGTTTGTCGTCGATGTGTGGGAGGCACATTTTCGCTCAGAGTCAGTCGCTTGTGACTGATTAGCATTTTCTGGCAGTTTTGTGTCCTGTAAGTGGGTTATGGCTGGCATTTTTATGGCAGTTTGTTGAGGTAAACTGGTGCTTTCTTCTTGGGGTTGGGGAGTTTTATTAACAGTTACACGCTGGAGCTGATTGGTGGACTCTGGAAGTTTTTCTCTTGCTTCATGGTATTCACTGGAGTCACTCCCATCATCTGAACTCTCACTGCTGCTGTCATCTGAAGAGGTGGACTCGTATCTGGAAGACAATGCATCTTTTATTCCTCTGAAATGTTATTACGAAGTTCATAAAAAGTAATAAAGTTATGTCTGCTTTATTTCCATATACAGCATCACTTTGGCTCTAATGATTGCAGTGCTAAGTGGATAAAAATGGCTCAGTGCTGCTTTGCTATAATAGCCACTTACCCTCCATTGACTCCAATGAACTGCAGGTTTTTCTTTGTAGAGGGGGAGCCTGGTTCACCTTCTGCTTTCCGCTTCATAATTGATCTCAGCGAGGACTGGGGAGATGAGGCTAAAAATAAGAAACCATCAATCAAAGTTAAAGTGACAACATGATGCTTGGAGAACAAAGTCAGAACACTTTACTTAACTCAATCCACAGACCTGATTTAGAAAAGACCTCAGGAGACTCTTCATTGGTTTGCACCAAGCCAATCTGATCACCAGATGCTACAACGACGGCAGGATTACTGACGGGTACAGATGTGGACAGTCCACTTTTCAGGACGTCACGGACCTGCTTGGAGCTGACTGCAATCGGCAACTCAACGGGGGCTTTTGAGACATGGGAGGAACTTCAATAAGTAAAAGATTACAAGGAAACAAGAAAACAGTACAGTACTGAACATCCATCCCAATAAGATTTGATTCTGCCCAATCTGTTTCAGTTTTACCATCCAGTTTTTGTGTGGAAAATGCTTACAACTTTCAGAAAATTTTTGCATATCGTATTTTTCACACTATAAGGCGCACCTAAAAACCTTCAATTTTCTCAAAAGCCTTCAGTGCGCCTTATAATCCGGTGCGCCTTAAATATGGACCAATATTGAGCCACAACAGGTCTAGCAACTACGGTAAGCAGCCGCCGACTTCATTTTTGCCGTAGAAGAAGCGTGCGGTGCATGCTGGGATAGTTGTCACGCTAGTTTGTAATCCATTAATAAAGTTTGACTGACCTATCTACCTACCGACCCGTCTAGAATCAGGTTGTCTGCAGGTCATTTAGCAACACGTTCTCCACCAACATGCTGTGTGCAAACATTTTTTGGAGAATATAATTTTGTCACTTTGAACATCAACTCTCTTATTTATTCTTCCCAGTGATTTTTTTCAATCAATCTTCATAGAGCTGCAGTGAATCAGCTACACATAACATATGGTTTGTCTTTTTATTCCTTTAAGAAGGTGGATCAATTATAACAAAGTCAAACACTCTGTTTGCTGAGATTATTCACAAGGCAAACCAGCATATCGACTTCTTAGCAGTACTCATGAACATTCTGTTAAAGGAATCCTTACAATTCATTGTTAAGCAGATTGATAAATGCCAGATGGCAATAATAAAAGACTCAATATTGATAAACAAAGTCATAAATTGTGTTTATTCGTTCAGTTGAAAAATGATGCTTGTATGCAGAATTGTGCGGCAGCTTAAGTAGAATTTACATGAAACTGCAGGAAAATGGAAAACAGCAAGGTCATGTTTTCATGAATTAGGCAACTAACTTTGAATGGTTTTAACGTGGTTTTAGCAGGAGGTCTCTATATTAAGTCTGGTTGGTCATGGTTAAATTGACCACAAGCCCTCATTATAAAGGTGTTTTCACACCTGATAGTCCGGTAGACCTGCTTTTGGAGTGATCTCCAGTCTGCTTGCCTTTCATAGATGCCATCAAACCACACCAGAATTCACTTCAACTGAACCAAAACTTTTAGGCAAACCAGCGTTTGGTCCACATTAGCTGGTTCACATCTCTCTAAACGAGCCAGAATTTCTAGGCAAACCAACTAGAGTTCGATTAAAGCAAACTAAACAGGGCTGGTATGAATTTGTCCTAAAAGAACTCAATCCTACAACAGCAAAGAGTAAATGTTAAGTTTGTGCCAGGGCTGGAGCTGATAGCTTTAAGTTTATTAATGTTACTAACAGAGCACCATCTTTGAAGTGGAACTACTTTGGTGGAAAGACCCTCAGTTTTTCTCCCTACGTCATCAGTTTAACACAAACCTTCAGTTTGTCCCTTGTGGTGACCTTCTGTAACTCCACCCGCTGGCTGAAGTGAGGGAGAGCTGCAGGTCTCTGCTCGGAGCAGCGTGCCCACCTCCACTACCGTAGGTTTCTCCAGTGTGTACACCTGGATCCCCACAGTTCTCTGCTCCCTCTGCTGTGGCTGCTGTGTGAAGCTGACCAGAGTGTGCAGACTGCTGCCTTGTGGTTCCTGCCACCCAATGCTGGTTGCCATTACCGGATGCTCTGCCTGTGGAGCCTTTTGCAGCTGTGCAGCCTGCAGTTCTTGCAGAGTCCTCTTTAGCTTCCCCTCAAGCTGACCAACTTGATCCTTGAGAACCTCTGCCTCTGGGAGAAGACCCAGATCCTTCTCTCGAACCCAAACTCCCACATCACGGTTGCCCCTAGACCCCTCTGGTCCAACTCCAACGGTGCGAACTTCTTTCTTAGCATCTGGTCGGGCTCCACCCACAATCACTGTGTCCTCAATTTCACAGCCTGAATCCTGCTTAGAGACTTCAGTCGGAGACAATGACTCTGTTGTCTTGGCGCTTTTAGCTCCCGTGCCTACCTCTTCCTCAGGAATGTCGATGTACAGCTCTCCACGGTTTCGACCTCGGCTAAAACCCAGAGTGTGTCCAAGAAACTTTTGGCTTTTGAGCTGAACGCTGAGCTGCCTTTTCTCCTCCTGCAACACAGAGATTTTAACTTGCAGCACAGGGATGGTCTTCACCTGCTCCTCCAGCTCCTTTATCTTCCTCAGGGCTGCGGCCATCTGCTCTCTGACATGTTGCAAATGCGCAGGGGTTGGAGTCACTGGTGTGGACAGGCCTGAGCTCATAGGAGTAAAGGTCCCACCTCCACCGTGTGCCCGGTTGAAGCTGTGCGCACTGCTAAGGGAGGTGTTGGACCCTGCCATACTGTTGTTCATGCTGCTGAGGTTGGAGAATCTCCTCCCTTCTTTCTCCTCCTCCAGCTTCCTGCGAGCGTCCAAAAGGGTCTTCTCCACCCGAGCTGTGCTAAAGCTGGGTCTCTGTGATGTGTGGTAGCCTGGGGCACAGTAGGAATAAGAGGAATGCCTGCTCTCCATGCTCGCGTTGGAGCACAGAGACTCCGTGGAGGTCCACCAGGAGCCGGTGTAGCCATACCCCCGAGGCAGGGAGCCATAGCGCGGCCGGCGCTGTATAGGCACCTTTTTAATAGTGTTACCCTTTTCTATGTCGTTAACATATTTGAGGAAGTCCAGGTCCAGACGGTAGCCATAGGGGGTCTCCACTGAGTAGGGCGCCTCCTGTTCTTTGGTGTGCAGCGTCGGAGGAGCAGGCGAGTTGAGTTTCCCTGCAGGGGAAGGAAATCAACGTTAAACAAATGGAAATCTTTGTCTAATCTTGGGCTCAGACTTTAAAAACTGGAATAATCTCTGGGGTCCTGTGTAATAGAGTGTGCACTCTGTAAAATTCCCCTAATTAGACATCAAAGGGATTGTTGTTAAATCTAATCTCACTTTAAGACGAAGTGCACATATGGGTCCTAAATATGTGACCAAATAAAAAAAAAAAACAATAAAAGATTAATAAATGAGTCAATAAAGTAATTATTGAACCAGCAAATACAAAGAGTTTTGGACAATTTAACTCAAACAATTAATTTAACATTATGAAATAATTTTAGGAAAACATACACGGAAAGTATTAAATTAGCAAATGTGTGCCTGTAAAAAATAAGGGCCTAAATAAATAAAAAAAAGATTTAAAATAAAGTGGTAAATTAAACAAACAAGCCTGATGACACAAATAAACTACGACATTTTTAAAACTTTTTTCCAGAGCATTTGTTGGGATGATTATTACTCTATGATCCTCCAAACGCCTAAAGCACTGAAATGCTAAGGCATTTAAAATGAATTAAGTGGCAATGCAATAAAGCCTCAAAGTAAATACAAATATGCAAGTTTAAAAAAAAACAAAAAACTCTAACCTTTAATTTTTTTAAAATCTTACATTCACTCCAGATAGTTGGGTGTAGTTCCTTAACTAAATCAGAAAAGTCAGTCACCAGGTCAGTAAGGGGTTAAATTAGCTCTGCTGTAAAAACCCATTTATAGCTTTGTTGTTGGTCTAATTCAGACAAAACAAAACTTATCAGCTACTATTACTCAGTGATCTATGCGGCACCAGGAAAGATGAAATGATAAAACTATCCTTTTGAAGTATTCTTTTAAAAATATTATTTTTTAAACAGAGATATAAACTCTTACATGGTTCTAGTTTTTCTGGATTTTTTAAAATAAAGATTTAATGTAGCAGCATATATTCAGTCATTAATGTTATTATTATCAGTAAACATAAAACCAACCTGGGAAGCCAGGGTCCATGTGCAGCACCTGAGCCATGACGAACCAGCAGCTGCTTTTCAGTCACACAAACTCTCACCTGTGAGACGACAGACGGCTTTCAATTAATAATGAGCAGACTGGATGTTTCCTGCACCAACAATAATACAAAGTTGAAGTAATTATTTAAATTATCTGTTGATGAATGAGCTGCACAGCATACACAGTGTAGTTTTTTTTTCTTCTTACATTGCACGGCTTTCTCAGCCTCTAATTTTACTCGTTTATTCTCTCAAATACAGCCAATTGTGTATTTGCTTCTGTTCTTAGCAGCCTGAGAAGAGCTACAGGGGGAAAGTTTCCTGGCAGCCGAATCCAGCAAAGAGATTTGCCAGTTAAAGCCTTATTAGGAATCATCTGCACACACCAACTTTGTCTCTCAATTTAAGGTTTGCCTCTGTGCTCCTTTTCACTCTTACTTTTTTTTCCCCTTTTAATCTTCCACATCAGTTCTTTTCCGTCTCTCTTACTTGGTGTCAGCTGATGATCAGGGGTTTTTGGGACTGCTCACTTTCTCATTTTTCTCCACTATTCCTCAAATCTACTTGAATGTTTCTGTTATTTCAAAGGTGGTGCGTTTGATTTCTTAAAAAACAAAACATTTCCTTTTTTGCCTTTTTAACGCGCTGGCAGAGGCAGCACCGAGTCCCCCTCACGCCAGTCATTTAGAGTTTGTATCTTCTTGGAAAAGATTAACTTTCTAGGTCATCGCTTTGTGGGAACGGGTACGCTTAAGTCAGCCACAGAAAAGTTCAACTTAATTTTATTACTGCAGCTCTAAGAAGCTAAGATCAAACATTTTAGCAAAAACAAAACAAACTCTGCTTTATTTCTTAAGGCATAGTCAATTTGATTCAGCACTGGGTTGTTTCTCTTCTCCTCTTCCCACCCTTTGTCTGTCTTGTGACCATAACTGGTGCTTGCTCGCTTGTGAAAAGTAGGACGCTTGGAAACACTGACTGAGCAGACTTGGTATTTTTGAAGTGCTGTGTTCACTTAAATTTCCTCTGTAATTCTCCTCATCTGTGCTCCTTCATAACATACATTCTGAAATAGCCACATACCATGGAGATGTGACAGTAAGGTATGCATTCATGCACACAGCAGCAATTTGATATTTGAAAGCCCTCCTCATCAGACTGCTGTAAGAATCAGTAAACTGGAAGGTGCGTCAAGAACCAACGTTTAGTACCAAGTGAAATTAATAAATGCCCCAGATGGACATGGGCTGGTTAAACCGCTCATATTTAAAATACTGACCCTGCAATTCAAAGTGTTTTTTTTCTTAAGATGCTAGAAGAAGAGCTAGACATGAGTTTTCTCTGCCTGTATAGAGTGGTGATGCTTTATCACTTCCTGCGTATCTACACTTTTTCCATATTTAAAAAAGGAAAAACAACCAGGCTATTTGGAAATACAACTGATCAAAATATGTAGGACTTCAAAATAATAGCATCTAATCAATTAATCGCATGCTAAATTACAATGAGCTTGAGAATTTCCAGTTTCCACTTTCAAAGGGCAATTTTGTTTAAAGAGACATCATAATACATTTTATTTATGGTTTTGGTTGCAAGTGGTTTTTATTTCTGTTCCCGTTTTTGGTTGCTGTGTTTTATTTTGGATATTTAAAATATCTTCCAGTTCCACAGTGGAATGTTCTTTACAAAATTAAAGTTTATTGTTGTTGGCGGGAGTGAAAATTGCAAACGTAATACCATTTCATTACTTGAAAATGGTCTTCAATTAACAATATTATCAGTTATCTCAATAATTGCTGGGGCAATTTATAATCCAGCATAATTTGCTATGTTTAGAGGCTTAATTGGAAACCAAAGGAGAACCAGTCAACACTCTCATTAGGGTACTGCTGTTTTAAAACCACTGTTGTCCAGGAGCAACCTACATGTCTGATGAGCAAACCACTGTAAACTGAATTTGAGCAGGTAGCCAAGCTCATTAACCAACGAATATCAAATTGTTAGATCTGTCTTACTTTGCAAAGAGAAGAACAGGAAAACAGGAGTTGAAAGATTTGATGAAGTCAGAAACGTAAAAATAAATACATAAATCTTATTTCTGGTCAGTGAATGCACTATACATACAAGCTGAAACAGGTCAACGATGCACGATGCAAGTTCAGTCCATTTACAGTTTAGCCATTGTGGACATTTTCATAGAGGAAAGAAGAAGAAAAGTTGGGTATTTCAGTATTAGTGAGGTTTTAAAATATACCAGGATACTCAAAAGCTGTTAGTAGCTCTTAGAAACTGTTTTCTGTGTCAGCTGTTCATTCATGGCTCTACCTTTAAACGGGGAGTTAAAGTTCACCAGATAAGGAGAACGCATTACAGCAGTTAGCCCTGCTTTTCTGTTTCTACAAAACATTTAAACCCTTAAAAGTCTCCAAGCAGCCAATTTTTAATCCTTGATATAAATTGTTACTTAGCCTTACATAAACATTCCTCATAGTGTGGGAGTCTATGGAGAAAAAGGACGGATTGGTAATCTTAAATTATATGATGATAGAAAAAGAAGAAGAATTTGAGCTGCCTCCTTGAGGATTTATTTTAGGTCTGTTTATCTCCAGCGCAAGTGTGAAACTGATTATCTTGCTGCACTTGTAGTGTGGTGTCAGTACGGCCAAATGTGTGAGAAAGCGACACGGTGACTGTGACAGAGTGTGAGAGTTTGTGGGCAGGAGGGCGGAGGACAGAAAGGGGAAAGTTGATGAGATATAATTAGAGCCGGCAGTTTAGCCACCAAACATCCCATCCAGACACAAAGGCTGACGTTCGCTAAATTTGTCCCGATTCCAAAACCCTTTTCTCCCCCTTTTCCCTGCAAGCTACTCTCTGCTTCAAACTTTCCCTTCACTCCTTCTCTGGAAGCTCTTCCTCCCACATCCTCCTCCCCGAATGCCCGCACCACGAGGCCTCCACATCTGTTTTTACATCAGCGGTGAATGGGGGTGATTCAGCTGCGTCTCTGTGTGTGGATACACATTCCCATAAGCGTCGTAGCACTACTGACCTTCTTACCATTTTCAGCTCTCAAGCTTCTACCATTCAGATGCCTCTCCCTGACCATCCTGACTCTTCCCCCCATTAAATCCACACCAAAGGAAGCTCTCACTGCCCAGTCTACTCCCTCCATTCTCTGCCATTAAGATTAAGCTTGGCCTCAGGGGGTAAGATGCAGGTCATCCAGCACAAATTACATGTCTGTGGTATGTCCTGTAAGATGTCACGAGACTAACCGCGTCGCACTGCGACTTCATCACCCTCCTGTGCAGACCGGTTTGTGCTTCAGATTTATTTTTTAAACTAAACTCTTGCATTCCACTTGGGAATTTGAAGACTGGCTTTGATTTACAGCATGCATAAACATTCTTGTCTCTTTGGTGTGTCAGAGGACCGAGACCACCCTCAGGAGTCATTTAACATACCAGGCAACATTTTGAAGTCAGCTCTACCAAGTTTAACAGACCAATGCAGTCATTTTATTAATATTATTGCCATTGCAAAAGATTAAAAAGTGGCGTGGTTGCCAAAGAATTACCTCTGGACTAAAGATTATGGATTTTTCCGTTGCAATACGACTCTTTGGTTATATTATGATGGGTATTTTGCTGAAGGTTTGGAAATTAGTTTTGACTTAGGAAAAAAAAAAGTTTTTTTTGTGCTCCATACCAGCTGCTTGCGCTGTGAGGACGGGATGTCTCCTCCCCAGGATCCTCGCTCTTTCTCCCTTCTCTTTCCCTCAACAGTCAACACCTGTGGGACATATGAACAAAAGAAAACCTGAACTTTATCTGTGTACGCTCTACTGTAGCAGTCTGAAGGCTGGAAAAACAAAAATAAGGGCAATATCTGGGACTTAGTCACCAGGAAACGTAAGCCAAGCCCCATTTAATGGTGTGCAGACAAAAACAGACTTACGTCAGGTTACAAAACAGCATCAACACACCGCAACACTTGAAACAGGTTGGGAAAAATAAAAGCATCAATAAACACTCCAGTGGTTTGACTGACAACTCGGATGCAAAGAATACACACCCGTAGGATGAGCTTGTCAGACCCTGTGATCCGTGTTTAAGCGCTCCTCCTTCCCCGCCCTGTTCCACACTTCTGCTCTGGGTACACTAATCAATTCAAGGCTACATGCGGGAGTTGCCTTCCCCATGTGATTGGGCAATGTGCGCTGTTTTCTTGTGACTAACACTCCTAAATCCCATGGCACAGATACACACCCTCCAAGTTTGGTGGGAACAGCCATCACCTATGCAACCCAAACTGATTTCATGAGGCTTTTACTGCTTTCCTCATTATGTAGACTTAACCACTGCATGAGTGTTCAGTGGATAAGCTACATGATGGTGCCTGCAGATTCTCAGCTACGATTCGGGCCAGACATTTTGTCTGCAGGGCCTCGGAATTACCAAAGGGTGACCTTTGCATAATATCATAACAGAGCCCCTGGTTGTTCAGGCCATTGTTTAATAGTGTTGTCATGCCAGTGAGGGGTGGAGGCAAGGGTTGGGGGCGGGTAGGTGGGAAGGTAGTGGGAGAAACAGATCGTTTCAGACCCGGAACGACGGCCAAATCACAAAGAGCCATTCATTCGGCTGCTAGTTCCACAGCTGGTTCTAATAGAAAGCAAGGAGGGGCATCTCAGAGACAGAGAGGCTGAGAGAAACTGTATGTGCATGAGTGTGCGGCGAGGAAATTTGCCTCAAAACAAACAAACAGTTGACGAACTGCTGCTACAAAAGCCGCACGCTGAAAGTAAGTGGAAATAAAAGAAACAAAACAGGCACCGAGGGGACAGACGTCCGGAACCGATTTGGTCGTGTCCAAGAAGCATTTTTAAACTTTTCCCACTACGAAATCAACAACAGACTACTGTGTGTAGATGATTTTTGTTAGAAAGCCAGCACTGGAACAATAACGAATGCAAACTGTTACAGAGAAGACTGACAAAACTCCCACGCCTCCCATGAAAACACACAGATCCCCCAACACGTCAGCGCCGTCTGAGGCCCGAAACTCCCACAGATCGCCCAACACAGCTGTAGCTATTAAGTTGATTTATTCAGGTAACGAGCATTAATTATATAAAAACCAAACAATTTAGCCGTTTTTAATTCACTGAGAAAACATCAGCAACAGGCTGCTGAGAAAAGGGCACATTTTTCATTCATTAGGTCAGCTAAGTAAAAGTAAAAAAAAAAAAAGCCTCTTATCAGTTTATGTCCTGGTGTCATCATAGCAGACCAATTTATGTTGCGAAATAGAGATAATGGGTTGAGATCTGATGAAGAAACGGGTTACAGGAAGGGGATTTTCATCTTTGTATTCCCCAAGGACACAAAAACAACCCAGTCACTTCCTCCCAGCCCAGGAGAAAGAGTAACAAGAAGGAGAGCAAAAATGAGCAAAGAAAAAAAAACACAAAGCAAGAGAGGGAGAAATGTGCTTAGAGCAGAGCAGCATGTGAGGGGAGAAAAGAGTGGGAATGTAAAGGAAGAAAGCTTAAGTCAGAGGAAAATGGGAGTTCTCCTCCAGAATGAATCCCAGCTGAACTTCTGCTGCTTTTAATTTAGAAAAAAACATCAGAAAGATCACAAAAGGACTAAAATGGCTCCTCACAAAGCATAAACAAACTTTTCTCATTGTCTTTAAAGGTTACGCCTAGAAGAATACCATCATTTACATGTTCTTACCCACCCAAAATAGACCGACGACGGGGCAACCCAGCATGCAACACAATGCAACAAAACACCAAACCAAAAAAAAAAAAAAAAGCATTTCCACAGACTAAAAAAAACCCACAAAGAAGACACCCATCTCAGATATTCACAAAAAGTTACACAAATATCAATACTAAAAGGCTCTGTTCCAGAGATAAAACTAAAAGCTGAAGAGATTTGTCCCAAGAGTCAAAAAAAAAAAAAAACTGAAACAAATTGCAACAAATCTCTGTCACCGCATAAAAACGTGGCTAAAATGAGTACGTCACTGCCTGACACAAAGAGCCTTTGCCAAACTGCGCTGAAGCCAGATGAGCTCATATTATGATGGTAATACAGTGTGTTCCTCTCCTTTTGGAGGGACATGGCTCCCTACTGCAGCCTTGAAATTTGGGACAGTGAAATCCTAACCCAAAGCGATGTCCATTAAGAAAAAAAACAAAAAAAAAAACAAAAAGGCCTGTTTTTCACATTAAACAGTGATGTGGAGGAGCAGACAGTAACTGGGGCTGAAGTCGTCTGGTGGCGGCTACAGAGCAAAGCCTAAAGGAGGGGCTGTCCGGCTCACATTACTCCTGGAACAGGAGCAGAATAAATACCCGCCGGTCTAGCTTATTGGTCATTGTGCTGACCTCCAACAGGAAACTGTGCAAGGGTGGGGCCGAGCGGCAAGGAGCAGCACCGGAAAAAAGATACACACTAAAAGAAAAAAATATATATATATCTTTTTGGAGAAGATTCCTGAGCAAGTTGCAGAAGTGGGATGGAGGGCAGAAAAGAAGATTGCGGAGGTCTTTTGGAGGTGGAGAACGACAAACTCCAGACGGAAATGAGACGAGGTGGAGAGAGGGTCAGAGCAAAGTTAGGGTTAAAAGATCACGTCGGTGTGTGTTGTAGCAAAATGAGAAGATGTAACCCTACTGCGGTTTGGTTAAGTCGTTTCCTCTCATGAATCTTATCAATTACTTCCTGGTTTCAGAAGAAATGCGGATGAAAATGCTCTGCAAGAATAAGGACAGCAAAACACCCTCCATGCCAGTTATACCAACATCTTTAAGCCATTTACTGGACAGAGGAGTTCAGCTGGCTTTTCTGAGTCATCAAGGTATTAGATGAGATCAGTCAGATTATTCAGGAAGATAATAAATTACTTTTCCAGGATCCGACAACCAAGATTTAGACCATATGTTCACAATGAGCATCCCTCCACTAGTATCGTTAATCATCCATGTTGTGCTGGTGCATTATCTTTGCTGTCCTTTCTGCAGCCGGTTTTACAGAGTTGCATGATTTTCCCTTAGTTCATAAACAATCCAGTCCTTATCCATCAGTCTTAAAACTTACGAAAAGCTCCACTTGGAAAACGGCACACTAGATGAATGCAACATTTAAATGTGCGCTTTTGTATTTTGATCTTGGAGTAAGAACAAAAGTCTCTACAGTGGCTCAAATCAACAACTTCAACTGAGCTTCTACTTTATTTAGAGAAAAGTTTGAAGTTTTCCAGAAAAGTTTGGTCTTTGAAGGTTCATTTTTTTACACAGACAAAAACAAATCATTAAAAAGCAGGGCATTCCATAAAATTTAGAGAAGTTAATCTGTAATAAAGCCACAAGACAGTGACAAACCCGCCCAGGAGTTGTAATTTCATTAGTCTCAGCAAAGCATTTAAATGCCCGGCGTGTGGCCTGGTGTGCAAATGGGGTTTACAGCTCTGCATTCCACCACAGCACCCCTGGGCCCGAGCGCTGTAATGAGACAGCCACATTCCAAAACCTGGTGAGGGGAAACTCCAGACCCAACCAAAACATTCTCACATTGTGACTTTAACAAGTCAGGGATAGAAAACTCTTCTCCGGCTTTCAAGATCCGCAGAATTTCCAGCCTTCACTGCGAAGCGAAATGAAATCGGCTTAATGGGGTTCACTAGTAAGACCTAAACAACTTCTCTTTCCATGTGACAAGCCAAAAGTGAAGTCAGAGCCCAAGTCTAAAATGCCATGCAGCTGCCACAAGCTATTCCCTGTTATATGATTACATACAGTCAGTAAGTCATTATACAACAGCAGAACAGTGGAGTACTGTGATGAAGTGTAACAGGCCAATGAGTACTCCCCCACATCCTGCCAAGAGCTTCATGTCCTCCACAATAACAACATCTGACGCGTTTTCTGACGAATATGAACAAAATGCCACACAGCTTCTACTCTGAAGTGTCATGTGAGGGTCAGGAAGTAAACCGCTTTGGAAATAATACAATCATTTAGTATTTGAGGATTTCCCAAGGAAATCGTTAATTACATCTGTCAAGCTGATAGGAGTTAATTGATAAGTCGAGTCACCAGAGTGCCTTATGAGAAAAATCCGAACTATGTTCATATGAATGCAGTCAAGCTGGGGTATTTTATACTCCACCTGTCCTGCTTCATCCATAAAACCTCAACCCAGTGGCAGAGTCTGCCGACCAGCAAATCAGAGAGCAAAAAGTAAGGAGAGAGGAGGGGAAAGAAAAAAAAAACATCTGGAAGTAATGAGAAGTCGAGGGATGCCTGGACCCACCCTCTCCCCAGAGTACTCCAGACAATTGACTGGTTTTAATCTCCCAATGAATTTAAAAATTTTGAAATCCTTCACGTGCTTTTGGCAAGAGAAAAGTTTTGCAATCCTGATGGTTTCTATCTTTTCTCTACTGTGAAAAAGAAAACTGGCTCGAGCGACAGAATATTGTCAAATATACAGGCGTTAAGTTTCTTTATTATTTAGTTTCCACAACGTTTGAAACAGCTTTAGTCAATTAAGCGGAGGTTAGGGCTGTGAGGAAAAGTCCTGGCTAAATGAGCCTTCATCCAAAATATCCAAACGGACCATGAATTTGGGCTGCTGTAGAAAAACGCAATAGAAAATGTAACCAAATTAAATACGTCATTCTCTCTTTAAAATGACAGACGCACTCCAAAGTGCATTTCATTTTTCGGTGAAATGGGGATAATTAAAGATATTTTCGGCTAAATTTTGCGGCGCGTCAGATGATGCTCCAAACAAACAAAAAAAACGGGGCAAACGACTCCGAGGCTCCATCTCAAATTCCCCTGAATGCAAGACAGAAACGAAGATGCAAAATTATTTTTTTTTAAAAACCCACCATGTCTCAATTCTGCTAATTAATAAAAACGTAGCATTGCATTTACGGGTGTTTTAGTACATTTATAACCCGTTACTTCATAGAAAAGACCCCGGCGGAATTGGGCAGAGCCGACGCTTCACAAAGAAAGTCTCCAAAAGGCGCGTTGTCTGAAGTGCCTCAAAACGTTTCGGAAAAGAGACGTGAAGCAATGGCTCAAACAGGGGAAATGAAACTTACTCACAGCGCTTACCTGGCCCCTCTCTGGAAATCCTTTCAACCTTCTCGGCCCAGGAGCGCTCACTGAGAGACAAAAACACTGCAGCCAAGATGCTCCGACCCTCCTCCCGCCCCACTGCTCCTCTTAAAGGGCCAGCAGCCCCCAGGACAGGCGCAGGCTTTGGTCACTTACAGTAGAACGACCTGACCGGTTTGAAATATGAAATAAAACAATACAAACACATTCAACAGCTTCAAATGATGTAAAATCAACTATTTTGAGCGATAAATTATGCTATAATGTTATCTCCTAATCAAAAACATACCTGGAATGTTGGTTCTTTTTTATGCTAGTTGGAGAATTTAATTGGTGGCAGCCATTCAGGTGTTGTAAAACGCCTTGAGGGACCAAGCGCCACCTTTAAGGCTCCTTCTCAGAGCAGCAGCTTCCAATATTCCCTCGCAGGGCAGCCCTTCCCTAAGACTCCCCCTCTCAGCTCCTTCAGACTAGCCAGCAACAATTAGTAAACACCTGATGGAACTCTAATGAGCTCTAATTAGACCGGCTATTTCTCAGTGCAATGCTGGAAAAAAGCATTGTTAAATGGTTAATAGAAGACCGATGTGATGACTTCCTGAAGGTGGAGTTTCAAAAAGGTTTTAAAGAGACAGAGGTCTAATTTCAAGGCATTACATCAAATTTGTTTTAAGTCATGTTTGAGATATATAGCTTTTTTCATAAAAGCTGAAGGTAACGGTTACTCCAATCCGTATGCCTAGAAAATACGTAATACTGCTCTAAAATTGATTTAAAACAAAAATAAACATTGAGGGTAGAAATAACAGTTTAGAGAATTACACGTCACACAGCTATTAAAACTATTGCCATGCAACAATAAAAAAAATAAATTAAATAAAATGAAAAAAAAAAGCCCACATTTTGACTCACAAAAGTGCCATGTATGGCTAACCCAGATTTCTGTGGGGGAAACTTTTCAGAACAAGTCCAAAGAAGTGGAAAGAAGCAAAATGCAAAGCAGGTCTCTTCATACCACACTATATATATATATATATATATATATATATATATATATATATATATATATATATATATATATATATATATATATATATTTTATTACACTTTGTACAATTACATTATTAAGGCCGTTTTAAAATGGTAGAAGTCTCTGTCATATTTGTCATTGTTCGTGTAATGTCCGGTGTTTATCCCACTATTTTTTTCTTTCTCTCTCCATATGCTCTGCCATAGCCTGTCCTGTTTGCCACCAGAACCTGATAATTAAACATGGGAAAAAAAAAAAAAAAACTTTCTCTCCTTTTGCAGTGTCTTTCTGACACTGCATAGGAACCCGACCCACCACACTGTTTCTGAGCTGCTAGGACAGAACACGTTATAAAACGTTGTATTCACTGGTAAATATTTAATCCATCAAAAATATTTATGAGCCACAAATTGTTCAACCCACCTCCCCAACCCCAAAAAGAAATGCTAAATGGTTTGAAGAAAGAAATATTTAATAGAATACAGACTAAATAAATACAAAACTACCCGGTAAAAAAAGCAGTTGCAAATAAAAGCGCAGCTTGTTTGGTTATTACAGTTTATGTGCCACAGGTTGTTTACAATAGTGCAATTTTAAAGATACAGTAGTAATAAATGCCTACAAAATAAAAAAAAAACATATTTAACAAGTAATGATGAACGTATAAGAGCACAGAGTGCTTTCTAACAGCAGATCCCATAGTCTAAAGGGGGCTTGCTCACACAGGTAAGCTTATTCAGTTATCACACTGCAGGCTGAGAGGAGATGCAACAGTATGAACATATTTGTGTAGATAAAGGAGATGATTCAGCTAGAGGCAGAGCTTCTGTGATAAAACATCGCACATGACTAGAACAGAGGAATTCACAGTTAAAAAGAAAAAAAATCACCTTTGGACTTTTTTTCTTTTTTTACTACAAGAAGTCAGACCTGAGCTTGCATGGAACAAGCCCAGCAGGTCTCTATATTAAATTCTTAGAGAGAGATGAGCTGATATAAGAGACAATTTTAGGACGAAGGAATGTAAATCATTTGGTCCACTTACAACAAAAGAAAACTCACAGTGAGGTGACTTTTTTTTTTGTTTAAAACTTTGGCAGTGACTACTACCAGAGCTGGTTTAGAATAACCTAACAAATAAAAAAAACAAAACAAAAAGGCCTGACAAAAAACAGGCCACCTCTCTCTAAAGCAAAACCGATAAACCTTAAAGCAACTCAGAAACATAATGTTTGGTAAAACCACTAGAGCCAGATCAGCTCAGACAGATTACTTTGGGTTTGGGAGATTACTTTAGACAGCTTTCTTTAAACGCAGGCCTCTTAAAGAACCTCACACCAAATGACAATGTTTACTAAGCAGATAACCTTTAAGTATAAACAGATGAGATTTTTTCCTACAGTGGTGTGAGCCTGTAGTGATGGTGGAGGGGGAGGATGGTTCAGAAGGGAAAAAGAGGCGACATCCATCAGTGTGTGGATGGTAGCAGTAGTGGTGTTACATTGGGAGAAGGGGGCTAAAGAATGAGCATATGGATGGGGATAAAATAACGACCAAGATGAGGAATGATTGTGTGTGTGCGTGTGTGTGTGTGTGTGTGAGATGATGACAGTTGGCGTGCAAAAATGGGGGGAGGAAAGGACAGATGGGAGGGGATGGTGCTAGTTTCTACAGCTTGTTGCTTTGAGTTGCTGTCCAGTTTTCTGCGCCTCAACAGTCAATTTTGCGAAAACTCGATCTGCCATAGGAGTTCCTGAAACACAGACAACGAAGAAGAGAGCGACACTGAAATAAGACTAAAACAGGCAAACTTTTATTTAACAGTCTTCATGTAATTTTGGTCTCATTTAAACAATTTAAACAAAGATAACGCCGTATAAATGTTTTCAACTGCCTACTTTTATTTTTATTTCACATCCAATGAAATTGACTCAGTTTGGGCTTTAATTTATCCTTTTCTCTCTTTTTTTTAAAATCTTTGCACCACCTTCATAGGAATCAATGAATTCTTGCAAAAAATATTTACACCTCTTGAATGCTTCACGTTACAACCACCAGTTTCGATTTTGTTTAACTTGTATGAAAATACTCTTCGCAAAGCTGGAACAGCACTTTTTCATCATTAACAGGAGAGAATAAATAAAACAAATTAATTTGATTCTTTTGTCAATTAAATCATTGGCATCCTCCCAAATGTAATTACTTCTTCCTCCGTAAGTGAGGTAGCATTGGAGATAAATGTAGAGCTTGATTTGCATTTGGAGTGTTTTGGTTTAGTTGAGCTTTTTGAGTTAAGAAAAGTATTAGATCCTTATAATCTTTTAACTTGAACGTTGGATACAATCCCAACCAAATTATTAAAAAATCTTCTCCTTAGTAAACAGATGCAAACCACAAGCCTTTAAAATTGCTGTAATTAAACTTTAGTAAAAAAAAAAAAAAGCCTTCTCTCGTCAGGATGATTTAAATTACAGATCTGTATCTAATCTTTCTTATCTAAAATTCTCGAAAAACGCTGCTTGAGAAATCAAGTGTGCAAAGATCTGTTTCAGGAGTTTCGGTCCGGTTTCAGAGGACTGAAATAACTCCAGAGAAAGTTACAAATTACATTCTCTTGACCTCAGATAATGAACTTGTATCTACTCTGCTTTTGATAGATCTCAGTGCTGCTTTTGACACAGTTGACCACAATATTCTCTTAAAAATAGATTTTTTTTACTTCACAACATTGCTGCCGTTGCTTTGTATTTGTCTAACACATAAAATCCTAATATTATACATTAACGTTAGTGAATGTAGCACAAAATAATGTGGAAAAAGTCAAAGCCACCATAATTGTGATGAAATTTGGTTTCATGTTGCTCCATTGCTACAGTTTGAGAAGCAGCATGAGCTCATTCTGTGAACCCCCGCGCATCTGTTAACCTCTCAAATTACCGTTGTGTTTGCACAGTCTGCACGGGCAGGGGTCTGTACAGCTGGGGGATTTTGCGGGTGATGAGAGGACCCAGAGCTTCTTTTAGTTTGTGGTAGTTCCTCTCCAGCTCTCGGTGGTACTCTCTCTGGTCTGGCCCAATCAGGCTCTTATTCTTCCTCAGGGCGTCCTCACACCTGCATCACAAATAGCAGAGGAGGCAGGGCTTTAATTTTCTCGGTTACACAGCGGTCTGGAAGTCGGAGGTGTGGAGCGTGTCGTCACCTCTTGGTGAAGTCTTTAAAGCAAAGCCGCAGTTTGTTGTGATGGCGAAACAGCTTTGGGTCTTCTGGAATGTCGGAGAGAAAGACCTGCGCCACCTCAAGGGGACCCTGTGAGGGGGAGAAACCGTTACATATCGGCAGAGGAATGTCTAAAGACTGAACCAGACCGCAGGCCAGATTTAAAGCGGCTTAATACTTCAGAGGAGTTTGGCTTTGTGACATTTTAAACATGATACAGTTAGAAATCTTTTTTTTTTAAGTCAGGCACCTGGTTGACAGTGGTTCCCACACACCCCTGCAGCACCATTTGAAGCATCTTAGGGTCCGCCGGGTCTTGATTCGTGGCAAAGGCGAGCTCCTGGGTCTTCTTCTGCATGTCTTCAATCGCCACCTCCATCGGGACAAGGATAATCTGGAGAAACGACAACAAAAAAAAACCCTAAATAGAAGCAGTCGCTGCAAAATGCACCATCTGCTCTGTCATGCTGCAGATATATACCTCCTCCTTGTGGATGACGTTGACACGTGTCTTTATGTAAGGGAAGGCATGAGATGTCGTCAGGATCGTTTTGCGTTTGTACTGCTCATGCAGGTCGCCGTGTGCCCGGCCGTCCAGAGTGAAGGGAGTGCAGTACATGAAGGTCCGCAGGTTGTAGTTCTTGTCAAAATAGGTAATTCTTTCTTTCAACTCGTATGTGTCGAAGTAAGGCTCGGCATAGGTGATCTGGAGGTAGGCCTGGAAAAGCAAAACTCACAACTAGTTCGTTTTTTTCTAAAACATCTACGTTTTTATTCATCAAACGTACATATTAGGTTACCTTGTTGGGATCCAGTTTACTTTTGTCGACCGGACTGGAGTCCTTGATGATTTCAACCACATCGTCCTCAAACCTTTCTGAGTAGAACTCCTACACAACGAGGAGTTTCATCTTGAAGTTTCTCATAAATCTCTAGTGACACTTTTATTAGGATAGTGATAAATCAGCTTGCCTCAAGCCTGTGGGAGATTTCAGCTAATTTGGTGATTGAAGGCTCCTTGTAGACAAACTCCTGCTCATCCAAATCTCCAAAGTGGCAGCCGTAGAAACCAACTCGAAAGTAGGTCCCAAACATTCTCTACAGACTGCAGACAGGATACAAAAACAAAACAAAAAACAGTAAGATAATTCAATTCATTTAGAAGTGGAGAAGCAAAATAACGGAATGAAACTGAAGAGGCAGCGACTCGACATTTGAGATGGGGCCATGAAGCACAAAGGAATGCAATCTGAAAGCTGATAAAAGCGGAGTTCAACTAAGTTAAATAATGAAAGTTTTCTCACACTCACCAGTAATGTGGCGTCCACACAAGAGCACCAACACAAGTTATAAGAAAAAGGAAAAGATTGAGAGTGTAAAAACTTAAAATTACGTGTCTAATGTTTAAATTACTGTATTTAATTATGGAAATGAATGTGTTACCTCCCATCCTGAACTCTAGAAACATTGAAAAGTGAAAAAGAAAACAACATAAGATACAGGGATCAGGTGATCAGATTTTCTTTTTAAATCTGAAAGTCAACTAACTTGATTGTAGACTTTGTTGAAGGCCTCCTGCAGCTTCCCGTGGACGGTCGCCAGCTTTTTGAAGTCTCTGTTGGCTTCGTGGATGGGTAGCAGAATCTTGTACACTTCGTTTATAGCTTCATACATGGCAGCCTGTGGTTTGAAGATAACGCATCGCAGCGTCTAATAATACGGCTTAATCGGCTGTGTTTATTTCAATATACAGTGCTGTAACCTTGTGCTGTCTGACCCCATGTTGTCTGTCGTCATGGAGCCAGAGAATGTGAGTCGTACCATGTTAAAAGAGGCAGCTGCTTGCTCCAGGAGGCCCACCAGGCCGGCCTCGCTGAAATACTTCCCAGCACAAATGCCTTCCTCCTCAGGGGACAGAACGTCATCTGAAACTGCCGACTCCTCTAACACGTTGGATGAGATATTCTGTGAGAAAACATAGAAGAGTCACATCAGAAATCCAGTTGCCTTTAGAAGTCACTAGTACATAGAGTTTGTGTTTGATTAAATCTTAAGATAAATGATGACTATTACTTTACATTATCCTTTACAAATCATCCTTACAAAAACAAATGGGACGCTTTTGTGTTACAATCTGTCAGAGACGAGCAGAGAATGAAAGGAACTAAATACACGGCAGTCCAGGAAAAAAACCTGTTAGAAGCTGCTAAAGACACCTTCCAGCAGGACAGAGAAACTTAAACATACAGTAACAGATAGAAGGAAAACCTTAGATATAAGCCTATTAAGGTGTCTGAATGGCCCAATCAAGATCCAAACCAAAGTCCAGTTTAGAATCTGACACAATGCTTATAAATATATGTTTACAGATTCTCTCCAACCAACATGAGTTTGAGCTCTTCTACAAACAAAAACAGACAAATCTAAAGGTATACAAATCTGGTATGGAAACGCACCAAAACACTTGCAAGAGCAAATATAGCAGAAGTTGGTTCAACCAAGTGTAAACTCAGTGTAAACTAGTCCAAACATGCAGCACACTTCAAATGTTTATCTGTAGGAAATTTTGAAATCCATGATCACTTGCCTTCCACTTCATAATTAAGTGTGTTTTGTGTTGGTCTAACACATTAAATCCCAATAAGATACATTACATTTTGCGGTTGTAATACAACAAACATCCAGAGATATGAAAACTTGAACCAGGGTCTGTAGATTATAAAGTGCATTGCTGATCACCTGAAATGTTACACAACCGATGGGCAGGTAGCGGCAGTCCTCCAGCATGTTGAGGTACTCTGCCACCAGAGCTGCGCTGTGAACGAGGCAGTGGGCTGCCTCGGCGTGGTTCCCTCTCTCAGAGTGTTTTCCTGCCATGTTCTGGAGCCACGTGAGGCGCAGATCAGGTGAGTTCTGGTAGCCTTTGGCGATCCTGAAAAAGAATACAAAGGAAGGATTTTTTTCTTCTGTTTTTCTTCACCATTTTAACTCATCCTTGGTTTTCCCCAATACCTGTACATCAGGTCAATGAGCATTTCAGGATCCTCCTGATGCTCTTTCATTTTCACTGTGTCAGTAAGAATCATGTGCAGGTTGAACACCAGATCCTGAACCTGTAGTTTTGAGAAAAAAAAAGAAAAAGAAAAACGCCCACCAACATTCATCATCACACTCTTTCAGTTTTAAGGCTGCTTTAAAAAGAGGGTTAGGTGTAAGCTACCTGCTCTGGGAAAGGCGTTTCACGCAGCTCTAGGTCCTCCTCGGCATATGTCAAAATCGTCTTCAGTGACCGACGAAGATGCTCTTCGTTGAAGTTCTGTGATGTTCCCACCAAAGAGGACAGAGACATGGTGACCTGCATCTTTACTCGCGCAAAGTTCTGATGCAAGACCGGAGAGAAAGAGGCAAGTTGTAAATAACTTTATATTCAACATGCAATGAATATGTGAACAATGAAAGGCATTTGAGGAAATAAATTAAAATGGTCCTAAACTTACATTTCCAATCTCAAAGTTTTGCCTCATGAGGAGATAAAGAGAGGCGGAGGCCTGGCTCCTGACGGAGCCGACGCTGCTGCTGCAGTGACGGAGGAGACGCAAACAAAGGTCCGCGCAAAGCTCAGTGTCCTCCTCAAACAGCATCTCTGGAAACTGTTCAAAAATACAACTTCAGTTAACTCAATTATTATTTACACTGAGGTGTCAGCTGAAGCATTGAAAATGATCTAATGCACTTAAAATAACTGATTAAATTTTAAAAAAGCAGGAATGCATTTGTGTTCTGCTTAAGTAGTTTAATTCCTAAAAAAGGCAGCGCTGGTTTCTCACCTTGAAAACCAATGCTCTCTGCGTAGTAAAGCAATGCTGCAGAAAGAGGGCGCTCTGGTTGCCTGCCATGCTGTGAAGAATCACTCTCAGGACTCCACCGAGAACGCTCTCCTTCAGTTCAGAGGCAACCACAGTCTGAAGAAGGACAGAGGCAAAACACGCTGAAACTTAAAAAAAAAAAAAGGCAGCTAAATATGACAAAAGAAAATAAAACGTTTAGTGTTACCTTTACTATAATTTCCAGTGTGTCCAGCACTATGAGGGACACCTCAGTAGCTAAGTTTCCATCCACCACAGACTCCTGCTCCATCTCAGCTTTACTCCTGAAAGTTTATTCAACGTTCATCAGTGTGTCACATAGCAAAGCATCACTCAATACCAATTCCAACACTGTCATTAACCTACTTGTCAACTCTGTCTGTATTTTGTCTCCAGTGGGTGACATTCTTTTTCCACCTGACATTTTCCTGGCTACCATAAGGACTCCTTTCTGTTATGGTAACAAAAAAAAAAGGTGAATGTGAGATTTTAACAGCTGTAGACAAATCATGAACCATCATGTTCTCACGATCCTCACCTCTGCAGCGGCGGACCATCTCTTGGCGAGCCCCTATAGTTCCCAGTATGGCTTCCTCCAGTCGGGCTTTCATGTCCTGAGACTTTTTAAATGTCAGGCTGTTTATTCTTTCCAGCGCTTTTCTCCCCTGCAAAAAAAAAAATTGTCAGAAAATGTCAGCAGCACATTAAAAGGAAATTTGAAAAAAAAATTAGCATCACGATTATGCTAATGCACACTCAAAAACACACCACGTTATAGTCTCACACACCAATCTGAATGTGTCAACAAGAAAACAGAGTTTCTGAATTTTGATTCCAAACTTTCTAGCTACCATAAGGAAGTTGAAGTTGCTCCTCTAAGCTCTGCTCTAATATTGTTTTTCAAGCTGTGAGAGCAAATGTTTAGCTGGAAATCTTACCATGTACAGTTTTCAAAATAAGAAGGAAGCTATATGATATGTTTTTAATTCTGCAATAAATAAGACACTAGCATTTTATCCAAAAGTATTTAAATTGGATTTCGGCATTTATGACAGCGAGGGTTCAGATAACTGGTGCAGAAATATATTAGATTTCCATTTCCGTGTGCTAAATGAACAGTAATAAAACGCTCACACACAGCAGTAGGCTATCTATCCACCTTACTTTACCTTGTATTCAAAACAGGACACACACAGATGAAGCAGATCCAATAAGCGGTTGATCTGCAGGACAGATAAGTCCGACACCCAGCGCTCCAGGAGAGAAGCGTCCGCGTTCTTCAGTACCCACAGGAAGCACACCAGCAGAGTCCGGCTGCACTCGGCAGACAGAGAGCTGGTCTGGCGCCCAGCCTGGTGGAGAACGGACAAAAAACAGAAACTCAAGAGCAAACCTTGGGATCCGCTTTAGAAAAGACGAAAAAGAACAAAAATAGAGCGCAAAGGAGCCGACTTCCTACGCAGCGGCCGACCTGCGACCCGTCAGTCTGTAGGGCCCAGGAGAGCAGGCTGACCCTTGCCATTATTACTTACCACAGAGGGGAGAGCAAATGGGTTGGCTTTGGCATGCGGTAAAGGGGAGCCAGCAATCGCCATGGCAACAGACTGGCTGATAATGTTGCCACTGTCTGGGTCAGTGTCTTCAAAGTAGGCAGAGGAATAGCGAGCGCGAGAAAGTGAGGAGTCTGAAAGACGAAAAGGACTCTCAGGTATGTCGTGTTTCAGAAATGAAAGATTTTTTTTTTCTTTTAAAATGGCGCATAAAACATTCCACTGACCACAGAAATCGTGAAGCTGATGCAGCGACTCCATGACGATGGGCAGCAGGGGAAGGTAGAGCTGAGCAACATGCGCCCTAACCTGGGGGTCCTGGTAACGAGGGTCCGCATCGTGGCTGCACAGCAGAGAGTGAACGGCGCTGATGGCCTTTTTATGAAGGAAGAAAACCCTGCAGGCGACAAGAGTTCATGAACCACCTCTGTCTCAGTCCTCACTGACAGTGGCGCCACTGGCACTGAATAAAAATACGAATCTCAACAAAAGCACAAAGTCGTAATGTGACAAATGTGAACATGTTCATGAGGATGAATACTTTTTCAAGGTGTTTTATGTAGAAAATATGAAGAACCTACCCTTCACCATCAGGATCAAGAATGAGAGCGAGTTCAGTGAGCAGCAGGCCAGACAGGAAGTGCTGCTGGCGGAAAGGGACCGACAGCTCAAACATGGTGGCCACACCCTGGTCTTGCACCATGCTTGAAAATGCTGAGCTCTGCCAAACAAAACAGATATTAATAAGATAATATAAACTCTTGTGAATACAATTTTGTAAATGGAAAAACAGAAACTTTTAAAACTGAGATTAATAAACGTAAAAGTACAAAAAAAGATCCACACTTTGGAGCCTAATCGAGTACCTGTGAAGTAGTGGATGAGGTAGAAGGGGAGGGGGATGCTGGAGGGCTCAGAGTTGAGCAGGGCAAGTTGAGGATGACATAATGCTCATGGCTGCAGACGATACGCATAAAGTCCATCCTTAAGGCATTCAGAGAGCTGGGATTCTGTGTCGTGTGGAGCTTGTTAGCGATCTGTTAAACACACAGATTCACTGAGCGCAAGAAGTTGAAAAGCGAGAGCAGAACTGGGTCGTCTGAAGCTACGAGGAAATGATGAGGAGATCAATAGAAACCTGTTTGTAGTAGGAGCGAATGAGGTTGAAGACAAAGCCCCGGTCCATCAGAGACAGGAGATCGTTAAGGAAGAAGGCCAGACTGTTGTTCAGCCTCTCCACAACCTCCACATCCTGAGAGGGTTTGGAGGGATTTCACAGGGAGAGGGAGGATCAATAACAATAAGGGAGTTTTCAGGTGCATTTCAATAAATGTGAGCTTCATCAAAAAGTTTGTTTGTTTCAGTAATTCAATTGAAAAGTAATCATTTAGATTAAAAATGGAGTGAGACATTTGATGCTTATGGCTTATAGCAACAAAAAAAATCCAAAATTCCTTTTCTCAGAAAATGTAAACATATTATATAGGATAAAAGGGATTTTATTATAGAATTTTAAGCCATCTGTACAGTTTATACACTGTGTGATTGGGCCTGAATTACTGCAACAGTAAGGTGTGACATCATCACCATTAGTTTCAGGTGTTGAAAGTTTGGTGTGATCTTACTTTTGACCGTGCTGAGGAAGATGATGGAAGCATGAAATGATGTAAAATGTTCCGTCAGAAGAATGTGCTGCCCATAGACTTTATATAAAACAAAACCTAAAGCTCCCCAAACCCTTCCTGACTGTGGAATGGTGACTTCTCACTTTACCTCAAGCAACTAGAATTATGTGCCTTTTTCCTCTTCCTTCAGACTCAGCAACCTTCATTTCTGAATTAAATGATATATGTACTTTGATTTGAAAAGATGAGTTCTACATATCAGTAGAGTCGCCTTAGTGTTATCTCTGGTTCAGAAGTGGCTTAACATAAGTCAATTCTGGACATGCCTGTGTGTTGGCTCATCCCTCACTGATCTCCCTCCTTTAAAAGGATTTGATTCACAATCTTTTTAAACCCATAGCAATTCCTCTTGCTTTTGCATATTCTTTTTCCATGTCTTCCTTCCACTCAACCTTCCATTAATATTCCAGAATTCAGCTCTTCCCCCACCTAGAATTCTCCCCATGCATTTCAACTTAGTGTTATTAAAAACCCAGACAGCGGATCGTCATGTCTTTGTTGCACACATTTACCTTGTGATGTCTGCTTGCAATGTCTGCACTGATGGCACACAAGAGTGCTGCAATGTCGTCAACGAAGCGGTCCGGGTAGCGCTGTCGCCTGGGAGAATCCAGTTTAGAAGTCAGGAATAAGTGATGAGCCATGCTCTTGGTCTGAGGAAAGGAAAGGAAAGAAAATAAACTCTTAAACAAAACAGCTTTTTCCTGATTTAAAAGTTGCGATTTGACCGTGTTTGCTTTGGATGCACAAGAATTATATTAACCATATAAAATTCATTGAATATTCTCAGAAAGCCACTGACCATCAATTGGAAGAAGAACCAAGCCTGCTGCAGCGTTGCTTCCCTCACTGTGCTGGTGCTGACCACCCACTGCAGCGCCAGCTCCTCGTGGAGCAACTAGACGGGAACCAACACAGCAGGTTTGAGCTCACAGGAGGAAACACTGAGATGTCGCTTTCAATTTTTTGTCAGATATGAATATTTTGTAAATGGAACTACATTCAAAATACAAATAACAAGAAGAAAAAACAAACAATATGCGCTGTAAAAATCTTAAAATTTTAAAATACAAAAAATGTGGATTTGCAATGTGAATGTTTTAGATGCCACTTTTGTTTTACCTTCTTTGTAATCGGTCTGGTGGGAACAGTTAACAAGGCCACACTGTCCAGAAAGGCAGACATGCGATTGTTGCTGTGGTCGCTTGCCTGACATGAGGTGGTGGTGAGGTGAACACAGACATGAGGACAGCGACGTGAAAATGGGTGAATGAGAACGGGCGGGTGGAGGGAGTTCTTTTTACAAACTCTGATGAGGCTGAAAGGAACTCTAACGAGCTCCAGGGTGAGCTTCTGTCAATTAGGCGCTTGTTAGGACAGCGGGGAGAAAATGTGTTGGAAATGATCGAGGAAATGTAGTTTTTTTTTTTTTTAAAGAGAGAGGTAGGCTGAGATTTGCAGAGAATGAGTCCATGCAGAGACCAAAGCAACCTCAGAAATTGGATAAGAAAAAAAAGACAACCGAGGAGCTGATCGGGGGCTGTGAGCGATGAAGGTGGAGGAAGGAAGGATTTGGCACCTGCTTGAGCTCGCAGCTGGAGTTGGGGTTCCGGCGTAGCACAGATCTGGAGCCCCCAGGGGCATAAGCAGAGTTTACCCAGGAGTGGGAGCGGTCAATGCCCTGCCATAAGCACCCGAAGAAACACACACACACACAAACACACACAGAGTGGCAAGAGGCAAGGACACAGTGAGCAAAGGGAGGCTAATTATCACACAGGATTTTATTTCAGGTTGAAAATCAGGAAGAGACAAAAATTAAGCTCAAACGGGGAATTAAAGAGGAAAAGCAGGGAGGGAAGAAAAACTGGAGGAGCCGACAGAAACAGAAGACGAGAGTAAAAAGCACAATTGTAATGACTAAGCAGTGATTAATTACTGGACTCAGTTGACTTGAGTTTAATGAATCTGCTGTGAAGAGTCAAGACACTATAATTAAATCAACATAGAATTACGAAAAATGTGAAAAACCAGCACAGTGGTTCTATTAAAAAGATAAAATAAAGACTCTTAGCACAATATGGAGAATATTAACTCACCTTGCTTCCCATGATCCTTTGGACTTCCTCATCCGGGGAAATCGGCGTGCTGGCCAGGTCGGGGTTGGAGTTGCTGATGCTCTTTGAACGGGACAGATGCAGGCTGCTCGGGCGGCCCGTCGCCCTGGACAAAGTAGCATACTGCACCGGCATCTCATAGGGATGGGCGCCTGCTTTCCAGGAGGAAAAATAAACACACAAAGAAATGGAACATACAAATGGCTGAAAGGGCTTTTGCAAAGTCACGTAAACAGTCAGTTCTTGACCGGTCGCTCACCTGCTGGAGGCATGACAGGTTCAGCGATGGGCAGGCGGAAAACATAATGGACGTAGGATGCCAGCAGGTTGTTGCGACCGTGCTGGTCTTGGTTTCCCTCCAGGTTTTTGTGGATTTGGTTAACCAACAGCGCCATGGCTTCAAAAGCAGCCCGGCCGAGGTTCACTACAGGTCAGAAAAAAAAAAGAAAAGCTAATTAAAACACAGGTATAAATGACAAACAAGAACCAAGACTTTGATTTAAAGAATTTTTATTCTTTTTAAAGGAAAAATATGTCTTCGGCCACATTACTTTGAATCACAAATCATACAGTCATAAAATGTTCTTAAACTCAACAGATAAACCAGTTTATTTGTTTAAGCATAATATACAAGTCAGTAAGTAATAATGATTTATTCGTTTTAAAAAGGAAAATTCAGACAGACAGACAGACAGACAGACAGACAGACAGACAGACAGACAGACAGACAGACAGACAGACAGAGACAGACAGACAGACAGAGACAGACAGACAGACAGACAGACAACAGAAAGAAAAGAAAAAAGAAAAAAAAGAAGAAAGAAAAAAAAAGAATTAGATGCTGCAATTGAATGGATGAGAAATCCACATCATGGATGATCCAGTACCATATAAAAAAAGAGGAAAAAACCAAAGACCATTATAAAATATAATAAGCATGGGACATACTAAGAAATAACATTGAATGTGGCGTATCCAAGACAAATAAAAAAGCGTGATCAATTTACCACTCGTATTTTCTACTCGATGCACACCGTCCATGGACTCTGCGCTACAAGCAACAGAGATAGTAAAAAAGTCAAAAATAGTTCAGGCTGATTATTGTGACATTATAAGCCTCCCTGAACACAGCAGTGGTTGATTAGTTCATTTTAAACTCCTGCTCTGCTAGTTATTTTGGTAATGGAATCAAAACGCACAGAATTGCGCAACACCTTGTTGAAACAATAATTACTGAGATTATTATTGTTGATGGATCATTAATTTGAACACGTTTTGTTGAATTTTTTGTTGTTGTTCTTTAATAAAGTTACGTATGTTTTGATAAGAACCCAGAGGAGGACGGTCTCAGCCTCCTGGCGCCGTTCAGTTTGTCACCTCATGCTGAGATTGACTCAAAACCCCCAGCAATCGACGTGTTGCAGCCCTGCTCTATTGCACAAACAGTTCAGAAACAATATGAAATGGGAAAAAAGTTATTTAATAACTGATTAAGTTGTGTTTTGTTCTTGAAAAAAGAATCAGTTCGGCTAATTAGTGGGTGCACTCGCGGCTGCACAGTGAACCCATTGATTTTTTTATAGCAGACAGCCGCTCCACTCTTGCAGGTACTGCGTACCCCCGCTAAATCTTTAAGGGTACTAAAAGAGCACAGTTGGGGAGTGATAGTAAAGTTCAAAGTAGTGTAATTACAGTATGTTTAGTAAACTATCTTAACATCCAAGATGGTCTTTTAGGCTGCAAAATAATCATGCACACGAGTCATTGGTCAAAGAAGAGGTTATCTGAATTTGTCGAAATAGTCAAATCTTGTAGAAACCTAAACTGTGCACATTCTTTTTTGTTATAATGAAATTACAGTTGAAACTTTGAAAGTGAAAAAAGCCTATGGCTATGTTTGGGTCTCTCTACAGTGTAAAGAAAGTGTTAAAAATACACAACTGATTATCCTGTGAAATTTGACAGAGAGAAATGTTTCTGTCTGTATCATATCATGTTATTTTGTTTTTTCTTCCGCAGAAGTTTGCTTTTTTTACATCCAAGAAATGATGAACCTCGATGAATCTTACACATATGTAGGACCAAAACCGACATAATAATAAGCTGGGCATCTCTTGAATTGCTACAAAATAAAGCTGTATTTCCTCGATTCATCGATGAACCCTCGATGCAAAGCAAAGAGAACAGCAGACTGTTCTCTTTGCTTTGCCGTGAGAGGGCCGACTTGCCCACGACTCGTCGTGTCTGCCCGTGTGCAGTTAATAGTCACTCCTCTGTTGTCCCCTTTGTTGCTATATTTATCAACTTCTCAAACTAAAAAAATATCAGTGTCGGCCAAAACTCGATTTGGCGAGTCAGGCTTTTTTAGATCAGTGATCAGTCAGAAAACTAGATTTGATAGGTTTCTTCAACATAGTTTAATAATGACACATAAATGAGAACCTGTCTAACAGAGGAATGATTTGGTGTTTGTTACTTGACAGACAAGTCAAATCTATGCTATTTTTAAGTGAGACTTGAGTTTGTCTTGCCTTTGTGGTGAGTGTGGTGACTGGACAGGTAAAAAAAAAGTGGAAAAACTGTTTAAAGTTTAAAGAAAAACTTTTAAAATCTTCAAACAAAAAAAATGCTATTGACTAACACCAATTCAAAACACTAGAGAGCACATAACGATGGATCTAGGAGGCAAGCAGATCTAAATGACACATGGGAATTTTTTTAAAACAAATATCACATCAGCTCTCCTGGAGTAGAACTAATAAAAAAACAAAAAAACACTCACCAATTTGGCCTGCAATGACTGGCGGGTACACGATTAGCTGAATCAGCTTGTTGAGCAGCTGATGCAAAAATCTGACACAAGTATCCAGCTGAGACCCTTTCAGCGCCGAGATGCTGGCCTTCAGCTCCCCTTCCATGTTTGCTTCGGTAATAATCACATCCTTCAGACGGAATGGGAAGGAGTACTCCTCGAGGACATACACCAGAGTAAAGAACTTATCCAGGTGTGCGTCCTGAAAGGTAGAGCCAATCAAGCACAGATTTATGTTTGCTAGAGCAAACACAGAAATTCAGCAGACATTTAAGACAATATTTTGTCTTTTTAAATCCATACAAGAGTCAAATTACAGGCGTTCGCAGTCCTAAGCAGAAATATAAAAGTACCTGAGGAATTTGTAAAAATTTTTTTGATTATCTGATTAATAATTGGATGGCAAAAGATGCTTTAATTTTTTTTTTAATTATTATTATTATTACCAAATTTGAACCTGGAGATGCTAAAATTAGGTCACTAGTAGGTCTGGGTAGAACATATTTACAGAAAAAGTTTATTATTTCTTTATCTTAAGTACTTATTTTTTTCTAGCTTTAGCTTAATTACTGCTCTGACTGTGTTGTTCTTTCAGCAATGGCTTTTTTTTTGAGTCTGTATACTTCAGTTACAATCAATCCATCACTAAATTGACAATCATTTCAATATTCGATTGATGGTGATCAATCGTTTCAGCTCTACGTTAAAGATTTTATGAGTCTGAGAGAAAGGCAAACTAGTAAGCTCAACCCTCAGTGAAATAAGCATTTTCACGTACCTGAGTGTGAACAGAGGAGGTTGCTGTCACCTCGACATTGAAAACTCCTTTGTGATTATCCACCCACTTCATGCCTGGAAGCTGAACCTGCCACACATTAAAATTCGACTCATTTAACAGCGCGCCGTGACGTCACAAAGGAATTGCTGTTGGCAGACGAACTGATATCCACGCAGTCTCGTGTACATCACTCACATCGGGGGTGAGCACCGAGTAGCTGGGTGGAGGCTTCTCCACAGACACAGGAAGGCTGAAGGAGCCGGTGCGCAGTCGGCCGTGCTGCATCAAAGGAATCCACTGCGGGCGGAAAGACATGTGATCTCTCCCAAACGGCGAAAGTACAAAAAGAGCTGCCAAACAAGTTAACATGTGGGTGAAAGTGTTAAACCTGAGCCAAGAGCGCACTCACAGTGTAGCCCACGGGGGTCTCCAGAGGAGTGTTCTGCTTGGGCTGGCAGCTGATGTGGTAGAAGGTGAACAGCAGATGATGGTTGTCTGTCAGATTGGCAGGAATCTTCATCTTCATCTCCTCATAGAACTCAGGGGACCTTATGAGCAAAGAGTTAATGTTCAAGAGAGCTGAACAGAGAGAGGGCAAAAGAGCGGAAGAGCCTTACTTGTTATGGTAGATGATGGGAGTGTATGCCTCTTTCATGAACTCGGCACAACTTGACTTTCCAAAGATGACCTGGTCAAAAAGGCCCAGCATGAAGGTCATTTTCAACCACTAACATGGAGCACTTGTTTTAAATAACCAGGCTCTACTGTTGCCTGCATGTTTATAGAAGAAGCTATTTATCTGCTGCACTCACGTCAAAGATCTGCTTAAAAGAACAAGCAAGCAAACCTAGAATAAACTCTATATTATAATTTAATGTTCTTGTTGCCAACAAATTAGACATCCAACTAAAAACTAGTTTTAAGTGGATATCTCAGCCTTGAGCAAGTTTTTCGAATACATTTTTTTTTTTTAGGATACGACATTCATATTTGTCTTTGAACGGGACTCACCGGTAAAGCCTGGCTGGGGTCTTCTCCTGCCATGAACTGAACTTTCACAGCAATGTTCCTGACTGAGCCCTGGCGGCTGCTGAAATTCAGACTTTGCGGGTACACATAGAGCAGGTTCCTGAGGCGTGAGGAACAAGCAGAGGGAGAGCAATTTAATACAAACATAAAAATCTGTGAAGGTAAAAGTGAAATAAAGTTCCTCGCTTTTGTTATATTGTTATTAAGAAAAGCTTATAGAGTGTCTTCTAAAGGTATTCATACCTAATTAACTTTTTTTTTTTTTTTACATTTTGTCATGTTACAATCAAACTTTGAGTTGTCATATGGGGATTTTGTGACTAAAATTCTAATAAAATACATTAAAGATTGTGATTTAAGTGTGACATCAAGCATGAATATATCTACAAGGCATTCTACAACCTACAAATTCTTTACAAAATTCAAAAAGTATGATCCTCTTAGAAAGCGAGAGTCCTGTGCGTACGTGAGAGATCTTTGACCCATCACCGTATTCTCACTCGCGTCACCAACTTCTGTCCAAGTTAAACACACATGGGTTACTACTGTTCATATTTTGAAACATCTGATGTAAATTGCGTTAGGAGAAAGATTACCACAGTATAAAAGTAAAAACACCACACATCGCTGCACTTATTTTAATGCTACAAATGTTTGCGTTTGTAGCGTCAAGCACGTCTCTTCCATACATCACATGCATGGTGCAATAGCGAATGACCTAAATGACAAAATTAGACTCTCTGTGGTTAAGCTTTAAGAGAAGGTCACCGAGACCAAGGTCGTGAAACTAAACTCTGGGTCGAACCACAAACGAGTTAATGTTTCACCACAGTGCTGCGTGTACAGGTCCTATAAAAGGCGCAGCAGCAGGCCTGAAAATTCAGCTGTAGATGATGAAATTCTGGATGAAAGGGAGATACATGTCCTCCTCTTGCGGTTTTCATCTTTTAACTTGCATGTAAACATTTTTTGGAGGAAGTGAGTTTAAGAAAAAGAAAACAGAAAGCCCTTCTGAAAATGATCTGGAGCCTGTGTCTCGTGTGTTTAGTCGGGGGTTTTGGAGCGGTCCTCGCCGGCCCCATCAGGAAGACGGGTAGCACGGAGGGCAAGGCTGCGCCTCAGGAGGAAGTCAACGTGCTCATGTTTGGAGTCATACAGCTGAGCGAGTCGCTCAACTACGTCTTTGAAACCACTGAGGCAAAGATAGAGAGAATCAGCAAGACTCTGAAGAGGCATGAAGAAACCCTCCAACGGCTGGGGCAGCAGACTGAACAGGCTGCAGAAGTGGAGCAACAGATAAAAGAAGTCGTCCAGCTGCTGCAGGTAGGACCAGGGAAAAGCGCAAACACTGGATTCCATGTGTGAAGCTGAATAGTCGCATGATTGCAGTTCAGATTATGTAGCTATAGAATACAGAAGCTAGGGAAGACTAAGAGAGTTAGACAGTTAAAGCAAAGTTCAACAATGTAAAGCACCTACTGTATTTCATTCAGTGACTCATAGAAAGATTAAGTTTAGACTCTTAGTAAGGTGGATGTAGTTTATATAGAAGCTGCTGTTAAAGAGAATAATAAGGTAAAATCCTTATTTTCGCAGGAACAAATGGCAAAACAACAGGCTCAGATCCACATCACAAAAGACTGGCTGAGCAGCATAGAGAAGGACGAGGAGGAACTGAAGGCAAAAGTTCAACAGCTGGAGATGTGCATCAACAACAATGCACCACAAAGCCTCAAGGAGCTGCAGGTACATCTGAAAACTCAACTCATTCACTGTCTGACTGGAAATTACATTTTATTTTCGTCACATTTAAACATCTGTGTTGTTGTTTTTGTTGTTTCTTTAGAATAAAGCAGAGGCGCATCTCCAAATCTTGAAAGGTTTACAGACCTGGAGCAAGATCCAGAAAAGGGATATTGAGACTCAGGATGAGCAGCTTTCCAAACTGCAAAAAATGGTAACTTGCTTTTCCAACAAATTTCATATTCAGAACTTATTCTGTCTGTTTATTTCAATTAAAAATGTTGCTTGTTTCTGTGTTTTTTTCAGAGCGAAGCTATGCAGTAGCTCATTCAAGACTCATCAGTTCACTGAATAAGAAAAAATCCATCAACTCCTCATCGTTACTGCACTCCAACATCCCTATATATGAATATTAGCTCATGTTAACACCTTTTTTAATAGAAATTAAGTTAAAAATGAAGTTAAATTATACACATTTCTTTGTTATTTGTAAATAAATATTTAATATTTGAAAAAAAAAACTTGGTTCTTTTTTTTGCAAATTTTTCTAAGTTTTGAACATGTAGGGTGAAACCTTTTGAATCTTTTTGCTTAAAAAAAAGAGAAAAATCCAAAAAAGAAAAAAGTCAAACCAATCAATAATCACACAGGAAGAAGCATGCTCATTGCATGCATGCATGCAATGAGCGGCTGAACTTGTTCAATACAAGAGGTCAAGCCACCGCTTGCACGTATGCCTTTAATAGTAAACGCCCACCTGTACGTGGTGTGCGGCGTGTACACATTACGAGCAGGGAACTCCAGCACCTCTTTGGTGGGTCGGACGCGCAAGTCCGGATAAGGTTTCACGTGAAGGAGTTCTGGTGAGAGGCAGTAATGTGGCGAGTCCGGTGCTGGAGAGATGTCAATTTTCAACTGAGCTGAGGGGCACACGAAGCACAACAAGACATCAGATGATTAATAATAATAATAATAATAATAAAACTATCTTAAATCTTTTCATGCAAACTGGCACATCAGAGTTACCAGTGACAGGCCTCAGCCGTCGCAGAACAGAAGATGGCCGGCGCATGTCTGCCAAAAACTTGTACAGGTCCTCATCACTCAGTCTATCCCCCTCCTTGGTAAGCACACACAGAGGAAAAATAGGATAAAAAAAGGGATACAATCAGGTTTTAAATTCAGAAAATGACTAAATTATCCTCTCAAAAGTCCAAAAAAGTATTTAAAGCTGCCTCTTTATCATATAGAAGCAACATTTGTTTTTTTTTGTTTTTTTTTACTGCCACAATATGTTATCTAGCCCTGAGTATTGCTAATGCAGCACACTGACAAAGGAGGGAAGAAAGAGGGGGAGGACAACAAGTTAATAAATATCAGCAGTGAGTTCTAGCTCTGTTGTGTGAGGAAACCAAGACTGATACACGAGACTGGAGATGGAAGAGCTTCTTCATTTCACTCTAGCAGCACAATGATGCTGCATCTTTCACAACAAAAAAAAGATAGTAAAAAAATGGTTTCTTCATCCAGTTTCTTCATAAATACAATTTCAATTTCAATATGGAGAAATTCACGTTACAGCTAGATTATTTTTTAATGTTTTGTTGAGCAAACAAAAACAAATGTTCATCCAATTTTTTATAAAAAATATATCAAATCTTTATATTGGCAAGTTATGGTTTTAGGATCTTTCAAAATGATCACACAAAAAACTGAAAAATCTAGAGAATCTTTCCTGTTTTATGATTCTGAGCTTTTAATGAGCCAAACTAGACAAAACGGGAAAAATAGAGACAGACCAGAAGAACAGAGAAAAACAGAAACACAAGATTTTTGTAAAATTATTAAGACTCGAGTTCAAGCTAATCTTTTAATTCCACCAACATGTTCCTTCTTTAATGCTTTGGTTTGGCCCTGTTAAGAGTCCTGACTTGATTCTGATAATGAATCTATGGAGCAAGATAAAGATTAGGGTTTTGTCAAGGAGGCCTTCCCTCCTTAAAAACTGTGAGTTAGCAGTTATATGGAGTGTTCAATAGCTATAATGATAATTTTCTCAATTAAAATGTAACTTTCTTTTACTTTGCTTTGCTACGTTTTGAGGAATTTCCATCTTGGCTGAATGGGAATTATAATTAATTTAAATCTGCCAGGGGTGTGAATACTGCTGGGCTCATCTGTAGTGTATTTAAATGTCAGCCTGGATGTTTTTACCAGCCCCAGATAATACTGTTGCATTGAGTCTGACCTGTTTAAAGAAGTTGGTGACGGTGAGCGTTGCTGGGCGGAAAGTGGCAAAGTTACACATCTCCTCCCCAACACTCATCCTCTCAAACCCCTTCTTCTTTCTCTCATTCCAGGTCCCGTGACTCTTTCGTTCTGCCAAGAAAGATTTACAAAACACGTAAATACCTGAAAGTATTTGTAGAATGGTAAACGTTGTGCACATGCAGGAATTAGAGGTGGAACTGTGGATGGAGAGGCACTCGGTACCAGAGTCAGAGTCTGGGTCAGACCGATCGAGACCGCCAACGCTGCTGACAATGTTGAGGAGGTGAATGGCTGTCCAGGCGAAAGGCATGCGGAAACGTCCGAGACGAGAGCACGCCTGCTCTGCCTGCAGGCGGAGCTTCTCCAGCTTCTCCTTGTGCTGCGGAGGAGCAACAAGAGGTCAAAACGAGCTCAAAGGACACTGACCTGCCAAGACCTTTCTGCAACAGCCAAAGATTTAGCAAACTAAATATGACAGCGGGCACTACAAAATCAACCAGACGGAATTGAGTAATATTTGTGGCTCGACTTTCATAAAGTCCAATGCAGAACATTGCAACAGCGACACACTTTGACTCCGTTACCTTTGAGGAGTCCGACTCTTTCATGACCATGTAGGGTTCACAGCATTCGCCAATGTCTCCCTGCTGAAGAACTTTTTCAAGCTGAAACAAATTTTATATGCAGGATTGTTAACAAAAGAATTATTATTTTTCACATACAACCACTTAAAAAATTAGGACACCTCTCTAAAAATGTGTTATTTGGATATTTACACACGTCAGTGATTTACTGCATTTATACAACAAAAAATGACTTTGCTCTGCTAATTAAACAACTGGTATAAAAAAATGTAGAGTCTAAGAAAAAAGTTAGCATAACCCTATCTCTAATAGCCAGTGTGTAGCTCTTTAGTTGAAATAACTTCAGTGAGATGATTCTTGTTGCCAGCTACTAGTCTGTGACATTGATCTGAGGGAAGTTTCACCTAATCTTACATTTCTGACCTTTATGTTGGTTATTCTACTTCATGTCTTAGTTTTCAGCCACTACTTGGTGAATTTCCTGGTATGTTTTGGGTCACTGTCATGTTGCAGGACTAACTTCTGCTTCTGCATGTCGTCCATTTGCTTCTTTAAGCATCATCTTTGAAAAACTCGTAGTGGATTTTATGATAATGAGCTGACCCAGCTGTGCTGCAGCAAAGCATCCTTAATACATGACACTCATATCATGCCACGCAGTGGATATGAGATCTCCCATATTTGGCTCACATCAAATCCGTTGTGTATTCTGGTTGTCCAAAAAATTGACTTTTAGACTCACCTGTTTAAAGAACATTATTCCTAACGTGCTGGTCTTTAATCTCAAAAATGAGAATAAATAAATGTCAATTCCCCAGAAACTGTTGTTCAAGATTACATTTTACAGAAACATTAACAGGCTAAATGACTGGAAATATTTTTGGATGGTCAAAAATCATTACTAAATGTCTGTATGACCAAATATGTGCAAAAAATACATGGAGTGCTCCAATTATGACATTTTAATGAACTTTCTGTACCTTAATGACCAAGAAGATATCAGGAGAAGGGTATGTGATGGAGAAAATGGCCGAACGAGCCAGCGTGGATATAACTACGTGAGGCGTGTGAGGTTTCAGCAGTCCTTTCATCTGATCCGAGTTAAGGTCGAAGTAAAAATTCTCTGAGATCTGTCAGGGGGGGAAAGATAAATGAGGAACGGGGAAAGAGGGGGCATGGAGAGATGATAACGGAAATCTACGTCAGAGGAATTTAATTGAGTTTTGCCCAAGTGATCTTAACAAAATAAAACACACTTAAACCTTTTAGACGGAAGGGAAACTCAATTAGTCAAACATGAGCTCAGAATTACTAAGTGGCCTTACTCAGCTTTATTGACTGTGGAAACACTCACAAAAAAATAAAAAATAAAAAAAAAACATTTACCTTTTTCTTTTCCTTAACGTCATAAAGGGCAAGTGAACCAAATATTGGCTCGATGTCAATCTCAAATCTGAAAAAAAAAATTATAATATGCACATACTGTCACATAAAAATCACACTAAGGAAGTTTTGATATAATTTGGCCACTAATAGAAAGAATGAGGTCATAAACATGAGGAGTTATGTTTCATACTTTAGTGACAAACACTTGACCATAATCCTCTGGCCGCAGTGTTCTTTGGGCACCTCAGGTAGAGGACATCTCTCCACTGCTTCATCCTGCCACACAGAGAACAAAAAAAAAATCCACAGACCGAGATAACATTTAAACAGATGTTGTGGTAATGTCATGGCAGACAAACAGCAATCTGTACGCAGACATAGAGACACGGATCAAGAGAGAAAAAGAAAAAAACAATCAAATATTGAGGAAAGAAAAGGCCAACTAGCTTATATTTATCATCTCAAATTATACATTTTGTACATCAAATAGAAGCATTAATTTTGTCTGAGTTGAACGCATCCCAAAAAGATAAACCTTGTACTTGATAAAGCACTATTCATTATGTGTAGGTGATTAATACATGGTTTTCCAGTTAAACGTTAGCAGCTATTTTCACACAAACCTCATCAGGGGGAGGGTAGAGGCCCAGCAGGTCGCTGTGGCGCTCCTGAGAGCGTGCCTCCGTGTTGTTCCGGTCCATATCCTCTGCAGCTGTCCGCTCCAGCACGGACGGGAGCAACGCATCCGGGGAGGAGTTCTTCAGGTCAAAGATGCTGGAGGCCCAGCTGCCTCGGGGGGTCTCATCGAGGCTAACCGACCTCCGCTTCGAGTCATCCTGAGGAACACGCAGGCAGGAGGGGACATTAGTTCCCCCTTTTCTCCCCAAAACAGCTGCGCAGTAACGCTAAAGACTCCACTTACTAGGTCACCCAAATATTTGAATTCCTAAGAAGCATGAGTAATTGATAAGGGAGCAGCTAGAGTCACTTATCCATTATGGATGCGGAGTTGTAAACAGCTTACATTGCCCTCAGCCATTTATAATGGCAGACTATCATGTTAATCTCCTCATTCGGGGGATGAGATGATGTGAGCTTAAGAGGAACTAAAGCTTCCTTTTAAACTCCCAGCCACGCTTAACCTCGCTTATGACCCTAAAACTAACTGAAATCGCATCTGAGTGTTTAAAACAGTAAATGCTTCCAACACGACCAACTACCTGGTCGTCCTGGCGATCGTGCGCAGCAGCCTCGTCCAGTTCAAAGGTCTGTTTGACCAGCCCTCGCTGCCTCTCTCTCTGTCGCTCAGAGTTTTGAGGGGTGTAAGTGGTGCTGTAGTGTTGAAATCTGGAGGGGAAAATCAAAACGTTGAAACGGTGATAGCGCGCCCGTGACAGCAGTCGACAAAACTGACACTTACTTTCTATGAATGACAAGCCAGTCATCTGTGTAGACAGCCAGGGCATCTCTCACTCTGGGATCTAGTGAGCTGCATAGAAAAACACCTGAATAATTGAGCAGTGCATGGCTTTATTATTTATGTTCACATAGTGTCAAAGAGAAAGGCCTTGTTCTTCTCTCTAGTAATGCCCGTCTCTCATTACAGTGAACTCGATGCTGCTGCTTGTGCAGTAATGTATAGATCACAAGAAGATTTGTAGATAACACAATGAGCTGTGAAGCTGAAGCAGCCCCTCTGACTTACTCCTCCTCCTCCTCAGGCAGAGGCGGCTCCAGTGTAGTGCACTCTTTGTCCAGCGGGAGGAGCTCCAGGTCATCCTGGGGAAACTCCATCAGCTGTCTGAGGGGGCCGGCCTCAACCCCCGGAGCGTGACTGCTCACATATTCTTCAAAGTCCACCGGTTCAACCACCTCCGTCAGGGGCAACTGTCAGAGAACATCAGGCCATGGTTACTTAACCATCGCCATCGCCATCAAGACAAAACAATAATTGTCATTTGGCTGTCTTGCTTTGTTAGGGGAGAGTTCTAGAACATTTCTGACTAAGCTTAAAATGTACAGAAGTCAGTAATACACAAAATAACCCAAGGAAAATAATTCCTATACACTTTTAGAGCCATCACAAAAAATCTCAATTGGTTAACTATTATAATCCATTCTTGAATAATCTTTATGAATGCATGTTTAACAGCTGTTTTTCCTGCTGATGTTCTGTGTGTGAGGAGAAGTCTGTGGCTGCGTTGTGCAGGCGCTGTGTGTGTAGAGCCTACGTCAGCAGAGATTGACTCTGGTCATTGGCCGACTTTGTTCAAGCTGGAGTTTTGAAAAAAACAAATACATTGCAGTGAAAAAAGGATTTCCGCCTTATGGAGTTTTTTCTTTTATGCTATTTTTTTTTGTCAAAAATCTCTCAGATCAAGCAAATTTTAAAAAAAGACAATCTGAGTAAATAAGTAATGTCCTTTTCAAATTTTGATTTTAATTTTTAGGAGTAAAAAACTATATCTAATCAAGATATAATAAGTAAAATATCATCCAGAAACAGGATTATTTAGTAACTCTGAATATCTTTATACAACACTAGAATATCTTTGATGTTCTAAAAGACAAGAGTGTCTTCAAATCAAAGCAGATCAAATCCTTAAAGGGATAAATATTTTGTAATAAACATTTTGAATAATCTAAGGCATATGAGAGTACTTCAATGACCAAAAATGACAAAATAAAGCAAAGTTTGGACTCTCTACTATTTGCATACAGTAGCAGCACAAGATCGATGTGTGAGCGTATGAATAAGCTGACAAAGAAACAAAGTCATCAAAAGGTTTCTTCCGCTCCTGGGTGCAATACAAGTTGGACACATTGTCTGTCTGATACATTTTCCTCTGAATAAATGTTAGGGGATAATTTTAGACCAGAAACTGAAAACATTTTAATTGATCGATGCCTTGTTTTCATGTGGAAATGTGTAGGTTCTGTCTGTGTTAACAGAATTTAATTGTCTAGGCAATTAAATAAGTTAAATGAATCTTAATGGCTTTTTAACCAATTCTACATTAGGGTAATTATCTCTGAGCAGCTTTCATAAAGATTTCAAAAGTTAAAGAAGCAATGCTTTTTACCACATCTTTCCTTACGCATCCGCAGAAATCTAAAGAAGCATCCTCGAGATTCAAAAGATAATTCCCAAAACAAACTTCCCACAGACCCAATCTTCACTTTATTTACACGTAAGAAGTAAATCAAAAAGAAAAAACACCTAACAGTTTTACAGGCTGCTTAAAAGTGCCAGCCTGTAAAACTGGCATGTTAATTACAGGCTGACTTACAGGGTGATGAGCTCCTCCTCGTTTCTTAGACAGCTGAGGTGAGCCATAGTCTCTGGTCACTTGCTTTCTGACCTCTGCTGCAATCGTGCTGCAAAAAACAACAAAATAAAACACCTTGTTTTTTAGGAAGAAAGAAAAAGAATATGACATCTGGAGACGATAGGGTTCAGTTAATGTTAGGGAGGTACAACAAGGTTTTAAAATGTTGAGGTTTCAAAACTGGCAAGTTCAACTATCAGCTGATGGTTCTTTTTACAGAGCAGAACAGCAAAAATGTGGAACATTCTGCACATTAAGCGCTTCGAATATTCCACATTGTTACTCTATACTTCTGCTAACATCAATGTTTCAAAATCAAAATATCTATTGCCTTTATCTGATACCATGAAAATCTCATGCTGTTGTCTCCTGGCCCTGTCTGATCTGGAGGCAAAATAATTCAACTTTTATTAGGAATAAATATTTGTATTTGTTCATATTTGTCCTGAGTTACAATGTCAACATGTGCATGCTTGACAGGACATTTTCCATCACTTGTCTTATCTAAGCACTTTTTTAGAGAAGTAACACCTTGATCTGTTCCTCTATAGCTAAGCATAAAAGTTTCAGAGACATCATCTATAAACTATTTGTAATTGAAGGACAGCAGCTGTTGCAGATAATGACTCAAACCTCACAGAGCAGCAACGGGTTGGATCCCGGGAACGGGCGCAGGGCCAGATCTCCGTTTCTGGCTGCTAAGAACTTACAGCAAATGGCTTAGAGACAAAGCGGGAGAAAACCCCAATCCTCTCAGGGACAACAAACAGCTGCTGCTTTTGATGTGCAAACTGTCTGCTTCTCACATATAAAAGCTAAACAAAAAAAAACTAACAAACCCTCCCTTAACACCAGGATCTCAACTTTTCCTTTATTAAGTGCAACACGTTTTATTTCATACTTATTAAGCAGCTCTGTGTCATTTTTAAAACATGGACATTTGACAAATCCTTTTAAAAACAGGAAAAAGGAAAGCTAAGGGCTGCAGAGGCAGAGCCAGAACGGGCTTCCCACCCTTTCCTGCATCCGGGACAAAACAATAGTGTTGGACCTACTACAGGAGACACAATCCGAAGAATGCAATGGTAAAACTTTTATAATTCACGGTCTGATGCAGCTTAAAGTAGCTACTTTACATTTGACGTTACTGAACTTAATTATAAGTATCCATGTTCATGTTTGTTTTTTGATATGTGGAGGAACTATCTGGTTTATGTACTAAGACAATGCAAATACTTGTGAATCCAGGTCAAATACAAGCATAAGGTTAAAGTACATAATCAGAGAGTCTAATATAAGTTATTAGCACACAAAAATGAGTTGTCATTTACATGGCTGTGAAGCTTTTTTTCCCTCATGGAATCTGATCAGTCAATAACTGTAGTGAGAAACGGTAGATCTGTACTTAACACGGCACTTTGCTCTGTTTTACAACATTATAATACTCCCAATTTGACACACAGCAGCAGCAGAGGAGCTCTTTAAGCACAGTAGCTCTGCTTCACCGAAGTGGCTCTTGACAACCCTGCTACCGTGCTACAACAACGCCTGTCAAACAGGTTGTTAAAGCCTGTAAAGCCTTTGGGAGCGCCAACCACTCCAGTTAATTTTTTGATTATTATTGAATTAGGGAAGTTACGTTTTTAAGATAAGCTGATAATATTATGTGATACAAATCTGTCCTAGCATGGTTGCTATGGGTGCACTCGGTCCAGCAGGTCCCACTAGTCACTGTCGCTGTTAAACAATAACTTGTTTCAGTCTCACCGGTTGATTTTATGAGCAAACGCCCTCCTTTCGCACGCTGACGATGTCATTTCTTGCCCTCCATGTAAAGAAAGTCTTCGAAAGTCAAAGTGAAAGTGTTCTCCTCCCGTGGCGAATTGGGTTTGTCCCGTCCTGTGTTGGGATGCGGACCTCTTCCTTCTCCACACCAGGACCAGACAAGGAGCCCTCCTTGTTCCTCCTAGTGGCCGGGAGCCGAGGCGGCTGTCAGCACCAAGCTAACTTACAACACCAATACCACATCCGGTTACCCGTCAAAATAAAATACCACTCTTGTTTATGAACGCTGACATCTTGAATAGACACACCTAAGCACTGCAGTATACACCTTATCTGATATTATCTTGTGACTTAAGTTATTGAAATAATTTAATTTAAAAAGTACACTTCGTGCATAGATCAGTTGCAAATGGATTGTTATTTTTCCCAACATTTATTTCTGATCATTTTGGTGATGAAATTAAAACCCAAAACTCGGCATATAAGAAAAGTGAAAATATTATTTAAGTCAAATAAAAAGAACATGTTAATCAAAAAGAAACATGGCCTAAACAATCAACTAGCTTAGTCTTGTTGGTGACTGCTGTGCAGAAGCATATTAACAGAAAGTTTAGTGGAAGGAAAATGGGGTTTGGTTTGCACAAGAAACAGGAATGCCTGTATATTTGGAAGGATTTTGAGGCAAAGTTGGACTCAGCACTTCTTGAAACACCAGAAAGAAACATACACCTGTCTCATTCCTTGTGCCGAGTCACTCCTGAACCAGAGACAATGCAGATGTTTTATCTGAACTATTATGGGATTCCCTCATAAACTGTGAAGAAAAACATAACTGCAGTGTTACTCAGATTAAAGTTCTCTTTTCAGAGAAAAAATATTTTTGTGTGTTTTTTGGAAATCAGTGTCCAGGTGGACACTTTCATAAAAATCATAAAAATTATATTTTCTTGTATAAAACAAGTGTTCTATTCCAGAACTAAGTTAACTTTTCAATTATATTCTAATTTATCAAACTGCATTTGTAGGCACAGTGCAAGTTTTTATTTACTTTTATTTTAATATTTCATGACGTCGTCATGACGAGCTTACTTTCTTCTCCTGACATCCGGTTGTTTTTTTTTTTTGTTGGGTTTTTTTGTTGTTCTTTTTACGGAAACCTGACTAACAAGCGGCTTAGGTTACCTTATCCATCCCACCGGCCCAAATCTCACCCGACCGGTTTAAATGTCGACATGACAATGGCGCTTACGCCTCGCAGTTTTAGATTTCTTTGGTTTCAGTTCTGTTTAAAATATAGGAAGTAAACTAAATACAATTTCCAAGCCAATCCCTCTCACTGGAAACCTGACTTTGGCACTTTCACTTATTGTTGAATCAAACGAGGAGCGAAATTCTGTGTTCGATGGTTACTTTAATTTTATAAGGCTTGTGCTTTTTTTTTCTCCATTCGCAATCAAATTGTGTAAAACCAGCATGCAAAAACTCTCACAGAACGCTCACCTCATTGTTATTTTTTTCTATAATTAATAAAAGTGTGTCCATACCAAGACCCCGCCAACAGATGGAGCTATTCACCACGATTGGAAAATGACTGGTCTCATCGGTAATAGGTAGAAATAATTAGTTTGCAAAATTCTCCCTGGGTTACAGAAGTCATCTTCCAAGAAAAAGAAAAAAAAAACTTGATATAGAGCGTCGTTATGCATAGTGACAAGAAATCCTACAGGGGAGCTCAATAATGCATTAGTGATACAAAAAAATTAAATAAATACATGTAAAGGGATGCAGGAGGCATGTCAGAGCTTGCACATTTACAGGCTTTCTCTCTGTCCTGTTTGAGAAAATACGGAAAGACCTTGTCAGTTATTCTTCCCTTTAATAGAGGACCTGTCAGTTTATAGTAATGGAAGGTCTCAATCTTCCCTGGCAATCACTCCAAACCCCCATGTGTCCTCTGAGGAATATCCTGTAGCCACTCACAGTGCTGAAGCCCAAACCTTCCACCCCCTCACTCCTGCACCTCGCAGTCGCCCTATTCAGCACCCTGGAGAGCTGCTGCAGGTACTCAGCTGTCCTTTGTGACTTGGCCGATGAATGGCGGGAATTGTGTATAGGGGAGATGTGAAAAATGACGAGAGGGTATACAGTTGGGGAGAAAAAAGAAAAGATAACCTTGCATGACAGAGGCTTGGCTCGAGCTGAGCAAGGACGGGCGTCTCTGGGATATGTTGTTTATGCGTGGAACAGCACTCAGAGCTGCATCAGGGCTAACAGTCTGGCCTGCAGATGCAGCTGATGAAAATAAATGAAGCTCATACTCTCGATCTCCTCCCAGCATAGGCACGCTTCCATCACAATACCGAAACTCGTCTTTCTTCATCTTCTTCTCACATTCAGCAAAACTACAGCACAATTTTTATGCACGATTTATACAATATAAGAAGACTATATGTAGAGCACATACGATGCATACCAGAAAATCACAGTCAACACTAATGTTTTCACAATGAATTCACTTAAACGACATGCTGTGTTTTTGAATGAGATTGAAGCATCACTGCCGTGCAGAAAACAAGGGCGAGCTAACGCCTGCCTCTCTCTCCGTCCACACCTTCCTTCCCCGCTTGCTTTCTTGCCTTTCTGTTCATCGAAGGCTTTCAAATCCTAGATCGGCACTATTGTTCGAGTGCCCAGCCCCCACGGCAGTGAGAGCCCCACCACCTCCACCACCATCACCATCACTGCTGTGTAGCCGAAGAACAAAAGAGTGAGTGTCAGACACCACCCACTAGATCTCTTTCACACCAGAGCCCCCACCTCAGTTCCAGATGGGGTTGCCTTTTTTTCAGGGCTTCTCTCAACCCCAAGAGTCCTCCAAAATGGAGCCCCACCTTCCTTCCCTCCTCCCCCTCGGAGCCCTCGTCTCAGCTGCCCGTCATCCACCTGCTCCTCCGCCACGCGCCCGTGGCCAGGGCACGTCCCCTCGCTATTCTGTCCCACCAGGGAGTCCTGTTAAAATCCATTGACCACTTTTATTCATTATTTCCAAGAAGATGCAAAAATTTAACAGGCAAACTTACACTTTGTTGATACAGTTGTACACACACACAAAAAATAATACATAGTTGGGGTTTTTTTTTCAGCTTGAAATTATCATATTAAAATGTTCCTATTTTAGGTCAGCTGCGATCACCAATATTATTTATATTTCACAGATTTTTTTTTAAAAATTGCTTCAAAATAAAGAATACATATTCATAGTATTTGGCATATTTACCTTCTGAACCATGTGAGGTGTCAGATGCTTTAGGTATTCATTCACAGGCTTTTGACAGTTTGCTTTCATCTTAGCCAGTTCCTCCTTAAAGAAAAGGTAAAACTGTCTCACATATGTGCATTTTTTGTATAAAACTCCTCTCAGAGCACTGGGATGGCCACACCAAAATAATGATTTTGTTGTTCTTAAGCCACTTTATAATTTAGCCGTATGTTTTGGACCATTGTACATTTGGAAGTCACATTTGTGTCCAAGCTTTAACTTTCTGGAGGATGTCTGTGTGCTGTTGCTTCAATATTTCCACATAGTCTGTCTTCCTAACGATGCCTTCTAATTTGTGAAGTGCACCAGTCCCTCCTCCAGCAAAACAACCACACACCACGAGTGTGACCATGGTCCTTGTGGTCAAACACTCAATTTTTATTTCCTCAGGCCATGGGACAACAGTCTTTAGCCCTGAATGCATGCATCTAAACATTAATATAGCCTTTAATATTGTTTTTAAAGTAATGGCGTCTGTGAATAGGGCATTACTCAATACTCAATATTCAATGTGCATATTTTACACCAAAACAAACTCTTATGGAGTCAAGATTCTCGTTATCTCACTCTCAAACCTGACTTTCAGCAAATCAAAAATGATTTTGGTAAGCCTCACACAGTTTTAACACAACAGTTAGAATCAAAAAGGTCATGTGCATTTTATGCAGTTCACATAAAGACCTGCCTTCAACTGTAGAAAAGAAAACCTATTAAAAGAATAAATTGCAAAAGCAAAAATGATGCTCACGCTAATCTCCATCCCAAATTAGTGTCCTACGACACTGGGAAGGCAGATGCTGATTTGTTTAATTCTCTAAAAGCATCAACATGCAGCTTTTTTAGAAGAATATTTGCTCCAACCTCCACCCAGTGTCTTGACCTTTCCCCTCCAGGGACGGGGAGCGTGCCTAAGCAACAGGGCACATCTGCTACAAGACAGCTGTTAAGCCTCCTAATGATGATCCAACAGTCGGGGTTGAAATGGGAGTTTAAAATAATCGTTGCTGAATCGCTCTTCCCACTTTCCTTGAAATACACCAAAAGACGGCCGGCCCTCTTGGTAGAAGCTAAACAGTTTATTTGGCTAATGCAGTTATTTGTATATTCACAAATATATCAGAGTGAATCAGTGGAATGAACGTTGATTAGTATGAGCAGCCACAGCTTCTCCTCTGTCTCCATTACATCCATGGATATAAGATATGCTGTCACACACTGATCAAGATTTATGGTAATGGATCCTCCAGCTCTAGATGATACGTTGCACAAAATGCAGTGTTACTCGTACAATCGCATTTGTTAAAAATGTGCATGTGCAGAAGTTTACTTACACCGTCCTTATAGATGTAAATCTGATCTTAATTTGAAGTTTTCAGCATGTATTTGAACCATTATGTGTTTTAATTACGCACTATCTCAAAATTGTACATAAAGGCTCAAATATTTACTGTCTATTTGACCTTGTGGCTATTTGGCTAAATGTCTTTAAGAGAGTTGTAATGAAACATGTTGCTTGTAGCAGGTTCCAGGTCCAAGTTCCAAAATGTGACAATTTTTCTAAGCAGAAGTGACTCACTTTGTTTGATGAGCTCCATGACATTGATTTGGTTTTTATTCATAATCTGTAAACATTTAAAACATTTAGTAGGCCTAAGTTCAGGGCTTTGGGGATACCTAATGCAAGCCTTCAAAACTGATATTAGTATATTTTATAATCCCTCATCCTGTTGGAACACCAGAAGGTGTCTGAGTTTCAACCATTTGACCAAAACTGTAACCCTCAGATGAACGAAAATTGGTAAGGATGTTCAGGAACAACCTACAGAACCATGCGTAAAACATTCCCACACTGGAAAACATTGAATAAATGTGAATTTCCATTCTGAAGTGATGACAAAAAGTCTACAAACTTGATTATTTCGCACCTTGAAATTTGTGTCTTTCCACAAGAACAACCAAAAAAATTTTACTTTATGATCAGAGAAGACAAAGATTAAGCTGTTTGGCCACAGTGATGATGGCTTTTTGGGGGTTTTGAAACACTGAATGAAACATGATAAAGATAACCAGATTTTTGTTGTTGTTGTATGGATGAACTTAAAAATATAGGCTCTTATTACTTAAACAATTTATTTTCTGGAAAAAAAATACAATATACTTTTGTAAAGATACTAACTTTAAGTTTTATTGTTGATTTTTCACAGATTCGGTTATGTTAAATTTACTTCACCGCTGATTTGTTTTTGTCAATGTAAGGCACACAAAGCTAGAGCACTGTACCAACTGTGAAGCATCACACTGAAGGTCTGATTCAGGTTTAGTTGTCCTGGTCTTTGAATACAGTCCCAAACTGGGTTCAGTACTAAAGACAATCTCCAAATTCTATAATTAGATGGGTTAAAACTTGGACACCGCTGGGTTTTCCAACGGGGACAATGACCCAAAACACAAATCAAAACTAGTTTTGGAATATATATATATATATATATATATATATATATATATATATATATATATATATATATATATATATATATATATATACACAGCAGACTAACATCAAACTCCTAGAAAAACTGACTCCAAAACTATTGAAAATGTGGAAACTGTTTAAAAATCAGGTCCATGCCAAGAAACCAACACGTGTAAATGAACCATTTCTGTGAAGAAAAGTGGTCAAACATCCAGTAGGAATTCTGCCTGTTGATTATTGCAAAAGTATGTCATTTTGAGTGAGTGTGTGTATTTGAGGCCATATGCACATCTTAAGCCTGTGGGGATAAGACAACATTTTCATTAAATTCAAACTCAAGGACTTAATTTTTACTTAAAAAAACAAACAAACATTGAATGATATTTTGTATCTTTATTCCATCCTGGACAAAGATTAGTTCAAATATATCAATAAAAGCCCAAGATTATTATGCATACGGCTTACCAGCACTTCATATGTGCATAATATGTTTCTGGGTTCTTTGCCATATTGAGACTTTTATTTTTTTTTATCTACAGGAAACAAGTTAACCCTCTACAGCTCATTACCTAGACCCCCACAATCCTGTCAAACCGTCATCCTCTGATCGCTGAGGGTTTGAGCACCCAAATCAATTGAAAGAAGAAGAAGAAGGAGAAGAAGAAGGAAAAAAAAAGAGTGCTCTGTGGTCCTCCTGCTACATCTGCCAGGGAGGAGAAGCAGGAGGGGCCTCACTTATGGGCCGTACAGGGGAACAATATCACTCCATCTGTCACAAACCGTTTCATCTCTGATGGAGTGAAATATAGCTCCCAGAGATATATTCTTCCATATCATCTATGTGTATTAGCTTACCAGTGCCCAAGTCTTTACCAATTCCCCGAAGCGTACACGCAGAAGCTTTTTGTATCATATTACCTTCCTCCCACCAGCTAGCACTCTCCATCCAGCTCACAAATTACGCTTTTAAGCCAAGCAGCATGTTAAAAGAAATTGTTCCACTTTACACAGTGAGGCGGTTAATGAAAATGGAACTAAGGGGATGTGCAGGCGAGCAAAAAACATTTACACGTAAAAACTTCCAAAATGGAAGTACTAAAGCGGAAACCTGAAAGCGTAATAAATGCTAATGACGGCCTGTGGAGAAAATATAAGGAGAAGGGGGGGAAGAAAAATGAGAAAGATGCAGTCTGGTAATAAGCAAAATGCTCTTTCATATTCAAATGCTATAGCTGCTGCTCTTTGGAGGATGGGTGTGGCTGACTGATTCTTCTTGCCTCCTCAGCTGTCGCGGCTTTGTGACGTCTGTGATCCCATTTGCTCAATCAGGCCACGCTTTCGGAGAAAGTCCACATCGCTGCTTAATAACAGCAAACTAAGTAGCTCGGTAATCTAGAAAGCAGTCAGAAATCACAAAATGATCAGGCTGTTTGTTTTAAGAAATCAATTTAAAAAGAAGAAAAAAAAAAAAGTAAATCAGAATCCCAGGAGCGATGATGCCTTTTTCTCTCTCCCTCTCTCCCTCTTTCTCTCTCTCAGCAGCAGGTAAAGCTGCAATCTCAGTCATTCATATTTAATTCTGCTAGAGTTTCCGGGAAGACTAATGTGCTATTGATTTCAGGCCTCCTATTACTGGAGGGAGGAGGAGGGTGGAAAAGGCCAAGAAGGTAGAGAGCTGGACCACAGGGACTAAAAGCAAGAGAGTGAAAAGGGAGAGGAGGAAGGGGGAGTGAAGCTGGGAAGAGAATGAAGACAAACAGCTACAGCGGCGAGCTCTTCTGTGAAACACTCAAATATTCCACACAGCCTGCATTATCTCTCTAACAATCTGCTCCACACTGTCAGATAAATACATAAACTTCAATGTGAAAGAACAAGGAGGAAAATTGAAGCTGAGGCACAAAATGTGCCCCGTCTTATTTACTTTTCATTAAACCGAGGCAGTTACTCAGCGACTGGGGCCAAACCCAACAAAGCAAGATTACCTGTGACTCCTTTGACTGCTTTTGCATCCACATGTTTTGATAGAAAGGGGAAGAGAGTAAAATAAAGAAAAGGGGGAAAACAAAGAGAATGTCAAAGAGCCAATGTGTGTTTAAGGTCTCTCCCTTGACATCAACTCAGACAGGACAAGATGAAAGATTAATAAGCATGGCTTTATATTTAAAAGGTTTACAGTAAAAGGTGGTTTCAGTTAAGGGGGGGGGGGGGTTTACTCGGTTTAATCAAGACCCAGAACAACATGGTCATGTATACAGAAATGGATGAGAATTCCACCAAAGAAGGGCAATCAAATGACAAGATTGCGGATTTGTTTGCACGTCCCTTTGTTCGACATTGAATACGTGCAAACAAAAACACCTAGCGTACGCGGAGAATAATCCAGCAGAATATCATACATAAATAAAAAATTTTAAAAAAATGACAAGAGCGTCTACTTCAGAGACTTCCTCCCACCAGCCTGTCTACTCTAATAATAGCCCAGAGACAACGAATCCAGACAGACAGAGGGAGAGAAGGAGAGCACAGAGACAGAGGAAAAAGTGCGAGTGAACCCGTGAGGGAGATCACCAGAATATTGCCAAATAAAACACAAAAGGGTTGAAATAGGCCAGATGCCAAATTTCTCTTTAAGAAAAAAAACAACAAAAAAAACAAAACAAAATAGGCTAATTTATTTCTGGATTCCTTCCTCTTTCACTGCCGCTGCCACACAATAAAAACTCAGAGATGGCTGGAGCCAGGCCTGGTCGAGAGAGACCCTTGAATTAACCAGACCAGAGGCTGAATCATCCTTCCCATCCCCCAGATCCACTGTCATAGTGTCACTCGCTCACTCTGCTCGTCTCTCCCTCTCCCTCTCCCTTCTTCCCATGCGCGGACAAAGCCTCCACCTTACCTCAGGGCAATGGCAACAGGCAGTCATTTTGATGAAATAATAATGAGGAACGGGGAAGGAATTCTGATATTTTAGAGCTTTAGCAGGAATTTATTTCCTGCACATACTGAATATTGAGTTTCATCAACTGGTATTTAAAAAAAATAAAAATAAAGAACCGTTATGTTATTTTTATGTTTAGGTAAAGTGCACCCTTTGTTTTCCACAACATGTGACATTTGGATTAAAGAGGCTTGATCAAATGCAGACGGACAATATTTACAAATTCACCGACTCTTAAAATCAATTCATTGGGCTGGATTTTTTTCAAGGGGTATCAGAGTAAAGGGGGCTGAATGCAAATCCATGCTACTCTATTCAGATGTTTATTTCTGAATAAAAATTAAAAAAAATTACCCTATGTATTGTTTTCCTTCCATGACAAAATTATGTCTTACTTTGTGCTGGTTAATTACATATAATCCCAATGAAATACATTTAAGATTAAAGGATTCTTCAGTTTATTCATTTTAAAATGCTCCACTAATGTGCATTCCACAATATGCTAAAAGAAAAGGGCCACTTCTTCAAGATTCCTGACCACCATTACTGGAGAAACCCTCAACTACAAGAAGATAATCAGTAGAATAACACACAAAAAAAAGCTTTTAAGCAAAACTAATGCTTGATCCATGATTCAGTAACATACAATAGACGCTTTAAATGCCCTCTTACCCACATGGAGGATTCAGCTGCCATGCTACAAACAGGGGCTTTAATGAGAGGCCACAATTAAGCCCATTTATTCACATTAAGTGTGAACTGTAAGTGGGACTGCAGTCAGTTGACGGACCTGGTTGCTTTTGTGTGACAAGAGCCGCTTTCATTCAGCTGACAAAAAGGGAAAAAACACAAGCACCTAATGAGTGAATCTCTCCATCTCCTCACCGACAGCCGAGCATGCTGACAAGAACCACACACACACACACACTCACACGCACACGCACACGCACACGCACACACACACACACACACACGCAAGGGCACATACGTGTGTGCTTCCACACATGGACAACACACTTGTCCTCCCTCACTAGCAAACTGACTCAAGGGCTCCAACGCATCCAAGGCTGAGTTGAGTCACTGCTTGTCAGAGAACGGTGGGGGCGGGGTTAAGACAGACTGACAGTGGGGCTCCATCTCTATCCTCTTATTAACGCTTAACGAGTGCTTTCCTCATGCAATATTCATCTTCACTAATATCATCCAAGCTCTGAGCCAAGCTTGCTACTTATGTAAGGCAATTATGTAAAATATCAGACAGAGCCTATGTTCAGAGGCTTGCTGGAAAAGAGCTGCAGGACAGTAAAATAAATGGACAGACAGGAAAACCTTCAGAGGCCGGGGACTGCGAGTTACTTGTTTTCTCGCTCTTTATACACCAATATGGATCCTGGGATCAATCGAGGGCAAGTGGCCAGCATCAATAATGCAGACAATTTTCTTTTTCCATTATTCTTCAAACCGAGAGACATCTGAGGATTCCTCAAGGTCACCAAAGGAGAGGAGAGGAAAGGGAAGACCTCGGCAGCCCCGTTGACGCCATCAAAATGTATAGATTGCACAAAATCAGTTCTGTAACAAAAAAAAAGAGGAAAATATCTCTCACTTCCTCTTACACAGGAATGGAAGCTCTAAATGCACGCACAAATAAACAAACCTGTAGTAATTTATGCACACTTGCACCTCGCAACCCCCCGGGTCAAGGCCCTGTGGGGGTCTGCGCAAAAAATAGGTCATTTGTCACACATGATGTCCCGGGGCAGGGGATACATTATAGATGAGTCCAAACAGCATGTCTCAGCGAGCACTTACCATACAGTCAGGCACATGGGAGGGAACAGCAGGAGGTGTGCAGAGAGAGGAAGAGAGAGAGAAAGAGGCAGAGAAGGAGAGAGAGACAGAGAGAGAGCGAGAGGGGCTGGGAACTCCTCCATGAGGGGACACTTTGAGAGTAACGTAAGTAGAGAAGCAAAAATAAATAAATAAAATCACTGCTAGTGTCTTTCTGTTAGAAAAGAGCCTAAGGATAACGGCTTGTTTGGCTTAACTGGATAAAAGCTAGAAATGTAGCCCTTTTTCTCAACCTTTTTTTGCTGCGTCGTCAGTAATTAATTCAGGGGGTCTAATTTGGTATTCCCATGTCTGCACCTGACCCAGTGGCTAACCATCTGCGTTGCACGGGGAGAGGCCCGGAAATCGTCCACTCCTTGTTGTAGTAATGTAGTAAGGATGCAGCGCTTTGTCTCTTGGCCACCACTCAAACCCAATTATTGCATATTTCTGCCTCTTTCTCTTCCACTGCTGGCTGTGTCGTTATCAGCTAAGAATGAGCACTTGTGAATTGCTTTTATCTTGCCTGTTTGGGTGGAGATGTTTGCTGTCATGTCAGAAAGGCCCAAATGAAGACTGATACATAAAGGAAGGAGCTGTGCTAACGCAGGACTAAGCGCGAAATGTGCTGAAGGAGAAAGAAAGAAGAAAGTCCACTGCCTTTTGCTGCACCCATCTGTTCTGAAAGTGCAGGTGGAGTCCTATTCACTGCGCTCTGCATGTGTGTGAAGAGAGAGAGGAGGGGGGGTGGGGGGGGGGGGGCAGGAAGAAAGGAAGGGCAGCGAGAAGGAGGGAGTGGAGAGATGGAAGAGGGGAGAGAGGGGGAGGACTCTTGGTGATCTCTCCTGAAGGGGATAATGGGAGAGGAGCGCATTGCAATGGCTGCCATGTAGTACCCTCCCTGCACAATTAGCCAATCAGCAGCGCGCTCTGCAAGCCAGGAGGACGCATAAAAGAAGAACATTGCAGCAGAGGCACAGAAGGAGACTGCGAGAGGAGCAAGGAATTACACACACACACACATACACGCACACGCAAAAAGCAGCAAAACCAGAACACCCTCCCCTGGACACACCCTGCTGAGGATCACTGCTTCTCTTTTTTTTTTTTTTTTTCCTGAACCATCGCCCACGCCACACGGAGAGAAGCTTTCTCCATCATCATCCTCCAGAAGAAAACTCTTTTTTTTCCCCTCTCTCCTCATTTTCATCCTGTAGAGGCACCAACAATTTCGCAGGACTGAGATCCTTTGGCGAAGACTGTATTTTTTTTTCCTTTTTTTTTTCTTTTACTTTTTGCTCCTAATTGTACATAAAGGCCATATAATAATATAAAGGCCCAAGAGCGCAGAGAGAGAGAGAGAGAGACTTCCGCTTCAAGACCTGTGAAAAGAAGGACCTAGATTTCTTTCATTGTACGTCAAGAATGGTTACTGTACGTATGCCTCTATTTTTCTTATTTTAGAGAAAAAGGGGTGGAGGGAGGGGGGGGGGTGTTGCATCATTGGATCTTTTTGTGTAGTATTTGTTTTGGATGCGCACATGTGATGCAGCCATTGATAAATTAATTCAACACGAATTCTCTCGTTTATTTTCCACAACTCGGTCTGGTTTTCAGCAGCGCTCGCCACTTGTGTCCACATGCCGACACACACAGCGGAGCTTGTCGTTTCTGTCCAGTTCACCATGTCATATCATTCTGATGAGATTAACGATCGATACGGGCATTTAGCAGTCTCACGCTGTGTGATGCGCCACACCGGCCGCGCTTCAGCCTACAGACAGCCTCGGCGTTGGAGGAAAACATTATCCTGCCATTTTAGATAGCTCTGGCTTTTTTTTTTTTTTCTTTTTACAGTGTATGCTTACATCCCAAGCGTCGCATCTGCATTATGCGTTGCTAATTGTGAAAAGTGAGCTTTGCATTCGACATTGTGCGTGATAGTAGTGATGGGGACGGAGTGGGGGGCGGGAGGGGGAATCAAGGATGCTCCGAGTTCAGAGGAGGAGGGGTGGGAGGGCGGCTTTCTTTGCTTGGTGCTGCACAAGGATGCTGGAGACGGGTTTGTGAGACAAAACATGATGCCTCGGAGGCTGAGGGCCCATCCAACAAGGCGAGGGGAGGGAGGGGAAAAGGGTCGAGTCACTCTGCGATAGAGGGGGCGTGGGGTGAGGAGAAGAAGATTACGCATCCGTTGGTTCGCTTTGAATCAGACAAAGTCCAAAATTCCTCAGGGTTCTCCGTAGCGATGCAACCGAGTAAATGGGCTGGAAACCTCCGAGGCTGTGACGGCACCACCAAGGCCGCGCCCGGACAGCACCATTTTTTTTTTAAATTTATTTTTATATATACATATATATATATAAAGCGCATTTCTCCAAGAATCATAGCGCTGCACACACAACAAGATGGCCATGCCTGCGCTGCGCTTGTCGGATGAAAGGAGATGCGCTGATAAATTAGCTTTGCTGTGTGCGCCGACTGGCTGGATTGGGCGTGTCTCTGTTGTACCGGAGCATCAAACGAGGGCCTTGAAGCCTTAAACGACCTTTTCCGCTTTGCCTCTTGACATGATCCGCGGCTGAATGCACGAGGTTTGTGTATGCAAACCGTTGAAGATTAAAACCATTTACATAGAATTACAACAACGAATAATAATAAACAGTAAATCTGGTCGGAGCACAGAAAAAAAGAAAAATACGTGTGTAAAAACAAAGCATCAAAATAATTGAATAGCATATGAGTCATATTTAACTTGTATAAAAAGCCTAGACAGTTTATTAGATGACTAATTTTAGTACACAAAATAAATAATTCACAACATAAAGGACGCACGCGTTAAGACCCGGAACACACACACACACACACACACACAAAAGAGTATTTACTCGATAAATTGTCCTTATATTAAACAATTATTATATTTTCTCCTTGTCTGAGCCCCGTTGTTGCTTCCAGGCCTATTTTATATATATATAGTGGCAGCATCTCTCCTCCACATGGTCCGCAGCCCCCCGTGCCTGTACCGCAGTGCCAAGCAAATAAAAGCGTTGAGTCAGACAACCTTTCCAAAGCACTTACACAATTCAAGGACAAGGACAGGCGAGGCCATCACTGTAGAGCGTTTCTTTGATCTTATAAGGTAAAAACTTCTCTCCCCATTCACTGGGCCTACATGGAGTAAAATACTGAATCCTTTTTATATATTTTAATTTTTTTTATTTATTTATTTTATTCGGTTTTATAGGTGAGGGCAAATAATGCAGAGTGAAAATATCAAAAGAAGCGATAAATGCGATTATATAAGCAGAGATCTGCTTCTTGTAGGTCAGCATGCATTTACATATAAAAATGAATGACCTTCGTTCATGTATTTTTTATTCTATATTTAAACCCTTTGATAAACAGCATTTATTTTACTCTAGCGAATCTATTTTTATTTATTATGTTTATGTATTGTAAAAGAAGAGAACTATTTTATTGTAGCACAATTAAATATAAGACTCTCAAATAAAAAAAAATACAAAAAAAATTACAAACATTACATACTATATAGACAAAACAGGCTTTTCCCACTGAGGATATTTGACATTTCTTTGGGGGGTTTTTGACTTGGAGATGGCAACTGTAACGATCATTGTTCCCGGAGAGTCCTGCAGCCCCTGGCCTCGACACAAAGCGCCACTGTTTACATTAATATTCATAGTGCTGCCATAGCCCTCTGCGAGAGGGAGAAGAGGAGGAACGGGTGGCTCTTTTGTTTGGTCGTTTCAATACGTTTATTCAGCAAATAGGCGCTCTGGTTTATGAATGCCAGCAGAGCTCACCAGTCCTTGATTTAAAGCAGGCGATGCACAGCAGAAACAGAGAAATCGGTAGATCCTTTAAATTGTTTAAATAGGTTTGAAATATTCTTTTTACGGATCGGTGCTTAGAGATTTGAAATGAAGAAAGAAAAGAAACAAACAAACAAAAAAAAACATGAACAAAGTCGATTTTCTTTTGGTCGTTTCACGGCCATCTGTGTCTTCAAAAGAGCCTGTCCGAAAGCCACTCCCTTTTCAGCACGCTGGATAGCGCCCCGCATGATCCAAGGACGTGTGAGACAGATTTGTGTCCTGCAGCCTTTGACGCTGTCTGCTGTCATCTTATCAAAGCGGTCCATAACACCCAGGGATCTTTGCGATCTTTGAGAAATCTTTTATTTTGTCATCTGACTGTGTGGAGTCTCTGTTCTTGGCTGACAAGAGCTGTGACTCCGGTCGTCCTGTTGTGTTACATCTGCCACCATGATCCCTTAAGCTGCGGAGAATGTGGCTAATGCCCTTTGTTTGGGATAATCCTGTAATCTGTGTTATTTAGATGGCTCATTTACACTTTACACTAGCATTCTGCTTTAGATTATGTCTTGCACACCTAAAATAATTTGTATACAAAGACGAAGAGACTGCTGCTTAGGTTATGTTTTGATAAAACAAAATGGTTGGTCTAAATTATTTCCTAATGCTATATTATATACGGATTTTCTACTTCAGTCAATTATTATATATGCTGACCCTTAGATAGCGAATGCTACAAGAAAATGTCCATCCAGTTCCTATGGAAATAAACACTAAAATCACTTCATTTCCTTGTAACACATAATTCAATCTGCAACATGCAAACTTTGCGAGACACATGCTATTCCTCTGTATTATACAGCCCCAAGTGCTCCAATGCATTTGGAGCAGAAATGATTTGAATGCATCAGAGGACAGAGACCACAAGACATAGATTTACATTAAGTCTTGCAACGCTCCTTTGTTTTGTAATTTAATTGTGCACAGTGTAGGTGGTGTGTGTTTGGCGAAGGGAGGCAGGGCCTCTTGTTTGCGTGCAAATCTGGCTTCATGTGTTTGGTGGTGGAGGCTGAGCTCTTGTTGCGTGCAAGTCTGGGATCGTGTGTGGGCGAAGCTGATGCACTCCATTAAATATTAAGGGAGGTCTCACAGAACCCCTAAAATAGAAATAAAAACAACAGGCAGCGGGGGTCCCAACGTGATGATAACAGCTGTGTTGGTGTGTTGGAGATTTAAAATCAGGAATTATTTATCATGTTTCGTCCTTATCAGAGAGAAATAAAAAGGTGAGCGACGCGCAGCAATGTATCTAAGAAACTGTTACTGATCTTGCTTATTTTCTGGTTCAATATCTCAGAACTTATGATTGCACTACATGCGTACTAATATTTATTCAGCAATTCATGCTTTTATTTGTTTTTGAAACAAGTTACTCCTAAGCTTTTGTTAGAATTATATACCATCTTCAAGAAAAGCAGAAATCTGTTAAATGTATTCTTATCTTCATGCTGTAGCTAGCCGTTGTTGTTAAATTATTATTTTAATTTATCTATTTATTTTGTTGTTTGTGTGTCTGAGAGGCACTGTGGATTTATGAATTATATAACCTCACACTGTTTGCTGGAAATGCTTACTCTGCCTCTCTGAGGTTTTCCAGTTGGAGAGTCAAATATGCCCTGAAAATGTCTTTTCCCCCCCTTTGTTTTATACAGCTTTTGCTATTACTTGGACAGATTTTGTTTATTCTGCCCCACAAAGTAATGCACTACTACTACTAGCATGAAAACAACAAAACAGTCTGTTTCTTTATAAAAAAATTGAAGGGAGTCATATAATTTTAGGTATCTTTTTAGCTTCATCTCAAAATCTTTACATGACAGGCTGTTGTTCTCTTTGCTGTTCAACCTTTGTACATTTGATGTATTTTAGTTTTTACACCGTCTCAACTGTCACCACGCTGTTCTTTGTTTCTACAAAGACAAACATTATCAGCATATGTACGACATACATCTAGCCTGTGTGTCTGCTGCTTACAAGCTCAGACAAACAAACAGTCAAGTAAGGAAGTTTGTCAGCCGCTAGAAACACTGTCGTCTTTGAGGGGCTGTAACCAGGGCAACCTGAGTCAAGGTGAGTCTCAAAACAAGGCAGATGGATGCTGAGATGAGGTAAAAATGGGTTTATTAGGAAAAACCCATCAAACTTAACAAAAAAACCAAAACAGGAATTTGTTCAATTTTCGTACTTTACTAATTCAATACAGAGGGTGTGGAAACAGAAACAATAAAAGTAACAAAATTATGATCTAGAACAGAATATCAAGAGAACTTTAATGAAGTCAATGAGGCACTCATCAGTCGTGAGAAATATTGTCTGTGAAAAATACATTTAAATTACATCTGCAGTATTTCTCCATCAAATTGGTCTTTCTTAGAATAACATTAGGAAATAGTTTGTAGAAGCTGATAATTAACTCCTTTTATTGTTTGGTAGAATATTTTAATTCCCCATGAGATTCAGCGAGGGTGAGAATCTTGCCATAAACAAATAATAACAAATTAACAACCTGCAGTAAGTCAAACATAGAGTTCGAGGTAACTGTTTACAAAACGACCCAACAAGCATTAGTATTTACTCATATTTCGCATAATTGCGAGCAAGAATGGTACAAAAATGCAAGGAAATAAAAAAAATACAAAAATATGGTTGGATGATGTAACAGGTGTACTAACAAGTCTTAGAAATACTCCTTAATCAATAACTTTTTTTAAATAAAAAAATTAGGCAACTAAAAACTAACAACTAATTGTATCAAAATCTAGACTTGATTGTAGACATGAATGTAGACCTAGTGTTTAAATTTTAAAAATCAGACAATAAAACAAATAGTTATAAGCTGTAGTAGAAAAATCTCTTCACCATTTTGTATTCTTATTATCTAATTTTTCCCTTTTTTCATTATTTTTTTGTAAAAGTCTGTTTTTTTCCTGAATAATAATAAAGTACAGCTCAATTCAGTGTTATTAAAATCCGTATCAATAAACACACACACACACAGTCACACAAACACACACACGCACAAACTTTTCCTGTGACTGTCTATGACATAATGTACTATAATATTGATCTGGTCTCAAAGAGCTTGGTGCTGAGGGGGAGGAACTGGAGCAGGAAGTCTGTCTTTGTTGCCGTTTTCTGGTATTCTGGATGGCTCTAATTAGATGCATCAAAGCAACACAAAATACTCCACTATTCACCATCTCTATGCTCACTTAAAAACTGGGAAATTAAAGGCCACAGAGTCCAAAGACAAAAGCTGTTTAAAAAAAAAAAAGTATTTTAGCCAACCATGATATGCATTATTTATTGGAGCGCTAAATCCATCCGACAGCTCCCTTGGTTTTATGCCAGTCTGGTACCCACCATTCTGACCATCCGTCCCTGTGTAATGATGTAATGATGTTTGACCCTGAAAGAGTAGGGAGGGGGATGGGAGGAGTAAGGAAAAGGGACTGTGACATCTGCAGGACCAGAGGCAGGGAGTAGGAGAGCAGGAAAGATGGAGCAGAAGGGGGAAGGGAGGATGATAAATCAGACCTTGTCCACCTCCATTTTAGCAACGCTGATTCTTGACCTGCACTTCTGATGCTTAGAGAGTGAGCCGCCTCTGTGTGCTCTGCTGTGCGCAGCCTCTATTAGCATATGTATCACTGTAAGTTAAATAATGGATTCGAAGCATGTTTAAAGGTTTACTTTTGCCGAGTCTCTTTGTGAATAATGAATCTAATTCCACCCTCTTCCTCAGCAGATAATCAGCACCATGGAAACGCAGGTGTCCAACGGTCCAAGTGGAACCAGTCTGCCCAATGGCCCAGTCATTAGCACAAATGGCTCCACAGATGACAGCAAAACCAACTTGATCGTCAACTATCTGCCTCAGAACATGACCCAGGAAGAATTTAAAAGTTTGTTTGGTAGCATTGGAGAGATCGAATCCTGCAAGCTAGTCAGAGATAAGATAACAGGTACAAAATTGACATGGGCTGAAAAAGTCACTCCAACTGGTTTTGAAAAATCTCAACATCCCCTGTCATTCTGTCTTTCCCTGCAGGTCAGAGTTTGGGATATGGTTTTGTAAACTATGTGGATCCAAATGACGCAGACAAGGCTATCAACACACTAAATGGTCTCAAGTTGCAGACTAAAACAATCAAGGTGGGCAGAACTCGATGCTTTGAGAAAAGAATCACTTCAAATTCATCTTTCATTCCAGACAAAAAAAAAAAGGAAGGAAGTGGAGATTTTGTCAAGGGGGTTTGGTGAAAGAGGTGGCAACGGATGTCAAAGCAGGAGGGGAGCAAATACAGGGGGGGCAGAAGGGGAAATGGAGAGGCAGAAGGGAGTGGTAGCATGAACAAAAGAAGAATGAGAAAGGGTGAAAGGAGAGTAAGAGAGTGGAGGTCAGAAAGCAAGGGGCGGACAACATGCGGAGGGTTTTTGTGATGGAAATGCAATTAGGCAGCCTGACTGTGGCACACATGGGTCAGTGCAGGTTAGCCCATCTGTCTTCAATCTAGGCTAATTAGGGGGCTTCTTTGTCCCAAAATCAGATGATAGACAGAGAGGTGGTGGGGAGTAGGGGGGGATCAAATTATTAATCTCTAATTTCATCCAATCCCAAACTTGATCAAAGGCTGAGACAAACTGCAGGATCTACAGAGCAGATGCTCTGACTCAACAATGAACTTTAGGTCAAGTCAAAGATAAACATACAGCAAGGAAATATCTAAGCAAAAAGCCAATTGTTATCACAGTGACCGTAAAGAAAATTTTTAAGAAGGAAAATGTCCGCTCTTAGATATAAAAACACAGTAGCTGATGTCAGTACTCCAATCTTCTCCTGATTTTACAGAAAGCTTCAAAGAAAAGATCAAGGTGTGGGGGAAAGTGGGTGGAGGTGAGGGGCGGGAGGAGGAGAGGGGGGGATGATGGAGGGGTCGAGAGCAGAATGCCAATGACGGGATTAGAGGCCATATGGGCTTGAGGCACCATCTGTACTGTGGGAGCGACAGCGAGAGGGTTAATTATAGGGCAGCCTCTGCTCCCCGAACGGAGCAGCTCCCCCCCGCGCCTCGTCCAGAACACCCTAATCACCACGCAGCACAACCCTCCTGCTCACGCAGTCCCTCTGTGGACACAATAGACGCTGGTCCTTTGTGCTGATTTATGAAATCAAAGCACCTGTATTCATCTGAAAGATAACATGTTGACCAATTAACTAGCACCGAATAGTTTTAATAGTAAAACATGGGTGCAAAATGACTGTACGGTTTTCACAGATGTCTGTAAATTTATTTAGTGAATAGTATATTCATAAGTTGGGATAACTCTTCCCAGCCTTAAGGTGCGTTTCACTGTTTGCTCGGTTGGAGAGTTTTGCCCCCCCCCCATCCTGGAGAATAGAAACAAAGAAAGGAGGCAGGACAGAGGGAGAACGGCTCAGCCTATCTCCAACAACACTCACACTGTCTCTCCATCACACACAAACACACCACTCCTAACAAAGCACTGCAGTGGACTATCTGTCACTCAACTGTTCATGTTTCCATAAACAGAATTTTTAAAAAAAAACGAAGCAACAAGAGGTCAATCTCTTACACAATCACTTAGATAAAATTTTTTTATAACAGAAAACAGGCCACTGAAATGAGACTGAGAAGAACAGCCATGTGGGATACGAACAGATGCATCAAAAATGACGCTGTACTAATTAACTCACTGGAGAATTTGGGAAACTGTATTGACTGAAGCCGATGCTTTTCAGTGCAAAGCAAGGAAGTCCCATGTGATTGTTAAGCAATGATTGGATTCAGCTGCAGTAATGGTTACGCAGCTGTTAAATAGTGTGTCTGTGATGAATCTGAAAGTCATGTTTTAAGGTAAATACAGACACGAGCGAGAATAAGCGGGATTCTTGCTTCAAACTGCCACTTACATTGTAATTTAAAGGTTATTTACAGTACTTAGCATGAATATTCGCACTCCTTGAACTTTGTAATATTATAAAAATAAACTGCAACAAATGTTTGAGGTCTTCTATGGGATGGCCAACACTAAGTTGAGTATTTTTGTGAAGGTGAAAGGAAGGTTGGGCATAAAGGCATGTGTAACGACATTTTCAGTTTGTAAGATGAGAGTAAAACTGAACTTTTCAGCCAACAAGCGCAATATTAGTTGTAGAGGAAAACTAACACTCTAAGCAATAAAGCATAGTGTTGGGAGCATGATGCTGTGGGGATGATGGACAAAGCTTCACCTACCTTCAGGAGCAGCCAGAACTATAATTGACTGATTTACATCAAAGCATATTCACGTGTTAAAATTGTTCTGTCATAGTTCAAACCTAAATTTATTTACATAATCCATTTGGTTTATTGTAAATAAAATAATTTTGTGAGTAACATGTATTTTTTTCCCTCCACTTCACATTGTTTCAGTACTTTGTGTTTGGCCTGTTGCTCTAAGTTCCAACTAAATACATCATACTGTCCGTAAAAGTATTCAAGATGTGTGAATACTTTTACAAGGATCTGTATCTGTGATTCAACAGATCATTCAATCTGTTTTAGGTATCATATGCCAGGCCAAGTTCAGCCTCCATCCGTGATGCCAACCTTTATGTGAGCGGACTCCCCAAAACCATGAGCCAGAAAGACATGGAGCAGCTGTTCTCCCAGTATGGTCGCATTATCACGTCCCGCATCCTAGTGGACCAAGTTACAGGTAAGGCCTTTTAATAAAACTGATCACCTCAAGCCAAGCAGACCCACCAACACCAAGGTAGTCACGCCAATCCTCTGTATTTTGTTTTCGGAGCAGGCATATCACGGGGAGTGGGCTTCATCCGGTTTGACAAGCGAAATGAAGCAGAGGAGGCCATCAAAGGACTGAACGGGCAGAAGCCTTTGGGTGCCGCTGAGCCAATCACAGTCAAGTTTGCCAACAACCCAAGCCAGAAAACAGGCCAGGCCTTACTGACTCAGCTGTACCAAACTGCTGCCCGCCGCTACACGGGACCCCTGCACCACCAGACTCAACGTTTCAGGTACTGAACCGTCACCAAACCCCGCCCTGAACTCCACCCCACCCCAAAATAAGTCCCTCATTTATTGTTCTTTTGTTGCTTAAAAAAAACATTTTCATTTCAACAGCAAGTTTTTGAGCTCAATTCAAAGTGAGTCATTGTAAAGTTGAAAGAGACAGAAGATCTTTACAGTTTCTTTATTTTTATGCATCATCTGTACCACAAAATGGCTAAGAGATGAAGCTGGAGGTTGTAATCGTCAGTGGAAATATGCAAAAATTAAGACATGTAAACTGTTTAAAGAAAACAAAATCATTTTGATTATAAAAGCTATAATTAATTTTCTCCTTTAGGTAACTATTTCTTATTTGGAAACATGGTATTTTTCCCTCTTCTTTCTCCCTCTCCTCCTCCTCCTCACACTTTTTCTCTGACTTTCTTTTAAACTGCAGTGTGATCCCTTCACTTGGAAAGGGACCAGATCCAAATAGCAGCTCAAACACAATGTAAGAAACTAGATTTTTCCAAGTACAAATAGAATCAAGTTAAATACATTATGGTTTGCATACTGCTTATAAGTCATAGACCTTGCAAAAAAAAAAAAAAAAAAATCAAAACTACCGGGTTGTATTTATGTGGATAATTGTGCTAAATGACAAAAAGCAAAAAGAAATCGCTCAAAATAAAAGCATTGTGGGATCTTTCCTTCTTTTGTCACTAGATGCAAATTTGCCTATATGTTTATACATTAACGCTAATAAAAGATATTGTAACTTATAAATAATAATAAGAAATACCAGCAGGACGATATGTCACATCATAAATTTGTTGCTGGATGATATGAGACTGCGTTGAAGTGAAGGATGCCCTCTGCAGGCCAGCTGATGAAGACGCAACACATTAACCATAAAAAGCCCACCACTCCCATTCCTTGTAGATCTCATAACTAACCTCTGCATCCCCTTCACTCTCCCTCTTGCGTTGCAGACTCGACAATTTACTAAACGCCAGCTACGGAGTCAAGAGGTAAATGCCAAAAGGTGTCCTTTCAAAAGCATTCATGCCAAAATAAAACCTTCAAACAAAGTGCCCGGAATACCACATGCTGCTTTAATCTCAAAAGAAGTTGCATATGGCCATAATTCTTAATGCCCACAGCCCATTTATCCATTCTACCGAATAAGCACTATCTGTAGCTTCCTAACAGCGGGGTATTCTGGCATGGCTTTGTTTAACCTTTTTGTTCCTTTTGTTTATTTGAATCAATATGAATAATTTCTATGTATTTATTTCTGAACTAACATTGTTGGTTTCAGTTGCTTTAATGTCCCCTTTTTTTCACCAGCATGGACATACCAGATTCCGTTTGCGTCTCTCTTCTGTTTGCTCCAGTTTTTCGTATGATTTGATTCCAGTTTGCTTTTCATCCCTCTCTAGGTTTCTGTGTTTTGTTCAATGCTGTGATTTCAGTTGAACATTGTGATCCATGTGTTTTTAATTCTTCCAGAGGCTCTGGTCAGCAGAGGAAAAAAATAAAATAAATGCACATTGTGTGGGTGTCTCGTCTCAGGGCACGCAGTGTCATTATGTATAAAAGCAGGCAGTTTGGAGCCACTGTGGTGCCCACACATATTTATCTACTTACTGTACAGCAGAGAGAGGATGGAGATGGGGATCCTCAAATGCGACAGATACCTAGCTATTAGAAGATAATGTAAAGCAGTGAATGCTATGCGGAACTTCAGAATGACACCCATGGTAGTTCTCCTCCTCTCTTTCCCAGATTCTCCCCCATCACCATTGACAGCATGACCAGTCTAGCCGGGGTCAATCTAACCGGTCCCACTGGAGCCGGCTGGTGCATCTTTGTCTACAACCTGTCGCCTGAGGCGGACGAGAGCGTCCTGTGGCAGCTCTTTGGGCCTTTCGGCGCCGTCACCAATGTCAAAGTCATCCGTGACTTCACCACCAACAAATGCAAGGGCTTCGGCTTCGTCACGATGACCAACTACGACGAAGCCGCCATGGCTATCGCCAGTCTAAACGGCTACCGCCTGGGCGATCGCGTGCTGCAGGTTTCCTTCAAAACCAGCAAGCAGCACAAGGCTTGAAGCAGACGCCGCCGGTGGCAGCTGGTTGAACCTGCAGGGGGTCCTACCTGAAGCCTCCCTGCGCCATCACTCTACATGGGCCTGGACTGAGTCTCTGTCTTTCTCTCTCTGACATGCTCGCACACAAACACATACACACACCCACACACACACAGACAGATGTGCAGATGCACAGAACACATGCACACACAAAGCATACAGACATTCTCAAGCGTAGATAAGTCAGAGTTTCAAACAAACACACTAGTGGAGTTCTTTCTTTTCTCTTTTCACAACTTGCTAGTCTTTCCCTGTATTTGCCTGGATTGAATTAGAAAAGGGGTGCGTAGCTGGTGGGGGGCTTTCTGAAAGGGAGGGGGGCAAGGGGGAAGAGCTTTCTATTTAGGAGACAGTCTAACGAATGTGACAGAGAATGTGTACTGAGTGCTTTGATTGAATTCAGGCAAATAATGACAACTGATGAACAAAATTATCAAAAAAAACAACAAAAAAAAAAAAACGTGCAATTTACCTAAACTCTTACCCCACCATCTCTCCCATTATCCTGCTGGAGGGGATGTAGTCACTTTTTTTACACTTGGGCATTTTGAATCAGTGATTTTTTTAGATCAAAGAAAATGAAACTAAAAACAGTGTTCTCTTATATACGTCTATTAAAATATTACTATATATTCAATATTTAAGGTGGTTATAATAGCCGAGTATGTAAGCATTTTCTAGAAACTTTGACTACTGTTTCCTGACCTGCGTTAGGTGGTGCCTCGCTTCAAGGCATTTTTCTCTTATATATCAGAGCTTATCAGCTCAGACCCAACATGATTTAGCTCAACGGTCAATGAAAAGAGCAGTTCAAAGGCCATCACTTCTATCCACACAGACTCACGAGAAATATCACAATAGAACAGTTAACGTATCACAAAAAAACACAGTTCAGTAATAGGAAGATTTACACATATTTAGTCCTCTGAAGCTGTATTTTTATTTTTTTTTTCATTTGATCTCATCCACGCGATGGATTGAATACGGGCAGACCGTCTGTGAACTTAGAGCAGAGCAGCAGCGCTCCCATGGTGACGACGTTCATTAGTAATTCTCTGCTGGGCGAGAGAGTGATGAGTGTGAGGGGAAAAACTGTTTCATCATCACACAGCTGCGACAAAAGTACTGGTGTTTTTACACTTTGGCTGGCTTGCAAAAGAAGCTTTATTGCGTCAAAAGTTGTTTTATTTCCACAATGCCTTTCTACCAGTAGTTTGCCGTCAGAAAAAAAAAAAAGCAAGCAAAAACAGTCACTGACAGGCAGGTTTATTTCACTACAGCTGAATGTTTCTGCTCTTAGAGGGCATAGTTGGAAGAAAAACTTGAACATGTTTGAAATAGTACATCACTAATAATAAAGGCAGGCCCGCAAAGAAGCAAAAATGTGAAATTCACTAGTATTATTCCTCCGTTTCTTAAAGATAAATGCTACTTGTAGTTTAAAATATCCAATATTGTGTAGATTATACTGCTGATGACTGATTGCAGTCATATCTGACCACATATCCATTAAGCAGAATGATTGCTCTCTATTTTACCTTTTTAGTCTGGAAAAAGTGATGCGTTTTTCTCTAAGACCATTGTTTTCTTCAAAAAATTTCCTGGTAACTTTGAATGTTCAATCATTGGCGGTACATCAACCTTGCAAATAAGTGTCATAGTTACCTTTTTGATCACAAAAACAGCATTTAACAAGTTTCTCCCGATCAGTTTGGTGCAACAACAAAAATAGCTGGTGATTAAAATATCCCCAACCCAGGAGCATAGGGATTATTTATGGCACCCTTGATGAAACAATAAGGCCCAACCCGTCTAGTGGAAGTGTCTGCTGCAGCCCAGATTTTTGATGTACCATGTGGAGAGCGAGTGTCTTTTAATATCAAGACACAGGCGCATGATGATACGTTAAATAAGGTCAGCTATATTCAAGTCATTTTTGCTTTTCTAAGTGACGCTGTGTTAGCCAAAGAGGACGGTCTCTTTGAAAAGGATTACATTAGAGATAATCTATTTTTATACATACAAAGGAACAAGACCTTGTGCTGAATTTTTACAGATTCTTAAGCTTGGAAAAAAATTGGGACATCGCGTGGCTTCGTTTGAAACCCTCTGATCTTCACAGAGAAAGAGGGAAGAAGCAGCGTGGTGTATGGGCGGGGACATCTGGGGAGGGGGCGAAGGAGCCGCGTATCTCACACAAACCTAACCGCATCTGGAGGAAAAACAAACCCGGCAAATGCGAATCGGACCCAAACGAAGACACATTTCAACAGCCAGGGTACAACCTGACAAGACACATCTGTATTTTAGAGCGTTCAGACGCACTCAGCATCTCTTGTCTTGAAATTTTGTACAGTGTTGCTTCAACAATGGAAGTTCTTTGACCTGAAAATCCCAGACAGAGCTGCAGTGAGACTGGCTCTCTGCCCAGCTGTAAAACTGAAGAAGCTGCTTGCAGATTGATAATAAGTGCTGGTGATTCACACTGAAAATCCTTATAATGAAATAGATTTGAGTTTTGCCAAAGAATTGCTTTGCAAGTCAGTACTAAGGACAAACTAACTATAATATCCCCTACATAATTGCTGTAAAAATCTATGTTATTTGTTGAGCAAGGACCCTCGACAATTTGAGTTAGAATTACTTTTGCGCATATCGATTTCCATTTCTGAATCAAAAAGAAAAACACCATACCAAATGCTAAAATCCACTACATTTGCACATATATCATGCAGTATAAAAAAGGCATATATATATATATAAAAAAGGGATGACTCAACTCACCTTGTGACCGAGGCAAAAAAAACAAAAACAAAATGCATCCACATATTTCCCCCAACATTCAAATCACCCGTTTTATCTTTATCTTTTAATACATCGCCAATACTTTTTGCTGACTTTTTTTTTTTTGATCCGACTCATACTGTTTCTCCCCCGCAAATGCCGATTGCTGTTGTCCACAGCTAATCACAGAAAGGTCTAATCTAGCTCATTTGGTTCTTGCAAGTGATAGCACAGCCAGTTTGAGCACGTGGTGAGCCCAGCGACAGACTTTATAGCAAGAAAACAGGCCACATTGAACTGCAGCCATGAAAAAGTCCAAACATGACCTCTCCCACACCCGGTCCATATGGAGACCTACACCTGATGTACGGCAGAGAGCCGAGGACTATGGCAGGAAACAGTACTACACTGCTTGAGCAACAACAATAATCATTTTAAAAAAAGACAAAAAAACTTTCCTATGGAACAGTAAGTGCAATGTGCTTTGTTTTTATATTGACTGAGAACAAATGATATATATTTTTTAAAAAAGAAAAAGAAACGTCACACTGAAAGGGTTTTGAGGAATAGCAGGAGGAGCGACTGTTCAGGCGAAAGCGACTAAATCGAACAGACTCGTTACCAAATCAGAAAAAGAATGAGCTCTGATCTCCAAATTGTTCCACGACCACTTCCTCGGTCCCTATATTTCGTGCTCTGTCCACGCAAGCTCAAACTGCATATTTGGCTGACTTTAGTAGAGCTTTTCTCAATGACTTGGAAAGGAATATCGTCTTGACAGAACATCAGTTTTAGCCCACGTCAATTTCAAATATCATTTTCCTGTGATTTCTTGATTTAATTTACATATCAGGACTCACTTGTTAACTTAGTGTATTTGTGTTGTTGATGTTGCCATAGAGAACACACATGGGTCGAAGATTACGTTTTGGTTGCATCGATTGGGTACAGTTTGTTATTTTTCTTCCATTTTATTAGTTGCAGTTTTTACAGTGTATGCAGATTTTAGACTTAGTTAGATTTCTTTTGTTTCAATCAAACTGTGTTCAATTGTGTTTGTAAAGTCTGTGGTAGCTTTTGTTGCAACATAAAAATAATTTAAACTGAAAAAATTCAAAATAGCGCCAACAAACTTGTATTATTTGGGCGACTTTAAGCTTGTAGTTTTAACTTATTGTTAACTTAAAAACTATTTATTATGATTATTATTATTGCCTCGTATAAAGTATGTTTTGTGTATATTTATGGTTTATTTCATTATATTTGCAAGTTTAAAAGATTTTAAGTTTGCCATAATTGTGGTTACACCATTTTGTTTCTTAAAAAGGGGGACAAATAGAAAAACAGCTTTAGAAGTACGATTTGGAAACGTTCTCCATAGTCAAAGAATGCACTGCTATATTTAACTAATTGAAGTGTATAAACATACATGCTGTGTGCTAGATGTTATGCCTTTACTGCCTGTGTTCTGTTTGTCTTGTTAAATGAAAATCTTTTAATTATTTAACCTAATCACAGTCTTGTTTTTTCCAACCACTCTGTGAGCCCCTGAGAGATGAAGGCGACCCCCCGTTAGTGAGGCTTCGGCTCTCTTCAGGGGGAGAGATTTGCTCAAAAGATGCTTTCCTGTTTCGCTGATGGGCTGAATTTATCAAAATCTATTAAAGCCTCTGAATCGGTCAAATAAATGTTATCAGTGAGGCCATTTTTTATCAATACGTGCTATTCAGAGTCACAAACTTAGCCAAGAACTCTGGAGGAAAATATCACAGAGCTCCAACAAGCTACAGGAAGGTTTTCTTTGGAGTGTCTCGAGTTGCAAAGGGATGAGTGGTCCTTCTGTTTCTCAACTGTATTTTGTGTCTATTTATTTAGAAGAGGGGACGCAGTAACTTAGTGATGTTTTTCTTACCTTTTCCTGGAATGGTAGAACAAATCAAAAGGTAAAAACGATCAAATAGTTCTGTCGACAGCAACGTCAGCAGAAACAAAAAAAAATAAATAAAAAATTACTCAAAAAAATACTACAAAATCTCATACTTCCAAACATGACCAAATGAACAATGTCAAATTTAAACAAAGATAAAAAAAATAAACCTTTCAGTTTAGACTAGGATATTTATTACTGGGATTTCAGCTGAAGACGCTTGAAGACTTTTTCATGGAATTGTTTAATTATTTGTACTTTACATGCCAGAAAAAAAAATAAAATGAAAGTTACAAATAAAAGTGTTGTAGGTTGTTTTTTTTCCATTGTCAGAACAAAAGCAAGAATTTCATTACACCAACCTCTACTAAAAACACCAATAGGAAGATTATTATTTTTATAGGCTTAAAGAACTGAATGACAACAAACTATTGATAAATGATGTGGATTCGAATCAGAGTGTTTTTCAGCACAACTCACTCCTGGCTTGGAAAGAGGTTAAAAGAAACATGTTTCATTGCAAATGTTCTTTTGGTGATGTTCTCAATGTGCCAAACATATAGCTGCTTAGAGATTCCAGTTTGGTTTTTTTATCTCTAAGCTTTTTTAGACAAACACATATTAATATCAAACAAAGACGACTTGAGTAAAGGCAGAATGCAGTTTTCCAATTATTTTATTCATCAAAAGGAGAAAAAAAAATTAAAAAATATATATATACAAACCAACCTGGCTCCATGAAAAGACATAATTCCCCACCTGCTAAATCAGGAGTGTTAACTTTCATGTTGAGCCATTTCAACATCGTGAAGGTTTTCAAAGGGCCGGTTGTGCCAGAATTTATTGATAAAACCCATTGACAAACTGTTAGAACATTAATAAATAGCTGTCTCTCCTGTCATTAAGTACTTCTTAAAATGAAATATTAAGTGTCTTTTCACATTTATATAATTTGATACAAACACTACTTTTATTTGATTTATACAATAATGTTTAAGGAGACAAACTCTTTTTTTGAAGACTTTATGTGATCACATTAAAAGCCACATGGCAAGCTGGATTTGGCCCAAAGCCTTGAGAATGACAAGTGCTAAATCATGAATTTATCCGCAGCTGTACCCAGGCCCTGTCTGACATGAAGTAGTCTAATCGATTCTCAAAATGCAACACATCATGGGTAGATCTAAAGCAACTTAAAACCAAGTTGTTTTGATTCTTTCATGTATGTTTGAGAAATTCTCACAAATCCAGCCATGTTTCCACTTCAAAAACAACCCTTTCCCCTGTCTTTCCCCACTCAGCTCCTCCAGACTAGCAGCAGCAATTAGTAAAACACCTGGTGGAACTTTGTGTCTTTTGATCTTATCATACAAACTACTTCTCAGACGACATACTGGAAAGGCCTTTTTGTGATAACGAGGTGAAGGCGCAGTGTAGAAAAGAGCTTCTTAAAGAGACAGAGATTATAAATTTCTCTTCAGGTATTTTTATGCCTGGAGGTAATATTATTTGATTGTGGTATAAATTGGCACAATGTGCCTGGAAAAATGTACAATTGTTGATTATGGCACAGTGAATTAACCTTTGAGAGAAGGTTAATTCACAAGATATTTTCTTCCAAATTCTTCTTTCACCAGTTTTGTTTATATCAACATGTGACATGTTCATTTTAAATAGTAAATTAATAAAATTAGTAAAATAATACCGCCTCCTTAATGATTGAACAACACAAAACAGGCTGTGCAAAAACTGCATCTCAAATGAAAACAAAAACATTGCTGAACTTAAGGCAATTTAGATTCTGTGCAAACTAGGGCTTAATTATGTAAATTAGAATTACTTATACATCTGGATTTCATTTCTGATTAATCAGATTCAGTTAATGACAGGTGTAGAATCAAGACAATGTTTTAATGAAGTGTAGCAGATGATATTTAAGAATGTACAAAAATATGCTTACCACATTACTTACTAACAATAATTTGATTTAAGATGAATCGTACAGCACAGGCGTCACATTAGGAGGTGGAAGACATTTATTGGTCTCATTTTTTCCAATCACAGAAACCTGATCTTACACAATAATTCACATGATCACATATTCTTTATAAACCTACATAGTAACAGCAGTACAGGAACTTTAAACCTGTATTTTGAGCCAAATTTATTAGCAGGCAAATTGATCAAATGGAGGTGAAGTTTATGGAAATCATACGATAGAAGAGATTTATTGGTTGGGAGAGTTACAACCGGGGTGAGATGTGGTTAAAACAACTTTATTTGATAACAGTGGAATGACAAAACATCCGACTTAAAAGACTAATCTGAGCACAGCTTGCAGGAGATGCAGGAAGATAAGATGTGCCGATCACAATAATTTCACTTCTCCTCGGAATTTCCGTAACTATTACAAAGAAAGCAGACGGAGGCGGAACAGCATGCAGACTGGAAACATTTTTGCTGCAATGACTGTGGTCCCTTCACAGCGTTCTGCAAGACAGAAGACAACATCTTTTGGCAAAGGTAGTGACTTTTTTAGGTTCAACTTCATCCTTTGGTATTTGACTTTGAAGAACAGTTTAAATGAATGCATCTTTGAAATTAAGCAAACCAAATAAAGAAAATTTCAGATACAAGAAAAACGAATGTCTGTGGCTATCGTGCAAACTTACAGTGTATGACTTAGGTCAAAGTACACATAGTTCTCCGATATAGAATATTAAAACTAAAGATAATTGTTGCCAGTAAAGAACACCGAAACCATTGTGTCATAACTGATAATATTTCTTTGGGCTTTATTGTAACCCCTTGCCATATATAAATTGTTAGCTTCTTATTGCTCTAAGATCCACCAATTTAAATAATCTAGGACTTAAAAATGTGACCACTATAACAACTTGCATGATTATATATAGCAATCAATAAGGCATCCACAACCACTGGAAATATAAAATACTTACAGCTATTGAGCTTCTAGAGCTCCTCATGGTCAGAATGTCCTGAATCAGAGCTTGCGGGGTCCTGGCAGATAGCAGGGCTGGTGAACTCCATCAGATATTCACAGCGACTCGGCTCTGATGTAGATGTCACAACCGTTTCCTTTCCACATGTTAACTTAACCTAATATTGTACAAAGGCTGTTATTATTTTTTTTCAATACTCAAAACTAAAAGTAAAAGAAAACAAACACGGAGATTGTCAAATGCTGCCTCAGACTTACAGTGGTGGATCTGTTGGGGCCTTGCCAACACCCGGTTCCATGTTCGTACTTCATCAGAGAGTAGATGTTATCCTCAGGACCGGCCCATTTACCCCATGTTCTGTGTGACAGAAACAGAACATATTGAATAAAACAAGTAAATCAACTCTAACAACAAACATGCAAAATATAAATTCCCATCCTTACCCTAAATTAGTCTCTGATCCACCAAATTTGGGTTTCTGTGATACTCTGTTAAAGGGACAAAGTCTGTAGACATACCTGTGAGAAAAAGATATGCAGTCATTCAGAGATTAATCTATTACAGTTGGAAAACATTTTAAAAAGAGTAATGCACCAGCACCCCTCCCGACCCCACTAAGGGACAAGGGTGTATAGAAAATGGATGGATGGATGGATGGATGGATAGATGGATGGGTGGATAGGTATGCACTTACTCGCCAGTGGTCAGTTCGTAACACTGGCTGTAGAGGTAGGCAAACTCAGAACTGGGTCCGAAGTCAAAAGAGATTTCCTTCTCAAGGTTCCTGAAACAAACCAACAGCAGGTTTTAGTTTGCAACCCCAAACACATGGCTGGGTGAACAGGAATTTTGATGGCAAAAATTAGCAATATTGGCCAAAAAGGCCTTTTTATATTCAAACGTACCTGATCTGATCTTCCACCTCCCGCAGAGCTTTCTCTGCCTCATTGAACTCATCCCTGGCTTTCTGAGCGGCTGGAATTAAAACGGATGATTACACTGAATTTAGCAACACATAAAAAGTCAGATAAGTCAGATGTGAGAGACCACCGATGCACGTAAAAGTTTCCAAACATCAATTCTCCAGGACTTTTGAGATCCAAGTTTTAAGGTCTTGAAGACCAAGCAGAAATCTTTCTAATTAAAAAAATCACTAGTTATTTAAGGACTGCTGGCTCACAAACACGTACAATCAATGAGAGTCTGTGTTTCTTGGTCATAGGGTGGCATAGTGCCCTCTTCATCATCGTCCTTCTTGTCATCAGTTCGCGACGTTGAAGGGGGCTGAAACCAAACCAAATTGAAGTGATGAATTACCCAAACCTGAGATTTGCCAAGTTTAAGTTTCACTGAGAATCAAAAAATGTACCTTATAGTCTCCTTCATCCATATCGTCATCATCTTCATCCATGTCTTCATCTTCTTCTTCCTCTGGGATGTCCTCATCAGGGTAGTTTTCAGAGTCATTGTCGGAGGATGTATCTCGGGTTTCCTCTTGTGCAGCTTCCCCTGGTGGAGGGACGTCTGCAGTGGACTGATCCCAACAGACAAACATTTAGCTGCAGCACCAATGCTTAACAAATATCTATCAACAACCACGATTTTGAATTTTCTCACCTCAGAAACATATTTTTCTTTAATATTATTCCAGACAGTCTCAAATACTACTGTGTCCACTTTGTCCACTCCACCTAACAAACCCTGAAAAGTTGTAAAAAGCAATACATTTTTATCAGCTCTACTTGAGTTTTAAGTTTGGTTTAGCAACACTGTTTTAGAGGAAATAGCCAGAGTTGTACCTGAGCTTCTGCTTCTGTGAATGAAGCATCAGAATCTGGATCAAGCTCAGAATGGGACTGAAGTTCAGTAAATGACACACTAAAAAAAAATAAATAAAAAAAACAGAAAAAAGAACATAGATTTACAAAAAAAATAATTCAACAATCTGCCCAGTCCTACAGGTATGACATTTAATCAATTTATTAAAACCTGGATATAATATCCAAACAGGTGTGTTGGCTAAAAAATGAAGTGGCATATAATAAAGAGAATAATTACAAAATAAGTTAAAACAACACTAAATACAAGCATATAGTTTGGGTCCTTTTCCAAACTTAAATGGACGTAATATTCGTCTCCAAATAACGTTTTCATTTCTTACAAATCCTGAAAATTTTGCAGCATAAGCGGTACTCACAAGCCATCGTCATCATCATCCAGTTCAAGAAACACGTCGGCCATCCTAGCCTTGTCTTTCTCCGTACGAATGATAGCTTTTTGTTCTGAAATAAAAGCCAAATTTACATTTGTCTCATCTGTGATTCTGTCTGCCACAATTTAGATGTTGTGAGGAAGAACAGATTGAACATTTAAAGAAAGAAAGGGCTTATATGCTTTACAGACACCAGGTGGCGTTAATCTTAATTTACCTTCCCAGGCCTTCAGATGGTGCTCTTTAGCTTCTTTCTCTGGTTGCTCTGCAGTCTCCTTAACTGTTCTCAGTGCTTCAACCTTTGCTTCCAGATCTTTCTTACTGTTCTGGACATCTTCTAGTTTACTCTGTTGAACCGAAATGAAATGGCCAATTCAGCCCAAATAAAATCTGAATCAAGAATTGTACTGTACAGCTAAAAATAATCACTTTACCTAAAAAAGTATATTTTAAGAAAACACTTCTAAACTAGGCCTGGGTTCATCACTTTACGAGCAGAACTTGTAAAAACAAAAAAAACAACAACAACAAAAAGAAAAGATTAGGAATGAAAACTAAGGACATTTCCACACTTTCCCAAATTCCATATTAATCCTGTATTCTATTGTTTGCACAAATGTTGCATGGATTACATAAAAACAATCCATAAAATTATTTAACAGAATATACAATGTTAATCCTAAACGGACTAAATTCAGAGCTTGTTTTTCTCTCCAAACCTTCTTGTCCTCTAGCCCCTGTTTGGCCTCGTGGATAAGCTGTTTTTTAAACATAAAGCCTTCTTTTGCGATTTCTGCTATCTTCTGCAGTTCTTCCTTCTCTTTGCGACCCAACTCCCTGAAAAACACACCAGTAATGTCAAGACATTTTCATTTGTCAATTCTAAGCAACTTCTTGTAACCACAGAAAATACACACCTGCAGGTGTTTTGACAGTCAACACCACTGTTGTACTCATCAGTAGTGTCACAGCAATCTAAAGGGAAAATGTAAGTGTTAAGAAGTTATTAATTTTTTTTTTTTCTAAAGGTGCATTTGAAACTGGACAAAATGCATACCACATATTCCATCATTGACGCGGGAGGAAGGGATGAAGCCTGGTCTAAAACCCGCATTGGTGCAGTGAAAGTTGCCATTGGGGCAAGCAGCAGTACCTGGGAGGGATAAACACCTCGAGTCAGAATTATTGTACTTTAAAATCACAACTGAATAAATGTCCAGGAAGGAGGATTTACACACCTGGCTCATCAGAACCATCCAGACAGTCACAGTAGTCGTCATTTACTCTGTCAAAGGGAATAGTACGGGATCCATCCAGACACGTAAAAGGTTTGTCCTCTTCATAAAACTGGCGTTCTGTTATTCATTGAAACGGACAGCAAAGAGCTTAGACCTCCCCCAAATCAAAATAAAATGATTGAATTACTATTTAATTCATCATAAGTCAGGTTAAAAATGCTTACTTGACAAGGGAACACCGCGGGGACGTTGAACCTCCGCAGACATGGCTCCGCCGATCAGAACCAGCAGCACGAAGTGACCGAACATTACCATGGTCAACCTCTATATTAATGACCCAACAGTGCCTATACAAATACACATACACACAATTTGTACAATAGTAAAATTTGCAGCTTTAACTTCTGATGAGTAAACCCATGTATTGGCAGAAGCTAGAGAGGTTCGTAGCTACTAGCTCGTACAGATAAAACAAAGCTAACTAGCAAATTGTGCTAATGGCTTTGCTAAACTACGAACAATAAATGGCAAATTCAAAATAAAATTTGCGCAGTGACCATTATATAAACTTAAATACCTGAAGTGTGAACAAGTTAGCAAAATAGAAAGAAAGAAAATGTATTTTTATCGGTGCCAATGCCTAATCATTATCTGGTGGAATAACCTACTTCCGTATAGAGGTATCCACCCTTCTTTTCCCCTTCTGTCGTTTTGAAATCTGATTGGACAAAAAATTCTCTTCTTCTTTTGTGATTTGGTGTAAAGAAGGAAATCCGTGACACGTGAGGACGACATTCTTCTTCTTTTGATTGGCGGACAGCAAGAGGACATTTCATTGTAGCGAAAATTCTAAACTGTCTGTCAGCAATGGGTTAGTTATACGATTAAATAAAGATTCTTAAGACTTCAAAGATATGTCATTGCATTGCACATGATCATTGTCATATCATTGCCATTGAAGTAGACTTTCCAGTTTCCTGTTGTGATTGGCAGAGAGCTGGAGAAACGTCACATTTGTCTAGAGGAGAAGCTGTGCAGCCATCTCATGCCAGCTCAGCTTTTTTTTTTTTTTTTTACTGTTTTTAACACACTTACATGAAAGTTTAAAGCTGAGAAGCCAAATATATCAATTTTAAATGAAAACTTTAAAGCAATTTTAAATATAGGCTACATTTTCTGAATGGTTTTGAGCTTAAGTTTCCTCTCTGAATTCATTTATAGATTTAGTTTTATACTTTCATGTACATCCTTGTTTTTATTTCATTTTATTTATTTAATTTATGTTCTAGTCATGGGTATATTTAATTACTCACAATGTCACACAAATGTTATATGACTAAGTGGTATATTTTTATATACTAATATTTAACACTGGATGGGACTAGCTTCTCAACAAATAAGCAATTTTGCCCTGGGGAAGTATATTCTAATCTATTCCTTTAAATTTTCCTTCTCCTAGTAATAAACAATTGTACTTCTGCCAATAGATGTAGATCATCTCTAGGGACTTGCTGTCCTTGTATATAATTAAACTTCTACATAAACATTTAAAGCAGTCAGTCTGAAAGATGATGTAAATCTAAAAGCATATTGCATTGTGAAATGCACCAATGTTGAGATCATATTCATATTTTTAAGGCCTACAAAAAATAGCTCCTAGAAATAAGTATTTTCTTATTTGGTTGTACAGAACTCTGAAGGCCTTTTATGTCATGTTATTTTTTATAATATTTAATCAGTTTCGAAACCAACTTTCTAACACCTTGACATTGACCTGTTACCGGTACTTCTTGATACCAGTAACAGGCCCATCATGCATAACAATGTAAGGGAGTTAAAGAATACGTTAATTGACGTCAAAGGAGAATGTGAGTACTATATTTGTTTCAATATAAAAATCTTGCTTTATTTGTATTTTAACACACTTTACAGTACCGAACAGTGAAATAAAAGAAAAATATACTGATATACTATTGTACTATTTTATATATATAGATGTCGCTTATTAAATGCATTTATTCACAAAAATGACACCTCGGCTCTGTCAGGAGGAAAAAAACTTTCATAAAAATAATATAATAAAAAATAACTTGGACACATTTTACACATTACAGCAAGTTCATTTACAAATATTACAATCATTTCATGTATTTTTTTTTCGTATCTCCCTTTAAACAAGCTCTGTTACTAATGACAAACAAGTGAATTAAAGCCCAGAGGATTTCTCTCAAAGGGAGTCAGTCTGTGATAACATTACCTGACAGCAACACCAATGGGAACCAGATAAATAGGCCACCATGGGACGGACATTTAGGCTATCAGGCTAGATAGTGCTTAAAGTTACTAAGAAACAAAGGGAGTGTAAGTGCTGGAAATGACCAAGTCAAATAAGGACACATATTGTGACTTTCAGTAAAAAAAAACAATAATAATAATAGTAATAATAATAATCTCATAGACTCTTTCAAGGGGATGTCTAATTTATTTTACAGTATATCTCAACCGCTGGATGTTGTGGGTTTGGGATTTTTGCCCAGATGGATACACAGACTGCACACTACCTGAACCCGACTGTTTGACCTTGAAACCTGATGAAATAAAGTGCTGGTACAAATTTATTTGATTTGAACAATAAGTGTGCACTATTAAAAGTTATGACAAAATGTTACCCACATGTGAGGAAATATACTGTTCGAGAATGACAAGGTGACGAGGTGGCTTGTGGTGTCTCGGTGGTTATTTGTCAATCATTATAATTCGGATAAAATTTTATTTTACAGTACATTATTACATTATATACAAGAGTGGTAATGATTATAGCTATATATCATCAGCATGTGATTCATTTTCCAGACCATCCACCTGAATGATATAAAAATAAACTGTACACAAGCTGTTAAAAAAAAACACTTTCCCATGTTTTCTTTTCATCATTTAAAAAGAATGGCAGCAATCAATTAATTGAATAATTTCCTTAATAAGAAACAATTGCTACAGTATCGTGTTTGTATGGCAATTAAATATTACTGTTTTTATAGCTTATGACAGAACAAGAAGCCACAAAAACAAAGGAATATGTTTAAAGTAAAAGGCCAGTGCATATGGGATAATATATATTTTTTTATATTTAAGTAACTGTGATAGTAATCCTGAATTCCCATTTTCACTACATGAAAAGCCTGCATGGTAGCCTCACAGCTCAACCAAATACACAGGCTTCTGTTGCACCAATCTGTGGCAACTTCACATGAGCTCAGTTACTGACCTGCAGAAACTCGCCCTTACCTTTAACTTAATGTTTAATTTACCCTGTGAGAAAACAAACGTTCAAACAACCTGGCACTGTTTGGCTGTTCCGATCGGATCCTGGACACTTGATGCGAAGATGCCAGTGAGCGGACGACAACATAAGCGACGACATCTTTTAACGTCTTGCGGTATTTCACTCTTACTGTCTCACTCATAATCTCGTAATCTCATCTCAAATGTCTCCCGGAAGCTATAGGATGCAATCTTATTTTTTGTTTAAAAAAAAAACAAAAAAAACAGCACATTCTTTTAGTTGATCCAAGCACAGCCACGACAAAAACTGGCAGCAGTGTTTCCCACTTCCCCATCCAAAATGCAAAATACATTGTTTCACACCAGCACAGAAATAAGTATACAGATGTGATATAAATATACTAGGATATCTGTATTATGTCTTTAAATCTACATACTTATAGGTATGTATCCTGCATCTGACGTTAAGGCAAAAAACCATCAAACATAGAAAGGATGATTCGGGACTGCCAGACCTTTTCCCTGACATTCTGCCTCCCTGATTTCCTTCATTTCAGCTCACCCACTGAAGCTTGTCTTTCGTTACTTTGGTGAGAATCGCTATGTATGAGACGACAAAAAAAACAAACAAAAGAATGAAGACAGCAAATGAACTTTTGTTCTGCTGATGAAACTTTCTCTCCCTTTATGACATATTCAGCAAAATCTCAAATATAAAATAGGCAAAACGTATATGCTTCAAAGCATCACATGGCTTATTCTTTGAAAGTTTAGAAAATAATAATAATAATAAAATCAGTCTAATAGGAAATAAATATATGACTTGAAAGAGTCCAGTGGTGGTAGTGGTGATGTTAGTGATTGCTCTGCATCTAAAGTTCTGAGTTGTCATAACACCCGAAGAGCAACTAAAGGAAGACTTACAGCTGAAAACATGTCACCACAGAAACTTGTACGTGTGAGTCACACACCACAACACCATGAACAGTAAAGACAGATCTTGAACAAGAGACAATCAAAAATGATTCCAAAAATCAGACTCTCCTGTTCCACAATGCATTGCTTCACCACAGCCTCAGTCAGGAAGCTGATGTTTCACAAAGGCACAGAGCCATCTTACACCAGTAGCACTCTCCTTGTAAAGGGAAAAAGGATACGGGGCCTCTCTGGGCCCCCTTCAACGCAGCATCTTCCTTTTCTTCGCTTCCACGTTACGCTCTTCTCTTTCTCCAACTCTGCGGACTTTTTTTTTTTAAGCTTTATTTCCGACAGAAATGGAAAAAAAAAGTCACCGAAACTTCTCTGAAGAGAGCAGTTTCTATTGAGATTCTAACAGACATGAATTACTAATACTGACTTAGACACGAGTTAATAAACCAATAAGGAATGGCTTTTTCCAAAGAAGTTCATCACTGATCAATGTCCCTCGTGTAAATGCACACATACAAACATACAGTCAAGTGTATGTAGGTGCCTGTGTAAGTCTCTTTGTCTTTTTTTTTAATCAATAGGTGCACATATGAAATGCAATGATACTGCATGGCTTGCTGCATGCATGTATGCACATTGCATTGTTGTACTCTACACGACTTATTTGATTGTGTTTCTTTTTGTGGATGCTTTTGTGTGATTTCATGTGTGTTTATTCATGTGCATTCCAGTCTCCAGAGTGCTACACTGTCTTCCTTTGCCCATCAATAATGGCCTTCTAGATTCACATTAGTCTTAAGTTCCTAGTGAAATTAGTCCTAGAACTTGTTATCACTCCAAATCTACAGTTGCTGTGTAATTAGCTTCTCTTTGAGCGATTTTGAATGTATTCCCTTTTTGAAAAATATACTTAAAGGTCTGTATTGTCATTGCAGTCATATTTGTTCTTTGTTTGGCCATTTAAAGAATCAACAACATAACGTGTGCAAGATAGGAGGGAGATACAGGAGCAGACCTCATGTATCTTCAGCTTGCGAAGAAGAATCTTCCTCTTCTTCTACAGGACTTGTGTCGTAAAGTCTTTCCTTTTGTGGCTCCTCACCTAACTGAGGTTTCAGCTCTTCCTCTCCTTCCTCTTCCTCCATTGCCACTTCGTCCTCTTCCTCTATTATGTCCTCATTCTTCTCCTCTGACATCAGATCTTCCTTGTCCTCATTGTCATCGTCCTTGTCTATGTCACTGCAGTCTTCTGCCACGTGGTTTGGTGTGGTTTTGTCGTCCCCGTGTCCCTGCTCATTCTGAGAGCTCTCTTCCAGGGTGAGCTCAAACTGGAACTTGTCAATGCATTTGTTTAGCTCCTTTTCCTGACACACAGGAGGCGGCGATGGGCTTTGCGGAATAGTGCTCTGGTACCAGTCCCTGTTGTCCTCGAGGGTGTCCAAGATCTCCTGGGCGTCGGGATGCACAAGGTCTCCCCACGTCTCCCATAGCGGGTGAACAATGTAGTCAATGAAGCCCACCTACATCCAGGAGAAAAGAAAAAAAAAACAATATAACACTGACTCGACTCAAGCAAGCGCAACCTTTCTCCCGGCAAATTGGCATTAAAAATGTAGGCGGGCGACTGCTGCGATCAGAGCTAATAGATCAGCCTCTGCTCTGTGGTTATCATCCCACCTGCAGCATTAACAGCAATCCAGCTGTTCGCCATCCAGACAAGTGTGCTCCACTGCTAATCATTTACCTGACTTTTTTCCACAGATGCGGTGTGTTTGTCGCACATGGGACTGATCTCCATGCCTCGCTCCCTTTCCTTGTCTCCCTGCCTGAAGAACTCCTCCATGATTCTCTCCGTCCATTGCCGATACACATGCAGAGGCTTCGTGGGATTGCTCAGGTCTGCACAGTGCACCATGTTCCTCAGTACCTGTGTAAAAGTTGCACACACATATCACTCAGTCTGCAGATTGACATCTCTGTGTTTTTATATTATATGATTACAATTACTTTGTGTGGCAGCTGCTCACTTCCACACAATTTTCAAAAGCTTATCTTCACTGACAATGGGAAGATGAACCAATCCACTTGATCCTTCACAGCAATACTGAAAGCCAGATGCATAAAACACACATTAACATAAAAAAGTACCTGTATTCTGTCGGTGTAGTGGTCGAGCATCAGAACTCCAGAACTTGTCACTTTCTTGGTTTCCACCATCGTCTTAAGGTCTGCCAGCAAACTCATGTGTTTGGACATGTCTGTAGCCAAAACCTGGTAACAAACGGTATGTATTTTGGAAGTGTGTGGGAAAAATGCTAAAGACTAATATGACAACTGAAAAGAGTTTTCTTTGCGGTAGTTTATCAGATACCTACCATATCAATCACAAGTTTCCTCAGGCTCTGTCTTTGCCTTTTGGTGAGGTTCTGGAAGATGTCACAGTTCTCCTCATGGAGCAGCTTAAACCCCACAGCCAGGTGGTGGTTCTCCAAAACGGACTCATCGTTGTACATCAGGGCCAGTTCTGAGTCTGAGGAGGCAACAAATATAGTGAATGAACGTGTTGGTTCAACAGTTTCAAAAATGATATAATAAATACTACTATTTATTCTAGAATTCAGAGAATTAAGGTATTATTAATATTAATGAAACAGCTTCCAATAAGTGAAATAACAACAAAAGCCACAGTAAGTGCAGAGCTTTGGTTGCTTAGTTTATGGTTTAATAGTAATAAAATCGCCTGGAAAATAAATTATGAATGTGAAATATATTTTTTTTAATATACTTGATATATATTTCTCTTTATTGCTCTCATTCTGACTCACTTGTGTTTATGAGGAATTGGTTGGACACTCCTGGATGGTCTACATCATGAATGGCAGCAGCAAATAAAGCTGCCAATATCTCCAGGTCTGTGAATACAGCCTGTCAGGGAGAAATAAGAGGAACAGCGGTCACTTCAGTCAAGTGGCATGTGTGTGTGTTCTCTAGGATTGATGTTCTAACTGTGATCCTCACATCTAGAGCTGGTGTGGATAGCAGTACATGGGTGGACTGGGTGACATCAGCAGCATGAAGGCTGTTGTGGTAGGCGACATTGGCATGATAGTGGTCCTCCAGGGTCATCACGTAAGTGACGAAAGTATCCACAGGGATCCGAAAAGTTTTTAACAGATCTCTTTCCTGCAGCAGAGAGAGAGACAATAGGGGGCATGGGAAAATATGACAAAGTTAAGTTTTGGTCTTATCTGTCCAGATAAACTCCCTTCATATGTTTACTGGGTCTCCCATATGGCTTGTGGCAAACTGCAAGCATGACTTCTCTTGGTGATTAGTTCCACTAGGTGATTTTTTTTAACTCAAGCAATTTTTCCCATGTTATGGGTGAAAAAGTCTGCCAACAGTGCAATTACTTTTTCATTAATATCAAGTTCAGTTATTTGTAAGTTAGTTAAGACTTATTTTAAGTGTATTAAAATAGTTGCACTAGAAACTAGACAAAAAATACTTGGTAAAATTTTGTGTCTTTGCACTGCACTTTTTATGGTGCATAATTGTGCTAACATTTGCTAATATTCTGCTGCTGATACTGAAATTTAATAAGGACTATTCCATTCAATTCAATTCAATTCCATTCCATTCTATTCTGGTTTATCATATATATAGACAATGAAGTACAATGTGAAATCTGAAAATGTTCAAATGGCATGAATACTTTATCAAGGCAGTGTTGGTTCCCAAGTCCGCAAACAAAAATAGTTTTCTCATAGCAGTTTATTTATTTATGTTGCCTTTGACTTAGGCACCTGACCCAACAGTAAGAATAAGCAAAATAAAGCCACAAAACAAACAAAAGTGAAGCTCAGTTTAACATAAAAATAAAAAATATATATTAATTTTGGTGACATTGTTTAGGTTTGTTTGCCATTTTCTTCTCACCTGGAAGATGGCAAACATGATGCAGCTTAGGGGTCGATTATTGGAGAACTCTGCCACACGAAAGATATTAAGGCCCCACTTGTTCAAGTCGTCCAGTTCCTGACGGTACAACAGACAGCTTTAACAATCACACAGACATCAATTCTGTGTTAATCAATAACAAAAATGCTATGTGTTTAATAGAATCAATCATAACTGCTGGATAGCATGGTATTTCTGTAAATATGATGAGAGATTTGTTTGCTTAGAAACTGATTTCGGCTTTTGTGCTATCTCCAGCAGGTCTGATTTCTTGTGTTGCCTGTCAGTTCTTTTACCCTGGCTAAAGCTTCCTCGTGCTCCGTCTTCACGCCAAACCGAGGCAAGGTGGAGTTGGAAAGGCTGGAACTGTGCGTGAGCTTTTTCACACCGCTGATGTGACACATGGGCTTCTCTCTTTCCCTCAGAGTCGGAGATGGGATTTCCACTTCGTTTTGCTTATCTGAAAAAATAAAAACACATCACAAGACAAAGTTTCATCTGACAACCCCGGCTTTATTAAGTTTAATAACAAGCAAATGTCGTGTTTGTTGTACCTAAAAAGGTGGTGGAGATGTATTCTGACACTTGGTTCCCTGAGCGACTCATCTCTGACAAATGGGACAGCTCCCTGTTCAACATCCTCTTGAACTGAGGGGAGAATAAGTTTATAGATTTAGTACAAACACGAGTTTCTGGTGATGAAGATGGCTGCACACGTTTTAGATTGAATCTGCAGAGATACGCCCGTAGAAATGCTCCAATACAAGTAAAATTATCACACTGATGTATTATGAGGCAAGAAAATCCATTATGAATCATCCATCCTCCTGTCTCTCAGTTGAGAACAGGCTGTTCAACACACCAGCTTGAGTGATGTGTTGCAGTTATGTGCCATTTTTACACATATTGTTCTCTGTGCATCTGCAGTGTCAGACACAGTCTGCAGGTCCCAGACACAAATGTGAGCACACGCAGAGAAGCAAACCTCTTCCTGAACGTTCTTCCCGGTTTTACATAATGCTTTATTTCTGGACACAAACACAATTCGCCCAACGAGAGGTGTAACGGCTCCGGATAAAGCGAGTCTTGAGAGGGCATGATTTGATTCGGACAGACCCCTCAGTCTGCGTCCTACTGACTGATCTTTCACACATAACAATCTCCATGGCAACCAGAGCAGTTGCCTTAGCAACTGCCTCCTCACAGTCAGTCCTTCAGCTTGATGTGAGAGCGGTGGCTGTTTGGGTGACAATCTGAGGGAGTCGGCAGGTGTCTCTGACCTTTACCAAGGTCAACGCTCTCTCCTCTTCGTCTCCTTCTATCCAGATCTCCCTGCTGTCCATTTGCATTCCTGCCTACCTTCTAAGAAAACTAAAGCTCTGTTCTTGCTCTCCAACCTTTAAATGTGTCCCCCTGTCTCTCAAGTTCATCTTTGCCTTGTTGGCATTTTGAAAACATCTTTCATGTTTCAGCGCTTTTTTTTTTCTTCACACTTCCTCACATGTTCAATACAGTCTGCAGCTCATCACAAGCAAATAGGTAGTATAACAACAAGCCCTGCTAGCAGTGAGGCAGAATCAGACCTCAGTTACTTGGAAAGCTGTTGCCCAGTGGCACACTTAGGCAACAGGCTCAGCCCAAGCCTCCCCACCCACCACCTACCCTTTCAGTCTCCCCGTTCTTTCCTTTCCTAATGCTGTAATGCTGAGTCACCACTGCCAGTCGACACTTCTACCGTGCCAGTCCAAGTGCCAGGACAAATAACACTTCCTCTGACACTGACTAATGAGGCAAACATGCAAATAGTGTTCAGATATAACTGTGGGCAGACGCACATGTACACCTGTATATGTGAAGGGTTACCCTCTCTTACAGTCACAACGTGTGCAGAGTGGGGCTCTGAGCTAAGACCAGTTAACCGTAATTCAAATAAAACACAAAGTAGTAAAAGGGAATCCTTTTAAGCTAATTCACTGACACAGTAAAAGGCCAAAGAGATTCTGTGAGCAGCACTAGGACGGGATACTACACCAGATCAAAATATGACTTGATCAAAGCGAATAACTTGTTACATTTGTTTGAAAAAAAAAACTTCAGACAAGAAATGTGATCGTTTTTGAGAAAAAAAGCTCTTTCACATTTGTGTTGACAGCAACCACACACAACCAGGAGAGAGTGAGATGGATGCAAGAAGGAGATGTTTCGAATAGAATTTGCACATTTGTGATAAAGCTGAAATAAGTATATATCATAACGTACAAGCTTAATTTTTAAATTGTTTATTTCTTCTCTTAGCAGAAGGAGCCTTAAACGTGGTGTAGAGGTACAAAGACAAACGGGATTACATTTTTACACCACTTGTGCAGAAACAATGAAAAAAGATCTTCCACCTCATCCTCTGTGGATTCAAGTAATGTATTATGTACAGGAACATACAAATATGTTTACGGTTTTTACAGTGTCACTACCAGGTCTTTGAAAGTTCCCCAAATGAATGAAGTGTTAAGAAACCCATGTTTGTTGTTTTACTTTCTTGTTACATAAAACTGCAAATTGCACTGTTGAGTCAAGCAAACATGCTAGAATAAAGTTAGTTCAGTACATAACAGTAGAGCATTAGGTGCCAACAGCCTCCACCCAAACTGAAACTCCCAGACTTTGTTTACACTCTGGCTCGTTTAGCATTAGCCTACCTGGTCCCACCAACCGATGAGCCAGGGCCTTGAGCAGGTCTCGCAGAACAGGTCCACCAATGGCGTCCTGCGTTCAGCCGTTGTCCCACTTCCCTCCCTCACACCTCCATCAGCTGCACCGAGGTCCAGCTCTGCCCCTGACCTCCCCTGCAGAGGACTGTAGCTGGAGGAACGGGACAGCCTGTAGCCCCCCGGTACAGGTGAGGGGCACTGAGATGGTGCCGGGTCTATGGCCTCTACCACACCCATGTTGAGAGAACCAGGGGGTTTGGGCCTATGACACAGGTATGAGGTGTGGTAGTGAATTGGGCCAGGGGCACTGCGGGTGCCCCAGTTGCATGAGGGCGTTGTCAGGGTCCGTGGGGAGAGGCCACAGCCAGTCAAACCGGGACACTCCAGAGTGGCGTCTGCCCCAAAATGGGGAATGGGGAAGGGGTGGAGGGTAGGGGCCGCCTGTGCAGATTTTCCTTGTCTACATCCAGTTCTCCAAAGCAGGGCACCCAGTCAGTCCTGAGTCAGGCTCCAGCCTCAGTGTGCTCCAGAGATGAGGATCCCCCTGATGGGCAGAGCAGGAGCCCCCCCTGGATCTGGCTGCAGTGGAGACTACATCTTATCCCATTTCCTGAGCAGGCTGACCCAAATCTACAGTCACCGCAGGATAAAAGGTAGATGAGTGCTGAATGAGTAAGGATGGAGCGAAAGAGAGGGGAATGTGAGACCGTCTGAAGGACACAGAGAGGAGTTGATGGAGAAGATGTGTTTATTTGAGAAGGATGTAAACAAAAAGCAACACCGCAAGAGCTGGTTCTCTCGACAAACAGTAATAAAAAGAGTTAGATGGCAGAGGTGAGGAAAACAGGGAGAGTGACGTTTGTGATCTTGAACAGCAGCGGTGAAGGGAACTTGGATGGCAAGTGGAGCATCGGGAAGGAGAGGGATGCAGATGATGGCAAGAGGAAAACAAGAACACAGTGAATGAGACAGAGACAGACTGGAAGAAACAGAGAGGGACGCGAGCAGGCAGGCCTCTAAGCATACGATCCCGTGGAAGAATCCCACCAAAACAGTGGTCTGGAAAAACAATCTCCTTTTCCTCCCGTCGCCTGCCCCTCCCAAACGGTACAGATCCAAAGGCCCGGCCCAGTACTACCGGTGCAACAGCCCGTCTGAGTCGCCTCTCTCCAAACCTCAACTGTACACTGCCTGTGCACGGGCAATCGGCTCGCCTCCCGACAGCAGCGCAACCCAGTCCTCTGCTCCGAGTCAGTCCATGCCTCAGCTGCCCCAAAATGCCAGAGGTCTAATCCTGCTGCTTTAGGCTGCCATTCGTCCTCTAGTGCTCTCTGCCTCTTTCGCCATTTCCCTGGATGCTGTAGACAGCACTCGCAAGCTAATCAGGCAGTGGCTGCAGGCGCGTGCATGCGTGTATGCGTGTGTGTGTGTGTTTCTGCAGCTGCCTCCCAGTTGGAGGCTGAGTGCGCATGTGCGACACGACAGCATGTACGTCTGTCAAATATGTGTGTGAGCGAGGGTGTGAGTAAGAGTGAGAGACAGAGAGCCAACGTTCATGTGTGCACCTCCATGTTGGCATGGCGTTGAGGATTTGTACTGCTCCCTTCTGCAGTATCACTGAAATGTTTCCACAAAGACTGTGTCCCCAGAGGTATGTACCTCTATTGTACATCCGCGGGCAAATCATAGAAGTTACGCCCGTCTGTTCTTTTTCGTCTAAGGCTCTTTCATTGCAAGCCGGACTGAAGATGATAAATACAATCTTTTATTTATTAATGATGACAGAAGATGAGGACAATTTCTGGGGGGGGGGAAAGCACAGTTTCTGACACTGTCTCTTTAAGAGAGAGCAGCGTTAAAGGAGAATTACCTCTCTGTCATTGGTTCCTGCCTAAACCACATGTCTTGTGGTCAGAGCGGGAAGCCAATGAGTAAAAGGGAAGGGCAGACCCTGCTGCCGTTAGATAGCAACCAAGGTTACAGCGGAGACATCAGCATCAGGACCACTTTTCCCCCTCCTTCTCATGTCCTCCTCACCCACAGACCGTCACATCATTTCCCTCTCTCTCTCCCTCTATGTCCCTGTGCCCCTGGAAATACAACTGCATGCATCCTTAAGAAGCTGCTCTAAATCCTCACATTCGTGTGAGCGTGCAAATTCAAAAAGCAACCCTCTGATATCTGGTGCAACATATTTGCATGTCGTGCTTTTTATACAACGAATGTATAATATCGCAAACCATAAATAAAATGTATAATTTATTGATAAGTCATTGCAGGACTGAAAATAAACTCAGGAAGGATTGAGATTCCTTTGGCTCTACATGTTGTTTCATTCCTGCATAATCTTTTTTTTAACTGGGGAGAAAATTTATTTCTAAGCAGTGTTTGCAAAAGTGTTATGTCATAAGCATTTGGAGATTAAGTCCATATATATGTTGTTACCTATCCGACATATCCCAGGTATGTCGGATAGGATATTTTTAAGGTGATGCTTGTGTGTCCCCCCTTTTTACACGAATGGGTAACACCCCATTTGGACCATATGTAAAACTGTCACTAGTTATTACATCTTACCAAGCAATTGTTGGTGGGTCTGTTTGTGTGTCAGTACCTTGTTGGAAGCCATCTCACTGACTGAGCGGTGGGTCTGAATGGTCTCCAGCTGGTCCAGACACCAGTCCAGCTCCTCCAGAGTCTCCCGAGCCATCTGCTGGTAAGTCTCCTCTGAGAGAGAAAGGCACAAAGACTCTAAGAAATCACTTAAATCAACATATGGAGAAAAGCATGGAAATAATAGCAAAACTGATGGTTTGAATTTTTTTGTTTGTTTAATCCTTATAGTTACAGTTATAGTTAATAGTTATAGTTAATCCTTACAGTGCACCAGGTGAACTGGTGCACTGGGTGAACTGGGAGGAATTATGTAGCAGCAGGAACGTCTCCAAATTCTGCATCTTAAGTTCAGACTAAGACAATCTCAAAAACATAAGATCAAAATGTAACACAAAAGGGAGCTTTGGAATAAATAAAGCAGATTAACTTCAAGCACCAAAGCACCCAGCCGTATTGAAAATGTGTATATTGTACCAAAAAGTTGGTTCCACAGTGAGGTAACTGAAACATGGACAACATTGGATGTCCCAACATGAAAATGATCCCAAACACACATCAGTGCTGGTTTTGAAATAAAGTAAACTAACAGTAAGATTCTGAAAAAGCTCCAAATTCAACCCTGTTGATATCCATGTTTAAATGTCTGTGCCAGCCGACCTGTTCTTGAATAAAATCAACTAATTCTGCCAAGACAGGTGGTCAAACAATTACTCACAACTGTGCAAAGCTCCTCTAAAATTGGAAGGACACACTGGTTAAAAGGGCCAGAGCCTGCAAGGTCTCAGGTACAGGGAGGGATAATGAACAAATTGAAGGTAATTTAGAACAATTATTGAAACACTCTCCATGACCTCGTGGAGCGTCAGAGGAGAGGTTGCAGCAGCCGGCTTCTCTCCGAGCGCTGAGACACCCCACATGTTTCAGGAGGTCCTTTGTCTGGACAGCAATAAGGCTATTTCATTCCTCGTCTTAATCTAGGTGTATACATCACCTTACGTCATTAGATCTTAGTAAACATGTACACACATTTACATGGAGAGATGAATTAATTGACTAATTAATTCATTGTGACATGATTTTAAGCTAAATTTTGTTTTCTATTTTAACTTTTTAAAACTTTTGAAAAATTCTTCTCTTATGTTTCTTAGGCTTTATAGTATATAGTAGTATGGATGTAGTGTGTCTATTATCATGTTTGCCTTTTTATGACGAACTGCTTTTGAATTCTCCTTTGGGGAAACAATACAGCTTAAATAAATCAATAATACAAAAGAAAAAAATTTAAATGGCGAGTATACACGAGGTAACACTTAAAGGTGAAAGTTTTACGGTATATAATTATTTTGGTAGCCATTTGCATGGTTTTAGAATGTACTTTCAATGTAATACAATTTAGCACACTGTAAAAACCCATTTTCAAAGAAGAAAAGCAAATGGATGACAACAAAAATACTGAAAAACAGCCTTTTCCTGTGTATTGTCAGGCTTTTAAACTCATGTCTTTTAACTGTTTATTAAAGTTTTGCCATCATTTATTACAAGAAAGGACTACACGTTTTAAAAAATGTATTTATTTTTATTTATATTTCTCCAGCCCCTTGTTTTAGCTACAATGTAAAACACTCAGACTATGGATTTTAGTTTAAATTAATTCAGTCTGACACAGACAAAAAGATTTAAAAAATGTATAAATAAAAGTATATGAAACATTACCCCTCAGTTTGAGTATAACACACATTGTGTTCTCAGTGATGGCAGACAGAGTTTGTATGACTTTTTTTTTTAATATCTTTTGGAGCGCGGAGCCTTAGTGTGTTATTAAAAGAAAACTCCTTGGACTATAAATTTTAATTAGCTGACAGCATACCAGAGAGAGTAGCTTGGGGAACAGTGGGCTGGCTTGTCACTGGTGACCTCCTGTGGACGAACACATAATGATATGAGAGGATGAATAAAACACTGCTGCCCCCTTGTGGCGCAAAAATACACTGCTATCAGCATTACAGTATCGGGCAACAAAAGGCTTTGTTCAGACAATATTAGATAGATATATTGATATCTTTAATATTAAGATATGTATGACAAATATATATCTTACATCATAGCTTTAATGTGTATTTTTAAAGCGCAATAAATCCATCCAAAAACAAAGCCTGACTCTCACTTTCATTCTTTTACGACCGCGTTCTTTGAAAGGCCTTCTCACCGTGCAGCACTGTGTAATTATATATGCTGATGATTCTGTGCTGCATTGCTTTATATATCATATTGACGTGGTGCTAAAAGCCTGCCAGCTCGAGCTCCTTCTGTCTACTGCATTACAAGGGAGAATAATTTTAGCATTATTGACCGTCTCCATCGTCTGGGCAAAGAGTCAGGGACATACATCTGAGGCATAAAGCTCCGTGCACTCAGCCCTCAGTCAGTTGGCTGGAAAAATGCCAAATGATGCCGATTAAATTTTCCCTGAGCATTGTCTGAGACTCATAAACCAGTTAATCGCGACGGTTAAAATGTTTTCCACACGGGAGCAAGGAAATGGAGATATTTGCATATGCACAACTACACAATAAGCAGGCAGTCGTGATGAGCACAAGTGTGGGGAAGGGGTGTCTGACAGCATGATACTGACTTGTTAGTGGGTGTTGTGACATTGGCGAGGATGGTGAAGTTGCTTCTTACAGTTCGTAGGCTGGCCAACACCTGGGGGATGGATGGACAGCGTAGGAGGGAAAGAAGGAAGGAGAAGAGGGGAGGGAAGAAGCAGAATTGAGAAGGGGGGTGGGGGGGATAAGTTCACTGTTCTGTTTTTCCACCTGCTTTTGCAATACTGCAGAAAATGAGCACTATGTAAAAAGCATGATAAACAAATACAAGCAAACATACCTGAGCAAAAGGGGTGACAATCATGTCTTCGGCATGCCTGGCAGACAAAAAGGGGAGTAGAGAATGAGATGAATGTGAGTTTGGGTCGCTGTGGGGCTCAGCGTTAGTGTTTGTGCATAGGTACAGCTTATAGAATAAACATACATATATATATATATATATATATATATATATATATATATATATATACATACATATTTTTTTCATTTAACGTTTAATTCAACACAAAGTGAACGTCATATATCGAAACATTACACAAAATGAAGTGTGGGCCTACTAAAAAGCGTGTCAATGAGCTGTTAAGTATGTGCAATGAATATTTTGTCGGGGCTCTTTTTGCGTGAACCATTGCATCAGTGCAGCGTAGCACGGACGTGATCAGCCTGTGGCTTTGCTGAAGTATTAAGGAAGCCCAAGTGGCACTGATGGTGTCCGTCCTCTCATCTGCATGTTTGGTTTTGGGGTGAGGTGTCTCTTGCCTTCTTCTTGACAAAACTGTATAGATTCTCTGTGTGGTTTAAGTCAGGCCCAAATTGCTGGCCAATCAAGAAGAACGATATCATGGCTATTGAAGCAGATGTTGACAATTCTGGTTGTGTGTTGCTGGAAAATGATATCGGAGAGTAACTCTTGTCAGCAAATGGATGCATGGGGTGCTCTAAAACTTCCTGGTAGACTGTGCTGATGTTGGATTTGATAAAACATAATGGACCGACATCATGGTATGGCTCCGTAAATTGAATATGGAAAATTCCCACTGCACCTTTAACCATTTGGATTCTGTGCCTCTCCACTCCTCATTCAGAATTTGGTTTTCCACAGCCTTGTGAAGCTTTCTTCCTGAAGGAGCTTTGCTTCAAAATCCTGGTATCGTATCTTTTATTTCCAAACTTTTTCCTTCCACACATCTTTCTTTGGCAATGACCATTTGCAGGTAAGTTTCCTTTAAGAGGGACAACTGTCCAGTCAGCATCTTTCCCATGATTATATAGTTCATAATATAACATTTCTGTATTAAAACTCACTTTATTTTAGCTGTCATACACAAACGTCTAGTTTGCAGAGAAACTGAATTTAGGCTTTTCTCTTTGGCAATAAGCTCTGCTTGAAACACTCCTTAATTTGAGCTAGTTTTTGGACAAAAAAAAAAAAAAGGAGCAAAAATAATTATAATGTTCTGGTTAATTTAATGTTTGGAAAGTTACAACAGTTGTTGCGTTGTATGAGATCATTTCAAACTACCGTATGTGTGTACATATACACCCAGGAGCGGTTTTGCCCTTACCCCTCACTGTTGATGGAGGAGTTGCGGGACATGGTTTTGGGAGATGTGTCATAGTCCGAGTCCGAGCGGTACAGGAAGGACTCTCTCCGCTGGCTCTGGGGGAAAGAAGGGTGAAGCACCAACCCAGGACTCGCCTGCGAATCCATGGGACTGCGGCCTGGTGACGGGCCATTTTCTGAATCGAAGCTGAGGGAAGAAAAGAAGGAAAAGTTTGTTTTACATCTGATATAAGTAAAAAAAAATTTAAAAAAATTGTGGTTTTGCTACTACTTCTTATCTCTGTGTTAGTAAATAGTGTTTGGGGAACCCTGAATGCCCATGCATCAACGCTGCAGCCGGCAGTGTTTGTCGTCTTCTTAAAGGGAATATTAGAGGCAGGAGATGAGACCTGAGATATCATTGCGAGTCTGCACTAACGTGGAATTGGCAGATTGCCACAGGGCTGCTCTGACAATTACACTTTACTGACAAGTCATTTTTCAGCAGGAATCACGTTAGTCAGCAAACAGAGCAATAAAAACTGCCATTTCTCTGTAGCTGGAGCTGTTTCTTGGAGAATGTGAATGATTGGGAGTTTGATGAGGGTGGAGATCAGTTTTAGAGCCCAAAGGTCTGACGATAAAATGAGCGATTGAGACCACTTGCACACATTCAAGGTTCTCTGTGGACCTTTGGCCTTCTGTCTTCCACTGACTGGAATGCCAGTTTGTTTATCCCGAGTATGCATGAGTGGATCCATATGAATGCATTCTAGATGACGTATTCTAGCGTTCTATCCATGGCTATTCCACGAAAAAGGGTTCTGCATTGAATTTTAATAGAAGTTCGGTGTTTGAAACGAGAAAAAACATCAGTTCCAGAGAACACAAAACATTTAGAGCTTTCAAAGGCAGTTCATTCTTTTTTTTTTTGTTTGGGAGCAAAAAGATAGCAACAGTGCCCAGTTACAGTAAAGCTCAAATGACCGAGGAATTCCACACTTTTTCAATTACACGTCTCTGTTACCCTGAAACCAGGCCTCAGCAGAATCCCTCACACCATTTTTCTTTTCAGAAATGAAAAGATTGGATCTTGCAGCTCTGAAATAAACTCTGTGTCCACAGAGCAGCACAGCATAGATTGAAATCGGTTATCTGACAAAATGTATAACTTTTTTTTTTTTCCTGCATGTAGAATTCAACATAAGCGAAAACATCTGTTACAGTCCCTTTTATTTTTGACTGAATGTTGTGTGTATAAAGGTGAATACTTCGTTGTGTTACTGGGCCGCTGCAGCATTCCTTTTATAAGAGTGAAACTTATGTACTCACTTCACCTAAATGTGTGAAGCTTTTAAAGCAAAAAAGGCCTTGTGCGCCTCTCGGTTTGATTCCTAAAACAGAGCCTGATATTTTTAGAATTCATACTTGCAAATTGGCCAATTAGGAGCCACTCCTTCCCCCCCTACAGGGCTCCATAAACGTGGTAACAGATCAAGTTATCATTAAACAACTTTTCCCCTGTAATGAAAAACACATCAAAAGTGTCTGCCGGGGGACGCTCTCTAAGCTACATAAGCTAATCCTCCCTTTTATTTGTTTCTGTCTGAAGCCAGAGTATTTTTTTAATCAGACTTAGGCCTTCTGAATTAAAAATAAAATCTAAAATATTCACATGGCACTGCTGTTTGCATCATTTCGAGCCAAACTAAAGCAGAAGATCACAAAGATCAGCGTACCTACTTTCATTTAAAATAATAATAATAAAAAAAAAACTGGGGCACATTAAATATAAGTGCCTTGGTGAAAACTGTACCTGCATATACAATGAGACGAGCGTCTGCGCTCCTGAATGCTGCGGTTCAGTTTCAAGCGGCGAAACAGAGCGGACCCCGCATGTCCGCGTGATTGATCATCTGGCGACACAGGTGAGGTAAGGACTGAGGGGGCATGAGGTGGACCCTCGGGACTCTCCCACAACCGCAGCTGTCGCGTCAGCTTCCTCTGACTCATCTCTGCCGGCTCTGGCCCTGCCGGGGCTGACCATCTAAAGAAAACTCCCCCAACCCTCCACTTACAACGGGCTGTCTCACTCCCTGTATGGCTGCCTCTCTCCCACGCATCCACTTCTTCACTGAGCTCACGCGCATCAGGCAGACATGACTGCAGCACCAGTTGTACGTGCTGCAAACCGTCCTCAATCCACAGCCGGATTCAACAATAAGGGCCTATCCTCCCCTCAGTCTTTTTCTCCCACGCGTGTCGTACCGGAGGAGGCAAAGTTCATCAACATGCATATCCCTTCTCTGTGATCCTCAGGCCCAGTAAACTCGGATCTCTGCGTCTCACATCCACAGTTTTGCTCCCAGTTTTTGTTTTTGTTATTTAATCCTTTTCCTGTTGCAGGTTGTTTTAAGGTCCCAAGGAGAGGAGATTTTGACATTTCACACCAGAGCAACTCACTGACTCCCAGCACTCCTGTATGCTGGAACCGGACCTTCTTCCCATGAATTATCCAGTCTGCTGCGAGTTTTCCTCCTCAAAACTCCCCAAACGCTCCAAAAACAACCTGAGATAATGTGTACATTTTCTGAACAAGCCAGCCCTTTTTGCCCTCTCTTGTGTTTTAGTTTCTCTCCTCCCCCCACTGCCCCTATCGCAAAGCATGTGCTCTGACTATGCTTATCTCACAGCTGACAGTTCCTCTGCAGCAACAGGAAGGCTGATCAGTGAGAGAAACAGACCACAGGCGCTAGAACAGAGAAGCATGCGAAGCCTGTGTAACGAGGATTTGAAGTGAATATACAAACAACCTAAAAGGAGGGGTAGGCGAGGGGGAAATCAGGGGGGAAAAGGGGTTGACTCATACCCCTGTGTAAATGTTTACATGCCCCGCTAAAGAGCGTGCAAGGTTTGTCCCCAAAACATTTTTTGTATTTTGACATCAACAGCCTTGTTCACCTAAGGCGTTTCATTTGGCCTGTAGATGAGAACAGACTCTCCGGCTCCTAAGTGTTCTCAATTTGCAGCGTTTAGACATGGAAATAGCATTCACCACAAGGAATGTACCAATTATATTGCAGCCATAAATGGTTAAAACTCTCAAGCTGGAACTAGTGTAGTGTTTGGAACGAATGCAACATACATGCAGTTTTCAAATGGCTCATGTTTGGGGAAAAGCAATGTTCCTTTGTAGGCTACTGGCTAGCATTGAGGCTAGGTGGACCGACTCAATGTTTGTTGCTTTAAAGAAACAGAATGAGCCTTTGACATTACTGTGGAGGAGTTTTGATTCGATCCACTTTGCAAAATTGTCTTAATTTTGCAACACTGGCGGGTTGTCAAGCCGGAACAACCTGTTCAAGGTCACAGCAAACTCTTCATTTGAGGTTTATTTTTGCTTCTCAGACGTTCAACTGCTGACTTGCGTTGGCTCGATGACAAACAAGCCAAACGTTTTCCTTCAAGGGAGCAGAATTCATGTTTTCATCCGTTATGGCAAAGCTGCCTCAGACCGTTACGTCACCACAGCCCTCATTTTTGACTGCCAGCATCGGGATTTTTTTTTCTTCAGAAATTCTGTATTTCATTAACGCTAAATGTAACAGTGCACACAGCTTCTGAAAACACATTACCTTCCTCTCACCAAAATATTTTTCTCTGTGGATCATCAAGATGATTTTTTTTTTTAAGTTCCTGCTCGTCAGCCTCAGAAATAGCTGTGTTACCCCTTTTAGACTGATAAATGTCAGAAACTTTGTTTTTGACTATTTTTGTCTTTTATTTTTGGTATGATCATATTATTTTTTTAAGCGTTTCTAGCCTACTTCATGTTGTCAGACAGGTTCTAAGGTTTAAGTGATTTCTTGATTCCTACAGCTGTGGTTCAGAAAAACTTACTAATAAGCACGTAAAGCACAGTAATTGCATAACGGCATGAGAAATAATGTTTTCACATAGAGATTGGTTAGTTTGGATCATTTTTTTCTCCTTTATCAAATAAAATCATGATCTGAAATTAGTTTTTGTTTCTAAGAAAGTAATCATGGGCTGACATGAAAGCAATTTCAGACGTTTTGAAATAATTCGGTGTGAGGATAACGGAAAATACTTTTTCAGAGCCATGTATACCACCTCCCCCTAAAAAATTCTTAAAAGACCCCAAAACATTTTGCTTCAACGGTACTAAAAGAAAAAAAGTTTACAGCTGCTCGACCTCTGCACATGTGAAGTTTTACCGGCTGCTCACTTTCTGCACAGCCTCTTGAGATGTAATTTATTGCTTTCATAAAAGCAGGCATCGATTAATATCTCTGCAGCAACCTGATTAACCCCAGAAGCTGGTAGAATGACATTTTGAAACAACATGTTGGGGAATGAGGCAATTTCCTCTAAGAACAAAAAAAATAAAAGAGGCAGGTTGCATAAGAAATAATGGCTAAGTTTACTGTAGAAATGACTCACGCTTCTGAGGAGTATTTCCAACTCAGCAGACTGTAGTTACTTTCTGAGAATTAAACCTTATTAAGTGAAGTTACAGATTAGTTGTTAGAAATATGAGAACTCTTCATGTAGGTTTAGAGGTTAGTAGAGCTCCAAACAGATTTAAGTCCAATAGAAAAGTCCATTTAAACTCTTCTTGGCATCTAATTACTGTCCATCGTGGTGGAAAACTCCATCCAAACATCAGTCTTATTTTGTTTTTGGTTGAAGCACTAACCCTTTGCTTTGTGTTTGGAATACAGATTAGACATTTTAAAGTGTGCCCATGTTTTCCTTTTCTGGTTATTATTATAATAATGTTTTTGTAGCTGCTCACATCTCCATATACTCTGCACAAACCACACGAGAGCACAAATGAGATGTCTTGTGAGAAGTGTCTGTTTTTCCGCTCTTTTCTTCAGCCTTTCTCCAGCAAAAAAGAAAGAAAAAATCTGCTGCATGAATTCTACCTCTCAGCAAGCATCTTAAAGCATGAGCACAGTAAGAAACACAGTGAACATAAGATGCCTTGTCAAGCTGTTCCTCCTCTCTTCCTGCCTTGCACATTCAGGAGTTTACCCGTTCTTTTGAGTCTTTTTTCTCTTAGCGAGGGTAACTACCGTTTGCTTATATGACACACTGGGGATTGATGATAGAGCTCGTCTTGGAAAGTCGCACACAAAAAGGGCCTTACACAAAGTCTGATTGAACAATGTCTTCCAATGACAGACTAAAAAATGTCAAGAATTCTGATTCACTTGACAGTTACTATTGTAATCTCTGGAGAGCTGATGAAGAGACAATTATTCTATCTGCTGCTAAATACAGAGTCCCCGCTCAATGTTAACTCATGAAACCTCTGAAAGTGACTCATCCACACCCCTGTATGCACACGCGCACACACACACACACACGCACACAGAAATACTGTAGCAAAAACACTCCTCACTGTTTCTCATATAGGTGCACCCACAACTCTTCAGCTTTAATGCATGAACTCACATACACAGTGCTTTGCAGAAGAATTTTTCTTTCTCTTTTTTTTGAGGTTTTCAACATTTTGTCAAATCTCTAAGTGGCACATAAATCTGAAAAAAGGAAGGAATTTAATAAAGAAGCCCATTTTGCAGGGATTACGCTGTAGGCGTTTTTTTTTTGTTTGTTTTTTTCAAAATTCTGGAGACTGAAGTTTTTGTCCAATTGCAGTGGCGGTTTCTGATATGGACCACATGGGCAGTTGCTCAGAGAGGCATGAGCGCCAGATAATAAAAGACTACTTATCTGTCAGTTGTCCCCAGAACAAGTGTACTAGCAATTTTATGCACATATCATCAATGGAAGTTGTGCTGAGAAGGCATCTCCTGCTTGCTGCTGAATATAAAAATGATAAAATATAAAAAATGAGTGTATGTTGCATGCTTTTTGCAGGATTGCGCAGCATTGTGGTTCGATCCAAGTCGTCCTTTGTAACTCCAGCTGTACGGTAGACAGGGAGTTTTGGTTGATACCCCTAATCTCTAAAACAGTGCATTCAGTGATCTGTTGCATTGTTTACAATTTGTTTGAATAGTACTTTTGTGAAATGTGCTTTGTTTTAAAATATACTTTATAAAACACTAAATTAAAACATATTTAACAGATTCTTCCACCTGATCTGTGGATCTTTTAAGCTTCTCCAGAGTCGCCATGGGCCTCTTGGGTGTTTCTTTGATTACTGTTCCTCTTGTCAAGAACTTTTTTTTGTTTTTTTGGAAACAAATGTTGAAAACCATCTATCGTTTTGCTTCTGCCTCACAGCTACTAGCTCATGTGTCTGTTCATCACATGCAATTTCAACAAAACGGGTCATAGTTTGTCGTTATTACAAAAGCAAGCATGCAAAAGTTGGTGAATGCCTTTGCAAGGAACATGCACTCCCCACTCGCTGGCTTCATCATGCGAGCGTATCGCTGTGGACAATCGCATGTTAATCAGAGGTTTCAGAGGGACTGGGGATTTGTGCCAATAGACTGACTCCTTGAGGAAGATAACAAACTGTCTCCGTCTGGTTGCAGAGGAACACATTAAAGCTGCCGTCTCCCATGTTGCCATGCTACCTGAAAGGCATCTCTGACGCACGCCCGAGACAGCTTTGTGATAATGGATAATATGGCTTCTTTTGCATGACTGAGAAACGCAGCCACTGACTCGGAAAATGTAAAGTTCATTTGCCGCGTGTGCTCCGACACGGTTACATCGCGGCGCATTATATCTTGGCTGAGGGTGCCTTCTGTGCAGGTTAGAATTTGGCGTGATTATTAAATTACCCCCGTGCGTTTTCTCACACAGAGTTTTTGTATGCAGAATAAGCCGGGGAAAATTGGGACTGTGCAGTAGCAGCAGCAACGGCGGCTCATTTAGTCTCCTCTCAGCACACATTTCTGCAACAAAAGAGGGAGCCTGATTTCATGTCATTAATACAGCAAGCTTCAAAGGGCTTTGGAGCCCTGAGTCAATACAGCGATTAGTTTAATTAAACTATTAAGTCTATATGAGAGTGTAGAGGAGATTTACATGCATCCCCTCCGCTGACCCTCTCTTGCCATTGATTATTCATTAACTACCATCACCGAGAAGCCCCTGGCGAGGGCAGGGCCGCCAGATCAGCTAATTCCCAACCGTCTGGCTGGTGTCAGCTCTTCTATCTCTGCCTCTCACTGTTCCCTGCTAATGATCAGGTTCCTCTGAAGGGACGAGGCAGTCCTCATTCATTTAGACAAAAAAAAAAGAAAAAAAAAAAGCAATGAATAAGTTCTGGTCCCCCTCGCCAGCCTTCATTCTTCTCAGTTCACTAAGTTAATGATTAACCTGCCTGAGTCCATCCCGTGGTCTTTCCCCACAGGACACACACACATAATCCATAGCCTCGGTGGAGAATGACAGTTATTTCCTTCCCCCGCTTCCCACACTGCCAAGCAAGCACAGATGCTTATTTCCACGTGCAATTTCAGCCCCCACCCACCCATGAGCGGTGCCTCACCCTGGCATTTAGCACCTGGCTGATTGCTACCACTGTGGGGGAGGCAGCGAGGGCAGGGGGAAAGGGAAGAGGAGGGAGGACTTGCAAATTGGGAAAGTGCGCTCTTTTTATAGGTTGACCATATAATCACGGCTGTACTCTGTTGCCAAGCTCAAGTCATCCTCACGACTTTAAAGTACATTAGCATTTCTTTTTTTTTATTTTTATAATTATTATGAAGCACTCTCAGCCAGGGGACAATTCAGGGCAGCACTCCAGCAACGGACACATCTCAAATGACACGTCCAGATCGGGCTTACCATGTCCACTTGCCTCAGTTTGCCCTTTGTGCTTCTTGGGCACACACAGGAGACGCAGTCACACTCGAGCCTGCTTACAATTTAATGCCGACATTTACAGTAGGATGCACAAGGAGCAGGCGCTCTGAGGGGAATGCTGGCGCCTCTCTGCATGAGTAAAGAGAGGGGCATCTGGCCACTATAGCCACATGGAGAGCGGAGGAAATAATCCTTTGACATGCATGGGGGAGAAGGGAACACACAGGACAAAAGAGCGGAAGTAAACAGTCAGAGGGAGCCCCGGGAAGACTGCTAATGAGACTTTGATAAGTTGGTCAACAGAATTCCAGAATTTATTGGAATCTATTAATATTTTATCATCTTTCAAGAAATCTCTCGCGCCAAAAAATAAAAGAAAACTTCTCTTAATAACCATGAATTTGACTCTTGTGGCTTATTTTGCTCCTGTTGCTGAATGCTCATTAAGTTCATCAAGCTATTGCATTAAGATCCTTTTAGCAATTCTTCCCAGCACACGGTTGCATGAATGAGACAGCGTGGTGGACAAAAAGCACGAAAATCCACTTTTGTCTTGTCAGTCAACAGAATATTTTCCCCAAAGTCTTCATTAATATGTTTTTTGGCAAATGCAAGAATAGACTCTGTGTTCTTTTTGTTCAGTAATGATTTTCCCGTCGGAGTTCTCCCTTAGATGCCGTTTTGTTGAGTCTCTTTCTTGTTGTAGAATCATGAAAAGTGGCGTTATCTGAAGCTTGCACTGCTGTAATTTTTTTTTGTTTGTTTTTTTGACCTCCTGGATGAGTTGTTGATGTTCTCTTGTAGTAATTGTGGTTGGCACACTTCTCGTGGGAAGGTTCACCTCTGTTTCCAGGTTTTCTACTTAAGTATATCATGTTTCTCACTGTGTAATTTGGCTTTCCATTATTATTATTCTTCCTTCTGCTCTTGAATTTGATTTAGAATGTTGCCTAATGCTTTGGGTTTTACATCTTTTAGCCTACATCATGTCGTTAGACAGGTTCTATTTTCTTGACTCAGAAGGTCAGGTAGTTATCAGTCCTGGATGTGGCTAGTTGAAACTATAGCTTTCAAAAAAAATGTGAGGGTTTGTTATTGAAATCAGAAAAATCTCATAGCAAACAAGAAATTGAGCCTCCGGACTTTTTTCACTCGGCTTTCCGAATGTTCATGAAACTCTTTGAATCTCGAGGGTTCGGAATCAGTTTCATCCCTTTTTCAAATACTTCTCTGCGAAACATTGTGCGGAAGAGAGAAAGACTCTTCCTTCACCCAGTTGGATGAAAAGCGTCAGTCTTTGATGAGTCACACATATTTTCTCAGATAATAAATGAAAACGTTGCTAACCCTGATGAAAACTCACATCCACTTCAGCCCCGTCCCCCGCGCTCTCACTCTGCAAGTCACCAATGTCGCAGAGATCCACTTCTTCCTGGAAAACTACACTGTGTGAAAAATCTAATCTTAAAGAAAAAAAACAACAAAAAAACCCTCAAAGCCGAATGAACTCGCAGATGTTTATTTCGCTCTTGTCTGATAATGTAGTTGGTGTAAACAAGTCAGTGTTTTTCCCAGCGTCACGGCCCTGACCTGATTCCACCCTCCCTCGTGTGTGCCCCCCAACCCCCAGCTGTCCCACCCATGGCCTCTCTCGCTCGTCCAGCCCCTCGCTGCGCTCCGTCCAGATCACAGAGCGACAGATTACAGCAGATTATCCTGCCCACAGGATAACCAACCTAGCTTTCGGCCTGCCAAACAGAGCCGGGCACCGACTGTGAAAGTGCAAAACACATGCCTTTCAGGATGAGTCCGGAGGGATTGGCTGCTATCATACACCTGGCAAATGCCACAGGAAAGGGATTTAGTTCATGGGATACACTGGACGGGGTAATGATTCTGCACAGCAACAGGACCTCCACATGCTGAAAGCACAGCCACAGCAGTGCCTCTTTAAAGAGCACGGTAATAAATAAATTCCACCCAGATTCCTGGTGGCTCACTTGCATTGCTCTTAGCGCTGTGTTTTTACTCACTCAAGGAACCTGGGCCTTGTTGTGGGGTTTTTTTTGTCTTCTACTCGGTCTTCCTCAAAACCCACCGGAGGCGTCCGTCACTTCACATCAGCAGATCTCTGAACTCCTGGAAGCTTTCAGGAGTCTCTCCTCAGGTGCAGACAGACATGTTCTGTCAATGCCTGCTTCACAGGCTGCTCAACTTTCAGCTCTGTTGAGTTGTACCTTTGTGATACGACCTACTCTGTGACTCAAAGGCGATGAGTGTTAACATGTAAATGAAAACCAATAAAAAAATGCAGATGATTTATTTCCATTCCGGTGTTTTGCTGGGGTTATTTTGTGCAGGAACCACGAGGTTTCTAGGCATAATAATTTGGAGCTTTTAAGGATTTATCGAGCCCTTTTTTTTTTTTTCAAACAACCTCTATGAGTTTTAAAACTGTGATTAAATGTACAAGGTTTTGATTACGCAAATGCATTCCTTTTATCGATTTTGACAAGCTTCTGGGATAAATCTGGATGGATATTTAACTATTTCTCATTACAAACAGTACAGCTCATTTCACTCGACTGGTTTGCTGGCACAGCTCAGAAATTCTCAATAAAGCTGCAGTCGTGACTTAGGGGAAATCATTCTGGAAGCTTAACGTTAGCCTGTTTTACCCATCTGTAAACAGCTTTTATATAGGTTTGGGCATATTGGAAATGTCCAAGCTTTAACCAGTCTAGCTGTTAATTTGAGGTAAATTTAATGAACTCCATTACCCCACCCAATTTGTGCAATGCACCAGTTCCACTGGCAACTCACTCTTCATCCTGTTTCTGGTTTAGGAGTGGCTTGAAACATGGAATGCAACATTTGTAGCCCACGTCTCTGTGTATTCGCTCTTCTAGAATGGGTTTGTTTTAACAATCATCTCAAGGCTACGGGTTCTCCCTGTTCCTGGTGAACTTTTTTCAACCACACGTCTTCCTTTCATTCCATTTTCTGCTGATATGCTCTCATACAGAACAACCAAATTCTTCAGCAATGACCTTTTGTAACTTACCCTCCTTGCAGAGGGTGTCAGTGACCGTCTTCTGGACGTTTGTCAAGTCAGCACTCCTCCCTATGACTGTGCAGCGTACTGACCCAGAGTGAGAAACTGTTTGAAGGATCAGGTAGCCTTTGCAGGTGTTTTGAGTTAATAAGCTGATTAGGCTAAGACACCATGAGTTTCCAATAATGACATTTTTCAAAGTAGTTTAGTTTTCTGGGATACTGAAATTTGGGCTTTCATTTTCTATAAGCTATAATCATCAAAATTACAGAACAAAATGTCTTGGATTAGACCACTATAGTGATCATTCCATGTAATATAAGAGTATATTAAATTAGTACATTGGCAATGCTTTATTGAAAACTGACATACATTACTTCACCAGTAGGGCACATTTGAGATTTAATTTCAGTTCTTGCATAACAAGCATAAAAATAATTTGTGCTGCAGGATTGATGACTGCTTACACAACACGTACGAACTTATTAAGTCGCATCTGTTTACATAACAGGAAGTGAAAACGGATTGGGGTTCTTGAGAGAGTGTCACATTTCTCACTGGAATATTTTAACCACCTCCGGAGTTTAGTTCCCAGTGGTTCGGGTGGAAGAGACGGCCAGTGGGACTGCTGGTGTTCCAGCATCTTCCAGTTATAGTAGGGTGAGCCTTATCGATTTCCGAACACTGTGATGTCCTTGAATTCTGGGTCAGATAATTGAAACTTGGACCCAATTATGTATTTTAACAGGGCCCCACTAAAGCCCTAAACACTTGACCACATTGGGAATTTGGTTATTAAACTTAGAAAATCAACTTTTCACAGAAAACTAATCAATTTAAATAAACTCTGCCAAAATGAGTGGTCAAATATCCAGTTTGTTGAGGAAAATGCTAGTGAGATGCAACTGACCAAGAGATGTGTACCAAATATTATGCAATGTATATATGTAAGTCTGTGTGTGTAATTATAATCCACGATCATCTTAGGCTCATAATGAGTGTATGCAAACTCACAGCGAGTGTTTTAATATGTCAAAGTTGCCATCATATGCAATATTTCGGTCATAAATCCTCGCTGTGCTGAGCTTGAAAAGCAGTCATCCTCGCTCGTCACTCGTCGTGTGTGTCATCGTGAAGTAAAACACATGTTCAATTAGGCTGAGGTCAGAGGAGTCGCTTCAGGCGTCAGCGTAGTTTAACTGTTTAGAAATCAAACAATTTCCTCCTCAGTCTGAGCATCAAAGATTGTTTCAATGTAACCTCCTAAAATTGGGAGGAGGGCCTCATTTTTTCTTTTCAGGGAACACTGAGCATTCTGAGGTCCCTCTAAAAAACCCTCAAAGCTGGAATCTACCTCTTTAAAAATTCACCGCCTCTACTCCCTGCCAGCTATTTTGCTGTTGTCTGCTGCATATATTATACGGTGGGGGGCAACAGGGTCGGCCTAGATTGACAGAATGGTTATTTCCTTTCTCTGTCTCTCTCTTTTTATATATGGGTCTCTCCTCTATTCGTGTTTTTCTCCTTCTCTCTCTTTTCTCACTGGTTTCTCTCAAAAAATGATTCATTACAGCTCAGTAAAGTACAAGCAGCAGCAGCAAAAACACTTTTTTTTTTTCCTATTCCCAAGTCTCTCTTCAAATTTGTTTATTACTTCATCGAGATCTGTAGCCTTCTATATGTAAATGTAACATCCCCCCCACCCACCCACCCTGCAATCCCAGCGGTTGTTGAGTGTGAAATGTAAGTATTTTAGAGTCGTGACTCCCGAACCCCAGTGTTTTTCTTTTTTCTTTTTTTTTTTTTCTTAACCAGTGTTCCAGTTTCAAAATAACAGGGTAAGGGAACCAGTGCAACTCATATAATGGGCATTGTTCCACTTTGCTGGTTGGTTTTAGTTACACGCGCTGCACTTTATTCCTCCTCCACTTGAGACGGAAACTGAGCTAAACAGATGGATCAACTGAACCATCCGAAATGACAGATGGAGAGATGTAATCAATAGGTGCTCTGTTTGGTTTCCTGCTACTCACTTCCAGATAAATTGGGAGCGAAGAGACAAAAACTCTTCGAGGGGGGAGAGTAACCGTGCTATAAGAGCGAGGGCAATCTTATCATATTGATTCACTTTTGATGTTTAATGGAGTTTCTCCGCAAGGAAATGCAAGCAGCAGGAGGTTTTATGGAAGGAAGCAACATGGATCAGAAAGATTAAAGGAGGCGCAATGAACTAGATTTTAATTGAAGTGACCAGATTTCTGAAAAAGTCAAGGGGTGTGCTGACAAACTCCAATTAGTGCAACGCTGTGAAGTTGAGGCGATGAGGACCGACACGAGCAGTAGGGAAGTGCGGGGAAAGCACCGGCATCTCAGCCAAAACCCATAAACCTGGCTCCCCTTTGCCTTTGCCCCACCAGTCCGTCCTCCCCTATCAGCCCACACGAGGGGCAGTATTTTTAGCACATCACCCGTAACTGACTCTCTGCAGGCTGGAGCTGCTGGTCCTTTTATTTTATTCCAGATGGGAGAGAGATGAAGAAAAGGAAAAGAGAGAGAGAGAGAGGTGTGAGTCATCGGGAGCTACCTTTATGTCACTGTGGCACTGTTCCTTCCTCTCCACCGTCAGACTGTAAATGTAATCCTGTTTTCACTTAGTCTATCTATCTATCTATCTATCTATCTATCTATCTATCTATCTATCTATCTATCTATCTATCTATCTATCTATCTATCTATCTATCTATCTATCTATCTATCTATCTATCTATGAAAATGTATAGTATTTTCCCTCTTATGGATTTCTTGATCATGTTTCATATAATTAGAAAATAATATTCAAATACAAAAAGCAATTTTCAGATATTAGCTTGATTTTTTTTTCTAGAGGAAAAAAGCCTCTTTAATCCAATCTGCACCAATGCGAGAAAGTAAAACCTAAAACTCTTTGCCTTAGCTGACAATGAGTCTTTCATATTTACGTGAAGGAATGTTGCCCCTCTCCTCCGAGAGTGAATTGTTTTGATTCAGCCCCATTTGAGAGCTGTTGAAACACGACGGGCCTTTTTTAAGGTCATCCCACAGCATCTCAGTAGGGTTTAAATCCGGACCATGCCAAGTCGCTCTCGATCACTCTCCTCCTGCTGCATAACGCAAGTGCAGATGAGTTTAAGGTGACGTTCGGGGTTTTCTGGAAGAGACCTGAATTCCTGGTTCTGCCAGTTGCAGCAGGTCATCCAGTTTCAAACCATCAACATTATCGCCAACTCGTTTGACTGAAATAATGAAACTGGACGCGCAGCAGCCAAGAAGTTCTACTAGTGTCTCATTAGTCTACAGAGCTTTACATGTTGCATTTGTCTCCATATGACCTCCTAGATGAGATCTGTAGGTAGGTTGGCATCTTTGTTCTGGTACCAATTTTCCAAATTTTCTTGATTTGTGGGGAATGATTCTCACCTGCTGGATTTTTGATCTATTTTTCTTTTTTTCTGATTTCTTTAAACCTGGGCATTTAAGTGATTTTTTTTAAATTCTACGAATCTAATCAGACTTGGATGAGGCTTGTGCAATCATATTCATACATGTGTTACTTTGGATACCTGTTAGTTTACCCACGTCTGAGGCGAATATTTTGTCTGATGACCTGGAAAAACTAAAGCTGCAAAATGCGAAAACAAAATCCTTTTTTTATTATTATTTTGGGAGGGTAAACTCTGATCTGAATTTCATGAGACAAAAAATTTCCATATCATTTCTGCAATTTCACATTCTGTCATATTGAATTCAATCTAGATATGAACTGCAGCCTAATAAGCAGCCCTGGCATCCCATTCATCACAGTCGTTTCTCCAGAACAAAGGCGATTTGCTGATTATTACCCTCGAATGATAGATAATTACGGATATAATGTGATGCAAAAATAAATGCAGGGCGCGGTGCAGCCGAGCGTGAAAGCGTTCAAGGTCGATTTGAACACATGTGGAACGGACCATTTAGCTTCACGCTCTGAATCGTACCGTAACACGTCGATGTTATGCCTGAACACGAGGCTGAGCAATTTCTTCCTGCTTATCTGTTTTGCACGTTGTTCCTTATTTTAGGCGTTTGACGTCGTGCTGTGAGCTTCTTCTTTTCTTTTCTTTTTTTTAAGCATTAAAAATAAAGTCACACCTCCCTCTTTTTTGGACACTTTGAGGGTAGCTCTGACAAAGACGAGCTGAGAGGACGACACTGACAGTTTTACACTTTTGAAGTTGACTTGCCAGCATGTTAGCCGCTTGCCTGTCCACTATTTGATCTGTTTTCAGGCCTGTTATGTTCTCAGTTAACCCCTCAGGGAATTACATGGCTCTTAAGAGGAATTATGTGTCCACCAGCAGGCCATGTCTTTTGGCAGATAAACGATGTGAAGGAAGCCTAAAATCTAACAGCTTTAGGATAAAACAAGAGGGAGGAAAAAAATAAGTTTTTGGGTTGAACTCCACAGTCCACCCTTTAGGCCTGAGGGGATCCACAGATTCGGATGATAATTTAATTGTCATGTGACAGCTGTCAGAGTCATTATATCTATTTTTAAATAACAGCATTAAGAATATAAAGGCATGCTAGCAGCTCTGTTACGACGCGCACCAGTGCTTTGAATTAAACATGAATGTCACAGTGCATCATGTTTTTACGGTCACCACATTACTTGAGACGAAGCTCACAAACATTTAGCGCTAATAAAATTCAAACTGGAAAAATGTTATGATGGCTGTGAAAAAAAAAAAAGTATGATGACCAACTAAAAGTCTGACCTCACCACTGGTGGATGAGTAAAAAAAATGTAAACAAAGGTAACAAAGCAACCAGATGCATGTCGAATTTCTTGCAGAATCTGAACACATTCTGACTTCAGCAAAATTTCCAAGCTGTAACTGAAGTTTATATTGATAATATCAGAGTTATATAGGTGGAATTTCACTGAGGAAGTGTTTGTTCTTTGTGCCAAATGCTTGAAATATGCATAAAACATGCTTACAGTTTTCCTTGTTGTTTTTAAAAGGAAGAACATTTATATCCTCTGTCAATGGAACAGAGGCAGAGATGGTTAGAGGGTACAACCTCACATCAACAGAATACAAATACAAGACTTTTGCAGCCATAAGCAAGATTTAAATTCATTTATTTTAATTAACGTGAACTCAACTAGGCTGGTTTCCTGTGTCTAAAAATGACTGATCAAGACCGGGAGAAGTTTTCTTTCGCAACTCTACAAAGTGAACAAGTATTAATAGATCATTCTGATTCTCTGGCAGAAAATAAGTGCCATTTTAGGCTTTCGAAGTCTGTTGAAGATAACAGCCAAGAGAGGCCATACTCCAACTGTACATCTGTGTTTATCTCCTGATCCTCTCAGCAGAAAGCGAATGATCCAATAAAGGCTTCGCCCATCAGACATAGCACAGCAGAGGATAATCTTGTATCGATGCTCATTTAACTGTTGTCACCTCAGTTGTAATTTTGAATGCTTTCTGTTTTGCCTCCGCAGGCGACGTTGTTCTGGACTTATAAAGTCGGCTGCCTCAGTTTCATGACTCCTTCATTGAGTGGGTTTGATCCTCTGGTTATAATTTCGGAAATGAGAACGGCAAATGAAACAGATTTTATCTTCTCAAATTTACAGATGACTTGCTAGAGTTCTGAGGGAGCTGGCATGTGCACATTTCTGCTTTAGTGCACATTTTAATTTGCAAATCTGCAGCAGGATCAAACATGTTTACATCTGCGCATGCATTATTTTCTCATTAATGTGCGTTGTGATATCCAGAATGAGTGTTTAGAGCGAGTTTGTTTTACTTGATATAAAGCACTATGCATACATTATGTTTGGGGGATTAAAGTAAATTCAGTTACAGAGATGATGAGGCGGATTTCACTCAATTACTCAGGTTTTTATTAAAGACAGATTATGTTGCCAATGGTGGTAAAACTGTATAAAGCAAATTGTAACAGCCTTAAAGTTTCTACTCCTGTTTTCTGGTGAGGAGATCAATTTAAAACTGAGATTAAATTCTGATGGAACTCAGTGAAGGAAAGGGATTTAATATAAAGAAGGGTTCGGTCGCAGCTTGAAAAATGAAAGTGGTAAAAACATAAGCGCTATGGGGGAAAGATTTAATCTATATGTTGTAGTCTGTTTGACTGCCAGACCCTCAGGGCTGAACTCTGACAGAGAAACTCTCAAGGTCAAATTTAGCAAAAGCTTTAAAGCGTCACACAATGGAAATAATATGATATGTCAATGTGATCAAAATAGGAAGTAAAAGTTTTGACTGGTAAAATTACTTAAACACACGCTGACATAAACACTTTTTTTGTGTCCAGTTTCAGTGCATGTTTCATTGCTAGTGCTACTCCTGCTGTCAGCTCACAAATCGGTAAACAGGTTTTCAACAAGATTTATATCTCAGGACTGAAGAGCTAGATGTTATGTCTGATGATTTATAAATATGTTTTTGATAAATATCTTGTTTACAAAGACAGATGGCCACTGACTACCAGACTTTGATTCAATGACGTCACACACTCTGACAAAGTTCACAGCGAAGAGAAACAGGCCCTCAGCATTACACATCCTCCACCGCACTTAACACTGTCCGGAGCAACATGGAGAGCTCGGTCTTAGTCTCACATGACCAAAGCACAGCCGCAATAAAAGCACCAAACGAGTATAGGAAACTTCTCCTGTTTACATTAGGACAGAAGCAGCTTATCATAGACCCCAAACAGATGTTTGGCATGTTGTCTGATGGTTGTTCTGGAAACGTGGTGATGTCAAGATGCCACTCTTTGTTGCAGTTCTCTAGCAGTGAGCTCTTGACATTGTTTTTACCACGTTTCTCTATATGGTGACAAAAGAAAAAACTTGGCTTATCATCCTGCCTGTTGGCCAGCAGATAAGACAAACCAGCCAACGTGTCACATCATATTTATACCCCAGGGAAACAAAAAGTCGTGAATTACTAATTAGAAATTACTTCAAATGTAATCAGCTTAAGAAAAGTGCAAAGTGGGGTATAAATGTTAACAATGTTTTGACTTCATTTATTTAAAAAAATTTTCATTAAAATAAATGACTCGCCCCACAATTATATATATTTGTCCACATCTATATTATCAGCATTTAAAAATACCTAAATAAGTATAGCATACTTCACAGTAAAAAAAATCTAACTTAATTTTCAGTTAAGCTGAATTATTTGTCTTATTATTTTGTTTTGCATTAATTTATTCTCAAAGTGTACCCGGAAAAGACCAAGCAATTAGACAAAATGAACTGCATTTGACTTGCTCTTATAACGCTAATAAAAAAAATAATAACAGGCACTGCTTGGTACAGTCATTTTAGTTAGAGAACAATAAGGAAATGAGCATGATTATCCTGGATAGCAACGAGACTGCATTAGTAGGAAAAAGGCAGGCTTGTCAGTTGAGATTCATTTATGGTGAAACTGCCTCGGGGCCATTGCCTTAAAGCAGAGCTTGTCTGATGAGTCAATCTGTCTGTCATTTTAATGCCATGCTGCTCCCTGCCCTCTTGTGCCTCTTTTGGACTCGCTCTCTTTTTAAAGCACAAGAACTTTGATTACCCTCATTCGGTTACGTTGTTTTTCCTTTTCCACCTCATGTAACAAACAAAACTTTTGCTACTTCTTTGCTTATGTTATATCTCATAGAGACCTAAATAGAGTTCAGCTCCACTATTCATTCTCTTATCAATCGGTTGCCGAATTCAGACTGAACAAAAAACCGAAAGTCATAAAAGAAAAGCTTGTGAGTGACGAATGTTTTTCTGTCATCTTCATGGTGGCTTTAAATTCGAAGATAGATTGCACTGCTGTCTTTCTCCCTCCCCTTTTTCATCTGTCCACACTCTTATGATAGTGCAGTGTTTGCTGCTAATGGGAACAAAGGTGGTAGATTAGTGACTTGTAGTATATTTATCAGCAGAGAATTGACTGAACATGGGGAGCCATGTTCTCCATAACTGATGGCGGTATGATGGAGGAAGATGCTGAGACTGGGTAATGAGCCCTGCTTGTGATAGAAATAGCAGTCGGAGTCTAGCAGACCGTCTGAAAATGTCAGACTTTGGGAATATGGGCTGCGAGAGTCGGCAGTATGTCTAAACAGAATGCACGTCTCCCACTCTGCGTGTCCCCAGACACTTTTTCGTCTCACAAAAGGAAGCATTCACCCAAACACATGCTCACGCACAGGCATCCACAATTAATTGTGCCAAAGTGACTCGCCGTCTGCCTTTATACGAAAGCAGCGCGCGAGCCTTTTGTACTGCGGTTGGCTTTTGTTTTTCCACTGGCAGAGAGAGAGAGAGAGGAAAAACGGCTGCAAAAAAGTCAAGAAGCAAAGAGGAGATTTAATTTCAAGTCAGAAGTTGACGCTTCATGACGCTCCTGCACGGTGACAAACACTTTACCATGATGATGAGCGCCCCTTTATGTACCAGGCCCTACAGGGTGCAAGACGAGTCTTCCCCATTATCACTCATCTCTCAGTTGTGCCTTTATCTGCCACCCCATATGCAGATCCTCTCAAACCAGCACAACACACTGATGCCTGAGCAAAAGGCTCCTCCATGGACTCAGTTTAGCTTGCAGAGGCAGCAGCCACAATCAATATCTTCAATATACATACTGGAATATGGAATAGAAACTGAAATCAAGCTCAATAAAACAGTGCAAGCTGAGGCTGGTTTGGTTTAATCTCATTACATTGAGAGCCCCGGGCTTCTCTCCTCCTATTTATAGCACCCTGGGAGAGAGGAAGGCCGGCGTTGATGTACACAGCACCGCTGGTTTGTGCAACTGTGGCCATGAGTGGCGACGAGCGCGACCAATTGCAGACAGATATTGCATGAAATTTTATCTGACAAAACACACAATTGTCAGTCATCTGTGAAGAGAAGCATCTTCATTTTCTGTCCTTGAAACACACGTGTGCTCCTGCCTCATTTTTATTTATTTTTTACCACACTTACCTTATCTCCACTCTCTTTATCCTAACAGCCTCTCTATGGATTCGGTTTCTCTCATCCCACCTGTTTGATGAAGTCTGCCAGTTAAAGCTAATAATATTGACATTATCTGAGCAGGGGTGTCCTCTTCCTCCAAGAAATAACTAGTTTGGATTCCGTTGGATACCGGATCTTTGCGTTTGGAGTTTGATGCCGCAAACAGGAGCTCGGTTTTGGGACGTTGTAAATTTTGGCTGAGCACCATCTCTGCTGTGAATTGCATCAGAAAGCTTTCGGGATTTTCTTGAGAAAACAAGCCAAAAACAAAAAAGAATAAGAAGCTCTGGAGAGGAAAAATGCACAGAGAGAGGAGTCGGTTCTGATCTCCGTTAAGGAAGCCTCACGCAACAGAACCCCCAATTCACACAAGTAATCATACAATAAGCCCTTGAATCAGAAATAAACACACAAAGAGAAACCCAAGGCATCATTTGTCCTAATTACTCCGGCTTTGTTGGAGGTAACACACATCTCCCGTTCGGCTGAAGCATCTTTCAGAAATCCCATCCAGACGTGGTAAACTGCATAATGAAAAAAAAGATTAAAGGACAGCGATTTACCTCAAACTAGAGAAGAAGCCTCTTCAAAATGTCAAAAAGTCAGACTGGAGAGAAGCGTGACACAAAAATACCACCCTGGACCTTTGAGGCATGTTTTTCTCCTCTTTCTGCCCTCCAACAGTCTGCACATTTCCCCTTAATGTGTGAACATGAACATGACCTACAAGAAATGTTTTGGCAGGTTGTGTAGCTCACACTTGACTTAGCAGAGGTCAGGACATGGAACAGCGGCTCTTTTAGAAACACAGGAAACCGAGGTATGCACGATTTTCCAGCCAGACACTCATACGGCTCTCACAGACCTTAACTACGTGCGTTAGATGTACATTATGCAGCACACTGCAAAACATATGCATAGCCCACCAAGTTTTGACACAATGCAACCACAGATGGGAATGTAATTGATTAGGATTTTATGTGATTTACATTAAAACGTGTTGATCAGATTGTCCTTTTGGTCCTTCATGATGTGAACATCATGAAGAAAAAGGAACACGACGTTTCAGAGAGCACTTTGCAATCCGTCCAGTGTTCTGGGTGAACATTGCACTTCACCTGGAACACACCTCACCTCACTATGAAACATGGTGGTGGCAGCATCATGCTCTGATGATATGTTTTCCCAGCAGGGACACGGAAGTTGATGGGAGGATGATTGTAGAAAAATTCATGGCACTACAGGAAGAGGTCATGTAAGAGGACTCTGTCGGTTTTGTTTTGTCTTGTTAATTTTTATGTTTTGAAAATGTAATAATTCAAACTAAGAAGCTTTTATCATAAACGGATGTCTATCTACGTGTCCATCTACATGGACTCAACATCCTTTGCTTTGCCCTAGCAATTCTTCATGAAGGAAAAAAAGTTAAAGTAGTTGTACTTTTACAATTTAACCTGATTTTAATGGCTTCTGTGAGCAGGTTTTGAAAAATATATAACACTTTTAAGTGAAAAAAAGAGAGATTCTCTGCTAAAATATCCTCATATGTACTTTTTATTGCTTACATCACATGAATGGCATAAAAATGTAGACACAAAAGCATCTACAGTATATAAGCCTGACTTCCTCTCTGTTCTGCGTGGCACCGCATTTAGCTTTTGTTTCTTACTGTGAATTTCAAAACAGTCTTCTTTGCTTCAAGAGATTCAGAGAGCAATCAGCATTCACCGCCTGATTTGTTTTGTCTATTTTCTAAATTAGCACACTATGAAATATTCATTGGCACATTTAGGGAGCTCTCATGCTGAAACTGTTTGAATTATCAGCATGTAAGCTCAAATAAAAGCCCTTTCAGCGAGTTGTACAACACCAGCAGTGGGTAAAACAAACTTTTTTTTGTCCTCTAACTCTGCCTGGGTCACACTCTCAATCTGTCAGCGGTGTTAATGATGCACTGAGAAAAAAAATATTGAGCGTGAACAATACAAAAATGACAATCTGATCAAAGCTTTTTTTCTTCTTTTTTCTTTTTGTCAGAAACGTTGGAGAAGGCCACGATGAACACAGTAAAGCCATCTGTCCAGTTACTCCAAACAGGAAAGACTCCCTTTTAAAGCTGTCCAGTGAGGTTGACCGTGCCAGGAATATTTGGGCAAGAAAAGCATCCACAGGCAGGAGATCTCATCTGAGACCTCAGATGAGACTTTGGCTCCAGTCGTCTTAAAGCGAGTCTCTCGACACGAAGCATGGTCTCCAGGTGTACGCCTTCATGTCACCCAGCTCTGATTTGTTGTGAGTTTTCCGATGAGCTGCTCTGCACTTCCCCTCGCCAGACACACAGCGGTTCGGACACGACGCGCCGCCACACGGCCTTACATTTGTTCTCTCTGCTCCGCCGTGTGCACGCTTCAGTGACACACAGCTGACAGAGGGGTTGTCAGTTTCAGTCATTTAGACAGATCTTCACTCAGACAGCAGCCTGAAGCGCATTTCAGAAGGGGTTGCCCTCCCCTCGTGGCATCACTTTGTGTCCCAGCATCAGAAAACAGAAAAAAAAAAGAAAAGTCATTTCTTGCTACCACTAAAACAGAACACCGCTGCTTCTGAGAAATTTCGTCTACTGGAAGCACAGCAGCTGTGTCAGTGTGCAGTTTTTAATTCAGCCATGTATTTGCTCAGAGCGAAAAAAAAAAAAAACCTCCCATATTCTGAAACGGCACATTTTGACATTTAAATCATTTTCAGCATTGAGGACCTCTATCTTGGTTTCAAGAGGGCAATTTGATTTCACTCAAAAGGTTTTTATTTTTTCTTTTTTTTTCCTTCTCAGTTCTTCTTCGCCAATGGGGCGGAAGAATAAATTACTGTTACTGGAGCTAAAAAGGTTTATTTTCTGACATAAGAAGAATAAATCCAACGAGAAAGTGATTTGAAATTGGGTTTAAAGGAGGTTTGTTTTTACACTTCAGAGCAAGCGAGAAAAAAAAAAATATATATATATATATATTTTTTTTTTTTTCGATCAAACAGACTTCTCTTTGATGTCTAGGTCTGTTTGAACTCTCTTTTTTTATGTCAGTTGATTTCCAGCCACATAAAGACAATGTTTGTTCCCAATATGATCCTTAGCGCAAGAGATATGTAAATATGTTTGATTTAATCAAAAAAATGTCTTCACTTTAATGTAAAGATTTTTTATCAGATTTTAATTCAGGAATAGTATGTGTGTTTTTGCAATTCTAATGTTGTAAGACCAATTTTTAAAATTAAAAAATAATATGCTGTGAAGATTCATACAACCATAAAAAATAGTGATGGTTTTCGGGTTACGGTTTATGTTTAGGACTAAGGTGTGGATTAAGCTTAGGTTTATTTTAGGGTTTGCCATGTACTGATAGTGGTTAGCTTTAAAGTTAACTTTAGGGTAATGGTCAGGGTTAGGACATAGGAAACAATGAGAAAGGAATGGAACTCAATGCAAATATCCTCATGAAGACAGAAAGATGAAATATGTGTGCGGTGGGGTCGTTGCAAGCCACAAAGGATGTCAAAGGACAATAGAGAGAGTGTGGGATGAAATGATAAATGTATGATAGTGCGCTAAATGCCGCTGTAAGCAATAAGACTATCAGAAACGATCTCAGAGGCAGCGGGGAGCCAATGAGAAGAAGGGGCGATGATGAGGGGAGCACATGGTGAAAAGAGAAAAAAAAACCCGTGAGAAAAAAAAAACAAGGATAGAATCAATATCTCCCGTTTAGAGTGAGGTAAAAATCAAAGGCTATTGTCTGAATGGACAAAAGCCAGATTTGAACAATATTATCAGATAAAAAGAGAGGGGGTGGGGGAGGAAGTAGCTTCAGGCTTATCAAAATCACTATGCTATCTTGAATGAAACAGGGGGAAAGTGGAGCATAATAAAGACAGAAAGTTCAATGAAGGGGAATTAATGGACATGAATCCAGAATGAGAAAGGACTAAGGACTTGTTTGAAATAAAATGAAAGCGGACAAGCTCCATCGAATGGGGGAGATAATGGTGGCAGAATGCAGGTTGACTGGTTGTGCCTCATGTTGCAGCTCTCTTTTGTCTGCTCCCACTGGGATCGCTGCCCAGTCACCACTTGTGAAAAGCAAAAGAATATAAATAAATAAATAAAAATTGGCCAATCACCACTTTAATGCGATTTGGTGTGAAGGTAATTAAAATGCACGGATGTCGATGTTTCCGCTGGGTTCACACAACCGGCTGAATGTGCAAAACCGGCGGCCTGAGTGTCAGCGAGAGGCTATGCACAAGAAGGTTTTCACACACAAGAAAGAGACCTCAGGTGAAGGCTGCATGCTCTGCCCGGGAGCGCACACACACACACACACACACACACCCACACACACACACCCACACGCACCCCCCCCCCCCCCCACACACACACACGCACACACACACGCACTTGTTTGGTGTCATCCCTGTGTTAACGCAAAAGGGATTTCATGGGAAGGTTTTCCTGGGATCTGCCTGAGCCCGGCCAGTAGCGAGTGGCGTTCCAGCACACGCACCGCCTCCGGATACTAATTAGCTCCGAGAGTAAAGAGGAAGCATGATGTATTCACCGAGGAGCACAATCTGTAGCTTAAACAGATGGTTTCTGCACACAAATGAGATAAGAGGTCCATTACTTAGTGCTATTAAAACACATTTACTAGGAGGAACACCCTCAGAGTGGGGACTTCTTATTATTTCTAGGAATGTAAACGTATGATTAACTTCGAGATACAGCTGTTAGGTAATTAGCCGAAGCTGTTCCTCATTATGATCGAAATTATTGTGGCGGCCGGCCGGTCAGTCGAGCAAGAAACAGAAAGAAACAAACAAATAAACAAAGAGGGGGAAAAAAAAGACAGCTCTGGGTTATAAATCTGAGGTGGATTTGTAGCTTATGGGATACAAAATCTTGTTAAGATAGCCTGAGGTGATTGGTGGGGAAAAGCTTTGGTTTGAAATTGCTACAGACAACTGAACAGAAATCCAGCTCTCTGCTGCGATTCGACTCTGTGAAGGCTTCCCTTCTTTTCGGCACATCTATTTCACTTTATAGCTCCGCCACTCCTGATGTAAATCCACTGGGTTCTTCTTCATATTGACACACTTTGTTGTTGCTTTTTTTTCAGTAGCAGGGTTAAGACAAATACCCATGGCAGCAGATTTGTACGATGACCTGCTGCTCTGTCTTTGTCAGTACGCTATTTGGGTGTTAAAACTTCCCAGGGCTCGTAGAGGGGACAGGACCTGATGACTGATACGCTCATATCAGCTTCCCCTTATGCAAGAGCTGATGAGACGGCTGAACAAAAGGCATCGGGGATGTAAGGAGGAGGCAAACGGATTCTCTCGGGGGAAGTTGATTGCCACTAAGACTGCCATTTTGTAGGCTATAACATAGGCACAGAAATAGACGAGCGAAAACAACCGAAAAGACGGATTCTTCAAGGAGGAATGCGGAACGGCACCCGGATTCTCTCATCCACAGACTCATGAGCGTGAAGATCAGTTTTGTTTTCGAGGGGATTCTACCACAGCTGCACATCTCAATCTGTTTCTCACTTAAACCTTGCGTGAGGCTTTCCCTCCAGCAGCTCTCGGGATCATTGATCTTTGAAGCTGCAAGACGCGGTCTTGACCGACCCTCCTTTGATTGAACAGTGTGCTTCTCTGAGACACCGAGGTCGCACTCTGGGTCAGCCAGTTCTCGACGAAACCAAGGACCAATCATTCCCCCCCTCCCCTCTCCGCTACATGAAAATACTCCGTGTTCCTCGGCTGATTAGACGTTACATGAAAAAAAAAAAAAAGAAAACATGTTTGGGGCCAGATAAAAGCACTGAAATCCTACAGCATGGGTCAGAAGTTTACAAAGCATAAATAGGTTTTAGCCATTTTTTTCAAGATGATTGTACAGCATTAATGTTAATGACCAAAATGAAAAAGTGGGGAACACATCTATAGTTATTGTGTTTTTCGTTCTCTAATCTGGTAAAAACTATACATACCAACTTGAACATATGAACATACCCCTAAAAGTATCATGTAGCTATGGACAAGGTCCTGGCATAGTTCCTGATGAACATTTGAGCTCTCAGCAGAACTGCTTTCCTCCAACAAACCTGGTATTTCAGGTTAGTCCACAAACTTCCAGTGGGGTTGGAAAGATTTATCTACTCCAACATCAGTTTTGATGTCTGTTTGGTGTCATTTCTGGAATGCCGAACCACATCCAGGTTTCCGTCAGATAGAAGCTGATTTGACATTAAGTCCTACTGGGCTGCCAGTACAGAAGAATTCAAAACAAACCCTCAGTGTGATGCTACCATCATGTTTGACAGCTTTTACAGCTTATAAGGTTCATCTTGACTCATTCTAGCATTCTTCAGACACTGTGCCCACTGACCATAAGGCTTTCAGAAGTGCTTAAAGATGTTGATTTTGGAGCAGGTGCTTCTTTTTTGGCCGGCACACACTCATTCCACTTGGATTGTAAAGTTGATTCACCGTGGAGAGTGAAACAGGTGTTCCGGTAGGTTCCAGTTTATGACAGGTTTGGGCCTTGGACTGGTCAACTTCAACCCGACAGGGTGATGGGTTGGTTTCAACCCATCAGCTGAAACCAATTGATTTAAATTAACGTGATAAAATGTCAGTAACATAGCAGGATGTTACTGATGGGTAAACAACATGTGGTTGAGGTGAAATCTGCTCAAATTGAACCACATTTTGGTACGCGTATTTGTTTGAGCCTGACTAATTTTGAAGTGTGGATTAAATAATTCAAACTTGTGCAGCCTATTACTGCTATTTATTTATTTTATGTGTGTGTGTGAAAATCACAGAAAATGTACACAATCATTCAAGTCTGCTAAGACATATTCAATGCATCCTTAGAAGTTCAAAATGAATGTGGCATAAATGCCCACATGTAAACCTGTTCTGAATTATTTAAAGATATGTCGTGACAGACTGATTTTTACTGACTGATGTTTTCTGAAGCTCCAATCTCAGAAGCTGACTTTGAGATTTCCTACAGGTCCTCCTTGTTGGTCTGCTGTCCTGCTAAGCCCACATTTCTATCCCTTCTGCTCATGTAAATAAGCATATGCAGGTTTTTTTTTCTTTTTCAGTATATACAGGCTGATCTGTATTCCATAGGCCAGATTTAACCTAACATAGCCAACGGCTGAAAACACAGAGCAGCTGCATCAACATGGATTTCATGAAGGATGATGAAAACAAAGCCAGGATGAGGCATCTCCTCAAAGCATTCCTCATCCTGAAGTAATCATAGAGGAGGAATTCATTGTCCCTGTAATACAGAAGAATGACAGTAATAACACAACAGAAATCCCTCTGATCTCCCATTGATATGAGAAGAGATAATGTCAGGTTTAATGGCAACCATACGGGCTACAGGTCAGGCATCAACCTGTGCACAACCCACACATATGCCTCCACACACACACACACACACACACACCCACACACACAAACACACTTAGCAAGCCTCATTTCACCACTACTCTGGACACGCAACATTTATCTGGCAACCGTGGCCGCTCGGTGCCTTCCTGACCGGTGTGTATCACAAAACACACCATAAATCGCACACTGCACCTCATGCGCTACGATGCGCCGACGTGAACACGAACAGTTGGAGCCGGCATGGTGAGCACAGAGAGCTGGAATTAAATTATCTCCAACTCTCTCTTGCTCTCTTTCCCTCTCTCACCGCCCACATAGAGAGAGGGACAGGCCGAGTAAGTCCCAATGCACTAAAAATCAGACCGTCTCAGCGCGTGTCCGGGGATCTGAAACACATATCCGGCTTTCCTCTAGTCAGCTTGTTCCCCTGTGCTCCCTGGGGCCCGCTGGGCTGGCCGTCTGTGTCATTAAATTAATGACAGTAGTAAAAGAAAAGCACACATAACTGCCTGACCCAACGTTTCATCATCATTCATGTCAACTTCTAGTCGCATTTGAAAGAACCACAGAAGACTGACTTAAAACTGATAATTCAGCATAGGCCTTGGCCGTCCTCAGATAATCTCATAAAAATGAGTCATTTAACTGCAAAGCTACCTCATATTGAACAGACTGTGCATTTTACTGCACTAAAAAGAAGCAGCTAAGAAAAGAAGAAGAAAAAAAACCCCCAAAAAACAACCCTGTTACCTTCAAGGCAAACGGCAAATTGTTGGGTAAGAACAAAGTGGTTGTACTGCTTCACGATTCACCTAATGAAAAGACTTGAATCTAATTTTATTGCTGAACATGCTTCATATAATTCAATTCAACAGTGGATTGGCCAGGATGCATGCAGGTAGGCGTGCATAGTACAATTCTTCTATCTGTTTGGGCTTGGTATCTGTCCGCGGTGTCAGCCCGAGCCCTCTGGTTGATGCAACGAATATCTCACTGTCATATCTGATCAGAGAGCAGCCATGTGGCCCAGATTAGATGTTGTCTGAAACCATCTGTGTTGACAGTGTGGTGGTGACACATGTCCAGGTAGCGCTGCATAATTTCCACTCATCTCATTACAGTCACTGCCCTACTTATTTATTTATTTATTTATTTATTTATTTATTTACTTACTTACTTATTTCAACCCTCTCGGCTGGTCAGAGGTCAGAGCATTTCCCATATTCAGGTTCTGCCATGTGCTTGGGCTCCAACTCCCCCTCCCCCTCCATCTCCCCCTCCCCGCACCTCCACCTCACGCTACCGTAAAGGCCTGGAGCGCGCGCAGACTCGCATCGGTGTTACTCTTTCGCGGGGTACATGTAGCATGTGGACTGCAAAACTGTTACTTGTGTTTACAGATGCTGATTCTGCGTAAGGAGTGGGCGGCCTGCTTTTTTTTTTTTTTTTTTCCCTCTATTTATTTTATTTGTCCCTTTTCAGGCACATATTTGACACAATTTGCCCAAGGACGCATAACGCACCGAAAGCCCACGCCTCCAGGTAGAAAGCCCCGGCATATGGGTTAACCCTTCACATGCACCGCGTTGTTGCACACTCATTAAAATGACCCACTCCCCACCACACCATCACCCCTCCTTCTCCCGTTTACGCATACGCCTTGTGGTTCCGCCATGGGCTATTATTGAGATGGTTGGGATGCGCACTGCTCCCTCCTCGCCTACCGTTTATTCCCGACACAGTTTCCGATGGATGTGTTTGTGGTCCCGTGGAAGGAGGACGGCCAGGACATCCGAGACTTCTTCAGTCCCGGTCGGTCACTCGTATCCACGGCGTCTGAGCGCTCCATGTGCCGGTGGTGGTGCCGGTCGGTGTCGGAGTATCCCCGGTGTTTGATTTTAATCGGGGTCCGGGGCTGTCTCCAAAGATGCTGTGGAGGTTTCAGAGTCGCCTGTCCCTCCCGAGGAACCGGGAGCGACAGCGAAAGGCTCTTCTTCGAACATGGTGGTGGTTCCATCATTGTGCAAAAAAAAATTAAATATAATACACTAATATCAATTTTTTTTTTTAACTTATTGACTAAATGATATGGCTGTAATCGCGCGTTTGAAGCAAAAAGCGAATCATTTCATGTTCCCTCTCTGCCACTTGATGTCTGAGCGAACAAATCAAAGTGACCAAGTCCAGCACAGCCCAGATCTGAACCTTGTTTTCTGAATAACATCAAAAACTGTCACAGTGATAACCTGTCAAGCCATCCAGAAAGCCATTAATCTCATTGTTATCGGCGGTGGTCAGTTTCAGTTTATCCCAGAATCTCCTTTCGGCCACGATCCTCACTACTCTGGGGTTCTGGTGATGAGACACCGGTCCTGCTGCGTCTCCTGAAGTTTGACGCCTGATCGCCCATGGCGCACAGCCGGATGACAGTGTTTATTTTGGAGAATTTATTGCTTTTTTATCAGCCTCTTATTGCAAAGACACAAAGAACGCTGGCGCTGGCTCCTCTCCCTGTGTGTTGCGCTATTATTGCTGTGCGTGTGTCTCTCCGGCCGAGCTAAAATATCCAAGCCAATTTCAAAAAGTACTTCATTTATCACGATTCGTGTGGAGCTACGGCATCCTTGTGCGCAAACTCGAGCGCAGAGGTCTCCAGTATTCCATCCACAGAGATGATCAATCCCGAGAATCTAAAACTGGACTCTAATACCCACTCTTCAAAAAAATACATAAATAAATCAGGATGGTGCGAAGAACTGTCCAAAACCCAGATGCGATCTTTTGTTCTTTGCGGTCCAGATTTTTCAAGATTCAGGTGTTAAGTCCAATTGTGACATAAAAAAAAGGCGCAAACTGATAGTTGCTGAGCTTCAGTCATCCTTCTCAGTGTGGACCATTATCTCCCCATCCTCGTATTTGCTGGAGTTCGACGACAAAACATTGGCTTCATCACAGCGCGCCCTCTCCCTCCCTCTCCCTCGCTCTCTCTGTGGTGGATGAGTGGTTGTTCCTCTTTGCGCGCATCCGTTATGCCCCATGCCCGTTCCCTGCGCATTTTCCTAACACAAAACAAACTAATTGGACAAACAGAACGAGGTTTTTTTTTTTTGCCGCATTGTGCCTAAAATTAATGAGCACAGTCATTTGTATGATGTTTTCAACGCCATGCAAAAGCACTCATAGTCTTGAAACGTATATTTGTTTTCTCCTTATTTTGTTTCTTTACAACCACAAACGTCAATGTATTTATTTGGTATTTTATATAATGGGCCAACACGAAGCAGTGCATATCTGCAGTTTTCAAGTAATTCTTTTACAATCGGGAACTCTTAAACATCTGTCACATTTGTTTTGTCATCGACTGAGACTGGACATGAACACGATAAACTCTCCGTCGTGGTTCTGTCTGTATAAAAGTCGTTTTCCTAATAGCCTGACTATCAAATACCCTGAAAACTACAGAATGATGCTGCCATCCCCATGTTTTACTGTGAGTATGTGGTGCTCAACAGATGCATGGAGGTGGTGGAGTTTAAATTTGGTATTTGACCAGAGCAAATTCATTCACATGCTTGTAGCAAACAACAAACAGGCTTTTTTTCCCCCCCTTAACAATGTCTCTTTCATAAAGGAGAAGTTTATGCAATGCAGAATTTACAGTCAGTTGATGCTCCATCATGAGCTGCGTACATCTGTTGCTCCTCCAGAGACAGCCCGGGGCTCTTCTTACACAACTTGTTTGGTTTGTTGGATGACTGAATGAGTTAAGCCTGCTTTAAACTTTCCCAGAACTTTATCCACTGACAATAAATTTCACATTGTTGGACTCTAGGTAACTTCTTGAGGTAATTTGTTGCACTGGGTTTTAATTATGGGTAGAGTAAGTAATATAAACATAAGTCGCATTTTTAATGTTTTTTTTTTTTTGCGGCAAGTAAACTGAAAACATATCTCTCTCCACGCTGGTCTGTCGCTCAACTACAAAATACTCAGAAATACATTGATACATTGTGGTAAAATTTGTAGCTTTATGGATATTTTTGATATGCACCATATGTCAATTCTGCCAACTATTGCCATAGTCAGCTCCTTAGGTTGGCAACAAGTAGCTGACCCCAATGCTCGTTAAAGTACCTGGTTTGTTGGGTAGATTTTCTTGTCAGAGAAAGGGTCATTTCCATTTAGGCCAAATTAATTGTAAGGACATTTATGAGTAACAATTTCTCATCATTGTTCTCAAATTTTGTATATTAATTTACAGAAATTCAAACCTATCTTCTGACAAGTTAATGCCTCGGTGATAAAAGTGCCACTTTTGCGAATAATGCTCTCATTCCCGAAAGCCGGATTACACGGTTTATCCTCTTTTCCGCTTCAGCACATTTTTACTGCAATGAAGTAACTGAAATTACTGAGCTATCTTGTCACTTTTAGGTCAGATATTGATTGGGGTTTAAGGAAAACAGCATAAGAATTTGTTTTACCTGCACAGACATAATTTGAGTTTAGCTTTGAAACTTTCCTCAAACATCAGAATTTTCCATAAAAAAAAAATAATAGAAGATTTACTTATGACAGCAAGTGAGTTAGAAGTCTAATCTTTTAGGTTGCATAAAAGTGAAGACAGATCCTTGCCTCCATAAAATATTTCCTGTTGGTGATTTGTTGGACTCATTCCACGGCTCTGGACTTGACCTAAAATAATCTTCAGATTCAAATAGAAGGCTGCAGAGAAACAGGCCATCCGAAATGCTCTACTTATTGCCACTGCTGACCCTAAAACAGATAAGACATAAGTCACTAACAACCAGAAACCTCTGGATGTTTCAGCTCCTCGTTCTAATCTGCTTAATCCCGATTCCTGACAGCTCAAAAGGGACGATTTGGAAGCTAAATGAGCTTTAATGCTTAAAAAACAATAACGCCATTCGATTGAGAAAGTTGATTTCCAATAAGAGAGAACACATCTGACAGTACAGCGTAGGGTTCTGAATGGAGAGCCGTGTTCTGCTCACAGCATCGGCGTTCAATCTGCACCAATCTGTACTGTAACTAGAAAAATGCTGCCCTTGGGAGGCAGCGTCAGGATGAATTACCTGCAAGTCCACCTTCTCCTCAGGGCCGACTGAAAGCATTCACTCATTTCTACCAAAAGGTGCTGCCTCAAGCACCGAAGATTTCTATTAACAACAACAGGGGTTTTTTGTTGTTTGACCCAGAAACACCAGACTATTGCTGGAATACTGGCTGCAAGATTTTTGAATAATATTGTAAAATCTGATATAGGCAAATATCTATTCCATTCAACTTGTAAAACAGGACATTAATCTTTCTTTTAAAAAGCATTGGGTTGGGACTGACTGGAGCTAATCCATGCTGCCCCTTTAACATTTCTATCAGTGGACATCCCTGACCTTTGCTCTCTGTTTGCCACTCTGACTTGCAAAGGGTTTTCAAATCTATCCGGTCAGGGATTCCCAAAGCTTTCTTTAGCTGAACTCAGATTTTTAGATTTATTTCTGCCACGATTATCATGCAAATTCATCTCTCTAATTTTCTTCTGCTGTAGCCATTTTTTTATTACTTTTGAGGTATGTCTTGAACTCAAGGTGATGCAGGAAAGAAATTCCTTTTCATCTTCAGTTTTCTGACAGAAGTTTGTTCATGGTTAAAAATTCTTGATGCCACTCCATTAACAAAATGTCTTGAAGGGGAGTAACTCGAGCATATGCACTATGGGTAGTGTGTTCTTTTGGTGATGTGTGGCTTAGTTTAGTTTAGTTTAGATTAATTTATCTTAGCTTAGCTTAGTTTAGTTTAGTTTATCCACAATTAACTGTTTCTGTTCTAACAGCTGTCCAAGCATCACATGATTGTCCAATTTTAGAAATGTCAGTCTTGTTATATTTCTTCTTAAATTTTGGATAAAAGTCTTACCTGGGCCATGACAGACGCATAATGTTTAGCTTTTTTGTAGCCAGCTCCTGACTGATACCTTTGTATGATCATTTCTAACTTTTCTACAAACTATCTCTAGCCATAAAATGCCAATGAACACATTTTATTGTTGTTTTTTGTGTTTGTTTCTATTTTGAAGCACTTCATGACAATTTACAACAGTTTGTAGTGTTGCATGTTTACTTGTTTATCTGTATTTTTTTTTTGTTCTACACCATATTTGTAACCTAGCCTTACGTTTGTGTGTTCATGTTTCTGTCCTTCCTGTCGTTTCCCAGCTAGTGGAGGCAGATTACTGGACATCCTAATGGTTGCTTCTGGTTTCTTTCTGATAAAAGGGGAGTTTTTTTCCCCTTCTGATTCTGTTGCCTAAGACACAGCGTGAGGCGAATTCAATCAAAGTAAAACATTTATGCACTCTATTGAATTCCTTATCTGCAAAATGCATAAAATGGCCTTTCATATTTACTAATTTACCAAATCGGATGTATTGAATTGCGTTGGCTCATAATGGGATTGATTTGGACTGTTTGTTTTTTTTTTCATATGTTTTAGCTGAACTTGTCCAATAGCATCCTGAGATGGCTAGCGGCTTTGATTGGCACAGAACATAAAAAGAAATTCAATCAAACTCGTATGTTTTGTGTTATTGAGAGAAGCAAACGCATTACCATAAGAAATGCAGCCTCACTGTGTTATAGACTTCTAGTCTGGATTCTGTCTATACTGTAATTACCGCCTTTCGAAGCAGGCCGACTCTGTAAGGAGCTGCTTCCCTCTTGTTCGTGTGCCTTCTGTCTCTTCTCCTGTCTGGCTTGGCTCAAATCAAGACATTACTCCACTTGCATTTCACTTGAATGTCAGTTAGAAAGAAAAAAAAAAGAAGAGACCACACACTTCCATTCTGCTTTACTTGCTTCGTGTGAGGAAATATTGCTTTGAGCTAAGGTATTAAAGTTGAAACCAATACACAGCAGGAAAACATCCATGACCAGAACGTACGGGATGAAAAATGAGCAGAGAAATGTAGCTGAAAGAATCGAGCCGCGTCTGATGAAGTAGTGGAACGTTTTTGTAGACAATAAAATCGGTTTGAAAAGTGGCTCGCATTTACTCCGCTCTTAGATTTCATCATTCGGGGATGTTTTAGGAGTGAATGGAGTTCTTGTTGCAAAGCTCGCCTTGCTTTAGTCACGCTCCACACACTGACATCGCTTCTGAATCCGGAAACGTATATTGTATATTTGTAGAGAAAGCTCAAGTCTTAATTAGTCTGTAAAAGTGTGGTTGCAGGATCTGAGCTGTAGAAGCTTGCAGGGAGAACACAGTGATGCAGAAGAGCATTAATCATTTTGTCAGTGTCTTTAAAGGGCCAGAGGAGGCCTAATATTAGACATTTGTCTCAGCTGAAGACGCTCTGCTCCTTTGCTTTCTTGTTGCATTTTTGTAACTGGCTAAAAATGTCAAGCTGTTCGGAGAAATCTGCGAATGACGCTAATTCATCTTAGCTCTCAAACGCTCTTGATCTTTATGTTTGTTCAATGCACAGGTCAAATAGGCTCAGCCTTGCTCCGAGTTCATGGCTTTGAGGGAAATGTGCGTGTTAAATACTGTCAGAAACTGATACCGCGGGACGGTTCACAATAGGGATTTTAGAGAATGGAGCATATCGTTCAGCCAAGCTCTCCTCGGGCTTCACATGTCGACCCTCAAACGCCACATAATTTAAAAGCCTCTGAGCCACGAATTAAATAAAAAGAAGGAAAAAAATGTACCCCAGATTTCAAGTCTAGCATGCGTAATGTCTGGTTCATACGTGCCTTCTTCTTTTAAGATTCGATGCACTTAATATGTCTTCTTACCCCGTGAATAAATCTGCAAATTAATGTTTGTTTTGATTGAGGGCAGCTTGACAAACACTCAAGAATGTTTTCTTGAGAGAAGACCGTCAGTTGTCGTGCATAAAGTTTATATTTAGAAAGCTGGAATGTGATGCAGGAAGAATGGTAGACAGATTTTTTTTACACTAAATGAAAAAAAACATAATACATTTTTTTTCCCTCACTCCCTGAGATTAAATCAGACTAAAATTTTCTGATTTAGGTTTATGTCCTGTTCTTATTTCTGTATTCCCTTAATGCAAGAATATTACAGAGTGTATGTTTCACGTTAAAATTCAGAACTTAGCATTTTTCCTCAAGCATAAGCCGATGTTGATACATTTATGTGTATCTGATGTTGGCTGTATGTGAAATTATTTATGTTTCAGTTTGCTGAAATAAATAATTAAAACTAAAATGATTACAATATTTGTTTTTAAGCTGAGTCTGATTTCCCTGCAAAGAGTTCCATCCTGAAGAATTGTTTCCAGACCGTTAAACAACTAAATGAATTCCTTCAGCAGAGATAAAATAAGGACTCCAAACTCCTGAAGTATTGGATTTTATGTCCCTGCATAGCAACTGTGCTTGCACTTTATCTTGAATAATAGTCTTTCTTTTACAATTGAAGGTCATGTAATGAAAACCTCACAACAACAAACTCAAACCAATAAAAGAAAAAAGAAAGCGTACAGACTGTGGTGTGCTTTCAGCTCCATTTAGGTCAATTTCAGACCTTTCAGAAACATCCCCAGCAACTTAACTGTTTACACTTCAACATAAAGTGCAATCCAAATGAGATGAAGTCACAGAAACAAAAACACTGCCAGACCATTAGCATTCTTTTAATGTTCCCTGAATGAATAAAATGCTAATAATGAAAGCGGAAAGGATGGACGACAAAATGACCGCAGACTGCAGTGCGGATTGGATCTCTTCTCTGCGTTGTGTGTGTGTGTGTGTATGTGGGGTGGGGGGAGAAAGGCTTTAGTGCCTGAATCAGCTGTGCACTTCATTTAGCGAGTATTTGATTTATTATGACCACCCTCATCAAATGGCTCTCCATGATATACATTCATTTTGTGAGGAATAATTGAAATGCCAAGCAGTCTGACTTGTGGAACAGATGGCTGTGCAGTCTCTGGAAAAAGAAAGAAAAAAAAAGAAAAACACCAGGTTTTATGCATACTCCCCACCTTGATTTTAATGTTAGTTGGGAGGTATGTGCAGGAGACTGAAAGGATCTTAATCTGACCTGCAGGGAAGCCTCCTTTCTTTTTCCTTTTTCTTTTTTTAAAGCAATTTACAAGAAGGCCAGGAGCTGTGAGTGTCCGACAGGAAGATGGTCATTGGCCTCTGGGCTTCGTTGAAGTCTAATCAGCGGACAGCAGGGAATGTCGAGAAATAGATCCGCTCTCTGCCAGCGGAGAGCCATGAAATATTAATCCTCACCTCTTTCCTGACAGTGAGCAATAGTCTTATGGCTGGTGTGTGTGTGTGTGTGTGTGTGTGTGAAACTCCATGTGTGTGTGTCCAACTTTGCGTTTACTCGTTTGCTAAAGATGACAAAAAAATGGAACAGGCAAGACTTTGTGTTGTATTTATATTACGTGACCAAACGACTCCAAGAGTAACGTCAGCCTCGTTGCACAGACTCGCACTAATTACAGGCGAATTCTGGAGCAGAGCTGGAGAAAAAAATGAAAAAATGAAAAAATCCTTGAGATTTTCAGCTCAATTAAGATGGCAAACTGAAGCGGTGAGTGTTTTTCTCGTTTTCCTCCAAACCAATGAGCTCTCCCTGGAATGTCTGCACAGCTGAAGGCGGCGGAGGCAAAGAGTTAATGTTGCAACATGGAAGCGAGGCAGTGTTTCACTTTAGGGACACACTGGGCACTACTGAGACCTCAAATGACGTGATAAATAGATTTCCGAGCAAATAAACCTTCCCTTAATGGCATTGTGGAGCCATAACTGCAAACTGGGCACGGGAGTCAAATGTCAGCATGACCACAGGGTCACGTTTTTCTCAGATGGTCTGTCATGCTTTTAATGACTTCAAACTGTTTGATCAAAATGGGGGAGTGGGGGGCAAATAAGCGTATTTTTGAAATTAAATTCGTCTGTATGCAATACATTGACACTGTTATACTTAATGTATGCAAAGTAAATCTACAATGTGTCAAAGAAAGCCTAATTTAATTGATTTGTTGTTTTTTCATTTGATAGCTAATGTAACAAAAGAGTTCTTTAATGGGCTTTGACAGAGAAAATATGAAAGAAAATAAAGTTATGAAGTGCAGAATCTGAAAACAGTTGAGCGTTTTACCAGCTTGAGGCAGAAAGTTGTAAGACAGTCGGACGGTTCTGTTTGTCTAAAGGCTCTAGAGCAGGGGTCACCAACTCCAGTCCTCGAGGGCTACCGTCCCGCTACTTTTAGATGCGTCTCTGCTCAAACACACCTGGATCAAATAAACTGCTCATTTCCAGCCTATTGCAGAGAGGAATGAATGCTGGTGAGGAAATTCAGACATTTTGGAGCAGAGGTGAATCTAAAAGTTGCAGGATGGTAGCCCTTGAGGACTGGAGTTGGTGACCCCTGCTCTAGAGGATGTGAGGAGTCTGAAACCGTTCAGAGCCCCGACCCCTCCAGCTCCAAAACACATCCACTCCAATGACCCTTTCAGCTCCCCTCACTATCCTCTCCAGGAACGTCTATCATTTTCTTTAAAAACAGATCCTTGATTGAAATAGTGGGTTAAATCTGTACGATTTGGCTGTTTTTTTTTTGGTTTTTTTGCACATCTAAAACATAAAGAAATCTCTCGGTGTTGCCTCTTCATGTTCCTTGGGTTCTGTCAGGTATTATTTGAGCAACACACAATAAAGTGAAGCGTAAATGTACTCTCCAGCCGACACTCCTGAAATAGAGGCAGCAGTGGTCAGAATAGCAAAGAGGAAAAGTGACTAATGGCATTGGAAGAATATGAGGAACGGACAAAGCCCCGCAAGATAAAAGTGGTCCATTAATGTTGAACTAAGCTGTACGGGCCAGAGTTTATGAATTAGCAAGAAAGGAAGATGAGGAAGATCAGTTTTTTTGGGGGGTTTTTTAAAGAAAGAGGCTGGAATTAGTTAGCTTTCTGAGACAGATTCATGTGATTTTCACACTCTCTACCACTATATATGTTAAAACAGATGCTACTGTGCTTATTAAGAAGTAAAAAAAAAAGATGGGTGACTTTTTTTTTCTTTTTTAATAATCAAGTGTCCTCTTTTACCACGGCATCCCTGCACCGGGTACGTCTTTTTTTTTAAACGTATCTTTATTATTATTATTATTATTATTATTATTATTATTATTATTATTTCCATACTACAGGAAGTAGCTATCCAATTTTGCATTGCCCGTATAATATACAGTCCCACTGAGGATTGAATGGAAAAAGATGAAAATGAAGAGCGTAACAATACCCGAGCTTATTTCAGGGGTGGGTGAGGAGGGATGTGTCGGTGCTGGGGGATTTCAATCCCCACGAGGTTCTAATCTTGTTTGGGTCCATGAGCACAAGCTCGGTTCAAACTGAAAGGCTCTCTCCCCGCTCTGCATGCAGGGAAAAGCAGACGAGTGGCTTTCTCCTGGTCTACCGAGATGTTCCTCTATTTTATAGACTGTTTGTCACAGGGGGGGAGTGGGCTGTTTTCTATGACTAATCCAGCTATAAACAGCTCTTCTGACATACCTTATTTGGCTCTGCTTTGTTGCTGTTCCATCAAAAATAAAGCTGCAATAAATCATTGCACGTGTGAATCCCCCCTGTTTTTTTTACATGCAGATTACAACGTGTACGTCTAAATAGATTTCAAAGTGCCGCCATGAAGTGAACAGCATTTACAGAGCTCTGGGAGATTTATTATCTATTATTTTTATGTTTGTCATCCGTGGTAAAACGGTGCTGCAGTGATTTGTCTTCAGAGCTCTGCGTTTCAGTGTGTGTGTTTGGAAAGAAATATAAAAAAAAAAAAAAAAGAAAAAAAAACAGGTTTCAGCAGCATTCACCAGCAACTGTGCAGGGTAACTGTGTGGGAGGAAAAATGAAAGGCAGAAATCTAAATGTGTCTGACACAGCGTCCACCAAGCCTCGGCGGATCCCTCTGAGAACTCTGGGTAGACAGGCTGCAGGTATGCGAAACACAATTCAGAGGTGCTGGAAGCATTAAAAATAAATATTACAGAAAGAAAATCAAGCCAGAGGCGGCGAGAAGCACATTAACGTAATGGCAGGCTGCTTGAAAGATTCCCTCATAATGCTGCCCGTTTCTGTGTCTCTCTTACGGATCGATGCTGAAAACAGAAGTTGTGTGCCACGACGGACCCAAAGTGAGCCGTTTTTTGTTTTTTTCTTTCTGAGAAATGTCACGAACTCTTAAAAAAAGGAGGGGAGGGTAATTAGGTGGGGTGGGGGGGGGGGCATATGCTTTTAGCTGCAAGGGGCAATCTCCCTCAGCAGAGCTGCTCCTTGAGGCTCAGCAGGAGTACAAGAACAACAGCTAATCAAAGCGTCTCGTTCTGATGGCTGCTGAGAGGAAGAGGACTCCTGCCTCCTCGCACCTTCATCTGCTGGGCGAAGAGCTTCGGTCCAGAACTCCCATCAATCAAACTAAACAACTGAAGCTTTTCATTTCTGCCTGATAAGATCTGCATTGACCCACCATCACTGCCAGAGTATGCAGAAAATATTGGGCCTGTGAGAGCAAGGGTGACATTTAAAGCAGTTGCCTCACTTAGTTTTTTTTGTGTTTTTTTTCACCCCTCCCTTTCATATCTGAATGTCATCAGGCTGTCTAATCAGAGAATCGTGTTTAGGCTCTCTCTCATTTTGACAAGTTCAATTTCAGTTTTTTTTGTTGTTTTTTTAAAGCAACCTGTTATCAGCCTCGGTAGCTGATTAGTGAGTTTGTTAAATAATTATCCTCTTTGCAGGAACCTGCTTAACATTCAGACAGGTCACATTCACAGCAATGAAGCACTATTAGGATCTATTAGTACGAACCGAGACATTCGTTGCAAATTGAGTACACGGTTAAGGGACCTCAGCAGTGGCTGAATCAGATTTGATAATCGAGCATTAATTGATTATCGAGCATTAAGTCGTTTCATTAAGTAAGACAACAAAAAAGGATGTGTAGCTCTAACTCTACGGAATAGATTCAGTTGATCATTTCCAGTCACGACACTGAGTTCGTAAAATCAGTATCAAAACATCGAGGCACGCATTTTATTTTCTGAAGCCCCAACATAAATTGAGAACAGAAGCTTCCAAATCATTAATCCCTTTCTCTTGCGAGCTGTCGCTGCAGCCCAACAGCGACTGACGAGAAGCTTCACAATAACATTAAAATGCAAAATAAGTGTCATTGTAATGATGCACAACATGGGAGTTTTGTGACATTAGGTAATATGGCTTCCCACTCAGGGAGTCGTAGTGTCAGGGGGCGGAATAAGGATCTGTTTGTTGCTTATTATGTAGAGTTTAAGTAAAATATGTAGTGCTAATTTAGATCTGGACTATATTTCTTTGCAGACTGTCATTACCAACTGTTTAAAATAACATTTTCAACTAATTTAAAAATTTTATATCTATGCAAAACTATTTTTGTATCTTTATTTTAGAAAAAAAAACATCTTATTTACAGTATACTATAAAGTAAATACACCAACTAGTGTTTGTATTTTAGTTTTTGGACTTCCACATTTTTTTTTAGATACCTTAAGTGGATAAAGTAGAACAGTGACCATTCAGATAAATAAATAAGTAAACAAATAAGTAAATAAATAAAAATAATGTCCTTGTAATGTATCCTAAATATTTTAAATATAAAACCTAACAATGGAATTACTAATATTCATAAATTTATCAAATCTAAATTTGGGTGTGTTATCTGTACAATTAAATTAGAATGGGATGTAGTAACTCTCTTCACTCCTTATCACAATGATTCGAAGGAAACAGATATAACTTTTGTAAAACAAAAAAGGTTTTTATAAATAAAAAACAAATATTGACAAAAAATATTGATGCCAATGGATCATTAGCTATAGCAGCCATGATTGATCAGATGTAGCTCAGAAACAAAAATCATAGGATGGTTATGCCTGAATGTACTAACTCCACACTAAACACATAAAAAAACACAACAATCAAAATGTATATTTTCAATAATTTGTGGGCATCTACACAACCTGAAGGTGACACAAGCAGGAAAATTGCAGGATGAATAATAGTTAAATGAAAAAAATCAGAAAAAACATTAACTGAAATATTTTCTACAGATTGTAGATTCTTTAAAATGCACCTTGGATTTGTGAAACCCCATTTAAAAAAAATAATAACAGCAAAAATTGACTTAAAGAAATGCCAAGCTAAAACGCTTCTAGAAATAGCAGCACATCTTTAAATATCAACAGCAACAGAAGATGAAAAAATACCACGATGGGTGGCAAAAGCTGCGTCAGTCCATCGCCATGCACAGAGAGAAGAGGATCCAAGGGCAAGCAGTGGATCACCAGGCAAAGGATTTCATTTGGTGTGTTTGGATGTTGTGACTGGTGCCATTTTGCATTTGTAAGACGAGTCAGCCTCAGACCAGATCTGGAGCAGGGGCCGCAGCATGACAGACCCCACCCACTAGGACAGCTCTGAGAGCCAAAGTAGGGAGACTGTCCAATGGAGAAATGAAAACCGTGCTGGGGTGACGTGTGTGTGTGTTTATTTTAGCATTTCTCTCCTTGTAAGGCCCATTTTTCTAACAAATACTAAACTGTGAGTATAGAACTTATAGGACCCAGAAGGAAAAGTGCTATTTTTGGGGTTAGGTTTAAGACTAAGGGGTGACTTAAGTTTAGGCATATACTGGCAATGCATAGGTTTACGATAAGAGTTGAGGTTTGACTTCTGCTCATGAAAAATGAGCAGACGTCCTCGCAAGAGTCATTGTGATGATAGAAAGATGTAATATGTGCGTCACTAAACTCTTTTCTGCGCATTAACCAGAAATGTTGAAATGATTAATAGAATAAAGCAGAAGCGGAACAAGACTGAGAAATGTTGCAGCATTTTGCTGTGCAAAGTTTTATCAAGAAAAATAAAGTGTCAAATCAAATTTTCTGTGAAGATCTACGCAGAGGAACCATCTGTCTCGTTATCGGTGCTACCTGTAGAAGTCAGTATATTATGATGCGTTGGTGCCTGGACCTGGCAAATTGCACATCTGGAAAGGCACCATTAATGTTCAAAGATATAAAACTAGCAAGAGGCAACATATGCTCCACGTTCTCTACAGATTAAAAGCTTTAATAAACGGGGCTGACTTAACGGATTCAATCAAAATTTCACAAAATCATCAAAGCAACCCAGCTAAATCAGGCTGGATTTGAATTCAGATACATTTTACAAAGAGTTTTGTTTCAGACATATTTATCAGAGTTCCCAAAATTGAAGGCTTCAGGATGAAAATATGTCCATCTGCAAGACAAGAGAAATGACGATGTTTACAAGAGAGTGTGTTTTACCGTTCTATGTTGGAACAAAAGCACCAGTGTTTTTTTTTTCTATTTTGGCTTCTCAAACCGAGTAGGAAGACTTAAGTTTTTTTTTTTTTTCTTCTTTTACATATTTTAAGTATCTGTGTTTCGGTTTGGCAAACACTTTGAGAGCTCAAATTCTGAGTTAAAATGTAAATTGTATATTTTAATGCTTAATATAGCAGATGTCATGTGGCTCTATTGGAATGGTATGACAGAAATGTAACTAGATTGAATGAAAAATGCCTTTAAAAATATATAAATATTAGAATTGAAGGACAAAACTTATCAGTACAAGTTTGAAAAAGTCTTTGAACTTGTCTGGAAAAAAAATGAAATAAATTTTCCGACTTTTGGACACATCGGGTCAAGTTTATTTTGATCGTCACATACCAAAGTCTGCTACCTTTAAAATGATCAGTCAAAGTGCGATTGATTTAAATAACATTTACTTGCGCATGTCACAATAACATACAGAGGCAATCATGGTGGTACAGATGAGGACACAGCAGTGGAACCAAATAATTTGTAAAATCGGCCGATGAACACAATAAAAAGCTGCATCTCTTGGTTCATACACAACATGAACAGTCTGCTGTGGTGCCACTCTTTAAAACGTCACTTTTTCTAACATACCGGGAGCACATCAACCGAAACACAAAGCAGGAAAATTAATTTAAAAAAAAATTTAAAAAAAAGGCACCTGACCACAGGTAGGAATAAAGAAAATACGTTCAGGACTCTAAAAAGAAATCAGGCTTCAACTATTTACACAGCAAACAACACAGAAATGGAAAATGTAGATGGAAGCCAACAGCGTAAGATGATTACTACAGAAAACGTTAAGGCTCAAGTATAGCTGCATTTATAGCAGAAGTACGAGGTAATGGGTTTTCACAATCAAACTGTCAACCATAAATTACTTAAAGAATAAAAAGACAGTTATGTTTTAGACTAATCAGTGATTAGTTTCTATTAGCATGTCCCCAGACTGAATGGAAACAAACACAAACTGCCTCCAATATTTAAAGCTCATCAAGACAAGTTGTCCAACCTGATGATAGCAGAAAAAGTTTCCATCTACAGTTGGTCCAGTCATTAAACTATACCAACAAGTAAAAAAAAAAAAAAAAAATCCTGCCCCCACCCAAAGAAAACTAATGATTTGTGGAGATATGAGTAAGAAACTATCGTCTAGAGGTGAGAATAGGTTAGGACAGTGACCTGTGCCCTCCCAGGTGGACAACCAGTGCTGAAAACAGATTCTGGAAACTAGAAGAACAACGTGAGAGACCTCAGAAAAAAAAAAGAAAAACTTTCCCAGACTCACACAGCTGTTTCATAATACACCAGACACACCCAACTCATCATTGGTGGATGGAAAATTGCATGTTGAGTAAAGAAAAACCTGCCTGGAACCAGTTTTACAGTAAAATACAAAACCATGTGGTAGAAGGAAAAAATATTGAACTTTTTACATTTTTTAAAGGCAATTTCAAAAAAAGCCTGAGATAAAGATCTTTTTTTTTTATACTTTGCCTGTCCCTTTAGAAAGTGTGAACAGCCAAATATTCAAGAAGCAGCGCTGTAAACTGGCCAAAACAATCTGTAGCTACCAGCACATCACACTTCATGCAAAAAATAAAATTGCTACTCCCCCCCCCCCTCACTGTACAAGTTAAACACAAAATAAAAGAATTTAAAAGTTAATTTACAAAACGGTAAATAAAAACACACTTACATGGAGCAGAGAAGAACAGGAAAAAAAACCCACACACCATATAGAGTTCCCACTGTCCAGACAACAAGCTGCGCTCGCCAGCGCCCTCCGGAGGTCACTGAGGAGTAAACAGAGCCGAGGACGACCTGGGGTGAGGGGGGCTTGGCATCCTTTACAAGGAGATGCCGCTTTGTTCCAAACGTAAAAATGGCTCAACGTACAATACTCAGAATATACGCTTTCGCTTCAGGTAGGAGTCTGCGTAATGGCCGCCGAGGCCTTGGGAATGCTGGCCCACATAGCCTCCCTCTGGGCTCGGCTCCGGAGACGGGATGAGCCGGGAAAAAACACGCTTCTGGCTACTCATCGGGGTCTAGAAATAAGAGGAAAATAGTAAAAAAAAAACAAAAAAAAAAAACTTTTTTATAAAGCCAACACCTTTAAAGAAAAAACAGTTTGAGGCTAGCTGTCAATTACCTTAATAACGTTCCCCATGTCTGGAAGGTAGGGGGCGCTGTGGGTTCCTGGAGGCATTCCCACAGCCTGTAGACAAAAAACACACATTTCTCACTTACCCTCACACTGCAATGTTAATCATTAAACACTGGCATCCTGTTATTAGCCTCCTTCTTCACATCCAGGCACTGACAGGTGATTGATACTTCAAATAGAAAATGATCGGGTTTTGCTGGTTACCTTGTTGAGGTGGGTGGCAGGCGGGCTGCCATTGCTGCTGGCTTCTGGTCCTGAGCTGAAGTACGAGGAGAGGGGTGGGCTGCTGGGATCAGCGTAGTGGGGAAACCGCTCACTGTAGTCAGGTTGACGGGAAAACTGAAGAAATTCCAACAAAAAAAATTAAGAAAAACTGATAAATATGCTGAATTCACTTTTAATGAATGAAAAATTTTTTTTTAAAAAAAGCCTTAGATAAGGTTGAAACAGCTGAACACATACATACACACACACACACACACACACACTACCTGCTGACCAAATCCTGCCAAGGCTCCAACGTCGAGGTTCTCCTGCTGTTTGTACGAGTAGGCCAGAGCATCCTGAGGAGAAGCAGCAGATGGGCATCAGACCAAATTACATCATATAGACCCGTAATTGAGCAGCAATGTGCAGAAAGACCCACTAGTGGCCACGCGACATCTATTCATGTCTAACTCAACCGACGGGGCAGGAAGAGGTGATCACCTGCTGTAAAGGAGGAGGATACTCGGGGCTGTAGGAGTCCTGGTAACGCAGGTTGTAGTTGGGCTGCATGTTGTGAAGCGTGTGCTGGTTAGACACGTTGCTTAGTGTTGGCCGCTTCCTGTAGGGGTGAGGCCTGCTGCTCGCTGCTGCAGAGAAGGGAAACATGAGCCGAACGTGTCTGGCTGACTGCTTGCCTTGCACATGAACAGATTTAAATGAAAAAATTAAAAATACGGCATCTCACCTGAAGGATAAACACTGGCATTGAGAAAGGCGCTCTGAGGAAGGTTCATCTCTTTAGGAAGATCCCCTAGCATCGATACCTAGCGGTGAGGAGAAGGGTTTTTGTTCAATTCTCGTACAATTAGATGAGAATTGAACAAAAAAAATAAAAAAAATCTACTTTGAAACGTACTCCTTGTGCTGTGAGGCCATCTGCCCCCATCATGCCACCCATCAGGGGCAAGGAAATGCCTGGCAGGGAGGGAGAGGGAGTCTGAGGGAAGCCGCACGCTGATGTGGGGGAATCCTGCTCCCTCATTAGGCCTCTGCCAAGAGACCCTGGCTTCAGAGAGGGCACAGCCTCCATCTGCAGAGCCAGACCTGGGACCACGCCGCCTGCAGCAATCCAAACAGATCAACCCCAATGAAGAGCTACTGGGATACATTCTAGCAAGAAGTTCTTATTGTTGTAAAACAACGGCATTTGGTGGAAGATATTTCCTCCAAATGCCCAAAACAAGCTAACGGGGGGGGGGGATCTCAATTACTTTTTCACCCCGCCATGCCAATCCAGAACTAGATATTTTCTAGCCATGCCAATCCAGAACTAGATATTTTCTAGTTCTGGAGCACACTGGACTGTGCTCCACTAAATGCTCCAAGTTCACAGTATCATTTTCTAACCCAAGTCTCTTTAACAAAAATTATAATACACCTCCAAACTTTTATCCATGCTGTGCTCCTTGGTCTTAATGATGTTCACCAAAAATCTCCAATGAACTGCTGAGTGCAACTGGTTGCACAGATGTTAACTTTGGCACATCAGCTTAAAGAAGGTCCCAAACACAAAAAAACACTAAATCCTTCTGCATCACAGCTATCCCCTTCTTCGTTGTTCCATCACAAGATCACAGTAAATTACATTCAAGAAAAAGACTTGAAGGGTACGAATACATTTAAGCTACTCAGTATTGTTCCGCTATTGAATGCAGATTCCTGAAGTATGATTAGAACTGATTAATCTGAATATTTCAGCATTGGCAAACGCTAGAAGTGTGATGCATGATTAAGAGGATACAGATGTTTATAATCAGATGAAAAGCAAAAACATGTCATTAGTCGCTCAAGGAGCTCCGGCTGGAAGTGAAAGATGCCAAACCTTGAGGGAGCTCTCCAAGCAGATGGACTCCCTGCTGGACGGGCAGAGCAGCCAGAGGATTGTCCCCGATGAGCCCCGCCTGCTGGCCAAAGGACAGACCAGTGTTACCACAGGGTCACCCAACATGGCTGCAGCACTCAGAGGAAAAACTGCAGACGCACAGCAACACACTAAAACCAGCGTTTACGTTCACTCACCAACTTCTCCCTCAAATATCAGCGTTTGACAGTCCAGGCGTATAATAGAGAAGCACACCCACAGCATCACTCAGAAAACCCTCACTCTTCCCGAGAGAGCTTACCAACCACGACAAATCTGTCCCTTTTTACCTAAAAAAAAAACCGGCTGGAACCCATCAAGTTCCAGCCTCCACCTCACACACCATCATCACTCACACAAACCACAACAGGGATTTTTTTTTTCTTCTCTTTACTGTGCAGCACCTGAGCCCAGAGAAGATGATTTCCCAGAAAGGCTTGCTAATGGCACATAGGAGCAGAACAGAGAGGAGGAGGAGGGATGAAGATGAATCAAACAGAAGATGAAGGAGCAGGAGGAGAGATGGCATCAAGGCGGAGGCCAAAAGGTAAGGGTACCTGCTGGACCTTAGCCTGGTTCTGGAGGAGCAGCTGCAGCAGGGCCGCCGACAGGGCGGGGTTGGGCAGCAGTGGGATGGCAGGGGCCACTCCGAGGAGACCTGCAAATAAACACCATCAATAAACTGAAAAGTAACCGATAAAGAGCTGAGGCGGAGGACAGCTCACCCTGTTTGTGTCCCTGTGACAAAACGTTGAGCAGCATCTTGAGAGCAGCAGGGTTATTAAGGCTGGTGAGGATCTGCATGGTTGTGGGGTCAGGGAGGAGACCTTTACCCCTGTTCACAGCCTTGTAGGTAGGAAGAAGAAAAAACCCCATCAGGAAACAGACAAACCAGGGGGGGAGGGGGACTGACTGGGGTGGGCATGGCTAAAAATCTCTTATAAGAATTTTGATTTATTGTTTGTCGTGATAAATTCCAGTTATTGATGTTCAGTAAAACAAAACTGACAATATGGTCAGAAACTTTATTTTGATATTTTCTCCACAAACATCAGTAAATCGGTAGATTTGAAAATATTAGATTAAATGCAGTTACTGTGCTCAACTTGGTAAAATAAACGTTTTTTAAGAAAGCAGCATCCTGCAGCCCATTTCAGATGAGAATGTTTTTTCAAGAATATTTCTGGTGCTATGAATGCAGTGCCATGCAGTCACCATCCTGCAAAACCATTACCTAAAAATAAATGCTTTTAAAAAATGTTTAATAGTCTTTGTTATCACAGTAGTACCGCAATATATTGCGATAAAATCCTAAGTGCATATCAGTGATTCCTACGACTGACCATGTGGGTCAGTGTACACAAATTTTCCCATAGTACCGTTGTCTGGGCAGCGATCAGTGCAGCCAGCATGCTTCTTCCAGGAGGGCCGGGGGCACAGAAGGACACCCTGATGTGCGTCCCTCCCAGCAGCCGGCCGTCTCCGAGTCGCTGCGCCTCCTCAGCCATCTCCGCAGTGGCAAACTCCAGCACGGCGAAACGCCGGAAACTCCCATCTTGCCCCTGAGCCAACTACGGAGAGAAAGTCCAAAGGTGAAACCAACCCGGAGATCTACTGTCAGCATATGGACTAATCATTTTGTGCCATTTATTGAACTGACTGGCAGCTCAAACGCACAACAGACTCGTCTGAACTGATTCTTCATTATATCTTGAAAATCATTCGCGCATAAATAGATGTGACTGATTTATTACATTTACTTGAGCATTTTTACTATGCTGTACTTTTGTACTTTCACTTGACTTTAGTTAAAATTTCATAAGTTCTATATTTAAAAAAAAATTATAAAATGGCTTCTTTTCCCTCATTTTGTGGTCATGTTATTTAGATACATTTTCAATTTGATCTTTAAAATGCCAAAATTTCCACATAACTACATTTTGGTACATCTAAAGATGTACCAAATTTCTTATTTGGAGTACAATTTTTGGGTACCTTACCAACCTGCGCATATAAATCATACTTTTACACATACACTAATGTTTAGCTTTGAATGTATGTTTCTACTAAATGTTTCCACCTTTTTGTAATTAAAAAAAAAAAAAAAAGAGTGAATCATACTGAAGGACACCAGCTGATCCTGTTGGTCTTTACCAGCAAACTCTGCCCTATCGCTATAGAAACCCAGGAACCACAGAAAAACTAGGGCAACAGTGAAAGATGCAAGACCAAGCATAAAGGAAAGCATAAGAACAAATTAAAATAACCCCAACACCCTCAGGGTCAACTTGTCACAAGCATAGCCTTTTTCACTAAGCTTCAAAAACATATCACCTGACCTTAAAACAAATATAATAGAACAATGAAACTTGAAAAGCATTTTTTTTTCTCAAATCTGTTCATTATTGTTGTTGAGAGAAAAGGAGGAATAAGTTAATGAATTTATTATCTTGACGAGCAGCAGAGTGTTTGTGCATCCTGAACCTGACCTGGCAGAAAACCGGAGAATGGGTGTCGGCCAAAGCGTTTCGGAGGTCCTGGGCGGTCAGGAGGCTCGGGGGCAGCCGGTCCACACACAGACACTTTGAGTGCAGCTGCGGGTATGTGAGCGAGCTCACTTCGGTCCAGTGGACGTAGAGCATGCGGGAGCCCAGCTGTTTCCCCAGCAGCTCTGACTTCGCTCGGGCCGCCGAGTCCTTCTTCATGTACTCCACGAAGCCGTAGCCTTTGGAGTGACCGGTAGAGGCGCTGTACACCAGGAAGCAGCGCTCCAGGTTGCCGAAAGGTCGCACCAGCTCCTCGAACTGCTGCTGGGTGAAGGCCCGGGGCAGGTTGGCGATGCACAGCAGGGCGTCGGTCGGCTGCAGCTGCACGGAGATCTCCCTTTCCCGCAGCATGATCTGGTGGAACTCCTTGATGGCGCACTGGGCCTGTTCGCCGTTGAGGAGAGTCACAAATGCTGAGAGAGATAGGTGGGGAGAAAAGGAAAAAAAAAAACTAACTTGGAATGATGTGTAAACCAAATAAAACACGTAAAAATCAGAAATAAAAACAAAGACGAAGCCATTCAAACACAGATTCAAGCTGCGAACCGGTTGACACCGTTTTCTCTTAAGCTTGTCAGATAAAAGACGACGCTGATGGCAAAATGTCAGACGACACCGTCTCTTCTGCCAGAGCAACCTTACTGCTCTCAGCGAGACTGACAGCCGACTCAGTGTCGCCGACAGCCACATCAGGACGTGAAAAGTTGTAGTTTTGTTGACCTTCACTTTATTCAAAGTGACAGACTTCTGATATTGTGAAAATAAAAATTTAACGGCCTTGCAACAGCTTGGCAGCTACAGTGCAGTCGCCATTTTCACCACTGCTATTCATTTTCCCCCCCAATATTATTATTGTCAACCTTCTGGAGACATGGCTTTGCGACTGCAAAAAAAACAAGCAAAAAGCAAGCATCTTTCAGGAGCTTCTGTTTGTTTTATCAAAGTCCCTCTTCCTGGTAAGGGATGCAGCTCACACACACACACCGAAAATGCAGCTTTATTTGAATTTATGACAAAGCAGAGGGAAAATCGTGACAAAGGGAGTTTATGGCTGCCATAATGATGACTTACTGGAACACACTGGGTATTTTAACCAAGGTTTTTATGTTCAAGTCGTTTGATTCTGAAGCCATTTCCCTCTGTGCTTTACTAGTTTTGATGCTCATCTTTAATACAGCAATCAAACTTTTTTATATATAGAGCACAATATAAACCTAAATGCTGCTGTACATATTAAAACTAGACTTTTAAAACAAATCAAACACCACAGTGTGTAAAGGAAGGCAGTTATAGTGCCTTAAATGTTTCTAAGGATAAGATATGAAAAGTTCTACTCCTACATAAAGCTTTTAGAAATGGAGACAAATTACAAATATTTAGTAATTTGATTTGACACAAAAACAAACTGGATCTGTGTGCATAGATACAATTCCAATATTTTATTACCTTTATCAATAAAATATAATCTTGATCTATAACTAGGAATTTATATTAAAGGCTTGAATGTTTTACAAATTCAAGTCTATTATCAAAATACAGAAAAGAGTTTAAAAAAAAAAAAAAGTGTCTGGCTTAAGTCAACAGAAGCCTGAAGAAGTGTTACTGTTGGCAAGACACATTTCTGAGAGCAGTTTGTGTGCGTCATGTGAAGGTAGAATTAAAAAATAATAAAAAAAAAAAAAAAACACCTGGGATGTCCAGATTACCACTAATGTAAAAAAGATTTAATAAAATGCATGCCTTTGGGTGATTGAGTGCACCCAAAGGCACGTGGGAGATTCTGGGTCGACTAGAAGAAGGTTGAGACAAACGTCAAGCTTTTTGGTTACCAGACTAAAACCACTGTTTGGCAAACATAGCACATCATCACCACTGAAGCATGGTAGTGGCAGAGTCATGTTCTGGAGGCACTAAAGAGGTGGAGAAGACACCCACTACTAATTGACAGTTTGCAAAACTCAGTTACTCGAGTTGACGTTGAACAGGGTCTCTTTATTTTGTCTGCACATTTAAAAACCAAAACATATTGGCCATGAATTCACACATAGATGAATAAGAATAAACTTTAATCAATTTAACTGTTGAATGAATGTGGGGAATAAGGCTTTACTTTGGTTGAAAGTCACAGCTTTGAACCGCAGGCTACTTTTGACAAGGGAACTGATGGGTTTCTCAAATTTAAAAAGCTGTCCAGAACAGCAACAATATTTTGAAACTAAATATAAGCTGAACAATACTAAATAATCAACAGTTGTGCGTAGGCATCTTTCTAATAGTTCATTCAGAAACGTAATAGTCTTAGGTTTCTGTATTCAGCCCAGGTATGAGGACATGCATTTTTTAGCTAAATTTGCATCCATAAGTTTGACGCTTATAATTTCAGAATCTGAATGCTTCATTAATCCAAGAGGGACATTACAGTCTTATGGATGCTCAGTCCAAGTGTGAATCTGAAAAATTAAATATGACGAACAATACAAGTAAGAGGGAAAAAAAAAGATGCTCCCAAAATATTAAAACATAAAGGAAACATAGCTAAAGATTAATAGGAGGAACTGTTTTGAGCATATTAAATTATTCTAACCCATCAACATTTGTAAGTTTTCTATAAGTTGCTTTAACGTAAATTTACCATGAAACACTTCAAAATATCGCCAACAAACTATGATCAGCTGCACTACAGCTAACAGTTAAACATGAATGGATTATACTAGCTTTTTGATATTAGTTTGAGGGGTTTATTCACCAAAATATTAAGTTAAACCAACCTGTGCCCTTGTATTTGTCAACAAAGCAGTACTTCAGATCATAGTTTCCCAACAGATCATGGACCTCCTGTGAATAAACGTTTACAAAACATTAAAAAAAAAACATTAGAAAAAAAAAGTGTCTTCAATAACAAAGCTTTACAAAAAATGAAACCTCAGTGGTTTTTTCCTGTGAGAAGGACGCAGGCTGTGATACATGGGTTAAAGTGCTGAAATTGAGATTTTGAGCCTGACAATTAACTCTTTCACGTCCACAGTTAAACTAGTGCACCTGTGGAGAGAAAGGGGAGTGAAGGGGCAACTGCCTCATTGTTGAGGCAGAAATTCTGCAGTGCTTTTGCCCGTTCACAAACAAATACTGACGCTCTCTAGCATTTTCTGACTCGTTTTGTCTCTACGCCTTCCACCTTTTGTTACAGGACCCTCACATCTCGAACTCCCTGTGCTCCCCCCCCCGCCCCCCCCCACTGCCTGTGGACAATGGTACTGCCCACAGGCCTACAGCTCCCCACGAGCCAGGCACGTTCCAAACTAAAAATAGATTTAAAAATAGTACAAAACATCAATGACAGACAAAGACTGCTACGTGAAACAAGTAACTCGCGTCCTGATTAAACACCTGTTTCACCATGTCTTGTTAATTTGACCTGGGAAACCCCAAATATCAAAAGTTGCTAAGTTGGTGAAACAGGCCACAGATGACCACTTTTGCCCAAACAGCGATCTTATCACCGGGCATTTGAAGTAAATCAACTGTCTTTTCAGACATGTCACGGTGTATCTGACCCAATTACACTTTCAGAATAAATTTTACCTTTTGGTCATAAGTAAACAGTTTCAGACTAAGCCTACACATCACGTCAGCAAAAGTTAAAAGGCAGGGTTAAAAGGTTAGCAGGCTAACATTGGTAGCATGATGGGCATTTTGGAGCTAGGTTAACGTTTAGTCAAACTGCTCATTACAGCATGCAAAATTTCACATTTACCTGATTAGTAACATCCGGTGGTAAATTTTTTATTATTATTTTCCTACGGTTGTAAAACTCCCGACGTGTTCTCTCCAGGCGGCTCTCAATATCTTCAGGGCTCAGTGGTATCAAATCCTCATCCACCCTTCGTTGACATTCTGGGCCCGATGTGGCGTCTTCTTCCACCGAAGCGAATTCGGTGTAACGCTGACGGTCACCGGCCATAAAGTTTTCTTTATCCGTAGCGAGGTCGTGGTTTGCGCTAAATGGTCGAGAGACAAATGTGGCCCCGCTGTCTGCGCCTTCATCCGTGCCTGAGGTGGTACTGAGAGACACGGCAGCCGCCATAGCTGGAGTTTGGTGGAGGTTTAATCGGGCTTGAAACTCGGTCAGATTTTGAGCAGTTTAAACAATACACACATGGACCCAGCGACGCTTCTCATTGGACGAGCGGGGAACGCATTCTCCATGACTACGACGCAACGTGCCGTGGGGGCGGGGCGACGCTTCCAACTAGCATACTACCTGTTATGTATGGTAGTCCGCTGTACTGTAGTTTCTTAGCAATTAAAAACAAAACAAACCGTTGCTAAAAAAAAAAGAGAGAACAAATCTGACATAGTGTTTATAAGTACATATGTATGTATCCACAATAGGGTTAGTTTAGAAACCGAAGGGTGAAACTTAATACATGAGAATATTGTTTATTTCTGTTCAAAAATGTTTTATTGATCCCAGTCAGTTAAGATACAGATGTGATTTAAATGCTATAAATAGTTATTACCTGGAGATATAAGTCAAGTGTTATTTCTGTTTATTTTAATGCCTTATGGCTCTTGAAACCCAAAAATTAACATTTTCAGAAAAGTAGAATGTTTTGAATATTGCTCATTTTGAAGCATCCCAAATAATTGTAACAAAAAAATGTCAAAGAAGTTAGTTACATACTATGTATAGTATGTCTACTATAAAGTATAAAGTATGTCCTCTAAACTTCGTAGAGGTTCATTTTGAATAAACTGTTGTAGTGTAACGTGGCATGGAGGTGATCAGTCTTCAAACCCAGGTTTAACTGGTTGGACTGGATAAATGTAAGTCATGGATACCCATACTTCCATTCTTCCTAGGCAAAACTTTTCTTTTTTCAGATGTTCAGGGGGCTTTGGTCTTATTCACAAATTATGATGAATGTTTCTGATAGCTTATCCTACTTTTTCAAGCATTTATGTCTCTTTTCTTGTCCCTGTATGTCTAGTAAATTGCTCCTTTTTATGATCATTGTAAAAATCTTACCATGACACATCGCTTTTCAAATAACTAAAGAAAGACTAATAACTTTGTGTCATTTTAAATGGATATTAAAATAATAACCTCTCCAGTCTTTTACTACGTACTTTATCTTGTTTCTTTGTGTATTTGTTTGTTGATTAAATTTGAGTATATACCAGTTCATTTTTCAAAAGCGTGAAGAAAACCATAAAATACATTTTTTGTGGCTCATGGCATGAACCGACAGATATTCACAAACGACAACAAAAATCCTTCAATTAGTGGCTGAGAGTTCAGAAAGCTCCCACTGTTTCACCTCACAGGGTCATACTGACCTGTTCCACAGCAGGAGAACCAGGTTAACACTACAGAGAAAAGCTTTTACTTTTTCTGTTGTTTGAGACTGCAACCGGTTGCACTGAAAATAAATACTGCAATGCTGTGATGAAAAAGAGGAATGAGAGATATCCTGTTTTTAACATGAGTATTATGTTTTGTTAACGTTGTGTGCACTTTCCAACAGTACTGCATTTATCCAAAGTGTATTTTCCCTCACACTGATTGTAGTGGGATATCAATTCCTGAAAAGCAATGTAGAAGAAATCTGAAACTTCTTTCTTTTCATTTTAGAACAATAGTACAAAAAAAATACTTCACACAGAGAAATGACACTAAGGAAAAATCCTGTGCCAGCACGGGGCCTTGCAGTCCAGAAAGGATGCATTAAGGTGCTAAAATTATCCACTGAAGTATTAATTTGAAGGAACGAATGTTTTTTATTTACCACAGTATTAGTAAAATAATGCCTGGTATCCCTTCAGTTAAAGATTTGCTTAGTAACAAACCTGCATAATCCTTTCTGTCCTCATGTCCTTCAAATAAGAAAGTGAGTGACTAATTGTACACATATTTTTCCTGTATCAGGTGAGATTGTAATAAAACAAATACCCTGTAGAGCTTTTGGCTGCCATAGATTGGTTCTTTGTTAATCGACTCCCTGTCTTGTGACCTACAACAGTGTAATGTAAAATTGTAATATAATTTAGTTCAACAGTCACTGTTAATATATTTCAGCTTTAATAAAAGCAAAGATTGAAAAGGATTTACTTGATTTCTAGTTATTTTTTTACAAAATATGCAATATGCAAATGAACAAACACTTAAACATGTACAGAGAATAAAAACGAAACACAGAAATACCAACTTCCTGATGAATGAAAGCCTGCATAGCTACAGCAAGATATTTATTTTAACCACTCAAAGCCTCCGCTTTTAGCATGATGCTTAACTATGCGAGGACAAAAGACTGTTCTGTATCACCTTGCCTACAGACATCAGAGCATATGTGTGTACTTTAAATTTTTAAACATAGGAAGACATCTTTATAAATAGATGAATCAAGAACTATACACTTTAAGTGAGAGATATGGCTACACTTTGAGCATCACCAACTAATCTGATGGATCTTCACTGACTCCACTCAGCAAATCTGAGACATGGGACTGAACGACCAGTCAAGCATCTTTCGTGCTGACTCGAACCTTTCGATGAGGCTGCTGAATGTAGGCCGATTTTCAGGATTTGCATCCCAACACTGATCCATCAACAGCTTCACCTGGGAAGGTAAAAATAAAGAAGATCCTGAACCACTCAAACAAATGCTGCATTTTTAAAAGACACACGTAACTGTTATATTTTTGTACTCAAAGGCATACATTTGGTTTCATGAGACCAAGTAATACAAAATGCAGGGATATTTTAATCATCAAAGAGCACAGAGATCTTAAACTGTGTCGGATTTTGGACACCATAACTTTGCAAGAAAGGCTTTTTGAAAATAGTTTTCATCACAAGGAGAATAAAATAACACAAATAATCCTGTGGCTTCAGCTGCAAGCTCCTCTGCCTTCTCCCTGTGGACCGACTGCCATCTGCAAAAATACACCACCCCCGACTAGATACAACCATTCAGAGCCTCAGAGCCAGGAGGAATGTCTTACCACTGTCAATCATTCTCGTGGACATGCTGCTCATATACACCCTTCACTTGCGCTACTGCTCCTTTCCCACACCGTACCCTTTCATTAATGTGCAGGCAAGCAAACCTGGCCACCATAAACAGTTTTCAGTGACTGTAAATTGTTTCACTGACATTAGCACAGCTGCAGCAACCCGGCAATCTTGAGATTGTGCGAGCTGATTACACCGAGCAGTGAGTACATGACCATGATTGAAAGTACTAAGACATCCCTCTTGCCTCTGACCGTTTGTTTCTGACAGGTAAATTTCTACAGATGGCTGTAGGACTACAGGGTGGAGGCAGAGGAACCAGATTTTTTTTTCCACAGACTGTCTTATATTGTACTGTCAGGACAAAGCAACAGAATTAGCATATATGTAAAAAAATAAATACATTTTGTACACTGCAAAACACTAAATCTTAAAAAGCATTTTTGGTCTAGTTTCTACTGCAAATATCTCTTTGAAATAAGACAAAACTAACTTAAAAGTAACTTTTTAGCAAAATGTAGAGGCTTATTTTAAGGAAATGGTTCCAAAATGAATCATGATGAAAAAGTACTTGTTCCATTTGGAGATTATTTCACTTGCAATTCATTTTACTTGTGTTGTTCATTTATCTGCCAATGGAGCAAGTACTTCTTCATCAATATTAAGGAATTATTTACTTAAAACAAGACACTATATCTAAGCTAGTTTGTCTTATATGAAGTGTACTAAAGTATTTGCACTAGAAACTAGACCAAAATTACTTGGCTAGATTTTGTGTTTTTGCAGTATAGAAGTTACCTACAGCAGCTTTAAGTGATCATAATAACCTTAATACCGGGTGCACTAGTATTGTGAGCTTGCTAGAAAGTGTAACATGAAGTATTTTGAATTATGACAGCTCATAATAATACTTTTTAACAAAACTGTGATAATATTAATGACTTTGAAAAACGAACACTGTTGCACCCTTAATAACATTTCTTCATTATGGGTTATTTATTGTTACCTCATGTGGGCAATCGCTGGGACAAGGCAACCTTTGATTTCTCTCCAGCAGTTTAATGAGTTTCACCACGTTCATGTGTTCTTCCTTATCTTCTGTCATTTCAATGAACTTCTACAAAACACACACAGGAAAAAAAGACATTCTTTTCAGACTCAGAATGCAATTTTTTCTGACTGTTCTTGCATTTTGTTTGAGCTCCGAGTCCGTTCACAACATACAGCTGGAGGACTCTGGCGATGGTCACAGCGCGTCAGGATCTCATACAGTGTAACTCCAAACGACCAGACGTCAGAGGCAAATGAGAATTTGAGCTCCTTCAAGCACTCGATGGCATACCTGCAAAGTGCAGAGCATGCAAATCTAAGTGCTAAAAACACACAAAGTATCACTTTGACATGGTGCATGAACTGACCAGTAGACAGGACTGTCTCCATCCTCACGAACCCGATAGTAGATTTCTCCTTCTGGGATGTACTTTGTCAGGCCGAAGTCTCCGATCTTTACAACGTTTTTGTTTTCCACCAAAACATTTCGAGCAGCAAGATCTCGATGCACATAGCGCTTTGAGTGCAAGTAGTCCATCCCCTGGAACACATCGTATAATCCGTTTTGTAAAATTATACTTCCAGGTTTTGTTTTTTGTGAGTATATCTCTACCAGTTTGACACATCTAAGTTGAATTGTCCATCTTTAAGTCATATCAGTAGTCAACACTCTTGGATCTAAATCATTCTATTTCTGAACGCTAATGCTAATGTTCGAAGGTGAGCCACTGCTCCAGCCCAAAGTCTTTTGCAGCCTCCAGCAGGTTTTCTTCCCATCCTTTAGCTCTACCCATTACCTCTGATCATCTTTCTTGTCCCTTCTGAAGAGAAGGCTCCCCCTAGTATGATGCTACTACTACCATGTCTTACCGTGAGGACGATGTGTTCAGGGGGCTGTACATAGTTAGTTTTATTGCACATAATGCATAAGAACACTTTCTTCCACATGTTGCTTTGTTCCATTACATGGGAGTATTATATTTAAGATTTTCTCAGATTTGTAGAGGTCCTACTTGGGCTATGGATCGTTGCATCTCCTCTAGAGGTAAGGCCTATACAAACTCTGTAGAGAAATGTGTTCTTCCTGGGATGCATGGAGAAAATTACACCACTCTGTTCTTGCAACCCTGAAAATGGAGGTTCCTTGTAGCTTGCTATTTTTTTAAAAAAATGATGCATCATTTTACTTCCAAATCACAATTATGCAACTTTGTGTTACCCTATCTGATAAAACTCTGGTCAAATACATCATGAGAAAACATGATAAAAGCTTAAGAGGTATGAATATTTTTCCAAAGCACTGTAAACTACAGTACAAGCACTAAATACTCAATCGCTGAAACTCACCTGACAGATCTGCTGAGCAAATAAGAGGCACTGGATCGAACTGGTTTTATTTTTGGGAAGATACTCTCGCAGACTCCCCAGAGGAACGTATTCCATTATGAGCTGGACCTCCTGTCGTCCTGTGAGTGCACGATGGAGCAGTGTTCTTATCTTGCCATTTTATTACATTCAGCATGATGACCTGAACTAATGCTCAGCAGGCTGAGAGCTGAAAGCTTAAAATATCGCCATTCAGCAAAAGCTGTGGTGTGCTTAGTATAGATTTTCAATTACTGAATGCAAATCAAAATCTCCCGTTAACAGGGAACTGTCGAGCTGAACAAATGTATTTAAAGTGGACAGATGATGTCTCAGGGCTTACCGGCTTCAGTGCATAAGCCCTTGTACTTCACAATGTTGGAATGATAGAGAGACTTCAGGATTTCAATTTCCTTCATCCAGCCCTGAGGTGCATTTCCGTTCTCTTGCTTCAACGATTTTACTGCCACAAACTCTCCTGTCCCGTCGCTGGACGGGTCATACTGGTACAGAGTGACTTTACCAAAATGTCCCTGCAGACAGAGCAATGAGAATAATCACTTTCTTAACACAGGGGAGCAGAAAAGTGTGGCTTCTGGAGCTCACCTCCCCCAAGTCTCTCATCTTCCTCAGGTAGCGCTTTTGGAACACGCTGGGGTCCATGGGTGGGAGAGTGTCAACCGGTGATATATCAGGATCTGCAAGAATAAAATAAACTCTTTTAGGTAGTTGCACATCAGCGTATCAAACCAAACTTCAAAAATAAGGCGTGCAGGTTAGTACTCACTCATCTGAATGAGTTTTGTGAGTTCTCTGAGGATGGTTTGAAATGTGGGCCTCTCATTTGGCTCATATGTCAAACACATGCTGATGAACCTGGCCAGTTCCTCGGAGGATGGATTTGCCAGACGGCCCTTCGTCTGGTAAAAACGCTCTTTCTGTTGGGTAGAGGACGGTGAAAAGGACAACATGCAGAACTCTAGAAAGTTAGCGAAGCCAAAGTTTAAAGTTTCAGCATGCACCTACCTCAGGCAAAGTGCAGCTGCTCATCGGAAGATTAGCATTGTTGAAGATTTCAAGCAGCGTGACGCCAAAACTCCACTGATCTGCAGTACTCTCAATAGGAGCGCCACTGTCAATGCACTCTGGAGCGATCCAGGGTATCCGATCCAAACGTTCTGCAATGTGGAGAAGAAGTCACGATAAAGCTCCACACGAAAAGCGATCAACATTAATCTTGATCTATTACTTAAGGAAACAGAGTGAATATTTGCAAATATTTTGCTTTGTAGTAATTCTGGGTCGAACATGCTTGTTTACCACAGAGTAGTTGAAAACACACAACTAGGTTTGGTGGGTTTTTTTTTTTTTGACAACAGCCTCATATACCACAGAGTAATGATAGCAAAGACAACAGGAAGTGGAACACAGGAAGTGGTGTAGTCAAACTTTCCGGTTTTCTTAATCTGACTGAAGTGACTGAAGCACTTCAAAGTTAGAAAACATCTGTCGTTGGTTATGTTCAGTGTTTTACCAAATAATACCTTCTCGTGAGAGGACATTCAGCGCAATTCCAGGATCACTCAGCTTGATGAAAGGAGAAGTTCCAGGTTCCAAACCTCCCCGTGCAACCAGAACATTCTTGGCACAAACATTTCCATGAACAAGTCGTTTTGTCTCCTAGTGTAAAAAAAAAATATAGAAAAAAGTTACAGGTCATCACTTTTTACCTGCAGTTTACTGCTTTTTGTCTGATTTGTTTGATTTAAAGTTCGTTTAGACATATATATTTTTTAAAACAACAGGCAAATTAAGCTCTAAATATATGGTTATATGAACGGAGGAAACACACAACTTGCATAAATAATTTTAAAATGTTTGAGAGAATATTTCAACATTTCTTGTCCGAACACAGCTACTAAAGTTCAGTTAGACAGGTTCAGTCTCTTATTCTGTGCCCCAGAGTGTTTGTGTAAGACTGCTTGCATATCAGTAGTAATTAAAGTTATACAAACACACAATTAGACCAACAGAAAGGTGTCTGAACTCACAAGATAATTGAGAGCCCTTGCAAGCTGCAGGGATACAACGAATTTCCACTGAGCAGTGATGGAATTTTGTTCTCTGCGGAGAAAAACATCAAGTGGGCCGCACTCCAGGTATTCCTCCACCATGATGTCTGTTTAGGCAAAAACAGGTCGAAGAAGACTAGCTTGTTATGATGCAATAAAAATGCAAACAAAGTCAAATTATCTTTAAAATAGAACAGACTGAGTGCAGTTTTGCATTCACTGTGGTGTTGGATATAAAGATTTGACTATGGAAGTAGAACAGGGACACAAATGAGGAAGTCGTTAAAAAAAGAACTGAGCACAGAACTGTGGTTGTCCTTACTTTCAGATCCTTTGACAGACACACCGTGCACAAACACCAGGTGACTGTGGGATACCTGGCTCATGAGGCTTGCTGTTTCAAAAAAGGCCTAAGACAGAAAAGAGAACAGTAGCTTAAAACACAGGCTCAAAAAACAAACAAATTTGATGCATGTGTGCAAAATATCACATGGCTTACTAGAGCAATATCTTTATGGCTTTCCTCTAGGATTTTGAGAACCACCCTGATGCCTTTGTTTTGGGAGAAGTTGTTGTTAAACCCATTGTCTGCTTCCCGCAACATTAACTGTCCTGAGTAAATGTTAGTTCTTGTGCCGCGGCCCAAATGATGTTCCTGCAGGTGAACACAAAAGCATGTGTGATCAGAAAAACAACAGGGAATGTTCAGCCTGCCTTAATATGCATGTGGAAAAAGTACGGTCACCTGTTTTATCTCCTTGTCTTTGATCTGGTGAAAGCGAAGCTCTGTCAGGTTCAGAGGCAAGCAGTCAGAGTAGCTGAGTTTGTCAATGCCTTGCCTCTTCACCAGCAGATTGGATATTTCTGCGAAGCAAAAACCACATTGTCACGTTTCTTGTGGTGTCGGTCATATGATGTACAGAACAACATTTCTGGACATCTAAATTACAAACCCGCTTGTCTCGGTAAACAGCATTTCCTGACGGTAAAGTTGTCCGACCCGGACCTGAGCACGTAGGTTTTGAGGTTATCTGTGAGCTCCTTCACGCTGGAGAACTCTTTATCCCAGCCTTCCATGCAGAACACCGAGCCCTTCTGCTGGATGCAAAACTGCTTGTGGCTTGAACCGTTCTGTTTATAAAAAAAAAAAAAAACGGTGTAAATATCGAATCTGAAAATTATGAGCCTCGCTGCACTGCAATAATTCCCAGAGACGAGCGTGGGTGTCGACTTACCTCGTTTTTGTTTAGCACAGCAAGGATGATGCGGTGATAGTCGAGGGCACTCCAGCGGACGAGGAAGGCTCCGTCCTCTCCTGCCTCCCTTTTCAGCTTGTGTAACACAAAGTCCTCACTGCAAGCACACCGCATGATATAACCCCGTCTTTATAACCTGTTTGTGTCCGACTATGCCAGGATTAGAGTAGAGAACTCACTGCATAGGTCCGTGCAACATATTTGCTTCACTCAACACCACCCTTGGGGGAGCCACTTCATGACAAAGATAGTGGTGGGCGTCTGCAGTCAGCCGATAGTATCCATCTAGCAGGGAGATGAAGGAACGGGCCTCCTGGCTGGAGTTCATCTGTACCTCCTACATATACACACAGAAACACCAATGGCTTGCAAACTACGCTTCCACCTGGAGACAAAGGTTTAAAACCTAACAGAAAGCCCAAAGCAAAGAGTAACCCCAGAGCACTTAGTCACACACTTATAAAACAAATGAAGCACCTCTGGTAACGATTCCTCAACAGCAAAGTAGCTGACACACTTTTGTAATTTATGCTTTACTTTTTCAAACACTGATTATTTAAATCTACAATGAAGATCTTTGTCTTTCTGTTTCTCTGAGGTATAAATACTATGTGACCCCCTCTTCAAAATGGCAAAGGCAAGAAAGCATGCCGTCCAGTGGGATGTGAATCGATCTTCATAAATAGGGTGATGGCAGTAGAGAAAATGGCTCACTTAAACATGAGTTATTCATACCTCTGAACGATTTAATTTGTTTTCATTCACCTTTTACATGGTGAGAGACAAGCATCTCTCACCATGTAAAATGAGTAATAATTGTGGAGTAAAAATAAATTGTTTTTATTTACATTTAACTAAATATGACATATAAAATTGAACCTTTCAGCTTTTTGCATGTTTCCACCTATATTTTGACAGTTTATCTTTGGTTACTACAGTCTGTAAGACTGTAACCTCCTTGCTATCGCTCTAATCTTTTGCTTCCTTCACAGTTTCACAATCAGGTCAGAGCTTTTGTTGGGCAACTTCAAATTGTTAATATCACTTTCAGTGAGGATAAATAGGTTGATAAAATTAAAAAAGAAAAATATTTAAATCTAAATTTGAACTGTACACGTATAGCTAGAGTCATAACTGAACTCTCCAAAGGTGAAAATTGCAATTAGGAGGACCAACTTGGGGTCAATAAGCCTTTAAGACAACAGTAAGATGCTTTCTGTATGGGAAGCATGCCATGAAAAGCCCCTAGTTTTTAAACACTTCTGGAAAGGAGTGTTCCCTATGCTTTCATCAAATGAGACTAAGATTAAGATTTTTTTGGATATGTTATAAAGTAAAGGATGAATATGTGGAAACCACCTGATCTCAACTGTTCGATCAAACGAAGACCATTATGCTGTAAGCCTCTTTCTCCTCCAATCGTCTTAAAGTTAATGGCACCATCAATTCTTCACATTTTCAGTGTGAGATTGGAGCTACTGGATTAAGGTGCACATTTATTTTAAGGCTTTTTTTTTTTTTTTTACAAATATTTATCATGTGTGGCGTATGTAACCACACAATGAACTCCAACTTTTAAAAAGCCGAATAATTTGCCAAGATGACTAACAAGTGTAAACTAAATCAACATTAGTGATGCATCACATGCACATATTGCATTAGTAGAAGGCACACAGAAGGATAAAAAGTACTCTCACCATGCAGCGACTGTTCTGAGTGCTAATGCACACATTAGCTTCAGTAATGGCGATGTGAATTATTTCGCGGAAATCACAGAAGAAGGTCCATTTGTCAGGAGGATTTGACGTGGCCTGTTTTGGTGTTTTCTCGTTCACATAGCTGCCCCTGTGGTAAGAGTTTTCCTCTGCCTAGAGCCAGAAAGCAAGAAAAACGTGAATGCAGAGAGTGAAACGTCCACATAATAGGAAGGACATGTCACAGAATTTGAATGTTAAATCATCTAGTGTGCGGACAAACCTTTTGAGTTTTCAGCGTTCTAAACTGAATCCCCTTAGTGCCAGACACCATAATTTCATGGGTGAACGGCGCTCTGAAGCCCTTCTTTGAATCACCATCGCTTTCGTTGATGGAGTAGGAGATGCTTTCATCCCCGTCCTCCGTCAGCTGCAGGCGAGTTACAGAGAAAGTCTCTGTTCCGAAACCTGGAACCAGGTTTTCAAGGGTGGAGATGTATTTGTACATGATTTCATGGGCACCCAGCTGCCCCTTGTCTACAGTGTGCTGCTGGAAGGTTTGCACAAATTCAGTAAACACACGGCGGATCCTGATTTTAGTCAGGAAGTTGTCTCTGGAAATGTTCTCCGCAAATGTTCTTGGAATGCAGTTCTGAAAGCTGAAGGTAAAAACAGTCAAATAAAGACACACATGTATCACAGCAGCACTAACCCAAAAAAACGCATCTATTATCGGAACAATTAAATAGGAACATAGCATTGTGTAGTAATTACCCAATTTTTCCAGCCACGTCCTGTAAGTTCAACCCCTTTTGCATTGCGAGGTGTGACAGGTGGAGCACAGCCATACCCAAGCTCTCGTTTTTGAAACGATTGCTTTCCTCATCAGACTTTGGCTCTTCCACATTATTCACAAATTCATGCTTGGCCTACATTGGAGACAAAAGAAGCAGAGGTTGTGTCCCTTGCTTCAAGAAAATAAGCAGCATACACTCAACAGAAGCAGGTGTATGTCACTTACCTGGGCAAACAGATACTCCAAAGATGTAATGTCAAGAAGAGGGGAACCTGTGTTATTATCTGTCCCAGATTTGAGGATGTGGCGGGACACACTTGGCTCCTTTTCATTGAGTCCGTGCCAATTGCGAAAGTAAAACCTGGACATAAACAACACAGGCCGCTTGCATTAATACCCTTACTGTGTTTAAGCAGTAATCGTTATGCAATTGCAGACTAACCTCATGCAGTAGTGAACCACTTCACTGGAGTTCTCATCTGGACTGAAAACATGATTCGGACTGTACCAGTATTTTGTTTTTGGGTTGTACAACGCGAATAAGACATGACACAGTGGTGTTATCCCTATGGGGAGAGACCTTGAGGTTACACCCAGAACAAAATTTAAAAAAAAAAAGAATATCCTTCATTTTGGTGTTTGAGGTCAGCTGTCACTCTCACCTACAGCTTCTGCAGCTGAGATGCACAGGCCCTCTGCTGTGACATCTCCACTGGTATGAGACAGATACCTCTCCCCACTTTTAGTCCAGAAAAGGTAGACATGGATGCCATGAGACTGAGGGGTCTCATTTGGACCTGGGATCTTTCCTGGCTTGAAACAACCTGCTTTTCTAGGCATGTTGGACAAGAACACTGGCAGAAAGACAAGATCAAATGGTTAGTGACTCATCTGCAGTCACGTAGACTCTGTACAGACTCAGGAAGTAAGGGGAATTGCGATAGCTTTAAATTAGTAAACTCTATTTATTTACTTAAATATTATGATCATTAATCTCATAGCTAGAAAAATGAAACAAAACAATCAAATAACTTTAGTAAAACGACCTGGTTATGCTTAATGTCTTCCGGGATTACAACTTGTCAGACTTACAATTTACACCACAAATACAGCCTTAAAGGGAAATACGCCACAAAATTGTTATAAAAGTAACTAGGGTATATAATGAGGGCAAGTCACAAGTGCGACCAAAAGCGAGAACTCATTAAAATTCATCCGGTGTCATAACAAGGAAATACATTAGCCTACATGTTTATAAACATCGTTGTGGCTGAAATTTATCCGTTCACTTCAGAAACGTGGAGAAATATTACCGTCAACGTCGAGCTCGTTCAGAATGCGTTATTTTAGAAGAAGCGCCGCGTCATGAACCGTCGGTTCGGCTTCATTGTTTACGGAGCGTTATTTCCCCTTCACCACCATCTCTGTTTCTCGTGAACTGTGAGTTGAGACGGGACGCTACTTCCCGAAAACAACGTGACCACTCCCTCCTCCGGCTGCCTTAGTGGGCAGGTCCCTTCATGCACTTAGCCTACTTAACGCTCCGTTACACAAGGAAAGACCCTAAAATCACCGTGTAGGAGGCGATTTCATACAAATTTATTTGAATATTTAGCTATAAATCTGTTTATTCATTATTGTTGTGAGACCTAAGTTATTGCAATTAATTCTGCAATTAAATACTAATTTAAAGTGCCATTTGATATGAGGTGCGTTATAAATACTACTATAAACAAATGCTAATACTGCTACAAATACACTCTAAAAACTATTAGCTAAAAGGACCAACAAAAACACATTAATGAAGTGGAGGGGTAATGAACCATGACTGTGTTGTAAAAAATAAAATGCTTTCGTATTTGGGATCTCTCTTTGAATAACATGCAAGGGAAATTCAATTTGAAACTACTCATCCTAATAATTGTAATCATCTGTGGGAGAAACTAGATGCGTTTTTGCTTTGAGTACACCCTTATACATTTCTGTACCTCATCTTAACTGCTTCCAACAGATCATTCCGCCTGATAAAAACTCAACAGGCTCCAAAAAGCCTCCCATTAAGCACCAACCGTTGCAGTTAAGCTTCCAGTTTCTACACCTTTTTGTTTACGCCGTCTGTCATCCATGCAGTTCATCGCCCACCTGTTGTGAAAGCCTCACAGCACTCCAAGATTATGATGGTAAATTTTGATGCAGTATTATGTTACTTGGCAGAAGCTAATTATAGGTTCAGGTGTTTCAGTCAGGTTTTTCCACTCAGTCCGTATAAACAACTTACCTCCTCACCCCGACACCACCGGAGGAAAACAGCCCACATTTTCCACGAGGATTCATTTTATTTAGTCGCTTACAGTAAAATCAATAAATGTTTCTGTATGACTAAGCCAACATAAACATAAGAGTGTTTTGAACCATCAGCTACCACATGCAAATGTCCGAGTAGTCCAGTTGTCATAACAAAAGCACGAGTAGGAGTTGAGAACCCATTCACAGTGCCACATGATCTGATAAAAGCCAATGGCAGGTCTTTGGACTGAATGAGCTCTTGCTTCATCTTTTTCAACTATTCTCAAGACGTTGGGGGGAAAAAAAAAAAGAGTAAACCTTGAGAAGCGCACGTTTATATTTTGGCTACATTGAGCAGAGGCATAAGCAAAAACATTGTGAGAACACTGGCTGTAATTCTATTTGAGGCCAAGAAGAGTCACCAATTTATTTGTTGCATGACCATATTTTTCTGTAGACGAAACACCTTTCCCCTTGCACTTCTACAAGATGCCTTGCTCTCTTCCTTTCAACTTCCATTTTAAGTGTATTTTCAAATTACAAAGCATATACTGACATAAAGTCTGAGATAAGAGGACACAGTTTAACGTTTAGTCCAAGAAGGTAGTAGAAAATGTCCAATTGTGTGAATAAGCTAAAACAAAACTCTTGCATAAAAAAAAAACTGTTCCAAAAAAAAGCACAGAAAAGTCTGCACTCTACACCGGCTGAAAGAAAACAGACATGTTGGATGATACTTACACACGTGTGTACAAATAAATGAAAGGACACAGCTTCAGTGATGACTTTTAGCACAATCAACATTTTCATGTCCAGGTGGGGTCACTGATGCCCCCAGGTCGTGTTGGTACGTGAACATTCTTCCCATAGATCTCAGCAAAACATTTTCAAAGAAGTTATTTCATTCATCTGCGAACTAATCGTACACATAATGGGAGCTGCAATACAGTGGGTGAGCATATTTGCAAACAAAAAAAAAACAAAACAAAAAAAACAAATCAGTTGGGCCAATCTGGTCATTCCTTCTTTGTTTCTTCTTGCTCCTGTTTCACCTCTTCGTAGGTGGGTTCCTCATCTTTTCCTTCCACATCCACCTTGGCGTTAGGAACCCAGAGCCCAGACTCGATGCATCTCTTCATGTGAAGTTTGGCCTCCTGAAATTATGTGAATGTAAACCAGGGCTTGTCAAAATGCAAACCTAATTCTCAGAAAGACAATTAAATACTGTATAAAATAACTTACCGTTGGGTCCATTTTGCTGATGACGTCTTGTAACATTTGGATGTCTTTTTCATCGAAGCATTTCTGCATTTCCTGCAATTGTCAACATGCCGTACAAACCTCAAGAAGTTACTCTAAAAAGCAAATACGGACAAGACTAACGGGGTCGCTGGTGAACTTACAGCTGGCAGAGATTCATAGACTTCAACGGGATCGAGTCCGCCGGGTCCCAGGCGCTTCTGTTTCTCTTCTTCTTCCAGTTCCTTCATGGCCTTCTCTATGCGGATCTTTGCCCTTCCTCTAACTCGCTCCTTGAACGACTCGAGCTCGTCGTTAAATGCATCCTGGTACTGCTGATCGGCCGTCTGATTGGACGCATACAATACAAAGATTTTGAGTTTTAAGGTTTAACCGGCACACTTATCATCAGGGACTTTGACTGAATCTTTGAGAAGAATACAGGAACTTAATCAGTTTTGTTCAAAAACTAGAGGAGTTAAACTGCACATCGATGTTCAAAAGTCTTGCTTCTGCATTTGTTCGTTTCATATTTGTTTCCCAAAGAAGCAGACATTCCAGAAATCTTTTTAAGTGAACGCTTTGAAAGTTTGCTCTTTAGACATTAGATGTTTCTTCACATCTAATTACCATTTTCAGATAGACAGAATCATCTTAAGGTTGATACATTGCTCCAATGCTGAAGACAAATATTTCAGATATCTACAGCAGCACGTAGATTTATTTTAAGTTTGACTTCTTTACACTTTGACGTCAGTAGTGTGATTTTTTTTTTAAAGGTGTTGAGAGAGTAGAGAAATATACATAGATAATATATAAAATATAGGTAAATACAGATCAGCCATAAAAAATATTGATATCAATATCGGCCCAAATTTTCATATTAGGCTATCCCTAATGTTAATCAGCTATGAGAGAGACTGAAAATGAGCGATGGAAGAAATCCGAAATTTAAAGAATAAACTGAAAAACCTTCACGAAACAAAGGAATATTCTAAATGCAAAAAACCCAAACATTAGTGGGTTTGCAATCGTTCTTTGTGAAAAAATAAATAAATTGTTACTTTTCAGTGACAGTATCTTCTGATGAGCATTTAATGGGCAGCTTTAAATGATCAGTGTTTTTTTTTTTTTTTTTTTTTGGTTAAACAAAACCACCTACTTACCTTAATCTTGGAAAAAAATTGACGGAAGCAGCCACGGGGATCCACTTTCAAGCTTTTTGCCAACTCCAGTATGAACTGCATCACTATGGTCTGATGAGCCACTTGCTCCATCAGTGCGTGTTTCTACAAAAGAAGAATGCATACTTGGAATAGAGTCATGTGGGGATAACAGCTTGGGGGGGAAAGGAAGGGCATTACTGAATGACACCCTAAACAACATCTTATTCACATTTAAATCACCATTGCTAATATCGAATTGAGAGTGAAACAATTCAATAATAGCAATAAGTAAAGAAATAAAAAAATGCTTACCTCTTCCACTTCAAGATCAATGCACATGATGACAAGATAATTGGCAGTTTCTTCGCATACAAGATCAGGATTGTCAGAGAGGTACTTCTGGCTGTCGTCCCAACGATGCAACATCCCTAAAGTAAGGCAATAACAAATAAACATCTGTACTTCCAAACTGTAACAAGGAATGCATTTATGCAGACAAAATGACGTGATGGTTGTCAGTGGCCCTTACCAAAATGTTTGATCTGCTTCTCATACTTCTCCACAAAGGTTTTATGCTTTTGCTCCTTCTCCTCTTCGGTTTCTTGTCCAACCTCGGGTTTGGCATTAACGATACTCTGTCAAGGATGCAAAAACAAAAAATAATAAACATGTCAACAGTAGCACTCATCAGTGTTTGAACAGCTGGAAATTAAAGATACTATAATTATTCAGGTCAGTGGTGAAAGTTTTAGAGCGCAAATGACGTCTAGAACATCCTTCATCTCAAAAATCACTCCTTTAAACTAAAAATATTCCTATTGTTAAAGATACCCAGGCTTGTGTTGTCTTGCTGAAGGGAGTTGACTCAGAGTCAGACATTTTTTTGGTCAATGGGGTGTTTAGAAACAAAGACAGAAGAGGCTAAAAGTAGATGTAAGAAGCTAATTAAAAGCAAAGCGCATTTTCAATAAGTCTGGTTTTCGTTCAGGCTGCTGCAACATAGCATTAGATTTTGGCAGTTGCTGTCTTGTGCTTTGCGGTTTGGACCATTTCACACTCGTCTTTCCAGCGTGCAAAAATGAGTCGCCTGCCATTGGCCGTCATATCGACAGAGCGAGGGAACATTTAGGTAAACTGTCAAAGGAGGAAACTGACCTGGAGATCAATTTCAGGAGACAACAGAAAAGCTGAAATATGAGAAATGTTGGCAATGTTCAGTACATGTCAAATTAAGGTAAAAATTTACAGTCTCTAGGAAGGGCATAGAGACTCCTATTCATAGTTAGCAATCCTGATTACATTAATCTTTAATATCAAATGTTAAAGACAGACAAAGCATAAATTCAAAAGGATTTTGTCTTTGATTGACAAAAAGTGTGGCAATGCCTCCACTCCTGAAACAATGATTAATAAGCATTCCTTAAAGGAGGGGCAGAGATAAGTATTTTGAATGCTGTACAACAGTTCTTAAAGTAAAATTAAATTAAATTTAAACATCCACATGACCTGGATATTGAAAATAGGTCAGAAATCACAGATCAGTAGTGTTTTACCATGAAAAAGTAGAAAAATCATGTTTTGTTATAAAAGCAAACTACATAATAATACACTGATATTATGAATGTATTTCTTTAAAATATAAAGGAAATACAGAAAAATAAAAATCAGCGAGAATCATGCTAAATTTTGAGCAGCACAATAAATTAATTCTGTATTAAAAACGGAGGCCAATTTAAAGAAGTTGGAGTATTGTTTGCACCTGACAGCTACCAGTACAAAGGATATAAAGACAATTTTACAAAGTAAATTGTTGGAGTGTTCAGATTTTTTAATCAATGAGGAGAAAATAAACCCATGAAAACATCAGATTCTGGGAAATTGCTGCTGAAAATCACGTGCTGCTTAAAGTGGCAATGCTGATCTGTGTCACCTTGCTGAAACCGTCTCTGCTGAGCGTGTCCACATTCCAGGGCATCTTCTTCTCCTCTCTTCTGTGTTCATCCATCTTCTTCGACCAGTCTCGTTCCTCTTTCTTTAATTTTTTCTCCTCCACCTGGACTTTGTTCAGCTCTGTTTTGGCATCATCCGACGAGGCGACGCTCAGCTCCTGCAGTTTCTTCTGCGTCTCTGCCAGCTTACGCCGACACTCCATTAGACTCTTGTTGATTTCTTCACCTTTATTCTGAAACTCTTCCATTCTCTCCACACGAGCCTGAAAGTCATGAATAAAAGTTGTATCTTCACCCAGCACAGTCACCCATTTTCAAAGATTTGCAACAAAACCAATATAGGCTAAATACTTAAGCCTGGCTGAAATAAGTATCTGTGATTTGTTAGGAGCAAAACAGAATGTATGTGCAGCCTGGCCAGAGAAGTAAGATTATCAACATTATTATATTAACTACTTCAGGCTAAGTTGAGTTTAAACTGTACCTGGTGTCTCCATCTAAAGAGGCTCGGTGTGTCGATGTTAGGGTGGGTATCATCCTCATCATCTGAGACCTCAATGTGGTCCCACACGCTGTAGTCTATCCTGGACATCCTGCCTGCTACAACACGAAGCTAACCAAGTTAGCCTCCTATAAGTCGGATAAGTTGGAAGGTTAAACAAACTTGACTACAAAATGTAATTCTGCAGCAAAAAATATCGATGTGGAGGGGCACGTCTCAGTAATGTGAGTTGGCTGAAACACAGTTTTTTTTCCCAGAGCAAACACAGTTGGACCTCCCTAGCGACTACTAGCTAGATGTAGCTTCAGAATTCTAGAAAGAATCGCTCCTGCAAGTTTCCGCTCTACGTCATCACGTCGGCCGTCAGATGCACGTAAGGTATGGCGTCTCAGAGCAGAACATATTCGGAACAAAATGCCATACGGTTTGTGTTAGAAAACCTGAAATATTAGCTCTAAAAATAAAAAGGTATAGAGACACGATTGTGATTTTTTTTATTATTATTTTGTCAAAAAGGGGTATAAAAAAACTTGCTGCAGAGCTTTTAGAGTTGCAGAAAGATTTTAGGTCGTTTTCAAAAGATGAGCATAAAACAGGTTTTAGTTAATCATAACTTGCTTTTAACTTATTAATGTTTAAGTTAAAGCAGACATTCTTTGTTATAAAGCCATACCAAAACTGTTTTCAATATATTATTTAAAAATGGAATTTACTTTAACAATCCAGTTCTTAAATAGAATAAAAATAAAATAATTATAATAAATAAACAGACATAAGCCTATTTTATATACAGTTATTGCAGAATTGCAATAAACCGATTCTAGATGAACATTATTAGATGTTTATCATCTAATAATGTGTGCAACATAAATATCTATTGAAGACATAAATGAAACATAAAACATAGAAAAACTAAAAGGAGGATACACAGTTGACTTTTCTTACAAACAAAAAAATCTCATCATATACCTTCCATTATATACCTTTGTAACAATCAGCTTCTATTTAAAGCTGAACTCACAAATACACTCAAGGGGGATACGTCATAGGCATCAGGTAAAATATGTTACACCAGTAAATTTGACACAAAAATAAATAGTCAACCACTCAGTATGAAATTTTGTTGACTTTTAGCCACACTGATTTATTACAAAAACCACAAACTAAGAAAATAATAATAGTTATCCTAATAAATAAATCAGTAACCAAAAAATCCCTCAAAAATAAGTTAAGGTTAGATTTAATTCGCTCAATTCATGTCAATAAAGAAACCCAAATGGATAAATGTCCAAATATTCCCTTTCCTTTTTAATGCAAATATTGTCCACAAAAGAGTTCCATATCCTGGGAGAATTTCTCCATTTTAATCCAAAATCCCAATCCAAAACGAAAAATCCAAAGCGTCAAAAACCCCCTCCCCAGAAAATGAGAAAAAAGAGTGGTACCACCAAAAATTTCCAAAAAGAAACGTAAAGTCCAGATTTTCATACTGTATTTTGTCAATTACACAAGAGTCAGTTAATAAAAAGTACACATTTAATAATGGCAAAAATATATAGAAAATATAAATAAAAGTTTTATACCTTCCATATTAAACTTTAATTCCAATTAGTTCAATTAGTTGAGGGAGTAAGCTTGCCACTTTTGGGTATGGAACAAATAACTTCAAATTGTAAATTCAGTAAGAAGACTAGAAGATACTTTGGCAAAATGTTTTATTTTATTTGAACAATTTTTGTTATGTTTACAAATGAGCAAGATTTAAAAGGCCAAAAAAATAAAAAATAATTCCCCCATATCTTCCCTTTATATTTTTTATATAATGCTGCATAAATTTCAGAAACCTAACAAAAAAGTAGGGATATGAAGGTCTTGGGTCCAAATCCCTGTCTTGGGTCTTTCTGCATGGTCTTTCGTGTATTCGCTGGTTCTCTCTGGGTACTCCAGCTTCCTCCCACAGTACAATAAACATAACTGTTAGGTTATTCAGTCTGTCTACATTTACATCGGGTATTAAGTGTGCGCATGTGTGTCTCTTTGCTGCCCAGTGATGGACTGGCTGTCTGTCCAGGTTGAGCCCTGCCTTTCGCCTACAAACTAACTGCTGGAGAGACACCAGCAAGAACAAGTGAGACACTTGATGAAAGGATTCCTTCTGTTTGCATCGCCTTGTTTGAGGTCTGAAACAAAGCAGAAATTGTGGTATTAATAAAATATAAAACACAAAATCTCTAAAGATACTTCTAAAAAGATTGCTCAATAAATGGTCAGTTCAAAAAGATTTATTAAAACCTTTCGTAGATTCACTGATACATTTCACCTGTTTATTTTTGTTAATATTAAGGACTTTGGCTGATGAAAATCTGAAAACCATTTAGGTAGAAAGCTTGAATATTACAAGAGTTGAATAAAAGGCGTTGTTAAGACAGTCAGGAAGAAGACTGCTGATAGTTATCTGAAGGTAGATAGACACCAGCACCCTCCCCCAGTTTCTTTAAGCATGGAAAAAAGAGATTGGTCTAATGTAATATTAATATTTAGATTTTCTGAGGTTAACTAAGGCGTACATCTATTGGTATAGAAAATATTGATGGAAAAACCCCTGAGAGAAGATTTTTTTTTTTTTTTTTTTTTCCAAGCCTGTCTAACTTGTTTATTTCGGACACGCACAAGCTCGCTCCTGAACACCTTGAACTAGTGTTAACAAAATGGCAGAGGTTTGATTGTTGTGATGGGAAGGCGTCACGTTGAAACCCCACAGTTCGTCATGGTGTAGTTTTATGCAAATATCTACTCTGAAAAAGGTTTTTTTACTAAAGCTAGACATTTCTTATACTTCTCATTAGTGGCATTTCTAAATCACAGCATGCTTCAGAATGACACAGACCTGCTATGTTGTTGCAGTGGAGCTTTCTACCACCACGTAAAGGAGAACGGGTGGATTTATGTTTTGTTCTTGTTTTCAGTCGGTTTGGAGTCATTAAAACCAGAACAGCAGGTCGAGTTTCCCCTGTGCACTTCACAGCACCGCCGCATGTTTCGGATCACCTCCTCGCACATACTCTCCATGTACTTATTAGCTGCAGGATGTGGAAGGAGTTAGTCAAATATCCTCCTAGGCTTAAGTCTAAAACAACGCACAACATCTGAAGTACCTTGTAAACACTTCTGGATGGCGCATGCCTGCTTTTGACAAGGATCTTTCTGTGGCATTTCTGAAAATAAGTCGAAGACGCATTTTAAAACACGTTGTTTTTCAAGAACATGGTAATGGACTCAAAGTGACTCTCACCTCTGTATATAACATTGAGGCTAACCGCTACTTCCTACCCTTACACTGTTTTGGTCATGTGACACATCGACGGCGAGTCGTCACTTTAAAAAATAAATAAAGAGCGACATCTTGTGGAGGGAGGCAGGATTACATATAGAACTTTTAAAGAGTAAATATTTCAAAACTCTTGTAAACCTTTAGGCAAACATGTGTGTATAACAAAACCTTTATAATTTAAAGCTGTACACGTAAAATGACCTATATGAGCTAAAATGACCTATATACTAATAGCTCATATAACCTGATGAATAAAATATTGTTTTTGTTACAATAGAAAGCACATCATCTTTAAAAAACATGCACCTCAGTAGCCAATTTCGAGTCAGCTCATGAGCATCCGTGTTGGATAAAAGCAAAGTATCACTTTGCCACAGCAGATATATAAAATTAGACAATCACTATACTGATTAGTCATCTAAAAGATAGTGAGGGTAAGACAGGCTGAAAATGAAACAGAAAAGATGAACAAATGTGATTATATTAGACGGCATTACATCATTTCATATACTGCTGGACTTTATTGCTTAACAAAACCCAAGACTGACATTAGTAATCTAACAAAAACAAAGGACATCATCATCAGTAAGTGAACCAGTTAGTAAAAAGCTTATTTTTTATTGATAACAATAAGAAAATCAAACCAAGAAACAGCTCGTATTTACAGCAATTCCCTGCTGCTATTCATTTCAGTGCCGATAGTGGGTATGTGTCTGAAATGTTCCATAAATTCATTAAATTAGTAGGTAAATAAGACAATCATAAATATTTACTATACAACAAACATCACATGTAAATCCTACAATGTGAAATCTATCCTAAATCAATAGGGTAGATTTCACCCTATGAAATCTACCCTATTATGAACATTTCATAACGTCTATATGAAATGTTTGGTAACCCTATTATGAACATTTCATAACGTCTATATGAAATGTTTGGTAACTGTCATATATAAATGACAGTTAACCAAACATAACATTTTCTCTATGGTATCTAACTCTGGATGGTAACATGATCCTCATCAACATCGGCGGAATCATAAATGTGTCATAATTTCCATCTTCAATGCAGCAACAGTTAAATCAGTTCAGATGAATTTTCCCTGTGAGTCAGACAGTGTGCCAACTGATCGGTTGTACGATAGCAAGCTTCAAACACCTGAGCAAAAGCAAAAGGAGATTTCAGGGTTAGGATGCAGAGTTTGGAACATTTTAATAACCGCAGCAACATATAAATCTTCCCTCTACCTTTGATCTTTTCTTTGATAATGAACTGCTTGCTCTTTTTTTCCAGCGTGTTTGAGGCAGTGCATGAGTAAGTGCCTGGGGGCAGCGAGGATGAAGTAATAACAGCTTCTGCCTTCATTTTCTCTTCTGTGGGATGGACAGACTGCCAGCTGTATACAGGCACAGGATTTCCCACGGCCGTGCAGTTTAAGGTGACTTCAGCCCCTGCTGTAAAGTCTAACACCTCTGTTTCAGGACTTAGAAATGTTGGGGGAACTAAAAAGGAAAAAAATAATAATAATAGCAGTGTTTACTTTTCAGCATCAATATACACATTGCCATGTAAAAGTGTTCATAGCACGTGAACCTTTTACATTTTTTTCCACATTTCAGTCCAAAAAAGTTAACATGTTTAATTTTAAATCGCCAACACAAAGTGAATGCTGAGCAGAAGAAAATAACAGTGTTCAAAAATCTTTACAAATAAAAATCTGAAAAAGGTCACTGCACAAACAGCTTCACAAACACCGAGAGACACAGCAGGCAGGTCAGTGATAATTCTTAGATTATTTAAATAGCAATCTTATCAAGATATGGCTGCCAATCTAAACTGGCAGGTTGGGCAAACTCTTGGAGAGTGAGAAAATCTGTCCAAAGCTTTGAAGATTTTACATGAAATATTTGCACTGAATTTCCACCACAGACTGACAAGTAATCACAATCGCCATCCACTTGGAATAAAAATGTATCCATTCTTTTTTGGCGAATGTTCTATTCTTGTTATTTATTTTAAAAGCTAAAAATGGAAAGTGTAGAAGTGCTTGTTTTTTTTCTTTTTAAATAACAACACATTTCCAAAGTTGTAGAAAAGTAAAGTTGTCACTGTTCATTGTCCAAAGAAGTTGACAAACTCATGCTAGAATGGCTAAGTCAAAGTTCAGACCTAAATCTGGCTGAGATTCTATGTTCAAAGACTAGGGTCTTACATTTTCTTTTGAGTTCACATCTGCGCTCTACCTTGTGTTGGTCTATAAAGTGTTTTATATATATATATATATACATAACTCACAGTATACGGACACAGCGAGGGGCTCTGAGGCCAGAGTGGGAGGCGGCTGTGGCCCCTCTGGTCCAAGGTCCAGCTCCGCTACACACTTATACTCTGCATCGTTTTCTGCTTTTGTTGGCGTGATGACGAGGATAGAGGACACTTGTACGGGGGAAGAAGATGTGAGGTCAGAGAAGGAGTGCTGGTAGACCTCAGTCTGACCTCGGTACCACCTCAGTGTGAGGTACTGAACAGGAGCGATATTCTGAACCTCACAGAGCAGCTGGTACTCTTTCCCTTCCACCATGGGGCCAGTGTGGTTCGCCTGCCTGATGGAAATGCTGTCCGGAGTTTCTACGTAAATAACACACATATTTCTAGTCAGGAAAATAAGTTCATTTAAGTTGCAACCATATGCCGATGTCAAGAGCCGACTCACTGTAAAGAACAAGGTTGAGTTTCTCCTCACACTGTCTCGGAGCTGTGAAAAAAACCCCATAGCAGATGGGCTCCTCTATCCACTCAATAAGGCTGTCTGCCTTCCACTGGACAGACCGGTCCTCCTGCGTGTGCACTGCACCGATGGCCGACTCCCAGCCCAGGACACGGACAGGGCGTGTAGCTTCACAGCTGACCGTCGCCGACTCCCCGAAGCCCACCACAACCCTGGACGGCTTGAGAATAAGGGAGCAGCCTTCTCCTGAGACTGGAGGAGACAGCGTCAGTTGCCAGTAAGCGATATTGTGTCATGAAAAAGGATCTATCCCCCGCCCCCTTAAAGATTTTATGTTTTTGATTTCTTTTTCGCACCTAATTGTCTCAGGTCATCAAACAGATATTCAATTCAATTTAATGGGTTATGCAGCAGGACAGTGATCCAAAGCACACTATCAAGTTTACACCAAAATACCACACAAAAAATAGGATTTGGAGTGGTCTAGTCAAAGCTCACACTTAAATTTTATTGAAATGCTGTGGCATCACCTTAAATGGACAGTTTGTTGTTGTTTTTCTCAAAGAACCTTCCAAGGCTGGTAAATTAAAACAAATTTACCAAGGTAAGTGGACAAGAATTTCTCCAGAGTATTTACAACTCTCATTTCAAGCTATTGCAAATGCCTGATGGCATGTGCTGCTGCTAAGGGTGGCACAAGAAAAGAGGACTAACTTTTTCACATAGGGTCAAGTTTGCTTGAATACCATTTTCCCTTACAGAAACAGACACTTAAAAAGTAATTTTTTTCATGTTTGATCATCTTGTTAGATCTTATGAAATGTCTATGTTAAAAACAGAAGAAATCTGTAAGAGGAAATAATTTCACAGCACTTGTAATAAAAACTACCATAATGGGTTTAGTCCTAATTTGAACACAAATTAGCTTTTGTCTAAGTTTTTCACGTTTTTCATTTACTAATCCCACCATAGACTTGATGCGTTCGACTGTTAGTCCCAGCTTTTTCATTTGCATCACCTTTACATCAACATTTCTGTCCTGGACATCATCTGTATGCAAACCAATTGAGAATAAACATGTAGTCCCCAATTCCTTACCTTTACAAAACATGCAAAGTACGAGAATCCAAATAAGAAAGTTGTTTCCCATGATACTGTTTTCTCTTTTTTTTTTCTTTTTTTTTTTTTTTTCGGAAGTGCTCGTCGACAGACAGAAAATTCCAACTTGAACCACCCTGGCAACTCTGCAGGGAACTATGTTGGAACAAAGCAGAGATCCCTCCCAGCTGACTTTACAGATGGGAGGGGGTAAAACAGGGGAAAAATAAAGGGGAAGAGTGGGGAAGTTAACACAGCTCATTATGTCTTTCACATTGAATTAAAAGCTCAGAAACACATCGGTGGATGTGCAACAGGAATACCTGACCCACCGGACACTTACGGCTAAAATCTGTGGAACAATTTGCTACTTCAGCTGCACAGTGTAAATCTACCCAAAGATTAAAAACAAACACAAATAATGATCTTTTAACCTTCAATCTTCACACTCACATCTCTGTGGCTTTGGGTTTAGCCATGAGATATAGACACATAAAACATTTTAGCGCTTATTTCAGGTGTCATAAAAAAGCAGTGCAGAATAGCTTGTTTTCAGTTCCTCTTGCACGCTTGTTTGAGACTGCCTCAGGCCTTCATGCTTTGTTAAATCCCAGCAGGCAGGAGAGCTAGTCTCCTGCAGCATGTGAGCTTGTAAGACTCACACTGTGACCAGAATGTTGCACAGCACATCGGCTCTGAGTGTAACTGTGGTGCAAGAGAGCAAAAAACCCCCCCCAAAAAACATAATTTTTAATGTATTCGTGGAGAGGACAGCTGGGAAACTTTACGCTTTACAGTGTACATTCTCACATCACTTGAAGCTTTAAATATGCCCCACCAAGTCCCTGGGATAAACATTTCTATTGTAAAATCTTTATCATTCAACTGTGCTAACCTAGCAGATGCGCTTTGGCCCATCTGCTAGGTTGCTATGGCAGCACAAGAGAAACATAAACAAACAGTTGACCTACTTTTCAGCTAGGTCTCTGTTGGAAATGACAAGAGAATAACTCAAAGGACACAGTTTAAGGACAAAAATAATAATAAAAACGACAGCATAACACATTCCCGTCTTTACATTCACTCTGTTTGGATCTAATTAGTATGGCAGTCTCAGTGCTGTATAATGTACGGCTGCTTGAAAGAAGCAGAGAAAAGGGACCGAGGGACTGACAAAGGGGGGCGAGGAAACACAGACGCTGTTTTGACTTTGCCTCAATCAGTATTCCGCTTAAGGAGGTCACTGACACAGAAGTTGGCTCAGTTGTATGTTAACCTTTTGTTTTACAGATCATTTAAAATAGGACTAATTTATACTTGTTTTTTTTCTGTTTTACATTATTTTAATGTTTACTTAAAAGTGTAAAGATCTTCTACATAAAAAACACCCAGTAGGTTCATTTTAGCAAGCCACGGACATCACTTTTAGCAGCTACAGAAATTGCAAGCTCTGTCTACTATGGCAAGATATTCAAACATTAACAAGGCGTGCTGCAAACAGCGAAATTATTTTTTACAGAATATGACATGATTAATACGCTGAAAATTTGTTCAAAAAAATACCCACAATGCTCAAAGTTGTGCTCTGAGTAGCACTGGACGATTACTGTAGCTGTAATGAAATCTAAATAATACTTCAAACAGCACATAGAAGAAAACATTGAAATTTAATTTTGTGTGCACAAAAAGCTAAATTCAATTAAAAAAAATAAAAAATACTTTATTGATCCCAAAGGGAAATGAAATAAAATTAAAGTTTATCATCTTTTTGACAAAAGATCCTCAAAAGATCCTAGTTGCCTTGATGGCCTAAGTGTGCATAGTTACATACTTTCCTATAAAAGTTACAACAGGTACTATATTTTTACTGACCACTGCAAACAATCCAAACTGAGAAGGAAGTTATCGCTTTTGTTCTGGTTGTGAGAAGCAAAAAACACAGATGCTAAAGTATGTGATAACAATCTGCTTTGCTCTTTACACAGAGATGGTTGCTTACTTGTACAAGGTCAATAAGGAAGTAAGTCCAACACAGAAATAAGAAATAAGTCCAACACTGGCTGCGTGAAGCATTTCTTTATTATTTGAGAATTTACATGGACTTGAGGAATCTGTCTGTTTCAACTTTTTCACAGCTAAAGCATTAGCTTAACCCAAAATCTAAGTAAGACTTAAAGCTTGGAAAAAACAAACAAACTAATTCAACATCTTAAAGAAGGTGGTGGCCTCTTGTGTCCTGATAATTCTGGAAAATGTGTTTCTACAAACTAGAATTTTGGAAGAATTGCAAAACACATTTTACTTCAATTATTTTTTCAAATCTTTACCTCCAATACTGTAATCATTGAAAATTGCACCCTAATATTTTTATGTATATCTGCACCAAAGTTATGCCATTCTTGAATTATGGCCTAGCGGCACACAAAATCACAAAGGCCGTCCAGTGCTTTACTGTGTATATTCTCATATTACTTGCAGCTATAAATATGCCCCAACATGTCCCCAGGATAGACATTCTGAAAGTAAAGATTTAATATTTCAACTCATCTGCCAGGTTGTCGTAGCAACACAAGAAAATAAAATACAAACAGTTGACTTACTTTTTTTATTGTTGGAAATGACTGGGGAAAACTGTTTGAAGACAAAAATGATTTTAAAAAAAAGTTTTATTTTATCAGCAGAAGAGAGGAAACACTTTACATTCACAATGTCAGGATCTAATCAGTAGATGGCAGTGGTTTTTAATGGAGGGCTGTCTGGCAGAGTCAATGTACTGAACATTTGCTAAATCTATGTTCTTTTTTATGACAACACAAAAGAGTGATGCCACAATACTTTAACCTCTTAACTTAGTTGAAGTAAAACAACACTGATGATGATAAAAAAACAATTGTTAGAGTAAGATTGGGCAATAAATGAACATTTTCAAAAACAGTTTTGTGCTTTAAACAAATTGATTTCATACACAAATTATTTTACATTAGAACCATTTTAGTATGTAGCACCTAGAAAGGGTATCAGAAATATTGTTTTGCAAGTTTACTCAGTGCAAGATAAACACTTTGATTGCTTTATGTTATACCTCAACTGGTAGATTTTCATAGAACAACAGCTGAGACTGAAAATTATTTTAGCCCCTGCAAGCAAATGTCCTGACTTGATCATTTGGATCTAAATGATTAATTTTGGTAGTAATTCCCTTAGGCGTTGTTTAGTGGTTATTCCAAAGCAAAAGTATTATTGCGCAAAAACAGATACTACAAATATTTTAAGACATTTTAAAAGAACCAACAAGCCCAGTTGTTATACAAAAACATAAAATGAAATTTCATACAATCATATAAATACATTTCAGTTGCAAAGATTTGATTTGGCCATGCTTCACACGGAAATTCCACACATAAATGCTCTGATGTTTTGATCTTTTCCTCCAGACAAAGAATTAATGAGATAATGTAACTTTGAGTTAAGCTTATGTTTTCAGTAGCTTAACTCAAAGTTTTAACATATATAATTTAGGTTCTTTTGTAATATAGTCTGTTTTTTTTCCCACAAGATTTAAATGCAGCATGTCTCATAACAAAATCTTGTAAACCAATAATTTTCTAACTTCCCCAAAACCAATTCTAAGAAAGATAAACTTACTGTCTCTGCACAAGCAAGAAAACCTTTAGCCTACCCAGGAACAAGACTACAATGGGGAAAATACAGAGGTGCGTCATTGTGTGGCCCATTGTTGCTCTTACACAAAGCAAAGATATTGAAAAGTTGACGTCGTCTATTATAAGAGACCTTCCCAGGTGGTGGCACCATATACCTGGAAAATACATAATGCTGCCCCTTTAAAATCAGTAGAATGTCAGGGTGTTTATTTAAAACCATGTCATTCTACTCGGTGATGACCATCGACTTTTCCACTGAAGTGGCTACAGTGGTTCTTATCTCGTTTTGAGAAGAACCGGTTAGCTGAGAGCCAAGTCAGAGCCACGTCATTTCCTCATAGATGTGTCATTGTGTAAATGTTTAGCCTTCCTCAGTTTCATTCTGACTGTCTGTGAAGGATCATAGCACATAGGCATATTATGCATTCCAGTGCCTCCGCAAAACAAATGATTACTAAGCATCTCAACCTGGACAGACTCACACAGAGAGTAAGCAGTTATTCGATAGTTTATTGAACAAATAATAATCATTGGCGCTCGGACCCCGGCAGAAGATCTGGTGCTGGTAACAGCCGTCAGAGGCGATGAGCCGCTGTGGATGAGGATTAGAGACGTCCTCCCTCCAAGGCCCGGACACAGGAGGGACGCCTCGTTAGGTCTATTCTTCAAATGAACTCTGAAAAGATCACAAGGACACAAAGGCTTGCCTTTTGTAAAAGGGGAGAAGCGTGTCAGACTTAGCTGTTCAGGCCAACTCCACAGAGAGCTTGCAAACCTTCAATATTTATTCTCTTCAGAGAACAGGCATGTGATCACAGTGATAATTCAACAGCACAGGCAAGTACAGGAAATGCATTCCATATATGGCAACTGCAAGTACAGGCATTTTGCACAAGATATTTCAGTTCTCTTATCTTTTCACAGCTGCAGAAGCATCTGCACCTTGTCTGGAAACAGCAGATATAACAGTAAACAAATGGTTAAAGAAAAGTATCAACATTTCCATCACACCTCATTTGTATTTGTATTACTGAAAGGGCCAGTTGAAAGTATTTGGAAGAGCCACAAACTTTGATTTTATTTTTTGCAAAAATTGTGAAAGCACATTTATTTTGATGTTTACATCAACAAGAAACTATAGAATATTCTCATCAGTGAGAAATGTACCCCAACATATTTGTATCTGCACCAATCAAATGATTTTGCAGACTAAAGTTATGTAAATCTTGAACTATGGTTGAGTGCCACATAAAATCATTCAGTGCCGCAAATGGTCCCCGCGCCGCAATTTGGACACCTGCAGACTACTTGTGCACATTCTCACATTACTCACAGCTTTAGATATGCCCCAACAAGTTCACAGGATATTCTGATAGTAATGCTTTTGTCTTTGAACTCCATCAGTGTGGAAGCCCATCTGTCAGGTTGTTATAGCAACACAGAAAATACAAAAACAACTGACTCACTTTTTCAGCTTAGTCTGTTGGAAATGACACAAGAAAATTAAGTCAGTTTTAGACAATAATAATAAAGCTTTATTGTACCAGCTAAAAACAGAATTACACAAACTCCTCTGTAATATCCTGACATTTGATGTCAGGATCTAATAAGTGCAGATGACTCAGTGCTTAATTATATAAGGCTGATAGAGCGAGGTAAGGGTCTGACAAAGTGGAGGAAGGAAACATTTGTTGAATCTGTTCTACTTGAAGCTATTCACAACATAAAAAAGTGATGACAAAATATTTCAACCTTTTAATTTAGTCGATGTAAAAGAACACTGATGAAAACAAAACTGTTTTAATTAACTTAGATTTCACAAAAAAAAAATTCAGTTTCATTTTTTTTGTTTCATAATAAAACATGTGGTATATAAAATCCATTGCATGGTTTGTAGGTTTACTCTGTGCAAAATAAACATCAAGGCGTAGCACAGCAAAAAGCAAAATGAATAACTTAAATTGCAGAACCTCACGATTTGTACACGTTCCAAAAATTAATAAAAAGATTCACACAGCATGGAGTTGTGTGAACTCCATGCATATATATATATATATATACTGTATATATGTTAGATAGCATCCAAACATAAAACAAAAGTCACAAATAAAACCAAAAAAGAAACCCTTAAATATGACCCACTACAGTTAAATGAAAGTGCATACATTTTACAAGTTATAAGTCAAGGCTAAAATATAATACAACAAACATCCAACATGTTCATTGTATCCTCTATACGATGATGAAAAAATTTCCAATTTTTTTCATTAAAAATCTGGAAATTCTAAGATTTTTGATAAAAGGTTATGCAAGTTTAGCACCAAAATGAGCCTGATATCAACTGCACAAACTACCTGCTGCTGGATTAACAACCACAATCATGTCCAAATCAAGGAAAAGACAGTCGGTTTGGTTGGAGCTGTTAAAAAAAAAAAGCTAAGTTGCACCTCAGCCACATGCATTTTGAACCCATCAGGTTCCTTCTACAATTTTTGCACTCTTCTCAGCAGGGGAAGATAATTTAATCTGGTTGTAATCTGGTACAGAGCTGGTTTTACTGCATAGGCTACATATTTTCAACAGGATTAAAAATGGGGTTTTGTGAAAGTCACATTAAAAGGTTAATCTTAGCTTGCTTTATCCATTTCCAAACCATTTTTTAGTCTGGGCTTGAGTTTAAAAAAACTCTGTGCTTGTGATAAGAATGAAATCATAACATATTGTTGCACATTCTTTAAAAATGGCATTAGAAAAGTGCAAACAATTGCTTTTAACAGCACAACAAGCAAGCAAACTTCAAGTAAGAATGTTATAATGCATTTGAACAAAAAAAAGGGGCAGGGGGAAGTACCTATGCCGGGAACTGCGGCCTCACGGAAACTCAAAAAGCCACACATTCATTAACTGACATTTAAGTCAATTAATTAGCAAAAAATGTAGGATAGTCCATATGACAAGCTAAAGGAAGAAGTTACCCAGAGCTGGATAAAGATCTTGCTGTAGTTTTTCCTGATTCTTTAAATGTTCTGGATTCTCTGTATGCAATCCAACCCACTTCTTTTCAAATTTTTTACAGACACAAATTTGACTTGATGTGGGAAAAAAGAAGCGTTGTATTGCTGCTATGATGGAGGCTGTGGGTGCAGCAAGAAAATATCTGGTTAATCCAGTAGATTTGTTTGGTCTAGAGAAGCTGGTGGTCCGAGAGAGTTTGTTTCAAATGAGTAAAAGAGCCTATATGTCCCAAATGGTGCTTTAACGTGTTCAGAAAATTGGGCTGGAGAATTATAGACACTAAAGTTTCTGGTAAAGTTTCAAGGTGCACGAAAAGGGATGAAAATCTGGTGAGGTGAAAACTCCACCAACACTTTAAATGTTGAGAAAACTTTATTGGCAGGTTGAGACATTTCAGCTTGTACCGTCATGATAGGTAAACTTGTTTCCTCAGTATTTCAAGTGTTGCTGGGGCTTCAACTTAGAACTCTTTACCACTTTACAATCTTCACAGAATATTTTCATAAAAGCTAACATTTTAACAATAGACGGTGTTTGACTTTTGGGAGATGAAAAAACGTACTGTGCTTTCAGTTGTAGCTTAGTGTTAGCAGCGTGCAACACCTTTTTATACCAGCAAACATGACAACATGCATCTGAGAAACCAGACCTGTGTCAAATGATCAGCAAGGCGGCACAAAAAGCCAAAGTACCACTTTAACACAATAGTTATGGCAACTTGAAATACAGATGGGTCAATCAAAAAGAAAAACTGATCCCAGAGAATGTCCATCATCTCCTGAAGAAAGTTTGCTATATTTCCGTAGTAAGCTTGTTTATTAAGGTTAAGAGACACAGTTAAACCCTTAGTGGAACCAGAAAAGGAAGATTGTTTCTACAGTGGTAATAATTTGGAAATCTCAAAGGCAGAAGACAAATTCAGCATTTCTAAAACTATAAAGCCAAGCACGTACAAACAGGCCCTGAACATGCACCACCAATAAAAGCACTCAGTTCTAAAATGAACTAACATTTCACCAAGCACAAAATCTTACAGTAAAGCTAACCAACATTCAATTATGCAAAAGTCAGATTTCTTTTGTACTGGTGGGAGGAGGTTAATAGATAGTTTTTGGGATAGTAAACGATCCACTTCTTGTCACAAAAACGGCGCCGACGATGATGATCACAAGTCCCAGAGTCAGAAATACTCCCAACAGGGCTGCCATGGTGGTATAATTCCCTGCGGGAGACGACAATTTTTGTTACATTCTTATTCTTTCTTGCAAAAGAATTGTGTCTTTTGTTTATGATAAGCTACACATCCCAAAATAAGGATTATAACAAAGAGTACATGAAGCCCCAGCAGTGGTCTCCGGCTGACCACCTATTAGAGAAGAGTAGCATGGAGAGTTATTGACAAACAGAACACAGAAGGAAAAGATAATGTAGGATTGCTAGAGAGATGTAATTACCTTCAGGTTTGTTGAGGTGGAAATACTTGGTCGTTTTATCCACAGTATTGGAGGCTACACATTTCCAGACTACTGGAGTGATGAAATCCAAAGTTAAAATTGGCCCAGTCGCATTTTGGTCCTGGATCCACTTTAGCGTACCGTCTGCAAAGTGCCACTCGTAATCTGGAGTAGGGTTTCCTGTCGCCGTGCAGTTCAAAGATATTTTTGTACCAACAACATTTTCCAGGGTCTCATTTTTAGGCTCAGTAATGGTTGGTGGATCTGATGATGAGCATTAAATTATAGAAAGAGTAGGAAAAAGAGGAATTAAAAATACAGACAGACTGACATTTAGCTGCAAAAATGACTCCTTTAGATGAATAGAAAAACTTACAGTAAACTGTTAATTCATGCAATTCTGATCGCATCGGCTGAGGACGTTGTTTTGCTGGTAAGTCTAGCTTTGCTTCACACCAGACCTTCTTTCTGTTATCCTCTGCAACAATGTCTACTGTTGCTTCAACAGACTTATTGACTGGACGTCGTTCGGTACCTTCAAACTTCTGCTCATGGATCATTTTATCTCCTTTGTACCAGGATATGACAAGCCTGTTTATTGGTGCAACATTATAAACTGAGCACTGTAAGAGATGATATTTATCATCTGCCATCAGATGGTCCGGAGGCTTTGACATTGATACCTTCGCTGGCATTTCTACAGAAAAAAGTGATACAGGAAAAAATTAGGACATTAACAATATTTTTTATCAATCTATGTTAATATGAAAAGTATCCACAGCATATTTGGTTATTTCAAAATTGTATAAAATGTATATTTTTTCTCAAAATTTCACATGCAAATACCCCATTATGAACATGTGAGTTTTTAAGTTTCTATTTATTAAAAATAGAAACCAAGAAATCACATTTATGCAAGCATTTACAGACTTAGCTTAATAATATGTTGATCCAGCTTTGACAACTGCGGCCTCAAGTCTTGTTGAATATAAGGCTACAAGCTTAGCTCACTTATCTTTAGGCAGTTTCACCCATTCTTCCTTGTAGGTTTCCAGTTCAATCAAGTTTGATGGGAGATGTCTGTCGGGCATTTACAGATTTTTCCGGAGATGTTCAATCAGATTCAAGTCTGGACTCTGGCTTGGCCACTCCAGGACATTTACAGAGATGTTCTGAAGTCACTGTGAGATCTTTACAGTGTGCTTCACCTGAGTCTGAAGTCTGGATGACTCTGGAGCTGGTCTTCATCAAGTATGTCTCTGTGCATTGCTAAATTCATATTTCTCTCTATCCTGATTAGTCTGCCAGTTCTTGTTGCTGCACAGCATGATGCTGACACCAATATTCTTCAATATTCTGACCTGGTGGTCAGTACAATCCCTGACCAGTACAATCCCTCCAATCCCAGGCATCATGTTTCCTCCAAACATGATGCCTGGGATTCACAGCAAAACGTTCAAACTTGTTCTCATCAAACCACAGAATTTGGTCTTTATGATCTTAGAATCCTTAAAGTGCCTGTGGGTAAACTCCTGCCATGTGCCATTTATTGAGAAGTGGTTTTCCTCTGGACACCCTGGTTACCTTCCTGACTAAAGCCCTTCTCTCATGAGCTCTCAGTTTAGATGGCCGACTAGCTCAAGAAGAATCCCGATGGTTCCAAACTTCTTCCATTTATGAACGATGGAGGACATTGAGATTAAGACCATTAGAACCTTCAAAACGGCACACACCGCTATGCATCTTTCCCCAGACTTCTACTTCAAGACAATTGTATCTCAGAGGTCTACATACTATTTCTTTGATACAAAGATGTGTTTTTGATCTTTTGACTGGTGTTTTTGATCTTACCTGCAGTGTCCACTGTAGGACTTTATATAGAGAGGTGATGTGCCTTTTCAGTCAACAACTGGATTTACTACAAGTGGTTTCTACATTTAAGTTATAGAAACATCTCAAGGATGATCAGGATGATCATGAATTTTAATTTTCATGGTGAAGGCTTACATAAATGTGATTTTTTTTCCTTCCATTTTTAATAAATTTAGAAAACACAAAACACTCAGCCTTTTTTTCTACATTGTCATAATGGGGTAAGAGATGAATTCATACAACTTGTAAAGACTGCAAATGAATACTTCCCAGATTCATTGTGTGTGTGTATATATAGGTGTGTGTGTGTGTGTGTGTGTGTGTGTGTGTGTGTGTGTGTGCGTGAGTCTTACATAAGACTGTCACATAAATTAATCAACTTACTGTAAATAGTAACTGGTAGCTTTTTAATTTCCTGTGAACCATTAGAGAACACAGTATAACATTTTGGTTCAGTTTCCCAGTCGTTAACATCGACAAGGTTCACATCTAAAGTGGTGAGTCCCTCTAGAAGGCCAGTTCCTCCAAATGAAGACTCCCAGCCAATCCCATCCACACTGCTGCATGATGAATTGCAGTTGGCTGACGTAGAACCTCCAAATTCCAAATAAACCATCGGGGGAGTGAACTTAATTTCACAGCCATGTGCACGCTTTCCTAGAACGACACAGTTGACATAAATTGAGTAAAAGTTTTTACTGCACAAACAGCCATTTAAAATGTCCCTGCTAATTAGAGCTGAAGAGATTTATTGAATTAGACGTGATAAACCTATAATTTAAATAATCTTCAAGTAATTCAATAATTAATTAATCAATCGTTAACTGGAGTATACATACTCAAAACCAGGCCATTTGCTGAAATAACACCACACTCAGAGAAGTAATTAAGACAAAACTGTACAAATGATTATTGGGATTATTAGGACACCTGCAGGATTCTTGTCGTTAGTTTGGGCACTTACCCATTCTGCAAGACCGATTACTAACTTTGGACACCTGAGCAACTGTTAAAGCCAGTTATTAAACCATGACTGCAAACTAACTCATCTCTGCTCTCCACCACAGGTAGGCTGCAGCCTTTTGCTTGCAGATTTCAATCAGAATAGCCCTATGCAGTATAGATGTTAAGTCAAGTAGAATAAGCTGAATGTTTTCCAGGTAAATGTTAGAAGTATTTTTTTTAGCTGAAGATTTGTCCTTTGCTACAAATGATCAAGCACACACTAAAGTTGTGCAAGAAAATTATTTTCTTATTTTAAAAAAGGAATTGAATTGATTGTTTATTTTAATGCACTTCTATTACTGCATAAAATAAGCCTAAGTGGATATCCATCCATTTTCTTACACCCTTGTCCCTTAGTGGGGTCAGGAGGGTTGCTGGTGCCCATCTCCAGCTAACGTTCCGGGCGAGAGGCGGGGTCACCCTGGACAGGTCGCCAGTCTGTCGCAGGGCAACACAGAGACACACAGGACAAACAACCATGCACACACACACTCACACCTAGGGACAATTTAGAGAGACCAATTAATCTGATAGTCATGTTTTTGGACTGTGGGAGGAAACCGGAGTACCTGGAGAAAACCCACTCATGCACAGGGAGAACATGCAAACACCATGCAGAAAGACCGTGGCCGGGAATCGAACCCAGAACCTTCTTGCTGCAAGGCAACAGTTCTACCAACTGTGCCACTGTGCAGCCAAGCCTAAGTGGATAAATGATCAATCTAAAGAATGTGCCAGTTTTAATCCAATTTATCAATTAATCAGAATAATCAATAGAGTAATCTATTAATAAAATAATTGTTAGCGGCTGCCTTACAGCTAAATATCTAAAGCAGTCATAACAATTACCAATAATAGTTCTTATTGTCATTATGAAATGCATAAAATAAATAAATTGACTTACAACAACAGTCATTGTGATTATACAGTGGCAAACATAAGTAAAGAAAACATCAAGATTTCTCTCATCAAATATTTAGAATTAAATACTGAGCTTCAAAAAGACCTGGAAAGAGTAGGAACAGTTTTAAGATAAGAAGCCTTCCACAATATTGGCTATTGTGGCAAAGTTAGCCACAATAGCCAATATGCACATTTGGAGCAAAAGACTCCACTGCTGAAGGAAACAAACAAACAAATTGAAGCTTTTTATAAAGAATTGGTGCAGAAAAATTCCAGAGGCCTGTGAAACAATGGCAAAGCTGCACAATCCATGTTTGGAAGAAAAATGATTCTGCATATCACCACAAAATAAAACAACTTGAGGTTTGCAGGTTGTAACAAAATCCTTTGGATATGACTGTCTTAGAGAATGTGGTAACCTCACAGGGAAAGTCCGAAAACCCATTAGCATAGGAAAAAACAAGTATGTAAATGTTTTTGCCTTTTTTGGGTCAGTCCTAACATAACATGATCTGATAGAAAATATTTGAATGAGGCAAATAAATTCTTGTCTATATGAATGCTGCATCAATATAGCTTTCATTGAATGAAAGAACCATCCACAACACGGCAGCATGAGAGCAACATGTTTTCTCCTTAATGATATGATTTTCTATAAAAACCGAAGGAAAACTCAACCCAGCAATTAAATATCCAGTATCCTGAAGTGTTTGTGTTGCTGAAATATTATTTTAAGCAACATTTCACTTTTCAAACTGCATCACTTGATTTTCTCGGGTTTTCTAGTGCTTTGAAAAATAAGTTCTGGCAAACGAGGGTGATTTTAATTTGTCCCAATGCTCAAATTATTTACCTAACATATCCATGTTTTCTTTAAAAGGCAACACACTTTCTCAGCAATGTGTGAATTCAAAATAACTAAAGATAGCTGTTGAAGGTCTGCAATAAATGACAATGACTCATGACATGCCTTACACAAGTTTTTACCACTTTATTTGCGCTGCAAATTTACGTAAAAAATACATTTTCCATACGTTTTGTCTCTTCTATAAGCTACTGTATGGTTTATGAAATGAGTAGTCATTAAAATATGATTCCAGTTCAGAAGTAATAAAAAAAGTATCATGGTGTTCCTTAGAAAGAGGGCGTCGGCTGAGAAATGAAAACCGACTGGCTAATATGACAATGTTCGTGGTAAACTACTGTATCAGCAGAAGCGGTCAAGAAAAGCAGCAATGGAAGTTTAGTTACCTGCGTAGATCATAAAGGCGAAGAACAGAAACAACCGCATCGTGATTTTAGGCTCTGCTGGGCGTTCAGAGTGAAGGGAAGTGCGGTTATGGTGACACAAACTTCCCCCTAGATTTGTAGAGATTGAGCTACAGTGTGGCGCTTCTGCTCCGTCTCAGGACTTTGGGAATCATTGAAAGCAAAAGCAAATGTGGTGCGTTGACGTGCATTTCGTAAAGCTCCCTTTCGTGAGTCACCGAGCTCAAAACATGTTGCAGCAGGTAAGCCTAAGGCCCACGCCCTTTGCTTCTCAGTGATATCAAGAAGTAGTAAGTAAATTTTAATAAAACGAGCCTTTCGTGACATTAATTTACGGTAACTTAATGTTTTGGATATATTTTTTTTTTAATCACAATAACACAACACCGTCCGAGGAACAGCATCTGCGGTTGCTTTAACGATCCAAAGATAGTTCCTCCCAAGTGTTGAAAGGTCAAAACTGTTTTGTTTTTTTTAGCAGACGCACGTTTTCGTTTCACCTGTGTTGCTCTAGTTTTCTTTCAAGTACAGAAGTAAACATAAATAAAAAGCATATTGAATCACTTAGCATGTTTGATTAAAAGAAATGCCTAAGATTATGTCTAATAGAGAAACCCCTAAGTACATTAAACTAAAGTACTTTTCTATTGTCTAAATGTATTATTTCAGACACAACGTGTTATGAAAATGCATAAGTTTAATAGTTTAAAAAAAACGATTTACACAAATGTAAATATTTACAGCAGTATTCACAAATGTATACAGTGTGTTCTTTTTTTCACATATCACAATTGAGGCTGTTTAAGCTCCAACATCTGCAACGTTTACACACGCAGTCCAATTTTAAAGCCAACTTTAAACTGTTCTTCATAAATAAATAGAAAGTTTTTCATTTACATAAAAATATTTTCCTGAATTTACATGTAAAAGCTACAAATGCCTGCAGTCACTCATAGAAAAAAAAAAAAACACATTAAAGTGTTGAACAAGAGAATTTGTTCCATCAGGCTTGAGCCTAGCACAGTATGGCACCACTAACAAAGGGCTGACAGTTAGAGGATGCAGATTGTATGCAAAACGCAAAAGTGCAGAGAGTTTTCCCAAAGATACCTTGACTTTCACCGAGTTATTGATGCTAACCAATTAAAAAGAAGTGAATATAACTTCTTAGTGACAAATGAAGTTTCAGGTTGATTTTAAATGCTCAAATTTTGCCTGGTTTAATGAACTGAGTAAACACTGAAGAAAGGTCGAAGATACACAAAACCAAAGCAAAAACAATCATAACACGCTCCTTTCTTATGAAAAATACATCTCTTTCATCTCAAGTCAATTTTTCCCTTCCCACTTTTCTTCATTTAGCCTGGTCCAGTAAAACAAATAAAGATCTGACAATTTTTCCTTCATCATAAAAGCATGAAACTTCCTTAAGAATAAAATGTGGAGAAGCAGATGTGACGATAATATGATACAATTAGCAGCAGGGGCTATTTTCAACCGGTCCAAGTGTGAATCTGAATTCAGACTGAGCAGATGTCCTTCATTTGCCGTTGACAGGAGTGCTGCTAAGACAGCTTGGTGACTGGTAGCTGGATGTCCCAGCCGTTGTGAGCCACATTCCCATTGTGAATGCTGAGTTTAGGGTTTTTAAGGCTGTAGCGACGCATTTTGGTGTTTTTGTAGTAGATTGAGTAGATGAAGACGAAAATGATGGAGACAGCCACAACTGTGAGAGCCACAAATCCCGCTAAGAGGGGCAAGTAGTCCTCTGAAAGCAGAAAAATAACATATTAATGCAAAAAAAAAAAAAAAAAACACAAACACTAAAATTCAAGACTTCTTGTTGGCTAAGATGCTTAAAATGTTGTTGTTCTTTGTTGTGGAAATGCATAAACCTTTTTTTTTATCTTGTCAGCACCCAAAGAAAAACAAAAATCTACATTTACTTATTATTTGAAATAATAAAAAGTTGTTTTTGCCATTCAAAACAGATGTTCTAGGCAAGGTTTTTGTTCTGAACACAAAACAACTACATCTGTGCACAATTTATTGTCCATTACTGGTCAGCACAATTTGCCTATTAAGTTTATGTTTATATATTTCAGCTTTTCTTTTTAGATTTTGTGATTGTACTAGCCTTTACTGACTGTAATCAGGCGGGAACTGAGGACACAGAAAATGGTGAAAGACTTGCAGAGACGGTCCTTGGATCGAGAATCAAACCGCAGACACCTGAAGACCGGTGGCCTCCATACAGTATAGGAAACATTTACAGTAAATTCTCTCAGTTTCATCATCTTGGACAAATGACGAGTTAGACCTCTGCACAAAATCTTCTCTAGAACATCCCAAAGTCTGGACACAGCGTTGGCCAATCCATGTGTAGAAGCAATATCTTTTGAGTCCAATCTGTCCAATCTGAGACCCATGAATCCTGGCATTGCCGTAATCAGGTAACCGATTCACCTCATTCTTTCAGCAAATAACGTAACTGAACCTGCACCTGACAAAAAGCAGCAACCCCCAGATCACAGTGTACTGGTTTCAGTACTGTGATCTGGTCCAGCTTGTGGAGGAAGACAAACTGTCACGTTTCCAGCTTCCTTATGCTTTTGGTAAGAAGTGAAGACAAAGAGACACAGAGTCTCTTTAGAACCTACTGCTACTGTTCTGCTAAATAAAATTAAACCACAAACCATGATTATGATTTGAGTTCATCAAACATTCAAGTCATAACCGATTAACATCTCTTCCATGACCGCATGATGTAGCAAGGAGGGATTTTTTTTTCCTTTTGGACAGGTGGTGTGATATGACTGTTGACATAGAAACATACTGTGACATTTAAAAACACTTTTGAACCGGGGTCTTCAAATCCAGGCTTCGAGGGCCGATGTCTGGAAGTTTCTAGATGTGTCTCTGGTCCAAAACACCTGAATCAAATGGCTGAATAACCTTTTCAGTTTGCAGTCAAGTAATCCAGAGTCCTGTTGATGAACTCTGTATTTGAGTCAGGTGGGTTGAAGCAGAGACGTACCTCAAGGTTGCAGGATGCCGGCCCTCAAGCCCTAGAATTGAAAACCCCTGCTCCAGGAGACGGGATGAATATTGTTAGGTCTACCATCAGCAGCAACATGAAGGCTGCGACATTAACAAACTAATGCACTAAACATTACCATCGCCGCATCAAACATTAACCTGTCCTGTTCTGACACAGCATGTGTTTGGTTTATGGATGGACCCTACTTACTTAGTTCCTAAAAAACATTTTTCACATTCATGTTTTGCAAGTGAAATTACTTTTCTTCATATGCTTTCAAAGAAAACGTCTGACAGTTGTGCTAAAAATTAATTTAAAACATAAAGCAAACCACTATGAATCAGGCAACAAGACCCCTACAGTAAGTGTACGAAATATGAAATTCCTCAATTTTATGTTTTTTTTCTGAACCTGCAGAGCTTTAAAATTACCACAGCAAATCTCTTTAAAGCCCTTTTCCAAAAATGTGTTTTCTCCAACAGGATTTTAGTTACCTGTTAAAATGACTTTAACCTCATGTTTGACAATGGCAAGACTGTTATTAGCAATGCAGATGTAAGTGCCTTCTTCATTTACAGTGAGCTTGCCATTTGACCCAAGAAACGCCGTGGCTGTGTAATTCCATGTGACCGTTGGGGCCGGGTTGCCATCAGCCTCACAAACAAGCTCCTCTTTATAACCACTCATCACTGGGACCAACACAGGAAGCTTCGTAGTGTTAATCCTGGGTTTATCTGTTGAGACACGGAGGAGAGAAAATATGAGATAATGAAATTTATTCAGATAATTTGACTTGTAACTAGTATTTTGTTCAATAATTGACGTGACACAATCTCCATCGGTAAAGCCTTTAAACACTGACTGTAAAGAAGTAAATGTAGTTCTCACAGTGGACGCTGAGTGTGAATGGATCGGATGTCATAAGTGGAGGAGGCTGAGGACCTTCGGGTCCCAGGTTCAGTTCAGCTTCACATTTGACCTGGATTCCATGGAGAGTCCTGTTCAGAGTGATGTTCCTGGTGCAAACCACCGTTACAGGAGATTTATCCTCAGGAAAGCTGCATTCCGACTTATTGATTATTCCCACTGAATCTGAGGAATAAAACAATAAGAAAAAACACGTAAGTCCAAAGTGCTATAAAAAAGTTCTTCTGCTTTTGTTTTTTTTCTGTTACGCTTAAATGTTTCAGGTCACCAAACAAGTCATCACTGATCAAAAATAACCTAAACAAATATCCGCAGTTTTGAGATGTGGATATAATTTCTAAGGGGGGGGAAAAGCGATTCAAATGAACCTGGCAGTAAGGGCCTCCCTGATTAAATCATGAATGAACTGTGATTACCCATACTTTCAATTCAGTTTCACTATCCGTGGCCAAGATTAATCACCGTCTCTTCTTTAGGATCAAGAAATCACTTAAATGGAATGTGTTTGATCACATGGACAAGATCTCTAAAAGCAGCTACTCCATCATGGGGAAAAAAAAAAATTATTTTGCGTTCCCTCGCATAACCTTTGCGGTTCCTCACAATAGGTTTCAATAGCATAACTGAATACTGAGTCTTTCGAACAGTCACCACCGTACTTTCTGCTATAATATAAGGTTTTTTAAAAAAGTTTTTTCCATGTATGTTAATGTCTCGTTTGTGAGATATCCAGTTGTGTATCTTTTTCTTTAGGATAGAAATGCATCACAAACCTACAAAATGCAAAAGCAAAGCAGGTCAAACATGGGCTTTCCATCTCCCTTCCAAGATATAAACAAACTTTACATCTGAAGGAACGAAAGAAAAAATATGTTTAACTGACAAGTTTCATTTCAAGTTGATGATTAATGATTTATCTATGTTTGGAACAACTGATGGTCTTTGGGGGCAAACTGGTATTTGCATATGCTGTGTTGGTGAAACCTTTTCCAAAGTTATGTAAAAAAAAAAAGAAAAAATAAAGAAAAAAACACTGCCACATCTCACAAATGTTAGATGGTAGTTGTTAATGGTAGTAATTAAGGTATTCACATAGGGCCGGTTTGGGATTTTAATTTTCTCTGTTGCTTGTATTTACACAGGTTATTGCTGATATTATAGTTTGTTTGATGATTTAAAGTGTTTATTTGCAAGGCAGCAAACACTCTTACACACCAGTGTAAGCATTTTGTTTTCAAAATGTGTAATACAACAGAGAAGAAAGGCATGAGGACTCTCGATAAACGATAAGATGTACTTTGCTGAGATTGTTGACTTTTGTACCAATAAACAATAAATGATAATTAAAAAAAAGAATCCTGTACCAGGCTCAACAGTCTCATTCCCTCTTTGCCATAACCACCGTACTCTCAGGTGTTTTGCAGGAGCCACATCCACAATTTCACACTCCAGCGTCATGTTACTTCCCTCTTCTCCGGAGGTTGAGTTGTCCACAGTTCCATTCACAGAGATATTTTCTGGTTGTTCTGCAGGTGAGATAAATGAAAACGATTAAAAGCCACATAGTCATGAGCAATAGCAACAACAGGACACAAATGAGAAACTAACTTACTGTAAAGAATGTAGCGTAGAGTTTTATTACACCATCCTATTCCCAAAACCTGTGCATGACAAACAGGACTTGAGTCCCAGTCTTCATGTGTGTTTGGAGTCCAACTTATATTTTCCTTTTTATTTGTTCCATTTTTCTGTCTAATCAGCCAGTACACATTGTTATCAGATACATTGTTTTCGGCATTGCAGACCGCAGACTGCCCGCTGCTTTGGTATTGCAACACCATCGTCTCTGGTTGTATTCCAATAGGGCATTCCTGCTTGGCACCTGTGGAAAACAGAGTGGGAACAGGGAATGTTATTTCACTTCAGTGACCACAGGCATTCCGATAACAGTATTTCCATGTAGAGTGGCATAATGAAACAGTGTTGAAAAGCGAAGAGGGTCTTAATACAATGGTAGGTCTGGACGCAGCAGGAAAAAGCTCAGGAAGGATATTCCCCTCCCTTACATGGTGGATTCTGTGCCCTGCATTCTTAAGCTATTCTGTATTGATAAGTTCAATGCGTCATATTGAAACAATCCACTTTCTCACACTATAAGCTTGATGTTATTGCTTAAAAAACAATTATGATTTCGTACATTAAAGACGTTTTAAAAAAAATTGATGTTTCTGATTTTCTATTTGTAGTATTTTTATCTACATCAAGTCTGAATATGAATATGTCCCATCATATTTATACTTCTAGCTCCCCGATAAACTTTTAAACGCGCAGGCAACATTAATTTAGCAACAGGCAACGAGACATTTTCGCCCCGACTCAAAAAGAAAACATGACGTCTTAAGTGCTCACATTAAGAGCCACGACTTACTGGAGTTTGTCCCGTTAGAAAGCGCCAACAGCTGTAAAATCAAAAGCACTAACAGCAGGCGAGGGCAGCTGAAATTCTCCATTGGAATACAACTAAAGAGGTAATTTCTCCAGCTTCCTCTACTCTTCTGCTCCTCTAGAGTTTCTCCTGCTTCACCTCAGCTGCACGGAAACAGCAAGAGGCGGACTGAATGGAAGTATGTGGACTTTTTTTAAGCAACAAGCTAAGCTAAGCTACCGTGACAGGCTCCAAGCCGCTCCTCGTCGGGCGGAGAGGAAGACAGCCCCCCCCCAAAAAACACTGGGCATAGAGACACGGCATGCCCACACACTCCCACCGAGACTATAAATGTAGCAGCAACAAGCTGCGCTGGCTGCAGCTAAACTACAAGTGGAAAGAAACAAGCGACAGAATAAAGCGTTGATGATTCAAAGTGACTAATCTGGAATATTTAAATGCCTTCCCTGGAAAATATTTCAAGAACTGCCACAATTATATTATATTATATTATATTATATTATATTATATTATATTATATTATATTATATTATGTATACTGGACTAAACATATTAAATCAGACATTTAAATATAAAAACATAAATATTACTATTTTTTCAAAATGCACTCTTTCTCAGCTGCCTAAAGATAGATGTTTGAAATGTTTGATGTATTTTGTTATGAAATGGCACAATATATATATATATATATATATATGATGTTGATTATTTTAAAAAACATTTATGACATGCAGCCACAGCTACAAACAAATGTTTTAAATTAAAGCAAATTCATGTATTTGACTGGCCCAGTCAAAGTCCAGACCATGGACTCTGTAGTAAGATTTAAAAACTGTAGTTTTCACATATTATTTGTGGTGACTGAATTGAAATGCAAACTTTTCAGTTTTATTTGTAAAGAATTTTGCAGCACTTGAGTTGATCTAAGACACAAACTAAAGAAAGCCCTATAAATACACTGATGTTTGTGAAACACCAAAAAAAGTATGAATATCTTAGCGATGCATAAGGTGAAAGCCAATATGTTCTTAAGGACATTAAGGAGATTTTTAGAAAATGCTCCAGATGTGTATGTATGTTGTTAAGTCCTACAAATTGCAATATAAAACATTGTAACTAGCAAGTCATGTTAAAAGAAATTATTTGACTGTTTAGCTATATTCTCTCTGCTACATGCATCAGTCCCCTTCGTTGTATTGGACCTACCTTTGACAGTGACTTTAACTGTTTTGGAGACATTTCCTCTCTCATTCCAAGCATGGCAAGTGTAGGAACCAATGTTGAATCCGGTGGCATTGTTGATAACCAGGCGAGATATTCCATCTTCTGTTCTCTCATTCACATTGTGAGTCCTGTAGTAAATCCAGGAGTAGTTGGGGCGTGGGTTACCTACTGAAGAGCACTTCAGTCCCAAAACTTCCCCAACCTCAACTTCTGAATCTTCAAGCTCCACTATATGTGATGGAGGGTCTACAGAGAAAAAAAAACAATTGGCCATGTATAAGTTGTAGGAAAGCAAGCACACATGCGTATCTTACCAGAAACAAATTATGAAGTGCTTACAATGAACAACAATGTCCACTGTGAAGTTGAGAGTTGTCCGATTGTTTGAAACTCTGACGAAGTACTGGCCCGCATCGCTCCTTGTTAGGATGTGTGGAAGTTGAACCTCCTCTTCATCTTTGTACCAGACCTCAGTAGGTTCTGGGAAGCCCTGACTGCACGTGAGGTTGTGTCGAGTGTGTTCTTGAACCGTATGTGTATGTGGACACGTCCACTCTGGTCCATCTGTAATGAAAAACATAAAACTTTCTTTATGCTAAGAAAACACCACCTACAAAATGGTTAAAATGTTTGGAGAAGACATTTAACTTGCAAGAATTACACTCACAGAACACACTAAGTTGGACTTTTTTTTCAACCGAGGTAAGACCTGCTGCTTTGACCTCATATGTTCCCGAGTCATGTCTTCTCAGAGGATTCATCAGGTTTCTGGGACGTCCATCTTTCAGCCACTCAATATACGGAGCAGGGTTTCCTGTCACTTTACATTTCCCATCCAAAGATTCTCCCTCGTGTACTTCTACGGTGTGACATTCAATCTCAGGTCCAACTAGCATAGAACAATACAAACAAATTAACATGGGTCTAAGGATAGGGAAATGAAGTGGGTTTTGTGAAAGATCCTGTCACATCAGTGAAGTGTTCTTATTGCATGTTGGTTACTGTGTTTCAAGAATCCAGCACGTAAAGGTGAGTGAAACATCTGGATAGCATGGTGATTATATAATGTTTTTGTTGTGCATTGCTGCAGCACAAAATTAATTCAACACTGATTTTATTTTTATGTAGATTGGTTCGATTGTGCCCAGTCCAAAGAAAGACAAACGGAAATGTAAAATACAATTAACATTACTTACACTTCACTCCAATACTTAATTCACGTGAAGATACATTAAACTGTGGACCTTCTGGCCCCAAGTCCATATGTGCTTCGCATCTGATAGTGGTTCGGTCATCCTGTCTTGTTGGTGTAAAACGAAAGATAGACATCTGGTTTGTGGGTTCCTTTGTGCTACTTGTAAGATTCTCACTGTAGATGATCTGGTTTCCCTTGTACCACCTTACGGTGAGATTTTGAACAGGTGCAATATTGAGGATGCTACATGTGAGGTTATACTCTTCATTTTCTCTCATCTCTTCACTGGATTCAATGCTGGAGTTGATGCTAATGTTTTCTGGAAATGCTGGAAGAAAGGAAAAGGTTTATTTGTATCAGGAGTTGTTAAAGCGTTAAATTGGTCTGCTCAATCTGCTAGACCTACTGTAGATAACAAGTCCAAGTCTGGTGCTACATTGATTCTCGCCACTAGTGATGAAGCACATTGGATTATTGTCCCACTCTGCCACACTTTGAACTGTCAGCATCACATGTCTCTCTTCCTGAAGGCCTGTGCCTCCTTCCGAAGCTTCCCAGCCGAGTCCATCAAATTTCTCTGCTGATGTTATGCAATTGACTGAGACTGGATCTCCATATTTCACCACAACACGAGGTGGGATCAGCTCGATAGCACAGGAGGCATCTTCACCTGTTGCATAAAAGTACAGTGACATGTTATCTATTGACATGATTCAGCACAAACCGTCTCTACAATTTTGATTTTTTAATATTTTTTCAATAGCATTTTTTTTTCAATTGTCCTGAATATTGAGTCCATGGGAATGCAAATAGGACAGGAAACATGAACTAAAGTTATATTTTAAAAGAAAGTAAAAAAAAAAAAAAAAACGCCTCACATGAGACAAAAGCCAAGTGTTTTCTAGAATCCAAAAATAATCCAAAGTGAACAAGATAGCATTCTTGCCACCAACATTTTGTACTCTGAACAAAAACAATAAAAAAGGTTTTCAAACTCAGTGATTTTATTGGCAGTGATGGATATAAAAAAATTAAGAAATAAGGTTTAGAAGATTGGCTGCACATCTGATAATGTGCCGTCCCTAAAACAAATGTAATATTATTGCTCCAACAGATCCAACAATGAAAGTGACATCATAAACTCAACTAAAGCAAAAGTGGATGTTTTACATCCACAAAAAAATCATTTCATTTTAGTTAGATCTTTCTAACTCTCATGTGTAGGGATACGTGTGTATTTTTCATAGGAGTAACACTTCAGAGCTCTGCAGTTGGAGAGAGAAGAAAGAACAGTGTGGCCTCATGTTTGAGTAATTTTGACACTAATGCAAAAACCAAGTTTAAAACTTGACCTACAGTAAATTCCTAATGTTATTTACTGGTTTAGTTTCATTTTGTCAAACTTACTACTCGGAATGTGCTCTAATAGTTACAGAGGGTTTATTCAGCCATTGCTTTTAAATCTGAGCTTTTTTAAGACTTGCTATTGTCCACATTTTCAACTGCCTTAACTATCAGAAACAAAACTTTTTTTTCAGCTGTATTCAAGTCTTTTCTTTTATCTCATGATACTCTGCTCTCTTTTAGATAAAACAAAGTTCTGCAGATTCCTCTGGTTTTACATTCCACATTTTTAGCTCAAAGATAGTTCAGGTATTTGGCAAAGCAATAACCACTGTGTTTTTCATACAAATTAAATGGATTTTGATACATTAGTAGTAAATGATCCAACACTGAATGACCAAAAAGAAAGGACATCACATAGACTAGATTTTAATTCATTCAACAACAAAAATCAGTGAATGTAAAACCTACCTGGAATAAGAAGCACAAATAGTTGAACAAATAATATCCACTCAGTCATTGGTTTGGGTTTTTTTTTTTTCTTGTCTGGTGTGAACAATGTGTCTTCTGTGGCTTGTTGCAGCTCTGCTCTGCTTCTCTGGTGGGGTAATGCTGTGCTAACTCACTTGGAGACCAGTGGTTTTAGACATCAGAAGAGGGAGGGGGAAAAATACAGCCAGCTCTGATTCTCTTATGACACACACACATGCACAACAAACCCTTGGTTGTTTGTGTGCGAACAAGGACACAGTCAGGCGCTTTAAATGTGCTATTTTCAGTTTATACTTATCATTGTAGATGCAGTGGGATTTTATTTGTCTCTTGTGGATGTTTGACACCTTTAAAAAACTGTGACTGTAGCTCATGTCCTCAGTAAGTTCTGACTGCGTTTTTTTTTTTTTTTTTGGGATCTCAACTGTCTTTGAGTGTGTGGATTCGTACCAGCTTTCGCTGAGAATTGGAACAATTAGCCACACTTTATCTAACAACTGTCAAATGTGAGCTGACCTTAATTCTGGTGAGATTTAGACCTGGTTGAAGCGTTCTTATTTGGGTTAGTGTGCCTGACCTGATTCTGCAGTGTCAGTCATACCTCACTTGGGGCTGCAGCATTTATTCCAGCTTGCTTGCTTTTCATGGTACAAGCTTACACTCCCTCCTTTTGCCACTTTCAAATTTCATAATATAATTTTAAAAAGCCGTGTACATAATGTGAAATGGGGTTTTTTTTTTGTATGTTTTTGTCATTTCAAACCTAATTATTGGTTTTGTTTTTTCACAAAGAACGGTGAGCTCCTGCTAAATAGCAACCAACATAGGCCCAGACAAATAAGCATTAACTCCATGCTTTTTCCTCATTAAATTTATTTCTAGTGGGCATATTAACATTAAACTCAGACCAGATGTCAGTAAAAGCCTAAGTAGTCCCCTCAGATAAACAAGTCTATAAATGTTGTGTAATAAAGTAGAATAACACGTGAAGTAGATATTAACGATATGAAGAAAAGAACAAGCACAAAGGCAAATAAAGCCATGCCTAAATCAGCACAACTTAGGAAATCTAAAAGGATTTTCTTCATAAAATTCTGAACATTAAGCAAGGGTGGATTTTCTTTGGCCAACAATTGTTTTTCTTTGGCCAAGAAAAACAATTGAGTAGTTTCAGAGAAAGACCAGTCAGTCTCCTACTGGAATCCGGGTGAAATTCAGTGGAAAGAACTGAAGATTTGGGTGAATAGAAAAGAAAAAAAAGAACCGAGAAAGACAAGAGAGTAGTTTTTCCATACAATTCACATTTCACAGCTGCCATAAACAAAAATAGTTGTAGATATGGAATAAATAGATACGAGGTGCAAGACATTTGTATTACTTTAATGCTTATGAACACTGTCATGACTTTCCTATATCAACTCAACCGAGAGTATTTCTTCCGGATATAAACAATTGTTTTTTGGTAGAATTTTAAATCTGTTTTATCTCTAATGCGCAGTAAAATTTTGAAGTATTTGATCCAGACTGACACGTTGGGGAGTGATTGCTTCTTATCTGTATTCTACTGAACAGTGACAGGAGTTTGAAGCCTCTTATGAAAACTATTTCAGCGCCCACGCATCCGAAAGTCATTAACACTCTGATTCACTCCCACACATCCAGCTTTCGACTTCTACTGTTCACCACTTTTTCTAATTTCTAAGTAGTTTGGATGAAATGGTCATGATTGCATTATTATGTCCTGAGAGGGCATAAAACACACATGTAAGAGTAAGACTGGACTTTCCACGTTTTTCCCTTCGGAATCACATCCTGCCCTTGTAGTTTCACAAGTAGGACTTTCCGAATTTCCTTGGAACAATAACAGATTTGCTTCCCTTCCCTTATGGAATGAGTGTAGGGATATTGATGTGGAGTCAGCTCATGGCTGCTTAGTTTACAAGATGCAGTACAATGATTAAAAATCTGGGAACAAAAAGAGTGTCAGGAAAAGAAAGCATCAGGTGCAAGCGTATACTCCCAAAGCTCCTGTCAGCCTCAGAGAGAATGGGCAGATCCCAGAAAAATGTGTTTTTAGTTAAAACAGAGGGTGGGAGTATACACAGAATAAACACCCGTACACAGCAAGTTTTCTAATCTAGAAGGGGATGAAAAGATAGCTAAACATTTTTTACTGAAGCAGTGAACGATAATACAAAAGGGAGGTTTTGAAAGACAAACAGAAGGCTTCACAAAGGGAAACAAAGATTTACATTCCAGTCATGTCCCTAAGGAAGGAACTGCATGCACTAGTTTCTTCTCTTTGCTCCAGGATGTTTAGAATATCAGGCTCCGAGGGTTGGAAGAGAAAACACAATCTGCTCTTATTACCTACATGCCGAGTTTTCATCTCTGCACAGGGAGTTTGTTATTGAGCATTGTCACAGGAATGATAATTAAGGAAGGAACCGACAAACACAGCATCATTGTACAAAGCGGGGTTTCAGTTTCCCTCATCACATGTGTCAAAACGTCACATCTTATCTTGATCAAATATTTTCTACATAAACTTTGCGAAAAGGATAATATTGGATAAACAATTGACCCGTGAAATGTCTTGAAAATGACAGCTGGACAGCTGAGGTTGAGTTAATCTTTCCTCACTTCAGAGCTCTTTCGGTTTCATCTGTTTGTGACTATGTTCATTTCTCAACAGAAATTTAGCAGGTTAATTGTATTTTTGTTGTTGTTTCTACAACATGCAACAAAGACAACAACAAAGATTACAGTAACATTGATTTTCCATAAAATAAAATAAATTTGATTCCCCTACTCAAAGTTTTTTTTTTTTTTTGCATCCCGCGGGCTTAAAAAAGAGAAGTCCCCAATTTATTTTGATATGAAAAACTGGAAGCAAGTGAGCCATCATCAAAGAGAACAAGGAAGTGAATCATGATATAGTTAGGAAAATGTTAGTTTATTTATTGTGTCAGCAGCCCTGATATGTTATCTGAATGTTTTTTTTTGTAAACCCACCAGCGTGCCAGTGGCCTGGTGAAAAGACGAATGTGCCTGTAAAAGTGGGATCACAATGATTTCTCTTTTAAGAAATGATGTGACTGAGAGAAAATATCTGGGAAGCCCCCACAATGGAGACACAAGAAAAAAAAACACTTATTAAAGACAAAAGTGCAAACACAGAGCTAGTGACAAATGACTTGTTGCGCAAAGGTGACAGAGCGACCTTGTGCTTTCAGAGAAAAGCTTACATCAGCGTTAGAGACCAGATGTTTTCTTCTCACACTCGCTGTATATCTCATCCGGCTGAGTAGAAACTCGGCATTCACCAACTTAATTACGGGAAAAAAAAAAAAGATTAAAGGAGACACATTCAAGGCTTAACAATGTCAGTGTTGTTCATTTACTGAACGCTAGCTGTAATGTGATCATGCAAAATGTATGAGGCAAACAGAAGTCCTTCTGTTTCCACATTCTTTGTGTCTCTGCTGGCATTTTGAAGCCTTCACCGTTTGTAAGGAAAACCAACTCCAGTGTCAGGATGTCTGAGAGACTCTTCAGCTTGAATTATTATTTTTTCCCCCATGAAAATACATTTTCCCCTGAAAACATGCAGGAATGCCAAAGCAGCACAGAGGCCTAAACTTGTGCTTCAACAGGGCTGCAAAACTTGAGAAACAGATTTAAAATCTGTTAGAATATGTGTTGGAGGCACTTTCCTTGTGGGCCTCACACAGCACAGCACAACCTCTGCTATGAAAGGGAAAGTCCAACACGTCACATTGTTGAAAGAGATAAATTCCTGCCCAGGAGTTATTTCCTGGGAAAATTACAGTGAACTGTGGTAACATCCGGATAGTATTGTGTTAATAATAAGGATACACCAATTACTCAACCTGATTTTATCTTGCCCTACTTTTAAAAATTCCCACAAATTAAAGCAACTTCCTGGTGTTGCATAAGCATCGACATTCTGTAAAGGATTCTGTTTTAATAAAGCATAATGATAGTAATAATGATAGTAATAATAATATAAAATAACATTTATCATTTTATCTTATAAAATTATTCATACTTAAAAGACTTGGAGCTCATCACCAAGAATAAGGAAACCATGGAAATCCTGTGAAGTGCTGGTCAGCAAAAATAGGGAGGGGTTTGAACACATTTCCCCTAAAAAGTAAGATGTCTATAAGATTGTTTTTAATGTACTTTTGATATTATTATCTCTTGAGAGATGCCTGTGTCGCTTTATATCAGAAAACAATTTCTTGGTTGAATAAAAATACATTTTTATCTGAGTTTAAATGTAACTTGTGAGTCGCTTTTTAAGCAGAACTGCAATGTTGTAGCAATTTCTCAAGTAGTAGTATTTCTTGTAGTATTTGTCAAGTAAACAACAGAAAATTAGATTCCAAATGGCACTTTGTTTCTTACTGCTCACGAGTAGTGGAAAAAGTTATTGATCGCAGCTGAATTGCTGCGCCTTAAGATGAAAAAAAAAAACTATAATAGTTCACAGATGTTCCGTTCTAAATTGAAAAACGTAATATTTCTGAAATACAAAGGGTCTTGGTGTCCTTGGAGGAAAACATTTCTGAAACATGACGCAAAAACTGCAACATAAATGTCCTAGTTAAATATACTTTAACATCATTGCAGAGTTACTAGATTCACCACGAAGACAATAAAAGGGAGATAAGTTTTATGTGCAGAAATATGACCTTTGCATTAAAAAAAAAAACATGTTTTAAAAAACCATTCTTTGCAGGGCACAAACTGAGAATAACTTTTTCAATTTGATGTAAAGCATGGAGCAAATGGACATAAAGCAAATGGACTGGAGTCCATGCATTCCACAAAGGAACACAAGGTCGCATGTGTTTATTAATGATACGACTGGTGAGGGATGAGTTGGACAAGGTTGAATAGTTCACTGAAAAGAACAACAGCAGCTCACAAATACAATCAAAACCACTAGGAAAATTTTAACTTTCTGCTAAGGTTGAATCTATATTTAATTTTGTAAATCATTGATTTAAAGACAAAACCAAGAAAGATTGATAAAAGTTTATTAAGAAAAAAAACAACATTGTGCTTTACATTTTAAAACGGATGACAATTTCAGACATTTTTTTTTTACCAGAAGTTTTCAGTTTCTTTAAGCATGCTAAATCAATCTAGAAAAACTATAAACTAGCTAAAACAAGTCAGCTGAGCTAGCTCATTTCATAACGATACATATTATTGTCAATGCAGCATTGTCATGAAGTTTATGTCTTCATTGAATTCTGCATTTCACTGTGATAATTTCAATCTGATTAAAATTACAGCTCAGGAAATTCACTCTGTATTTTACATGTACAGCAAAGTGAACATAACACATTACTTATGTTTTTATTTTACTTTTATTACTGGAATCATAACTCCTCTTTCTCTTTTCAGATGCATTGTTGAGATGTTCAATTTCCACCCTGGGTCTTCCGCAACACCACAAAGCTGCCCTCCTGTTGCCTCCATGTCACATGTGCTCATCCATTGCATCGTAAAGAGTCTCACGATAAATCTCACCTACGGTGCCAAAGTGGCTAGGGCCAGTCTTGGTAGTGAACTTCAGGCTAATGCACACAGGAACTACATGCCAGGCAGGAAATGACTGGTTGACCCTTTGACAAAAGAGAGCACAAAACCAATGGAAACTGATATAGAAGTTTAAAAAAAAGGCTTGATGACAAAGGTCACAATCAAAAGTTATTTTCGTCATATTACTTTTATTTGATAATCCAGTGCTCTGACACTACTTTTCATTTACTCAAATTACTTTACCCAAATTTATTCTGCTGGTCAGCACCTCACTTTACAAAACAACCTACAAAAGGACCACACATCCAGGGCTCAAAACCTGCATGAATAAGCTGTGAAAGCGGTGATTGCAAAACCAAATTCTTCCCCCCATCTCATTTTACCCAGTGTCCTTAGTCGGCTTGTTGCTCTGGTTTCTTTAAAATGCAACAGCTGTCTTCATTTGAAAGTGAATGACTGCTGTTGCCTCAGTTGGCAAAGAAGTCATAATTTCACAGTAAAATACAGTGTGTGATCATATTGCTTTGAGTGGAGAGTCTCCCTGTTGTCCCACTGAGTCATGAATGGAGGTCTTTCCAAGAAAAGCCTGCCCCTTCCAGGCCCCCTATTTTTGCGAGGGAACTGATCAGAAAACAACCAGAAACCCCAGGTGGCGGAGGGAGGATTTGTTTACGGATTGGATCAGGGACACAGCAAGCTTCTCTCAACCTGTCAGGATAGGAGAAAACTTTTCTTTTTTTTTTTTTTTTTTTACAGATTCTAAGGAGAAAAATGCTGACCAGGTCACACGTTTTTGCACAGACATCAGATTTTTTACCCTCTTCTTTGTTCCAGCTAGGGATGACGGGAAGCGATATAGTCTGACATCAGATTCCAGATCCCCTTTTTCCTCTCTCTCTAACTGCATTATCTGATCCTGATGGTCTGCAGGAGAGGGTCATTAATCTGCAACATCAACCATATGGAAACGGTTAGGGAACTGGAGCATGAAAACAACTTTAAAAAAAAATCATCCACCTCCTACAAGTTATTTAGGATAAACACAAAATTCTATAAAATTCTGGTAAAAAATAATAAATATTTCTTTTTTCTTTTTTTTTTTTTAAACTCTCAGCAGCATGTTGTTGCTGTTTTCTCAGCAAAACAAATTTTGAGTTTATTCTACATGCAGAGGCTGTGTAAATGATGTAATGCAGTCTGGGAGAGATAAAGAGGAAATATTTATCAGCTGTACAGCAGTGACACTCCCACGACATTTAATTGACTTGAGATGCTCTTAACCTTCTGCGTGATATTATCTTCTGAAAACAAAAGCTCACAATGTTAGACAATTCCTCGGGGAGACAGAAAAGCATGTGAGGATGATATATATTTTTTTCTTTTCTTTTTGTTGGGGGATTTAACTGCAAAAACAGAAGCAGAAAATTTGCCAAACAATCAAGATCTCTGGCTCCTCCTAGAGACCGAACCTGCAACGTGTTCTCATAATACATTTCAACATGCAAATCACCAGTTCAGTCAATGTCCCTTCTACAATGCGTGAAACGTTTACTAAAAGGAAGATAAACAACATACAACAGCCTATCATCGTTAAATTTCCGTAGTTTTTAGCTGCTTTACTTCATTACAAAAGGTGGAGAAAAAACCCCCCATCATAATTCGCCACTAGATGGCACAATAGTGCTAAATTGTAACAACTTGAAAACAATCTTAAGCCATCAAACAATGTGCTCTGTGCCTTGCAAAAACCTGCGGGTTTTGGTTAAGATGTAGCAGGGAGCCTTTGCAAATCTCAAAGACTCATCTCTTCAGTGTTTACAGGATCCCAGCAGTAGCAAACCACAGCTACAGCATCTGCTAACTGTGGTTTCACCTGAGCTCCAAATTAATCAACATTGTTCAGGTGTAATGAGTTAAAACTGCGACACAAATCCCAGTTTTAATGAACTGCATTGCTACTGGTGCCGACTAAGAGGGGTTTTAGTAATGCAAGTAAATGTAGAAATGTATTTTTACATTTATTTACGAGAATAAATGTAAAAAAATAAAGGTGCGTATAGGTACCTCGTGCATATATTCAGCAGGAAACAGAATTCAGCATTGGTTATTTTTTTATACAGACACGTCTCAAAAGAAGGTTCCGCAATTTTTTCTTGATTTTAACTAAAATTAAAATGCACTTTACTCCCTTTATAAAATTTGTGTTGACATAAAGAAGGTATCGCTTGAAATTTGTCTCTGCTCTGCTATTCAGTTTAAACTGAGCGCGTTACGTTGTTAAACCCAGCTCAGATTAAATGTTGGGCTCATATTTCTATCAAAAGCTTTTAATGGGAGGGTTTGTGATTTCAGTAAAATAAATGTTTGAATTTCAGAAATTTCTTTCGAGGAAATTGGTTTTCCTTTTTGCATGCCGATGGATTGCGGAGGATCGACATAGTTTTATTTCCTATCTTGCCTCATTTTGTGGTGACCGGCTGCGCCCCTGCCAGCTGTGTAGCTGCTACATAGATTATTGGTTGCATTGTGGTGGGACAGACCACAAAACTGACAATTTCTTAGGCCTTTGAAATGGTAACAAGGTAATCCAGTGTTTGCTGGAACTTTAAACATACAGATTGGCTGTCTTTCTGTGGTTTAATTTTAACCTATTTGCTTTGGACTGTCTCCAGCGTGTGCTGCAGATGGACGCTTTCTCACAGGGCTCTTCAGTCTGAAACTTTTTCCCTCTCTCTCTCTCTCCTTTTTGGATTTTGTTCCCGGGCTCACTTGTGGCCTCTGTGGATCCCCCAAAGGGTAAAAATGTTTTATCGTCTGACTTTGTGGCTCTTTGTCTGACCTGGCAAACTCAAATGATTCTTAGCTGGTATCTTTCTGGATGTCAGGAAAAAACTTGTACTTACTATATAATATTTTTTTAACTTGCGTTATCTTCAGGGGAGTTTTGGTGATTCAGATGCACCAGATGATTAAAATCTGAGACTTTTGAAAATGTTCATCTTAGACTTTACCCTCTCTCACTTAGTGAGAGAGGGTAAAGTCTCTCTCACTACCCTCTCTCACTAAGTGAGAGAGGGTACCTTTACCCTCTCTCACTTAGTGAGAGAGGGTAAAGTCTCTCTCAGTAAGTGAGAGAGACTTTACCCTCTCACTTAAAGTCTCTCTAAGTCTAAGTCTCTCACTTAAAGTCTCTCTAAGTCTCTTAGAACATTATTTTGATGTTCTAAATTAAACTTTAGAATATCAAAATAAAGTAAATGGCAGATTATTTAAAATGAAACATTTACCCAAAGCAAATGGAGGCTACATACAAACGTGAAATGTTTATATTTACATGCGACTGGGAAGTCGCTCTGTCCCGACCAGAGGGTAACCCTCTCTCACTTAGTGAGAGAGGGTTACCCTCTCTCGGTAAAGAACATGAGAGGAAAAAAAGTTAAGCCTTGAGAGTTTTCTATAGATGTAGAACAAACTGAACTGAGAAAGATTGCAGAATTGTAACAGGTTTCTGATATGAGATACCCAAAAGCCCAACCCAAGGATACTAACAATGAAACCTAATAGTATTTACCCCCATTTCCCATTTGCACAGAGAACAGCTGCAGAAGATTTTGTTATTCTGTTTGTGAGCACGCCCTCCTTTCAAAGATACCAAGATGCCTCTTTAAACCCCACCCAGGTTCCTCTTGCAGCATTTTGTTTGAATCCCTGCTGATCAATGCAAAGGGAGGATGGATCAGTGATTACCCTGTGAAAGGGAAAGCATCCCCAGGTTCTTTTTGTGGGCTCTGTAGGAGCTTGAAAGGGGCCTGTGACCTCGCCTCCCTTCCCCCGTCAAAGGCCTCTTGGGCACCATTAACACCATGAGAGAGGCACTGACTTCCAAGGTCTGCTGGAGAGTACAGCATCCCAACATCTGGAAGGCATTATGTTGTTGCTGCCCTCGGGTGAAACTCAGGGACACGGTGACGGGGGACTGCGTGTGCATGTATCCGTGTGTGTGCTGACAAAGCAGCGTCAGAATTACTTAATTGCGTTGTTGTGTGAGATTATGAAACCACGACCTCTTAAGAAACTCTCAAATGATGGTGGCATCACAAACTGTAAATAAACTGATGCAAGACAAAGACATATACTGTACTCTGTTTGAGTGTGTTGGAGGAATGTACACAGTCCTGTATGGGTCTTTGTTCGTGCAATTTGTTGAACGTTGGCTATTTTGCAGGGCGGCAGGATGTGGAAGTTCTTGGCAACGGAGCAGCTCCATCTGAACCTGGTCTGAAACAAGATGGCTTTGTGTGTATGATCACCATCCTGCCCCTCCCTTCCTTCCCCCTCACTGTACCTTTAAGGTTGGAGGCGCTGCTTTCAAGGTGCACCCCCTCTTTACCCTCGCAGCGGTTCAGGTCATGCTGCGTACAGTGGTAGTTAGGGTAACCCGACCCTCATGTGCACCGAATGCAGCGTTTTCTCTAACAAGGACTGTTTCAACATCAGCTTAGAGAAAGCAACACACAGGCTAGCTGTTGGGGTCCGGAATGAGACGCCGCAAGGTTGCTGGGAGACGCTCTTGTACTAAAATTCTTCATCGTGACGCAATGAGAAATATTAAGCCCGATAGGCAGTGGTATTGCTCTCAGTTCAACCACAACGTGATGTTAACAGTGCTTATACATTATTTTCTGATCATCTGACTGAACATTTTAAAGCTCAATGAAAAGTGAAATAAATGGAAACGGACAGGTTTTCTTCTGAATTTCTGACAAAACAAAACGGTAACACTTTAGTTGAAGGGTGTAAGACTGACCTGAGACTGTCATAACACCTGCCACGAATATGAAGGAGTCTTCATGAATGCTTATGTCGTGAAGTGTCATTTGGGAAATAATGACACTTTTAATACAAAGTTGACACTTTCAGTTTATTTTTAATGGAGGATTTATTGGAACTTTCCATTAAAAGTGTCATTATTTCTGAATAATGCAAAGTTGACACTTTCAATGAACTTTTAATGCAACTTTTAGTGCACCTTTCCATTCAAAGTGTCATTATTTACCGAATGACACTTCATGACAACAGCCGTAAACATTTATGAAGAGCCATTAATGTTCATGGCATGTTTTATGTCATGTTTATGACAGTCTCATGTAAGTCTTCTGTACACCCCTTCAAATAAAGTTACCAAAAAACTTCCACTGGTATGATATGCATTTGTATTTGCCTTCTTTTAAAAACAAAAAAAAAAAACTTCTGGGGAAAATCCAGTTTGAGAAATTTGTGAATAGAGCACAGTCTCATTACGGACACAATGTTTTTGTTAAGACCTGATGGATATATAGAAAACATTAGTGAACAATCAGCTTTAAGAAGACCAAAGAACACAAAAAGGTCTGGGACTTCAGTTCTGGAGACGCTTAAAGCAGAGTGAGGTTATAAAACAACAACACTGAATCTTTCACTGAGCTTTGTTCAATCTATCATTTGAAAATAGATTATGACACCACTGCAAATGTACCGAGACAGAGTACCAATCAGACGAGCTGCTGAAAGGTTGTCCTAAAAAACAAGACGTTGGGGAGTTGAATACAAATACATGTATGAAACGCAATGCAGATGTTCTAAAAAAAAAAACAATCCATTACAATCAAATCTTGATTTTTCTGGACCCTCACCTTTACCCCATTTCTTTAAATGTAGACTTGACTTTTGTCCTAAACATGAACATATGTCATGAGCCTCAGGCTCACAGCAGATGAAGGCCGTGGACAACCTTCTCCCTTTCTCCTTTACCCTCTTCTACCCCCACGTCAACCTGTCATCTACTCCCCTGCCCATGCTTTGCATCCCAGTCCCCCTCCACCCTTCTCCTCTCTTGCCATCAGTTGGTTGTTGTTGAGCAGGCATTTCACAGACACTCCCACCGAGACCAGTGACCTCAGCAGCGGGCAGGAAGTCAAAAGGGTTCAAGTTCCCCCTTTGAGAGTAATCCCACACATTTCTGTGCATTTGATTCAGGAGAGGGGATCTTTGTGGGGGTGTGGAGTCCCGGCATGAGACAGTTTCTCACTATCAGAGCATGCCACATCATCTCTGTCATCGCAGGGCAAATAGACTTTGTCGTAAGCGCTCCTAGAGCAGGAGAACAATCTGAAAGACGAGCTAAATCCAGGTGTCCGTATTTCCTGTGAGACAACAAGGCTGCAATGTGGCACTGGAACAATGAGAAGGAAAAGACCGAAATTAGAAAAGAAAGGAGAGGAAAGGAAGTAGATTTTAACAAATGGCATTGTGTATGTTTGACTGTTAATGGTCGACAATTTGGCTTGACATTAACAGTCAAATGCAGCTCTGTCTCCTTATCAAACGTCCTTATGCGATGGAATAATCATTCATTTGAAATACCAGGGAAAACTGGTGGGCGTTTTTTTTTTTCCCCTGAAATGGGTCGATGACCTCGACTGTTTGTCAGTCTCTTCCTGCTGATACTTTGTTGCAATGAATGTCATCAGTGGGAATGTAAACCAACACAGACATGAGTCCTTGCTAGACACACCCACCTGCACTAATCGGGGGAGAACCACATGGTTTTTCTTTGCGGTTATGTTGTAAGATTTAAGTGTGTTTTACTAAGATGGTCAAAAACAAGAAATGTTGCATAACAACATTTGAACAGACACAAACAAGCAAAAAAAAAACAAAAAAAACTGTCCCCTATGATCATTTGGGAGAAACAATGGATTTGTTCTTGTCATTTTCTTTGTTAATGTTGCCGTATTGAGCCGCTTCCATTACATCCCTTTCAGCTGTGTGGCATTTGAGTACATATTTCATGCAGATCAATGGGAGCTCATTGAATATCTACCGAGGCTGTGTCATGCCGGTTCACATGTTCCCAGATTAAATCAAACAAACACAGCTGTGTGTGTGTGTTTTTTTTTTTTTGCAATACATTGTGTATCCAAAAGAAAAGTCACCACCTGGATTTAAGGAATCAAGTAGTCTGAAGTCTCTTAAGGCAATTTTCCACTGCAAGTGTCGTATTTATTGGACAATTACTGCATGGATGATTGTTGTTGATTATTGGCAACAAGTTAGCTAACACTAAGCGATGCAAGCAGTGATTTAAGCAACCTTGTCGGAGGGCAAAGTTGCTTGAAGGTCAATAATTTGAACCTTCTGTTTCTGAAATGCTTAAACAGCTTTAAGACGTAAATTCTTTTTGGCCTTATTCCCCCCCAAGATACAAGTTCAAACAAAACAGCTTTCTGTGTCTTCCCTAATCATTTCCAGAGTATTCAGGGGGAAAAAGTCTTTACTTATGGTTTCCCAATGATAGTTCTGGGAGTATTTGGCATGTTTCTATTTGTTTCTGTGTTTCGACATGCCTGGTTTAATTTGATACGTCATTAAGAGGATTCAGTAGAACGTGATCAACGTGTGCTTATGTGATTTTCTCTTTTGACTCAGATGTGTTGGAGCAGGAGAGATTGCCCCAAGAAATGGGATTTCAAAACACTGAAAATAAAAATTTTCCATACATCCATAAAAGATGTGGGAATGAACAAAAGATTTGACATTGATTGGCAACCCCGATAACGTACGTCAAAGCCTTTCATTAAATTACATTGAGCTGGAAAATTATTTACTTCCTTATTTAATTTTATTGGGATTTTATCTATGAGATCAATGCAGATTTGTGCAAATTGTTTCAAATTGAAAAAATGTGCCATATGTGTCAAGCCTTATTTAAGCGTTTGTGCTAGCAAGTTATAAGTTCATACATTTGATTGATCAATTGGAACAATGATTCAGAACCAACATTAAAACTGGTTTTGGGAAATCAGGCTAACATTTATCTCAACATTATTAAAGCTTTATGTATAATGTTTAAAAATGAAAAATGTGTCAGGAATGAGAAATTCCAATTCCGATAAGAAGAGAGGCCCATTATCGTGTCAGAGTTACAACAAAGGCACGCTGGCGGCTTCAGAAAACATGGCCTCGTACTAAATTTGGAGCCAGAATTTATACTTTTGAGCCTATCTAAATAAAAATTAATTAAAACTTCATGACTCAGTTCTGGATTGTAACAAACTAGTTTAGGTGTATATTGTATAACTATTCCAGACTGAAGAATGAATGATTCAAATTAATTAAAGGGCCATAATTGATATGCGATTATCATCCTTGATGAGTGTGTAAACGCCATATTTACACTTCTGGATTCACAAGAGTTTCAGCCACTCAACATATTGTGCAGCAATGTCTGTTCTGTATTAATCAGTGAGATAACTGTACACACTGCTGTAGGTAAATTCAACAGTTCAACTTCTACAATGTTGAAATATTGGTTGATTCAACATTCCCAATGTGAGGAAGACTGTCCAAGCTGACAAAGGAGCAAAAGGCATCATCTGATATGAGCAAGTACTAATGTCCACTGCACAGCCCATTTCTGTATGAGTGAATGTACTCTGTATGGATATTCACATGCTAGAGCTTTTGAGACTGTACCATTAAAACGTTATCTCTTTCAAAGATAAATTTTATTTCACCAGACTTCATTCGGTGTGATTTAGAGCTTACTAACGACCAGTATGTCGTCTGTGGTGAATGTTTGTTACATCACGAATAGGACAATCAGACAGTGAAATACAGACCAGACATTACTGTAAGTTATTATTCCCTCTTCCCAAACAGTTAAGCGGCGTAATTAAAGGGGAGGATGATGCAACGAGATGCTCCTCATCTAACTTTGTATTTACATGTGTTGCTGGAGTCAAAAACTGCACTGATTTAAATTCCCTAAGCACATAATACGGAAGGTTTTTGAAAATCAGTTTCTTTATTTTGCATCTTATAGAGGAGAATACGACCAAATCTCAGTTTAAAGTTATTGCTGCATGTTTTGAGAACTAAAGTTTTCTGGAAATAGGGTTTTTGTTTCACATCCTGTGCGTAACTCCTACTCATAACCTCTTTTCTGGAGCCAGTAGGGGTAAAGTTGCAACAGGTTTGTTGCTGCTTTGTGCTGACGGAGCGGAACAGCGCTCTAGTTCCATGGAGACGCTTTGCAACTCTAGGCTTGCAAAACACAAAGAGGTAAACCAGAAATCCCACAAAAAATACATACTTTTAGTCAAACCGTGCAGAAGCTCACAAGACCGGGCAAAAAAAATCTGATTTAGGGTTTTGCTTCGTATGTGCCTGAAGGAGTGTAAAATAACTGCAAAATGGGCATCAGCTCTGCTTGGTTCATCACGGATCTTCGCCCACGGGAACATTGACGGGTTTGTACCCAGATGTGTGGGAAGGACACAGAGCTGAACAGTCATATCCAGTGTCTGTGAATTCTTTCGGGCTCTTTGGACACAGTCCAGTCTCGTCAATAAATCTGCCACACACTTTCAGACACTTGCCGTCAGTGAACCCGTTACTGATTTTGCATGCACTAGCTACGTGCTTCTCCAGCCTTATAAAGGTTTAATTGCTACGATAAAGAGTAACAACACAAGGAAGTGTTAGCTTGTATTTTTTTTGTGTGTTTTGTCTTGTTTTATCCAAGGCTTATCATAGGGGAACAGGAACCTAGCGATAAAGTCATGCAATTTAAACAGCACCACATGTCCACAAGGCCCGCTGTCGCTGGGTCACGTCACAGTCAGCCCACTCTGCTTTCTTTGTGCAGTCAATGTGGAACCTCTATGTGTCTTAAGGGCCTTTTTTTCTTCTCTGGATCGGACTCGATGCCAATATTCATACTTTGGTGAAGCAGAGCATTCAGATAAAGACAACAGTGAGACTGGGAGGACATTCAGTGATAAACTTTGAAGCCTCACAATGAGAACATTCAGGCTCTGCAGACAGGGATGGGCCGCACCCACTCAGCACCCAGCAGATAGCCGTGGTGACCTGACCTTCAAGCTTCTGTCATGCAGTGAAAATATAATTATGCCATTAATAACGCACGCCGGTCTTATTCGACACGCACAGTTTGACTGGGCAAGAAACGTTTGCCTATATCGGCACGACAATCGCAGAGTTTAGGGATCTATAGACTGAGAGAAAGAGGAGGAGTGATAGAGAAACCATGTGAGTGTGCAGAGATAAGTGCAGGTCACTGGAGTCCGCTTGCCCGAGGGTCAAGAAGGTCAGCTCTGATGTAGGAACGTGGAACGCCGTGAACTGTTGCTGTGTGGGAAAACTCAGAGAGAGGAAAGGGGGGGAGAGGAATATTTTCAGGTCTGTTTGGGATAATTGAAGTGCGTCCTTCAGCTGGAGTGTGAGTCAACAGAACCCTGGTCATATGGAGAGCAGAAGAGGGGAAGGAGAACGAGGAGATTTGGTCCTCGAGCAGGTCTGGTTCCCATTAGACCAGAGGCCTGGGGTCGGTTTGTTTGTACAGGCAGAAGGTCCCAGAGGAAAGTGCAGGCAGCTTGATGTTGCTCCTCCCCGACTGGGCCGTCATTGAGGGGAAAATCAGCTGCAGCGCTTCACTCGTTTGGCCCTCTGTCTTAGTCTGCTTTCTGCCTTTCCCCACCCTTCTGGAACAAAGTCCAACAGGGTCCTCCAAACTGTTTACGGATGTTCTCTGTTTATGTCCTCGTCATGAGAGCAGAGCAAGAGTTCCTGTAATACCCTTTGGCCATGATGGCACTCATCCCAACCATACAATGGGTATGTTACTCACATGTCAGCCTAACGCTCTGGATTAATCATCCTCACCTGCATGTGACGGGCGTGCAGCGACAGGCCTGTGGCACTCTCCCGGGTTAGGCTGCAGCACCGAGCTCCCATCTGTTTTTTGGGGCCAAACACAGGCCGATCAATAAAATCTTTTTCACCCCGATTGTAAAATAAAGGTTGCATAACAGGGCTGTGTTGTGTCATGGAACATTTTCCCAGCCTGCGTTCTGCAGCTCTGTCCTCCTCCGTTATATGTGTTATTACTGCAACATGAGCCTGCAGGAGGTTTTGGTTATGTGCTTCATTGTTTGCCTCAGCGCTGCAACTATAAGAGGAAAAACTGTGGGTTTTTTTACCGTAGCACCAGCGTTGTGAAGTGAGGGGCAATAAAGTCTCCCAACAACAACATGGCCTCATGGAGGCACACGAACAGATAAAAGAGGCAGGAAGACCGATTGAAGGAGCTCGACTTTGACACCAATGTGGTGCGGCAGACGGGGGCTGTAAAGACCTGAGCGCACCACGAGTGACTCAGAAGGAAACAGAGACCCTGTGGAGGTTGCGGTAAAATGGTGAGGAAGTTCTCATCTGCTAAATTTGGCTGCATTAAAGCAGTCAGAAGAAGGTGGGCGGAGCTCTTAGAGGTCGTAGAGGAAAGGGAAAAGGATGATGTTTCTCCCTTGGAGCTCCGCAGGGAACGGTCTGGCAGTGGGTTTGTGATTTATGGAGGGGAGAACTGTACAGCAGAAGTTTTTTTTTTTTTTTGGTATTCGGGGTTGATCAACGGAGTGGAGGTGCAGCGCAGAACTGATCCAAATCTAGACTATGAGCTGTGCTTCATTATGGTTATCACAATCACTAACCTCAGCAGGAGTCAAGCAAAAGAGCTCACTAACTGTTAGTCATTTCCTTTCACAAATTGGACTGAATTATGAGTCTGTCTGATAGTTTTTTAATTAGATTGTCAAAGTAAAAGCTTGACTGAGAGTAACTTTGTTTCTACAAACCAAAAACACAGAGGTATTTTAAGAAACATCTATGTTTTTTTTTAGTTAAGTGCTTTAACTAGTTGAATTCTTAACATCACAAAATGTGGTTCATCTTATCTCAACAGTGTGAAAAGAAAGAGTCTTGGTTTTTCTAAATACACTCATGGGCTCCATTTGTATTTCCAAACTTGAGTTTTCGTTTGCCGTTTATCTTGCGTGTGTAGGCTTTTATTTACATTTAAAGTTAGCAATAAACTGTGAGCCTGCTGCTTCGCTGGCATGAGAGAAAATGTCTAATCCAGTCTGTTTTAGATTACTCAGATTACTGCCAGTTACAAAGGGATTCGTGTGAACTGTTAATTAAAGCCACAGTTTTGTTTTCTTATCCGGCGGCGATTTTCGTCAGTTTTCATGGAGCGTGTCTCTGTGGCCACTGCAGCGTTGCCAAATTCAACATTTTATGAGCGAATACATGCATGTTTGACTTTACATGTCCCATCATTCTCTCTAGAGGGGAGTGAACGCATTCGGTCTGTCACAAAGACGCTTTCCTTATCATATGTGCCTTTAGGTCAGATAGCAGTGCAGCAAGTTGTTTTTCCACTCTGCACACTTGGAAAACTCTAATGGTATGACTCACAAATCAGCAAGCAGAACCAGACCTGCTGGCAAGCAGCAGCATGAGCTCAGAGTCATCACTTTGTGAAAGTCTTGCTCACAGACGCGTCAGATCTGCTGATGCTAGACCGCCTTTAAATGTGTTTGGGGAGAAGTCAGTTTAAGGGCGTCATGCTCACGTCTCCCTGGCTCATTATGGACTTGATCTGGGAAAAAGTGACGGCACTTGTCAATGGGGCGGGTATTGTTTAGCATTGAAGTAAGGCCCTCTATTGTACGTGGGATGGATTGCCAGTACATGTGCAAAACTGTGGCATCTGGATCTGTTACTTATCCTCTAGCGTTGCTTGAAACCACTTTTAGTGCTAAAGAAGATATGCACGTGCAATTTAGTGCTTTTTCTGTGGTTTCTGATGACATTTCTTTAACTAAAGTCTTTACTACACCTGTTGTTTTGCTTGCACAAAGCTGTATCAGTGTCACCAGTGTCCTTTGGTCACAATGTGCTTTTTCTTCTTCATCCTTTCTATTACTCAAAGTATAAAGAAAGTTACCATTCTGTCGAAACAGACTATCTTTTCTTCATAACTTCAAATGCTGTCGAAAGTTGGAACCCAGTGCAACAATTCATGATGTCAACACTACACCAGAAATTCAACCCACAAATGCCAGCTCATCTGCGAGGCTCTCGTTAGTAGCAAGGTGCTTTTATTCGAAGTAAAACGATTTGAAACCAAGCCAGGTTTGCTTCTGAATTGGTGTTTGACAAGCCCTGTATTAAGCTTACCGACAGTGACATAAACATGTTGCTTTATTACATAAAATACAACAGAGTTCTGAGATGATTCATAGAAAACAAGAAGAGGAGGCTTGTGCAAACAGTCACATGCATTGGATTAGTCAAAAAAGCTGTGAAGAAATCACAACTTTGTGTTGTTGTTGTTGAAAGCGCCAACATTGTTCTAAATCATTTGTACTTAGAATATGAAATGTACCACTTTTACTAATACTTATTTTTGAGCTACTATGTCTGACTGCTGTTTGCATACAAATAGAGGATGTTCCTTTCACTTATCACTGTCATCTTACATTTAAATTTGTAGGCCAAATGTCAGGAAATGCACTGCACACTGGCTGCAGCAGAGTGTGAAGCAGAAATAAGAAACCAAAGCGGAAGGTAAGGCAAACATGGGACAAAGTATCATCTGCAGCGCAGTAAGCAACATCGTCCTTGCAAGGATGTCCGCTTGGATTACAGTGAAACAAACAGCTGAAAGAAGATATTTGCATAGACTGTATGAAAAGACTTTTCAAAACTTTTGACATTAAGTAAGACAGGAGTGACTGCATCATGTTGCCAGGTTGCGTTGCTGCAGAAGGGTCTGGTGCGCATCACAAAACCGACTGCATCATGAGCATAAAAAAACAAAAAAACATTATATTGAAGCAATGTTTCAAGACAGAAAGCAAGAAGTTAAAATGTGGGCATAAATGGACCATAATCTTGATAATACCACAAAATAGGTAACAAAGTGGGGTGTGGACTTTGTCAGTGATTTGGAGGGGTCATCACAGAGCCTTAATCACAAAAACTTGTAGGCAAACCTGAAAATTTGGCCAGATTTCCTGCAAACTATAGAGAGAACCTTGTAGAGAGATAAGAATAACATTTTTAAAAATTACGTATATTTTTACCAGACACTATGTAAGCTTCAGAATTAGAAAAAAAATCTAATGTCTTTCCTCTCTATTTTGGTATTTCACAATCATTCATTTAGTAAAGAACCATTTAGTCTCATTTGATGTCAGAACTTGGGCAAGAACGTGGTTTTTAGACGGTGTATACAAATATCTAGTTTCAACTGTAGGTGGGTGGTGTCAGCTCTGTGAAGTGGAATTTTGTCAGCCTGACCTCAGTGGAGTAAAGGCATGAGCAACTGGAGGTGCTCCAGCTGCAGCCAGTAATAAACAATTGGGGAGGAGAGTGAAATAGTGAACTGAAGAATGTGTGCTGATCAAAGCATTGTTTTCTGGCTAGCATGTGGAAGTTTGACCACAAGGGAGGCAACACTTTGCAGCCAATAATCGTAGAAAGGGGCGCAAGTCTCTCTCGCTTTGGTTTTTGCACGGCTGTCACAATGAAAGATTACTGCAAGAACGTGCCACATCTCCACCTTTTTGATTTTTGATTTACGAATGCACAGCTATTATGTTCATTTAAAAAAAAAGTTGATGAGTCACTTTCTCAAAGAAGTCTGTCTGGGATGCTGGGACAAAGGCAGTCCCTCCCACAGAGGGGAAGTCTGGTCTCCCGCCCTGTGATTTTTCTGTCCAGGTCTGGCTCATGTTCGCTGTGTGCATGTTTACGTCTGTGTCAGCGTTTAACGACAGCAGGGCTTCAGGCTGTGTCAGGAGAGTGTGACATCTACACCCCTGCTTGCCCTCCTGCCATCTTTCCTCACATCCTTTGTGCTTCTGTTTATTGTACATTTTACAGCTTCGGCAGCGCCGCGCTGTGATTGTTCACTTTCAACCACAGGCAGAGAGTTTACGTTGAGAAACAGCTGGATGGAAATAGCAGCCGGACCCTGGTCCGTCTTATCTCATGACGCCCCGACACCCAGCCCCCTTCACAACACTGACCACTATCCAGCTTCCCGTTGGGAAGTTGAAGATTACCTACTCAGGGAGAGAAATGCGCACATTTTGTCACGTTCCTTCAAACAAATATTTAGCAATCTGCCTCGAGCAAAAAACACTCAGCAAGTATCTTGCATAGCCAAGCCTTTTTGTCTCAGCTGCACACCAACCACATTCCTCAGGCAAAAATCTCAATAGGTGCATGCTTGACCTGTTTACCAAAAGCTTGTCTTACACTCTATTGATCAACTTGACTTCCTGCAGTCCTCTGCTTACAGACATCAGTCTAGTTTTCATTTCCTCTATTGCCTCCCACTCTCCGTGTTTGACTGGAGATCTGCAGAAATCTTATGCATGGACAAACACACACACACACACACACACAAAAAGACAGGTCTGTTCTTTGTTTTGACGTGCACGAGGTCTTTGAAACATCTGTGAGCACGCATTGTATCATATCTGAGCGAGCATGTAGGGTTCTTTGAAATCCCACCTTAACCACAGGGTCAAAGAAGAAACAACATCTTACGTGACAACTGCACATGTGCGATAACATTGTGTTTAAGCAAAACGATACTTTAGAATCTGGACTTGTCACTAACAAAGAACAAGCGGGGGGGAATCTATGAAGCATTTATATTATAATTTATGTGGAGGTCACGTATACAGTTCTGCTGAGGGTTCATTTTCACCTCAGTGATGTGAGATGACAGTTGGACCACAGACCAAAACGGGTTTGCATCACTTCGGGGCTTTTGCATCATATCTGCTTCTACGTTGTGGACATAGACGTAAAGTAGATGAAAGTATTCTTGTTAAAAAGACCTGAATTTGCGCTTATTTTTCAAGGGTACTTTAGTAAAACGGTGCAAACACAGTGTTAATCTGCAGGAAGCCACAGACGTCACCACCTTAACCCCCACTGCAGTCGTACGGGCCTCACGCTTTGCTATCCACTAAAATGCTTTTCTTGAGTGGAGCAGGAGAGCGGGAAACAACAGGCACCCAGTACTAATGTTTAAAGACGGAGGTCAAACAGACATTTGCAGAAGCGGGACCAAACTCTCCACGCTTTTCTGTGCAAATAAGTTCATCTTATGTTCAAGTTAGATCCCCCTTGCAAATGGGTGCAACTGTGAAATGTTGCCATACCAGAGAGGCAAGTTGTTAAAATGGTTTCCTTAAAAATATAGATTTAACATGTGCCTTGTTGAATATATTAACACATACATATTGACAGTTTTTATTTTTAGATTATTTACAGAATCACAGCTCAACTGTGTCTCTGTTTTCAGTGGGAACAGATAAAATGACCGGAACCCACACGATTATTCAGATGTGAGCGCCACACAACAAACAGATCAAGTTCTTATGCGTAAGAAGGTAGATTAAAAAGTATTAAGAAGACCGGGGAGTTTTTCGTTGGGCGGGGGGTTGAAGTCAATTTGTGGGGTGGGTGGACGGATTTCTTCTAAAGCTGTGAGAAGCACAGACATGCGGCTTAAGCTAGGCGTTTAGAGCACAGAGGAAGATAAGCCGGCCCGACTCCAGGCAGCTCTCGGGAGAATCTCCCCTCGTCTCCGTCTTCACTACTTTCTTTCAGTCTAACTTATTTCAGCAAGGCAAAATTGCACCTGGATGTGTTTTTATTAAACTATCCTGTCAAGAAACAATAAAGTATCGAAAACAACATGCCATCGTGACACGTTTCCTTCTTTGTATTTAGCAGATCTTGGTCACACAGTCCTGACTCAACTCTAATGCACATGATCTTCAAAAAACTTGAAGTGCCAAAAATATAGATCTTCTTTTTCGTGTGGCCATCTGGGCAAAGAAAGAGAATTCTGGAAGTGTGTTATGCATTTTGTTTTCATCTGGAAGAGAAAGTGCGGGTAGATGTTTCCACAACGCTTCACTCTCCGTGCGTATTGTCTGTTTGTAGCCGAAACAGCTCCGTGTGGATCAGTGGACGCACAGGCACACAAACGTATCAGTCATTTATGGGTACAGCTAAAAACAAACATTAGGTGCACACAGTGTGACATATAGGAGCCTAAAGGATTTATTTTTATTCCATAATTAACACACTTGTATATGTGCTTCTGCTTTATGTGGTGTAGATAAAATGGTAAACAAGAGATGGAAAGTCCCAACCTCACACGACTCAGAGCATGAGAACGGTTTGAATGTGCTGTTAATGACTTCCCCAGTGTAATCCTGGGTCTTAAAGGAGGAACGCTCAGAAGCTTCTCAGACCACTTTGCCGTTTTCGAGACTGTTGCTCTTTGAACACAGTCCTGCAGAGAGACGCGTGCTTCCAACGTCAAAGTACGACTGCAGCATAAAACCTGCTTAATGCCACGTTTTTGGTCGAGTTCAAACATAGGTCGGTAGACCACAATTCAGATGAAGGATCAAAATACGTAATACTGTTCTTCCTTTTCCTTGCAGATTCAAACGAGTGGCTTTGCATACAGGAACAAAACTATTTGTTCTTTTGTGAGAGATGAGGCTTGTTAACATCCATGTCAGCGTTTACTGTAATTAAACCTGCTTACCAGAAGACCTGCAGCTGATTAATGATTACAGTTTCCTGTTTCTATTTGCAAAGACACCAAGATACAGTTCTAGAAGAGAGTTAATTAGGCAACCATTTTCCCCTTTCGCCTTCATAACCTCATTTAACAGCTCCACTATATTGTCTAAACACTTAACTAAAATGCAACATCAGCGTCAGCTCAGCAGGCAAGACTCATAAAAGCAGTACCATCCCACAGTGTACAGGGCCACATGTCGGCTAGCATGTGAAGTAATGCTCATCAGGGATGAAGGGGTGGCTACAGGAGGTTGCTAATAACAGCTGCCAGATGTGCAGAGTCCCCCGAGTCCCGCGCACATTCTCACAGACAATGGAATGTTTGTGAGGAGCCCCAACAGGAAGTGAGGTCATGCCTCTTGACCCCTCCCCTGAAAGCCCAGAGAGAGCCGTAGCAGTGGGGCAGTTTTAGCTGAGCAAGCCCCTGAAAATGTGCCATAGTTAACCCATGGACAGTGAGCATGGCAGTTCATAAAAGTTTCCTGCAATTAGATCACAGGGCCTGCTTTCTTTCTGTAGAAAGAGCAACTGCTTAGAAAATGACTGCGGGGCTGGCTATAAGAACGGATGGCCAAAGTAATTAAAACTGTTTGTTAATTACAGGCAAATGTAACAACTTATGTACAAACTGTTTCTATTAGTGAGATCCTCCAACCACACACCAGGTGCCAGCTGCAGGTGAGCTGTGTGACGGATTAAGTAAAAATGTACTTTTCTTTCAAATTCACCGTGACACCACATGGCCCAACGTTACTCACAGTGGAAACCAAGATGTATAAACCAAAGGATTTTGAAGAAGTGCCATCTGCTTCCTGTCCCGTTTGTGGTCAATTCCAGAGTATGTGAAAGTCACCAGCTGTCACGCAAACCTTTCATTTTACAATTTCATTTTCGCTATTTGGAAGTATTTATAACTTGGGAATTTGGGTAATTTCCTCATTCCTGATTTGGGAAATTTCACAAATCTTAACGTGGCACAAAGTGATCCCTGATGAAAACCTGAATCTCTTGCACAGAAGTCAGGAGGGATGTTTTTGCGAGCTCAGCGATGCATGAGAACATTAAGAAGCCCCTTCCTTTCACAGACGCATGACATCAGTGCCACTAGGGATGACTTTCAGGATAATGACTGAAGACATTATTGCCCTCCACAGAGGAGGCTGGATAGTTGCTCATTCTCTGCGGGCAGCACCTGCAGTCTCAGACACAGCCCCGGTGACTAACGTGCTCTGACTTACCTTCACCTCACCCCTTTTACACATGAACTCATAAAATGGGTTAGAAATTCAATGCAAATTAGAGTTGGAAAACATTTCATCACCGAACAACATGGAATTATATTCATATCACTGCCGTGGCATTTCTGCCAAAAGAAGCCGTGCCAATGAGTTGTAATGTCTAATCTTCACGGGCGTTACAACAAGCACCGGCTCGAGCCAAATTACTACCATCTGCATAGACGTAACAGCAATATAATCTTGATAAGAACATTTTAGTTTTTTAAGGTTGTGTCAAAAAAAACAACACATAATAATAATTTGATCACCAATCTTCCACTTTTAATCCAAAATTGCTCCTTTTTATATAGATTAAGCTATAGCTGTTGTAAAAAATAGTTAAATTAAACCATTTACAATTAGTTTCTAAGTGTTTATGTGTGATAAGAGAAAAAAAAGACATTTGTGAACATACTGCTGTAGTGACAGTAGGGATGTCAAACACATTTACATTTTGGGCCATATCAAGATCATAAATATCCTCAAATGGCTGGTTGTGGGAGAATGTGTTGATAAAACCCATTAACAAAATTATAAAATATGAATGAATAGCTATTTCTGCCTTCAGTACTTCTTAAAGTTAAATCATATTGAACCACAATGATGTAATTTGGCAGCATACAAATAATAAACGGATTCAATTTGATTAAAACAGAACAATGTTTACGCAAAGAAATGTTATTTGAAAGGGTTCATTTAGGTATCTTGTTAGACTTTAGGGCCACATAAAAAGTTATGGCAGACCAGATTTGGCCCCCGGGCCTTGAATTTGACACATGTGGTTTACGGATAAAGTTGCTATTAATCATATTTAAATGAATGAATAAATAAATATATAAATAAATAAATAAATAAAAGAAGAAACAAAAATTCAACAGGTTTCCGCTAAACTGGACTATGGGTAAACATGGGTTTGATCTAACTTTCAACTTCAGAGGTAAATGATACAAGAATGGTTTCTGTAATTGATGGGCGTTCTTTTTTTTTCTTTTACCGTCAGACTTCTCTTTTAGGAAGTTTCTAATACAGCAGAGATCAAATTAACGGGACAACATGCGTCAATTGCATTTCAGTTTATCCTGGGTCACCGCAAATATCATCAGGAAGTACTTTACAAGAGCAACAGGTCTGATACATTTTAATGAACATATATGTGAAACAGACAGTAAAATTATTTTTCTTTTTTTAATCTCAGTTACATCTAGTATCAGCACAGCGGAGACAACTGTTTAATATCAAAACTTTTTTTTTCTTTCTTTCTGCAGTACAGCACCAGCAGTTGTACTTGTGCCACAGTTTGAGAAGAAGAAAAAAAGAAGTGAGGAGGTGGAACATCTGGATTTCATTCAGTACGCTACAAAGTGGTAAAAGAAAAAAAAATCCCCCAGAAATAGGTTTATTTTCCACATTTATTCCTTTCCACCAAAACTGCGCCGTTATTTTCTCAAACAGTGAATCGCGGCTTATGACGTTTCCACACACCCCACACCGTCTCTCTACCGTGTGGGTGTGTGTTGGTGTGCGAGAGCGCAGTCTATTGTGTGTGTGCCTCCCAGAAGCTCCTCAGCCCCGTAGAGCTGTTGTTCCCAGCGAGCAGCAGGACAGTCAGACGGACTGCTGGATTAGGAAGGACAAAAGAGAAAGTGTGATTATTTTTATTTTTTTCTATTTTCCCTCTTCTCGGTCTCTGTCTGAGTTATGAGTCTGGCTCGCATCAGTTCCCGTTTTTTTTAAGGAATCATCGCGCTGTCGGCTGAACTTTGCTTCTGTGGTACAACACAGACCGGTATGGATTTAGTTACCACAGACTAGACAGGACATGCTGTCTAGTCGTCCACTAAAGTTTTGATTGTCACCGTTGGTCCCCGACACCCAGAGCGGAGGAACACAGCGCAGCGTTTTCAGTTTTTAGATTGTTTCTTTTATTTATTTATTTTTGTACTTTTTTTTTTTTTTGGAACACGTGTGGGGACATTTGGACGCAGTTTTTCCCCCCCTGTTGCTCCATACTCTCTTTCTCATGGGGTAAGTTGTGCGCTCTTCTAAAATATATATGTTTTTTTGTGACAGCATGTGCTGGAGCACGCGAACAATAGGTTCCGCGCTTCCCTGTAAGTATCCTGCGTGATACACCGAATCGATTCTTGGGACTTTGCGCGTTTCACAGAAACGTTTCATGTTCAGAACCCCATCCTCCGTGTACTCTCCCCTGATTTGCAATGTTTCTGTGAGTCAAAACGCGCGCAACGATCAACCGAACATCTGAGTTTACGACGAACTCTAGAAATGTTCCAGTGACGAACTCAATGACAGCATGATCGCCCACAACAAGCGGCACCTCTGCACGCTTCAGCTCCAAACGCTGCTGTGGATCCCACGTGACAGCTGTGCTTGTTAAACGTTCTGCTTTTTCAGTGAAAACACGTTGCGGTGATAAAAGTCCACGCACAGGTCCATCCTATGCCCGCTGCATCATTTGCCGTGGAGTTGTTTAGGGGCCTCGCAGACTCACAGCTCCTTGGAGCCGTTGCGCAGCCTGCTGCGCCCCCCTCCCCCCCCCCCCCCGCCCTCCACCCTCTGACCCTGCGGTCCGATGCTGTCCAGGCTTGTTCATCCGTCACTCTAAAGAGAGCATTGTATTGAAAGGATGTATTAATAAGACAAAAGCCCCCATTATCCCCGTGTATAGGAGTTAATCTCGTGGGGCTTGAGCTGCAGCTCAGAGACTCTTGCAAGCAGTGACTTAACAGGGCACAATTTGTCAGCAGGAATTAACGTTGCACAAGTTCTTTATGCACACATTTCGTCATGTAAAGTTGACCTTTTTGGTCAAGTTTAAGTCTTCCTTTAAAGATCGTTGTGCCGATGAAGGATGCATGGGTGTCAGCGCTCCAGAAGGCGTCCTGGGAGATTCCTCAAGTCACGGTGTGATAAGATGATAAGGCAGAGGAACTGGTGTTTATTGTCCTGATAAAAAGCCCACATCCTTCAGCCTCTAGCCTGTGCTCGACCTGGTTCACACAGCACCGTGTGGAGCTCATTAACAAGCTCCCTGAATCTGCCTGGGCTTGTGAGTGCACTGTCTAAACTCTCAGCTGCAGCAATGGGACACAAAAACAAAAAAAAAACAAGATGCAAGACGTCCTGAAAAGCTTGTTTAATTCAAGCAAGCATCAGTGTGATAACATCAGTAATAAGGGGAGAAGAGGAAGCTCCTTCAGCAGAGTTTGGATAAGATTGTTGAAAGGGCTGTCGGCAGACTGAATGATGCTGCAGCTGGATGAGGGCTGCTGTCTTTGTTTCGGGCATGCATGACCACCAATGGACCGTGATCGGCTGGAGACAGGGCAGGTGCACACGGCCACATGTCCGTCGATATTGCGTTCATGCGATCACATGGCTCACTGGGCCAGCAAAGCACCCGCTCAACCCACCGAACCAGACTGCGGTCGGGTTTTTCAACACTCGCCCCTGGTCCCTCTCTGGAGGGTGCTGTGAAAAGCTTCAAGACTTTGACCACAACTTCTCACCTCATGGCAGCCTGCTGATGACGTGAAGCACTCAAATTGGGCTCTGCAGAGCTGGGTTATTGACTCACGTCAGCAGGTCATCACCTCAGAGTTCAGGATCTACGTGCTGTTGGCCCAGCTCACTCTGCTCCATGGCTCTGTGTTCCTCTAGAAGATGACTGCTGAAATTTGAGCTCTCTCAGGGGGGGGGACTGCTAAGGGGTAGCGTGAGAAATTAAGACAAATAGATGAGTTGAATCAATAAATAGATGTATGAGTGCAGGCACGGATAAATAAATTAATGGTATTTGAGTGGTGGGAACTTAGAATTGTGGGATTTTTTTTTTTTTTTTTTATTGAACCAGTTCACAAGGGGGTTGAAGGCGGGATGGATTTTGGGTGGGTGGTGTCCATCCCTGAAGGACGCTCACATTTCAGCCCGGGCCTGGGAGCGGTCCATTTATAGGAAGCAACGAGAAAGCTTTTCCTCTGGGAGCTTGACTTTTCTTTTGTTGTCTTCTGTCACCACTTTATAGAGTCGGCTCATATGAGCCTTGACTATGAAAGACGACTGCATGGAGCCACGTGCCAGAGCTGACCTGTTTTTTAACCTGATTGAATAAAACCAGTGTCGAGCCACTGCAAGAATACTCAGCTTTTAGACAGAACAGAAACCACAGAAAACACCAGCAGTCCATGCACATGTTTATAGCTAATCTGAGAGGTTTGTGCGGTGATATTAATAGGGGATTTGGACGGCCATTTGGGTTCTCTGTGTTAAGAGTTCTAACTGGTTCTCCCTTCAGAAGAAAAACACTTTCCTCGGGTGTGGCAAAAAAAAAAAAAAAAAAAACAACAAAAAAAAAAAACGCCTTCTGTTCGCAAGTTACTGAAGTGCAAGTCACAACACACAGCTGACAGCATGTAGCCTTCTGACTCACAGCAAGCAGCGAGGAGTGCCCCCAATCAGGGCTATAAATATGGCGGTCTTTGATTTTTTCTTTTTCCTCATTTCATAAACAGAACTGAAAGGAGGGGGTGCTCAGTCTTCCTTGGAGGTAGAATAATACAGATGAACACTCACTTGCCACATCTGTCTTTCCTTTTTAAAACAAACTTTCTTGGATGTAAAGGTTGAACTGATTATTACATAAACAGTTACATAAACTGATATTTGGTGTGGGGGGGAATGACCTTTGAAGGTATTCTTTTTCCAGTAAAGGAACTCGTTAGTGTAAAAGTGTCCTGTTACATTCCTTTCCCACTTAAAGCACTTGGATAAACCATAAGACCCCCCATGGCCAGCCACTGATGCTTGCAGCAGCTTGCCAGGATTTCCTAACGCTTTCTTGCATGTGGATAACACTTCCCTCCTCCTCACATTTCAGACTTGGATCAAGCCTCGGTCCCAAAAAAAGCTGCCAGTTGGACGAAAGGACAGAAACAGGCTGATCTGAGTAGCAGTTCTCCTTGTGGGACGTTGCTCAAGAGTTAGATGCACACAAGAACATTATACCTCCAGCAGGGACAATGACAAGTAGACTCAAAAGCAGGGTTTCTGGTTTGTGATGTGGCTTTGGGTGGGATCAGCAGCACTTTGCAACCACTGTTTGGGTTGTGCTGTGATTTATGACTTAGATGGGAACAACTCATCTACTCTGGCAGCAGGCTTAATCAGTGTGGTCATGTCGTGGTTTCTTGACTTTTTTTTTTGGACATTCTCGAAGTTCACTCTTAAGTGATGCTTTGCTGACCAGGTGCGCATTAAGATGATGTTGTTCTTTCTGACATCGTTGGTTCGCCGTTGGACGTCTTTGTTGTGCAGTCAGCTTGTTTGTACAGCTGCAAAACTCAACAGGATTACTCCAAAACCCCACCCTCCAGAGACCCCGAAATATGTTGGAAACAGTCTTCTAGGATGTTCAGTCTTTCTCCACTGCTAGTCAGTCTGCTAAATCCGTCTGTTTTATCTGGAACTTAAGATTTTGCGTTCTCTCATCCCCCGTAAGCTCCTCTGGTCTTTAAATTTCCTAATAACTGACAGACCTCAAAATTGCGCTAAAGTAATGACATGTTTTTTTTGGGGTTATAGCTGTTATGAGGAACGCCTTGGGTCTTTGGAAGGAGATTTACCAACAGCCACCCACAAGGAGGGTCAAAACAGAGGCCAGACAGTTCTCTTAGAAAAGAACAGCTTCAGTGGAAGTGCAGCCAGTTTGTGTAACTGACAATGGCTCAACCGCTTCCACTTTAGATGAGCCGTGTCAGGCAGTTTAGAGTAAGGGGATTGCCTTTAACTTCCTTGGAAATGCTCCACCATCGTTCCATCATATATATTAAGCAAGTTCAAGGTTGCGAGAGGCTCTGTGTAGAAATTAATCTGGGGCCCACCTTGAACCACCATTGACCTCCTGTTGTTATTGTCAATGCTTGATTTTTTTTTGTGTGCATTTTTGCCTTCTTGCATTGCTGTATTTTCATTTTCCCTCAAAAGGGTCAAGTAGCCATAGGAAAAGAGGCTATGACTTATTTATAGATCTAAAGTTTGGATGAAAAGTTTGCTCAGCTCAGACACAAGCGGCAGAAATTGTGATCTTGAGCTTTCAATTCTGACTGTCAACAAAACTGTCAAACTATGGAGGTTTTCCTTTACATGTGACAGAGGTTTGCACCGCAGACCTTCTCTGCTCAGCCCACACATGTAATGAACGGATCCAGCCTTGTTTTAAACCTACACAGATGCAGAACATTTATGTGCGTGACTAAGGTGCACGGTTCAATTTTCCGTTGTGCAACTTTAAAAGCACACTCCAAGCTATCAGTTAAGTGTGCTGTTTGGGAACATTAATGTTTCCCAAAGCTTTCGCCACAGCGACGATGGAGACAAAGAGATCAGCAGAACCAAAGCTCAATGTTAGCATTTTCTAACGGCGGCTATGTAGCTGACTTCACACTGATTTTAATTATTCACTTGAAACCACCGAAGGTTTCAAGCGATCAGATCGCACTGAGAAATCAGCAGAGGCAGACATGCAGCTGTATGTCGGCATTCTGCTGAGAGGAGTCCAAGTTTGCAAACTGTGTTGTTCTTGCATAAAAACAACTCCAAAGGGATTTACGTGTATTTTGAATTTTAAAAAAAGAAATTCCAAACAACGGCATTAACCATTTTTCTGTGATTTTATTAATTGACCAAATCAAGCAAAACATTTAATTTCCCCCCTCTTTAAATACTGAAATATATTGATAAAATCAAATTATTGCTACAAAATGTAAATGTTCCTTATGCACTCTTGAGTAGAGTAAACAATTATGTAAATATGTTTGTTTTTCTTTATTGAAACGCACTGGAAACTACCCAAATTGTGATATAAAACCAAAGTGCAGCTGTTTTGCTGACAAGAAGGAACCTAAGTTCCACATATTTTGTTTGTAAAAGCCAGTCCTTTTCCCTGGTTACAAAAAATCCCTCAACAAGCCAAAAGTTAAGTAACAAAATAATACTTGCAAAAACTTTATGCACTTGATTCTTATTTTTTGGTTATATTCCGTATAACTAATCTTTACGGAACCAGTTTTCTTTTGTTAGGTAAATGAATTCCCTTCTTTAGGGAAAACAGAAAACAACCCCTAAAGTTCTGGGTAACAACTGTAGAGTGTGTGGACATTACAATGTTCCCTCTCCAGGCAACTGTGTTTTTTTCCCACTAAAACAGGATTTTGTTTAATGGATCTGTGTTTGCCAAAGGAGTCTAAAAATGTGTTTCCTATAACAGCCAATGAAAAGGAAAGACCGAGGGCTCCATCAAGTACTGTTGGCCCTGAGGAAAATGCATTCAGGGATACACTGTGATTTCTTGTGCTAGTCTTTGTGTATTTTTTGTAATTTTCCATCAGACTGCACTCCAATATTATTTAGGATGTTTTTTTTTTATTATTATTATTATTCCTGGGTTGTCTACAGGCCTGTTAATCAGTGCAAAATCTGTTTAATGAACAACCGTAAGGACTTGCAAAATACACACTCTTCAACGTATGATGTCATCGCTCGCAATGCAACAAATAATCAGGCCTCTCACAGCTTTCCCAACAAAACAAGAGAACTTGAGAAAGGGTGGAGCTCAAGGTCGATCTACAGAGTAGAAAATGAGCAAAGAGCCAAAACAAAAGACGCCCAAGGAACTTGAAAACCTTTCATTAGGAGAGATCCAAATATAAAGAGTATAACACTGAAAGGTGTGAGAGGTTCAGGGTGCGTGAAGCTCAGATCAAGCACAATTCATGCCGTTGAGCTTCATGTACATCTGACCTACTGTCTTTCTCTGCAACTGATCTGCCCAAAAAGGAACTGTGCAAAGTGGATGTGAACTGATCTTTTGCACATCTGACACACTCGAGTCCCAACATTTAGAGTGTGGTTAACACTAGCCCCCTTTCAAGCACGCAACCCTAACTAACTCGCATCAGCACTTCTTATATGAGGTCGACCTTTGTGCCAGACGCAAACAAAAATTGTGAGTAGCTAACTAACGCATGCAGTGAAAACCCCCAGGACAGCTAAACACCTGAGATCACATCCTGTCTGTAAAGGAAATGCACAAGTGAACAACAGTATCACCGTTTTTCTGAACATGCACATGCACTTTTGAGTTGGGTTGGAAAACATTGTTTCATGAAGCAAAGCTCCTAAACTGAGAACTGACGGCCCAGTGTGAGCTGTAATGAAGATTTCTATAAAACGGCTTTAAGAACATGCCTCTTTCAAATGTGCTCTAAATAAATCTGTCTTAATGTGCGTTTAATCACTTCTCTGTGGCCCCTGTCTTTTGATCTCTGAGGCAAGTTTAAAATTTACGCAGCAAAGAGGGGGTGTTGGGCTAGAGATGATGTGGCTTTGGAAATCAGGGTTCAGCGTCAAGTAGAAATATGCAAATTAGAGCAATTTAAGAACATGAATGATTTGGAGAGCAGCCTAAAGTTGACAGAAATGGTCTAAGGGTGACTGTACTAATTCCCCATCTGGGAAGAGTGAACAGACTAGAAAAGGGGGGGAGTTTATGGTTCCTGAGGCTACATTGTGCCCTTCTATACACAGCTCTTTGTTTTTACATCCTCTCTCTGTCGCAAGTTGCAATAAATAAAGCATTGCCAATCAAGAGAGATAGCATTGCCCATAGAGCAAAAGAAAAAAAAAATAAACAAGTAACTCTGAAAGAGAGAATTAAAAAAAAAAGCAATAATATATTTATATATAGATGTTTTTACTTCAGACTGACAGATTGGATGCCTCACAAGAGCGGTTGTGCTCAAACTGTCAAGAGTTTGACGAGCGAAAGGGTAATCCCTAATTATATGATGAAACCCCACGTATTGGGGACACACACTGCCCCGATGTCTTGTAGATTATATGCAGCGTTTGTGAAGCTTGAACGTACATGGGAGAGGACAAAGAGAGAGGAAGGCATGGCGTGTGTGGCTAAAATTAAACATTTGACACAAACAAAAGGTAAAATGCACAACAGGGAACAGTTGAAATTTCGCACAAAAAGAGGAAGAGCTTCACTCTTGTCCAAAAATCTCTGATGCAGCTATGATTTGATACAGTTTTGAATTTCATACTTCTCTATTTAAAAATAGGGATGTGTTTTAGGCCTGGACCTGTCTGGTGAGGGGCAGTCTCTTCTTTGTTGTGTGTGTGCGTGTGTGTCGTGAATTAGCTGCTCTCTGAATTGAGGTTCCTCTCTAAAGACAAAATGGTGAGATGTTGCAAAACCCCATCTCATATTTTACACCTTTGAACACACACAGCCTCCTCCTATAGATTACTCTTCTCCTTCACTTTTGGCTCGTCTCTTGTGACCTTTAAAAAAAAAATTACTTCCTACCCTTTTATCCTCTTGCTTCTGTTGCATACACGCAGTGCACAGGAAATCACTGCTAAAATGTGTGAGACTCCCTGACTCTGTCTTTCCAGATTTTGCTGTCTCGACTTCTGAAGTAGAGCGGTAAGCGCTGAGAAGGTGTCCAGATGAGTGGAGCAGAGGTCACACTCAGAGCTCTGCTGCTGACAAAAGCTTTCAACCCTTCTTTTGATGACATCTAGAGATACAAACATGTTGCGATAGCTTTGAGGACTTGAATGCATTTCTTCTGCGGGTGAGGTGACATTTACTCTGTACTCTAGTGAGAACTTCTGCTTGACTTTAACGCAACAACAGAGGCGCACGATGATCATTTATGTTTTGCTACAGCTGTACTGCAGTCTTAACACCAAAACAGAGAAACGTGTAGATTCTGACTCTACTGTTTGATTTTGCTTTTGCTGATTTTATTCCCCCCAGAGATGTGTGGCGCCAGAGTCATTTGAAGGGCCAGAATAAAGTTCACTCGTGTCACGGCAGTCGCGACCCAAATCCACCTCCTCCCAACAGCAGTTGGAGGCAGGCTGGAAAAATGAATAAATTCTGGTGAACAATCAATAGTTTGACTGTGCTTATGTGAAACAGTTATCGCACACAGATGGAGGCTTGGGGTCCAGTGATTGATAACACAGCAGAGAGTTGCTGCGGGCATCGCATGTGGCCACTGTGTTTTCTGGTGGCACATTATGACTCCATAGTTCAGCTCGATAAAAAACCAAAAGCCAGCCTCGGGGGGCAAAAGGGGGGTCATTTGAGTGCCGCACAGGAGGGCCAACTTCTCTGAGGTGGAGATGGGAACGCAAACATCATCATGACACAGTTTATGAATCATGAAGTGGGGGCAGAGACAAATCACGCACGCATGTACCACTTAAGGAACTTCTTTTGAAACGTTGTGGGAGTTGTGGTGAAACTTTGTGGTGGAAGTAGCTGTGTTTTCTTCTCATCTGTGTGTGTGTGTGTGCGTGCGTGTGTGTGTGTGTGTGTGTGTGTGTGAGAGAGAGAGGGATAGACATGTCAACACTTGGCTGGGGGAACTTTGTGACTACTGTACATGTTACATGGAATTTTCCTTTCGGGAGACTTTTTCTGCCTCACTCTGTGTGCCCTGATATTTAAATATAAGTCAGGTGTTTGCATATTTGTATAAAATAAAAAAATTTTTACTGCCTTTCTCAGGTTGGCAGAATTTCTGTATTATAGATGCCAGAATAATGTGATTTTGTTGTATTACTTTTCAAATTTATGAATTTACATACGTTAAGACTATGACGTTTTTAAACAAAAAACAAAAAAAACGAGAAAGCCGTTTTTAAAATCTTCTGGGAAGTTAATTTGCAACATTTAACTTAAATTAAATCACACCTGCTTTCTTATATGTCATCATGGAAAAACTTTACGGAAATTCAACACAGCAGTAAAAAAACGGCATATTTCTTCTACTCTGCTTGGTGCTTAATTAATTATTTGACGCATAAAAGAGCCTCGGTCATTTATTTAAGCAATTTTGGGTGCTTTCAAACATAACATTCGGTCCGCTTTAAACGAACCAGAGTTCATTTCCCCCAATTAATCCGGACCTTTTGTGCATTTGAGATCACAATTAAGCAAACTCTGGTGCGGACCAAACAACTGGACCAGCGGTTTGGTTTTGGTCCGGTCTCTGCATCATTCAGGAAAAGAGACTGGTCCTCCTGTTTTAAAAATGTTTTGGTGTAAAAACCTTTTTAAATGTTTTTCACTGTGGGCCTTGCTGTTGGCTCAAGCTGGTGATACAGTGTCAGCATCCACAGTGAAACGAGTCCTTTAAGCTGAATGGCCACTCGGAGAGGAAGAGGCCGTTAGTCCAAAGGCGTCAGAAAAAGATTGGAGTTCACAAATTCACATAGGGTAAAAGATGTTTATCTTTGGGACGCGGCGTCCTTTTGTGTGATAGCTTAAATTAAACTGTTTGGGTATGATGGTCAGCAATACATTTGGAGTAAAAAGAGAGATGTGTGTAATCCTGAGTACTTTTATCTCAATTCTAAAGTAAAGTGGCAGCAATATTTTGCATAGACGCTTTTACAAAAACAAACAAAAAAACAGTTGAATCATTTAGGGGCTTTTAGCAAATGTGATCTGACCACATTTGGTCAGATCACCAATGTGATTCCCTTTAATGTCTGACAATGTCATTGTCAGACATTAAAGGGAAAATGTTTTGTGTCTATATGCAAATACCTGGATTAAATTGTACATACTTGGTTTAATTCTTGGCTGTAATTTATTAAACCATGTCAAAGAAACACTAAAAGGCTAAAGGGTCAATAGAGGAATGTAGTAAATGAAAAAAAGTGAAGGAATTAGAAAGATGTAGGTCACAGTTCTTTTACAGATAAGATGTACCTTTCTATTAAAAACTGTGATACTGAGAAGGGAAAAACCGATCGCAGTAGTTGTAGTAGAAGTAGTACGGTTCTCTGTGACCATTGTGGATTATTTAATTTCTGTTTATAAAAAATGGCTTTCAGCCTGATGTCCCCTTAGCAAAGGAAGTCATTAAACCAGTGAAGATAAATAGGCTCCAACCGTAATTAATATCCTTTTATAATAATCCTAGCATAAAAAAAACATTCCTTTTAAAGTCTAAACACACATCCTTTAGAGTAGCACCAGAAGCTGGATTGGTTGTGTTTGTTATTACTACAGTGGCTTGTGTGAAGGAGGATGAAGGGCAGATGGGAGAAGATACGTTACGTTTACGTTTCAGACCACAAACTGCTGAACTGCCACACAGGCGTTTGTGACTCATCTGACTAAACAGCCTGTGAAAACATTTGAATGCAAACAAGATAAGATGCAAATACAAACTGTCTAAATTTCAGCTTTTTTGTGTCTTATCTAAGACGGTTGCTGCAGATCGTGAGGTGGAAATGCCGTCTCAAAGGCGGGGAGCCTCGTTGATCCAAGAGCTTTTACACCAGGAGAAAGTGGAGTGAGGTTGAAGTGCGGAGCCACGGCTCGCAGGCGATGTAATGACGCGGTGTTGCTTCGTGTTTTAGAGAGGCGGCAGTCTGCTAATTGGGGCTTATCGGGTGTTTCTGGGAAAGCACCAGAGGGCTTTTGTGCGGTCTTCAGTTCCATGTTGATGGAGGGAGGCCTGTCTCCTGATAGGATTATCAGGTAGCAAGAGTCATCTTTCAAGCGCAAACCTTTTGCTTCATCTTTAGCATGGTTCTTTTTTTATTTTTTTTTTTAATTTCTGCACAAAATCCAGCCAAGTGCAGCTGTGATATGTGGTGTTGAAATGTGGGCAGAGCTGCGACAACACAAACCATTCGGTGGCATGAGTTCATGGGAATGTGCACACAAGCGCCTTTTGAATCTTTTTTTACATGTGAAATGTAGTCTTGACTTTATGTTTTTGTGTTTTTGAAAAGGATATCCTGTCTCTTCTTTGGCTTCCTTTTACTTCTGTCACTTGATATGTATCTTTGCTCTCAGGTTGTTTCTTTTTATCACCTCCTAGAAAACGTCTGTGGGCCTTGCTGTTAAATTCAGGGAGGATGTTGAATTTTGTCACCCAACTATGTCTTCAGCTGTATTTACAATGCCAGCGATGCTCTGCTTTTTACATAAATAATGTTGGACTTAAAATTCCTGTACCATTATAAACTTGTACTTCCTTCCTTTTTGAACTTTGCATCTCTAAAGTGTAACACTAGTACTGCAATATGCAGCTTAATTATACAGACTGCTAAGTAAAACGTATTTATTTTGTCACTTACATATTTTAGGATCACCAAATTGAATTCTGATAGCGTCCAAGGATTCTGTGGGTAAATATTTATTTGCATATTTATAATATGAGAGGTGGAAAAAGGCAACGCAAACAAACAAACCTGACCCTGTGTGAATAAGTAACCCCCTCTGGCACCTCATGTTTAATCATGAATAAACTGTCATGAAGCACAAAAGTCCAGTTTCAATTAGTCACACCCAGGGCTGATTGCTGCTTGACCTTTTGACTTAAAGGATCACTTAAATAAAACCTGTCTGGTGACATGGAGTAGGATAAAATATCTTTAAAAAGTATCATTTGCAAATGGAGAAAATGTGGAGCCTTCCTAAAAGTTGTCGGCCTGTCAACATCAAAAAGCCAACCCATGTGGAAGTTCTCAAAGCCCTGAGTTAAGCTAAATATTTATGATTCAACAATAAAGAAGAGACTTGGCAAAAATGTTATCTGTGAGAGTTATGAAGCAAACAAAACTAACATGTCTCGCATTTCTTAACACACATCTTGGTCATCTCCAGGACTTTCTGGAAGATGTTCTGTCGACTGAAGAAAAGAAAAGACTGGAAGGTGTGCTTCCCATTATATCAAGCAGAAACCGATAAAAGAACATCAGACCAAGAGTTAAGCATGATGGTGGTGGTGCGATAATCTGGGGACTACTTTGCTGATTTAACTGGATCAATGAATACTGCTCACTTTCAGAAAAATCCTGAAGGAGAATGTCTGGCTATGTTCTTAGGCCCAAACACACTTTGGTTTTGCTGCAGATCAGAGATTCAAGGCAGACGATTAAGTCGCCCTCTGAATGGCAAAAAAAAAAAACACACAAAATGACTATATTTTGTAATCTCATTGGCATGATCTTAAACCTTTCGTTTGTGCTTGAAGACTGTTAAGTTTGCTTAAGACAATGCTGCAAGAAGCGGGGGCCAAAGTTCTTCATTTCTAAGACTTATTGGCAATAACTGCAAACATCAGATGACAGTTTCTGCTGCCAAGGCTGGCACACCCAGTTATTAGGAGAAGGGGACAGTAATTTCTCTCACACATTCTCAAAGTGTTCAGATAGCTATTTTTTCTATGATTAAATTAAATCACAATTTGAAAACTGCTTGTTTTACTTTCTCAGCTAATCTTTGTATGCTACTGAAATGTATCTGAAAAGCTGAAAGTGTGGGGACAAAAAAGCAAAAGCGTCATCACGACTAAAAAAACAACAACTCTTGTCTTACTTAGACTGCTTCGCTGAACCACTGAAGCTAATTTTCTTTAAGTTCTTTCTGTTCTCTGCTTGTCAGGAACAGCATGACGGGATTTTTGACAAGTTTTGTCTGGATGTGTGACGCCGGGTGTCTGGGTCGAACGTGGGGCACAATTTTAACAAAGGCTTATGGGAAGGAGTGGGGCGTGGATGGGGGTTGGTTTACATTGCAGGGAGTCTGTAGAGCGGCTGACCAATCACCAAGGGAAATCCTCCAAATGGCACATGGCAGGTAGAAGGGCTGGGCCAAATACAAAACAGTGCTGCAAGCAAACCAGCCTGTCAGGTTTCCCCACACGCAGCCAAATCCCTTATTGACAGAAGGCAAAGACTCCTCGGTGACAAGAGGACCTTGAGTTGTCCACATGCAGCAGAAGGAGAGACACAGCATGTCCTGCAAAAGCCAGACCGAGATGAAACAAAGAAAACCCTGTGGCTTTCTTAGCAGACAGAGATCTGTGGAGATGCAGCATGAATAAAATCATTATCCTCCAATAATGCAACCTAATGTAATTACCCTGCTGCAGTAGGCACATGTGCCTAAGCTCAAGTCTCGCATTTATGTCTATAAATGGAACTAAAAAGGATGAGGAGAAGACAGGCCTCCTGAGATGGCAGTTCGATAACAGAGTGCTCGACCGCGAATATATTCCTGTTATGATACAGTGTCAGCAGCCAAATGCATGTGTGCTCCTCCGTTATGAAGACAGAAGGCCGCCGCCGTCCACGCTGAAGGCGCCTATTGTTCGTTGTTCTTTCTTGAGGAAGCACTGTTCTAGTTCTAGCTGGCAGCCAGAAGCAGCTGTTTGCTTAACCTACCTGTACGCAGGGGAATATTTCACCTCAGTAATATCAAGGTGTCACTATTGACTTTGTGTGGGGAGGAATATTTTTCTTCTTTTGTACAAGTTTGCACTGAGTTGGTTTTTCTCTGCGAGTGTTTACGTCACAGCGGCGACTCAGATTCTTGCCTTTGTGTCCAGATGCCGTTCCACATGCCTGATCCCCATCTGCCTTTGTCCCCGTTCTGTCTTTATTTCCCACCCTTCCAGGTTCTGACTCTAAGCCCAGCAGAAGAGTGAGGCGGTCCAGGCTTAGTTTCCATCCATTTATTTAGAAAAAAAAAAAAATAGCTGCAGCCGTCCAGGAGAACAAATGCAGGCGGTGGAAGGAATCATCAGTCTTGAATTACCCTGGGAGCTGGTCTGTAGAGGGATCGTGTTACTTTTGACAGGTTTAAGACACCGGCTTCACCTCTAATTAGATTTCCAGAGCCTCCAACTCCTCTTTGTGCTCAGTCGTGAAGCGTCCATCTGTTTAATTTTTTTTATTTTTTACATTTGCAAAGAGGCTGCCCCCTATAAACGACTAATGGAAAACCATGAAAGTGGCTGGAGAGGTCTTTTTGTCTTCAGCAGCATAATTCAACTCAAATTAAGTTGAATTGACTACATAGGTGCTTCATTTGGCAAAAAATGTAACATGGCATAATAGTGCCCAGAGCAAAATTTTTTCTTTTTTTTTTTATTTTGCACCAGTAATATGCAAAAGTGGAAGTAATACTGCAAAACACATTCAAGTCTTAACAAGCATTTTCTGTGCAAGTTGGAGAAGCCCCCGCTTCTTCCTGGCAGGTATCTGTTTGATTTGCTGCTGGCTTTTTTCAGCTGACTGAAGGTGGATGGGGAGGTGGGCGGTTGGGCAGGTCAGGGCGAGGAGTGCGAGCTGATCCACATGCTATGCTGAAGCTTCAAGAGGTAGCTCGCTAGAGTGGAATGGCTCACTCCGCACAACAATGCGGTGTGTTGACAGCTGAGTGCTCGGACAGGGTTAGAGGAATGTCCCCTTCAGACTGAGAGAGCGGCCCTTTGTGTCAACGCTCACAGAGGATTCTTTCTTTCACCTGGAGAATGACGTCTGCCTGTGCAGGTTCGCCGTTAAAAGTCAAAGTAAATGACTTATTCCGCTGGTGAAGATTTGAATTTTCCTTGGGAGTATATTGCTGTGACTTTACGCAAAGTGTGAGCAGTTTCCGTGTGCAACGTGCTCTTCGTTTGTCTTTTTTGATTGGCTGGGAAGATAAAATGCAAACTTCTTTTATTGTAGACCTCGCCGTTGTTTGCTAGAAAATGTTTGACTTTGGTCTTAGTCTTTCAACGCTTATTTTTCACAGTTCAAAATAATCTACACGTTACCTGGATGCTATTACATTAAACTTTAACTTTCTGTTTGCTTACTCTGTGTTTGTTTTCATTTCCATTGACACTAACTTTTGCATTCTCTCTTTCTGTTTATCTACAGGTGACCCACATACTGCTCCTGAGACGTGACTGTAGGACAAGCAGCCCCTCCCACAGCTGTTTTACTGTCCTTTCCAAAAAGGCAGTAATTGATTCCCTTGAGGCTCTGCTCAACTCCACAGTTTGAATGAATCTTTGCTGCAAAGCCACTGGGCTCTGCCACCGTGCCACCAAGATGAGCATATACGATCGGTACTATGAAAAGGATCTGATCATATACTACTATGCCTGTGCTAAGAACGAGACAGTGGAGAACACAACAAAACTCTATAAAGATAAAAAACAGCTCAGTGAACTTAATCTTGTCCTCGTGATCCTCTGCATCATCATCATCCTCGAGAATCTTTTGGTCTTACTTTCTGTGTTCCGCAACAAAAAGTTCCACTCAGCCATGTTCTTCTTCATCGGCAACCTGGCGTTCTCTGACTTGCTGGCTGGCTCTGCCTACATAACCAATATATTCCTGTCAGGGCCAATGACCTTAGAACTCACCCCTGTGCAGTGGTTCATCAGAGAAGGCACAGCCTTTATCGCCCTGGCTGCTTCTGTCTTCAGCTTGCTGGCGATAGCTATAGAGCGCTTTATTGCGATCACCAAAGTCAAAGTGTACGGCTCCACCAAAACATGTCGCATGTTTCTGTTGATAGGAGCTTGCTGGGTCACCTCAATTCTGCTCGGAGGGCTTCCCATCTTGGGATGGAACTGCATCAACAACTTCCCTGAGTGCTCAGTCGTGCTGCCGCTCTACTCCAAGAGATACATACTATTTGTTGTCTCCATTTTTACCCTCATACTGCTCTCCATTGTCATCCTTTATGTGAAGATCTATTTGATCGTTCGCTCCAGCCAACAGGAAGCAACTAACTCCCAAGCATATTCGCTTTTGAAAACAGTCACAATTGTGCTGGGTGTCTTCATCATGTGCTGGCTGCCAGTTTTTACCTTGCTGCTGCTGGATTCGTTCTGCAACATCCATGACTGCCCTGTGCTCCGCAAACCAGAAATGTTTTTTGGCTTTGCCACTCTGAACTCTGCGCTTAACCCAATGATCTACGTGCTGCGCAGCAAAGACATGAGGAGGGAGTTCCTGCGCGTGCTGTGCTGCTGGGGTGTGCTGCAGAGCGGCCGGCCAACGGAACGCTGCCTGGTCCAGCTGAAGAGCTCCAGCTCTCTGGAACATTGCACCAACAAATTTGAACAACAGACCACACCCATCATGCAAACATGTACCACCTGTGTCTGACTTGAGGGCTTTGTGTGTGCACGAAACAAAGGGACGCAATGATGAGGTGGACAGATGTTAGCAGAGAAGCCAGCATGTGCTGGGACTGGACCTCTGGACCGGTTGGGATCCAGCTGTCTGTTGGGAAACATTACATGACGCAGAGTGCTTTTCACATAAAACTGTGTGAACTTGTTCAATGCTCAGCTGTGAAACTGGTGTTAAAACATTTATTAGAGGCAACCAATTTAACATATGAAAAAAAAAAAGTTGAGAAATGTGAAAAAAAGCTTTGTAGCTAGGTACATTTATCAGTGGATATGGAGCAAACCATTTTTATAATTTTTTTTGTTTGTTTTTTTGTCTTTGAACTTGCAAATGTGTATCAAAAACCAAAATCAGGATGCGTAACATCCTCATTAGATTGAGCTGTGTCAATGCAAAGCTTGCAAAAGTTGTACTTTTGTCTGTTACCTTGCAGATGGACATGTGTAACCTTCGACTGCATCACTCTTCTTTGTAGAGAGACAGGTAGAAATTCACCACACCTTTCTATAAAAGAGGAAGAAATTTGCAACAATGAGCACTCCACGTAACCCAGACCACACTGAGTGATTTTTCAGCAAAAACAACTAAATATTCCCTATATAACCTTGCTTAACCAAATTGAATAACCACAACAAAAGTACATAATCTGCTTTATTTAGTGCATGATGAAAATGTAAGGCATTTGTAAGTGTAATGTTGTTATTATATACTCCAGCTTCCACCACTAACACCTCTTCTCCCATGTCCCCTCTCAAACTGTGTCTCTCTTGCTTTTTGTAGATGTCTTCTAAATCCTAATTGTTTCCACTGAGGAAGGCCAAACCAGAAAGCACATCAGGTTATTTGGCGCTGATGAATTTCACTCGTTAACGGCTCTCAGACTGATTTTTCCCTGACAGTGTTGTGGCCATATAGCAGCCGTGTGCCAATTTCTGCTTGTGCCTTCCTCTGAGAGAGAGAAAAAAGGCTGAATGTATGAATGAAGTGTCGGAGCACGCGCCCTCCGTTCTAGACAGTATTATAGATCAGGATTTTGAAATGCCAAGTCACTGATGAGCAGAGAGTGGGATGAACAGGGTAGATCACCCTCACTGTGAACTCTTCTTGCACCAAGAACAAGAAATTAATTGTGAACGTCCCGGTTTATCTTGCTAGCCATAACGCTTTGCGCTACTAAAAGCGTAAACAACCACTCGTCTTTCCAGAGACCCCACCCGACCCCTCACCGCCTCTGTACGATGGGAGAAGATCCGGTTTCAAAACGCACAGGAGGGATCTGCCCTCCTGGGAGAAATGCTTCTTCATTCTCTGACATAAAACATGCAACTTCCTCCAGATCTAGGAAGTCCTGTTTTCAACTGTTCTTTTCCTGTTGTTCAGGGTTACACTAACCTTCCTGTAGACAGAAATTGAAAACTTTTCCTCTCCGTTAGTATTTTTTTTTAAGAGTAACATTTGCATTTAGACAGCCAAGTAGAAATGGTGAAAAGCACTTTGGCAGCTTCAGTGATGTTTAAATTCGCCCTTTTTTTTTTACCCCTTTTGGATGGAACAGTGTTTTAATCTGTATGATTTTCAGTGTATGTCGATGTTTTTGTATGACAAATATTATAAATAGCAATGTGTAATTATGTTGTATCTTTGTACAGTGTGTATGATTTTCTGTGTGGTATGAAATGTCTTGTGTGCAATAGCTTTGTGTGTTCTGTAGCACGCTGCCTGTGTTAAATTGGTACAATCCTAAACACTAATGGAGGTACTTAAACCTTTTGTTAAATGCATTCCAGTTTTATAAAATAAATGACATACCGAAACAAATTCTGTGTGCTCGAGTTTCATTTCAGGCTGTGAAGAAATTCAGAGGCAGCTGGGGCCTCTCTGCAGGCCCAGAGATGTTCTGTTGTTGTGCCTAGATCTGCAAAGTATTTAAAATGCAGCATTAAATCCAAACATGCTCTGACAAGGTCAGAGGAGCACTAGCTTCAACTTGAAAGCCGGGAATCGTGCGTGCAAATGCTGCGTGGGCATTAATCACGGCTTTCTTACCTAATAAAATTATTCAGTAGCTTAAAGGCTAAAGCAAGACTGGGCAATGATGGGAAACTGGGCAGAGAGCAGGGATGATGAAGTGGGGTGTGGCGAAGAAAGCTGTCTGTTTTTGAGATAGTTTGTCTTGAGAGAAGCACAGCATAAAGTCCCCTGGAGGCTTTTTTTGGGGGCGTGGGGGAAGTATTGGGGTGAAGGGAGAGACTGACTTATAGTGGCCTTGGGAGAGTTGGGCCTGTTTCCCGTCAGACATCCAGAATTCCTGGGTGGGAACATTGGCTGAATCAATCCCAGGAGGCTGTGCTACTGGGCCGCCTGCCAAGTCTTAGTGCCTTAACAGATATTAAACCAGATTTGGAAACCTGTAGGTGAGGTTTTAATAGAAAATGTTGAAATCCTCCCTTCACATAAAACCTCTGTTAGTTATTTCTGTGCTTACTGTTCTGTGGGGTTATTTAGGAGATGATCTCACAAGACAAAATGGCACCAAGTGTAAGATTTCCCCGTTTGTGTCCAGCAATAAAAACACACTGTACACTTCCTCCTTAAACATTTTCCATTCAATCGCATGAAGACAGGATATCTGTGTTCATATTTAAAGTGTTCTTGTTCATCTGACGCCAGAATGGCTTTCTTTGGATAGTGGCTGCATGATGCCATCTTGTGGCAAAACAAGAAAATAGTTGACATCCAAGTCCAGATAAATTTAGAAAAAACACATTTAAGTATCTCAAAAGCCTGTTTGAGGAAAATGTGTTAAAACACATTTAATACTTGGAGGCATCGAGGTTGCAGCATCATACTTTAAGGCACCGTTTATTTCCATTAAACAGACAAGGGGTTATGAACAGTTTCAAGTACCAATCAGTGAAGGACAGTAAAAAGCTGATGATAACAGAAATGGCAACAAATGGTAAGTTGCCTGCATTTGCATAGCATTTTTTTTTTTTTTTGCAAGTTCACTGACTTCAAGCTGTATGAATAACTGTAGTTATTCACACCCTTATGGCGGTAAGCCACACTGTAGCCACCGCTGCCCAGAAGCTTGTCTGCCAGTGGGGTCCCAGCAGGGCACAACACAAGGGGCAAACAAACTGGGGGGTTGAATTGGAAACCTACTGGTTACAGAACGAATCCCTACCCTATGAATGACAGTCAATAACTCAATAAAGACCTTAAAAGAAGAATATTACACTTCTATGACGGCTCAACCAGAGAAAAGGCCCAAATCATATAACGATCTGTTAGCTGATCTGAAGAGGGTTATAATTCAAAACCTCAAAACCTTTTTAGGTTTTGAAAGTGACTGCAAGGACAAAGTTTAGAATCATTAACATTTATATATACACACCATTTGATTACTTATGTCACACCCAGAAGATTCCAGTTTGTTTTTGATTGAGTTGTAGAGGTTACATGATAGATTTATATATTCAATATCAAAAGTTTTAATGTTACTTATATTATCAGGGAACTTTTTTTTTAATTCAGACTGTATGACAAATAGCTAACATAATCTGGGTAGGGTCTGAATCATACATTACAGTAAAACTGTAAGCTGATCAGACGTTGCTGTTTTCCTGCACAAAACATCTCAGCTATTCAGCACTGACCTGATAAATGAAGGTCTGAAGTTGTCTCTATCTGGAAGAGAAGGAGTTCAGGTGTGATGTCTCAGAAAAGAGGGCAGTTTGGGTTTCCCATCCCGGCAAATATTGCTGGAGTTCAATCTCAGAAGAGTGAAACTTCAATGGGGAGATGAGTGAACTGAAGTGAAAGATATGAAAACCTTTTATTAGACCAGAACCACAGTTGAAAATCTAAATGACTCAAATAAATGTCCTTAGAATTCTTTAAAACTTTCTTGAACCTGATAGAAAATCAGCCATTACTTACTGGGTAGTGGCTGATTTTTCTCTGTGTAAACAGCATTTGGTACTGCAAGGTTTGGAGTGCAGATGGGGGAGTGGAGAAAGGAATTTCAGAATCTGACGTATTTAGAAACTGGACCCAATGAATGAACCAATACGCCCCTCTCCATGCAACCCAGTGATTCTTGAGAATAGGAACAAAATGGATTTAAATTTTCCCTTTTTTATTATTATTATTATTTCTCAACCTTGTGTATGCAAATATGACAAATAATGTTTTGGAAGTGTAAAGATGCTAAGGTGCAGGCTCCCAGTTGCAATTTCTTTTTTTTTTAATTACATTTTTAATCGACCTGACCTAGAACGTTGTCATCACCATCTGACAAAAATAAATATAAAATTATTTTTAAATGACCACATTAGTGATATTTTACTCAGTTTTACAGACAAATGCTTCTCAAGAAACAAAAGAAATATTTAAAACAAAAACCAACATAAAGTCCATCTGATGGAGTTGACAGTGCATGACGATGTTGACACAGAACTGAAGGTGGTGACAAACTAATGAGTAAAAAGAAATACTTGATACGTGTAATGATGCAATTTATGTAAAATACATTAAAATGAATTAATTGCACATTTAAGTGAGATTTGTCAACAATTTCACTGAAAGAGTCACAAAAACTCTGATGAAGTTGACATCTTGCCAAACTACCTCAATTTATATGATGTTATTCTGAAGGAAGACATAGTGTAGCTCATCAGGTTCATGAAATATTTACTGTATACTAGAATAAAGTTTTTATTTCACAAAATTTCATCAAAGTTTTGTAAATTGTCAGTTATGGTGTTGACACATCATGGATGTGACGAGCAACTTAGGAATAAAACAAAAGAAAAAAAAACTAAAGAATAACATAAGCTAACCAGAGATAACTAGCCCTCTTAGCAAAGGAAGAGAAAGGAAGTGGTCATGGGGTCCTCAGAAGTTCTGGTGCCCCCCAATATTGCCTGATTTTATTTTATTTTTTTTACATTCGTTTTATGTCTGACGGTGTTGACAAAAACTTGGGACAAATTTCAATGGAGTTGGAAAATCTATAAAAATTATTTTTAATTCGATTTATTGATACTTTTATAATTATTTATATGAATACTTGTACCTAATTGTCATAATATACTATCTTAGTATTCCTTTAATTGTTTTAAACTATTATAATGTATTGAGTTCTGCTCCGGGACAAGAAATTTTACAGACACCATCCACCTACTACAACGTTTAAAATAAAAAAATATTCTGCAAACACCAGGGAAATATGTATTGTTGTACATCTTTGTTTTTTTTTTTGTTTCGTTTTGTTTTTTCGTTTTAACCTAAAGCATTTCAAAATATTTTTGCCAAAGTGAAATATGGAGTTAGAAATGCGTTTGATATTTCAATTACAATAAAGGAGGGCTACAAAATAAACTAACTTTTGAATACTAAGTGTGTTACAAAAGTTCAAATCGCAAATGCCGAGATGGATATTTCTGTTATTGCCCATTAGTAAACAATATTCTTTTCACTTCCGCCTGACAGCGGACTTCAACAAGTGTGAAACATCAGGGGGAAACCGTGGCTTTTTGTTTATTTATAAACATGTATAATTTGGGCAATATTTAGCCTCCTAATATTACCTGTTCTACTTATGAGTTGTAAATTCGACACATAAAATGCGTTTGTGAGCCCAACTCAATTGTTCAATAGAATTTGTATATTTTATATATAGGGTATTTTACCCATAAGTCTTTGTAATGGTAGCGTTTGCAGTGCCGGGGTTTCCGTTACTGCTGTATCGCTCGCAACTGAGCCGACTGGATGTGCCAGCTCATTACTGGCACAGTCAGTAATGATAATAACTACCATCCGAAAAACTTTTACTGGCCATTTTATATTAACTTTGTATATCGTGTACATACAATGACATACTAGAAAGATATAATGATTCCAAACTATTTATGCTGAGATTCAATTCAAAAATAAGCCACAATTATCCAATCACACTGAAAAATAGACAGTGTTAAGACAGTTCTGCGACAAATCCGCAAACGGACAAGAGTCAAGCTCAACCAGCCAGTGAAAGCAGCTTTTCGTACCACTCCTGTCTTCACATCCTCTTACAATCTGCGATTTTCTATAAAATGTGTAAACACTTACTTTATTTAAAAAAACAAACAACATTTTCTAACATTTTTATATCAACCAAGTTAAAATTATAGTATTGAGGAAAAAAATAATCAATAAAGGATTAGGATTGTGTTTCCATGTATGAATTACATATTAAAAGTTATTTTCCAGGGTAAGAAGAAGTGAAGCTATTTGGAAAACGGAAGAGTCGGCTCTTGCTGGCGTTCTAAGCCAAAAGATTCGGCTCCCGGAAAGGACACGCAAATCCCAACGCTACATTCCGCGCGAAAACACGGCCTGCGCGCCCGAACTGCATAGCATCCACGTTAGGAAGCGTCCACAGACTGGAGGGTCACTGTGGATCCGTGCTGTGGTTAATGACAGCGGGCTCAACCTGGTGTTTAACAGTTTTTAAAGCAATTTTATCGTGCTTGTCTTTCGGCTTTTAAGTAGCATTTTACGATGCCATCCAAAACGTCCTTGTCTTTGCCCGACGACGTGAGAAAGAGGTATGGTAATATATATATAAAAAATGCTAATATTGTGATAGGTACATAGCAACCTATGTTATTTTAGGAGTTACAACAGCAGGCCTGGAAATTTGCCACTTACCCCGTTGCTTATGACTGCTGAATTTCACAGCTTTGCTTGCAGTAGCATGTGCAGCTAGCATTAGCTTGTTGCCAATTGTCAAATTCAGCTGGTAGTTTTTCTTTCTGATGTTAGCTTGCTAGCATGGTTAGCCTCACAATGGATGGGTTCGTGTGCGTGATTTGGCGCCACTCAGGAAGTTTTCTTATTTATGTTATTCCTCCTTTCCCTCTGTTAACGTGATTTCAATATTAGGCTACATAAGTGAGCGTGCTATTCCTTTGGGATAACTGTAACGTTATCTTGTCATGTCTTCTCGGTATAGGCTGCAGATGCTGGATGAAGATGGATCTCTAGAGGAGGCAAGTAAAGTTTGTAATCAGTAATACTGTATGGCTGCTTCGTGCGACCCATGCTGTAACAGTTACTCCCTCTGCTTCATTAGAATTGAATAAAATTAAGTTTGGTTTCAGATTTCTTTTTAACACGACATAACTAAGGGAATGTAATTGTGTCATGTAAGTTTGTGTTTTATTTTTTTTTAACCCAAAATGGTCATTACTGTGAACCTGTTATTTCAGGATCAGGTGAAAGAGAAGCTAAGGTTGGTGCAGGACTTCCTGCATGATGACGCTCAGGACCAGCTGACCAATCTGGAGGAGAAAATGAAGAATTCAGAAATCTCAAAGGTCAGGGATTCTACGTATTCATTTCTGTTCTTGCCTAGCTACATGACATGAATACATATCACTACATTGAAAAGTACATTTGTTTTAATGATCCAGTTGCAAAAATGAAAACTTGTGTTGTTTTTTTTCTGTTAACTTTGGCAATGGTATCTTAGAGTGTTTCTGTTGACACCGGATTAATTCCTGCATCTCATAAAGTCCCACAGAAGCCTTGAAATCACCCACTTATTAGGTCAGGTGTGTGCTTTATTAGCAGACTTCAGCTCATTTGTGTTGTTTGGATGCATTCTCCAGACAGCTTTATCAGCTGAGGGAAGCGTGCAGAGGTTTAAGGTTGCTGAGTGCATCCCTGTGTTTGAGGTGATTTTGATAAGACAGCCTGTATCACCTGCTGAAGGTGACATTGCTCGCCCAAATCATCACAAACTGTGGAAGCTTCACATTGAACCTGAAACATCGTGAATCCAGTTCTTCATCATTGTTCAGTCCTCTTTTGGCTACAGTTAATCTTGTTGCCTGTGCACCTTTTTCCTTCCACAAAACTTTCCATGAATGTGTTTAGGAATAGCTCTGAGAGAACTTGTTTAAGGATGAGCTTCTGTGGCCGGTTTGACCGTCTGCTGGACAACTGTCAAGTCAGCCGTTTTCTTCATGATTAGCCTTAACCTAACATTTCCATATTAAGAATATCTTCTTTAGTCGGATTTGTAATACTTTGGTTTGCCTAGTCAGATTTATAGGTTTTAATCGACTGTAACGTCATAATCATATTAACTAATCCTAAAAAAGTCACTGTGTATTTGACACATTTAAATTCATTTCCTCATGATTTTCTCATTCATGGAGATGCTCCTATAATCTGCCGTCTAACTGTAACTTTTTTTTTCCTCAGGAGCTTTACATCTCTAAAGTTAAGGTCTTGCTGGGCAAAGAGCTTCGTCTTGAAAACGGCTCGCATGAGGACGGCATGGAGCAGAATGGAAAGGCGAATGGGTTTGCTAATGGCTCCCATAAAGATAAAGAGGACGAAGATGTAAATATGGTGACAGAACGAGAAGAAACAGAAACCAAGTCACCAGCTGCTCTCAAAGGGAAAGGTGGACGCAGGAGCAAGGCACACTCTGAAACTAAAAGTTAGTTTAACACTTACTCCATCAAATTCTGATTTAAAAAAAAATGTTTTGAGACTTTTTTAAAATTTCCTAAACTATTTCGTAGAATCACCGACCAGTACCAGAGTCACCAGAAACAGTGGCAAACAGCCAACCATCTTGTCAATGTTCTCCAAAGTGTACGTATCGGCTTCATGTGTTCTGAAAAGACAAAGGAGAGTCAAATTATTTCTCTCAGGAAGTGGCTGACATTTAAATGGATTTGCATTACAGTCAGAAACGCAAATCCGAGGACTTGAACGGAGAAGCTGTCAACGGAATAAATGAAGCGCAGAAAGAAGACGACACTGAAGAGGTGATGATTTTATTGATCAGCCGATCTGATCAGGATTGGACTTTCAGTGTTTGTTAAAAATCTATTTTGCACTTTGTTGCAGACTCAGGAGGAGAAACGCCTCAAGGCGGATTCAGATGAAAAGTAAGTTCTTACCTACCCAAAAGATTTATTTATTTTTTTACTCCTGGAGTGAATTTATTACTTCCAACTTTTGCCTTGTGTTCTGCAGACTTGCTCCAGAGGAGTCAAAATCCAAGATTACTAAACCAGGACCTGCTGCAAAGGTACTGAGATGCTTCTTTTAAACATTGATGCTGTGGTTTGTAACAACATAAACAGCTTCAGCGTTTTTTTTTTTGGCTTATTTATTTATTTTTTTCTCTCCAGACGCCGCCTCCTAAATGCCCTGACTGTAGGCAGTATCTGGATGATCCGGATCTGAAGATGTTTCAAGGGGATCCTGATAACGCGGTGAGAGCCTCGTGTTTTCAGACGATCAGAGCCCGTCAGGGCGGCGTTTAATTCCAAACCTGACCATTTTTAACCTCCACCTTCAGCTTGAAGAGCCAGAGATGTTAACTCATGAGAGTTTGTCGCTGTTTGAGGCTAATGAGGACGGATTTGAGAGCTACGACCATCTGCCACAGCACAGGATCACAAACTTCAGGTATTGGATCCGGTCTGGATCCAAGTTGCCTGGTGCTCTGTGATGGTGCTCGTCTAAGTGGTGTGTTGTTTCTTTGCAGTGTGTATGACAAGCGTGGCCATCTTTGCCCGTTTGACTCTGGGCTGATTGAGAAGAACGTGGAGCTTTACTTCAGCTGCTATGTGAAACCGATCTATGACGACAGCCCGGGCTTAACCAGTACGACGGTTTCCTTCAAGACATAAACCTTTTGTTGGTTGCTTGTAACTCTACAGCACATGCTGTGTTTTCTTCGACTCAGGCGGTGTTTTTGCCAGAAAGCTTGGACCCATCAATGCCTGGTGGATAACTGGTTTCGATGGAGGAGAAAAGGCTTTGATTGGATTCACAACATGTAAGTTCTCCTCTTCTTACCAAACGCCTAACACCATTTAAGCGACTCGCTGACATCATCTTTGTTTGTGCAGCTTTTGCCGATTACATCCTGATGGAGCCCAGCGACGAGTACGCTCCCATTTTCGCACTGATGCAGGAGAAAATCTACATGAGCAAGATTGTTGTGGAATTCCTCCAGAAGAACCCAGACGCCACCTACGAAGATCTTCTCAACAAGATTGAGGTGAGCTCTTGCGTGAAAATTTGAGCACTTTGAAGTTTGTTTGTTTTTTGTGCTGATCGCCTCTGTCCGTTTCCTGCAGACCACCGTCCCTCCAGCAGGACTGAGCTTCAACTGCTTCACTGAAGACACCTTGCTGCGCCATGCCCAGTTCGTGGTGGAGCAGGTGGAGAGTTACGATGAGGCCGGCGACTCAGACGAGCAGCCAATCATTGTTACTCCCTGCATGAGAGATCTGATCAAACTGGCAGGAGTCACCCTGGGAAAGAGGTAAAGATCTGTGACCAGGAGCCGACAACGAAAGCTCCTATAAACAAGCTGTTGTTTTTTTTTTTTTTTTTTTTTTTACTACTTTTGTACTTGTGTATTTATACTCCTCGTCTCCCAGATGTCTAATATTCCTTTAACATTTCCTAATGCAGCATGCAGCTGTACTGGTAGGTAGGCTTTACTGTGATTGCATTTAGCTTGTATGTGGCTGTGTTCATGTGAAACATTCCAAAGCTTGATGCTCAAACATCCATACCATAATTCATGCTAACATTTTGTTTTTAACCACGGTTTTGCTTTACATACCTAATTATTTTCCTAGTTTAAATCTAGCATTTTTTTATCAGTAGGTGTGTGAATTGCTGCCAGTGAAATGTACACTTGGTTTCAGGCCGTAGCAGCAGGCTTGTAAAGCAGTCTAGTTTGTGCTACATTAATGTGTTCACTTTTGGTTTGAGTGAACACATTAATGTAGCAATGTAAAGTGGTAGATCCTAAAAAAAAAATAATTTGTCTCTAGAAGAGGAAAACTCTTTACAATCAAGAGTTCTCCACATTCAACACTTTCACTTCAAAATGCTTATTTCCATCTAGAGTGTGTGTTTTTATTTCTTTGCTTTTTGCGTTGCATGGCCTGACGCTGGGGTTTAACGGCCAGAAGCATCATAACGTCATCACTCCACATGTGATGAGGTGAAACCAAAACAACAGCTTTAAATTAAATAACCTTCCGTTGACAGGAGAGCTGCCAGAAGACAGACCATCCGCCACCCAACTAAGATAGAGAAGGACAGCAAGGGACCAACTAAGGCCACCACAACCAAGATGGTCTACCAGATTTTCGACGCCTTCTTCGCTGATCAAATAGAGCAGAATGATAAGGAGGGAGGAGTCAAACGGCAGCGCTGTGGAGTCTGTGAAGTGAGTTGGAGAAGGCCAACTGGTTTACGCCAAGCTATGGTGATCCTTCTCTCCACTTCTACATGAATAAAACATTTGATTTTGCCACCCGTCTTTCTAGGTGTGCCAGTCTCCTGACTGTGGCAAGTGCACAGCCTGCAAGGACATGATCAAATTTGGAGGAAGTGGCAAAAGCAAGCAAGCTTGTAAGCAGAGAAGGTGAGGATGTTAAAGCAGCAAAACACAAATTTATTTTATTTATTTATTTTGGTTTTCATCTCATTTGCTCTTTCTGTTTAATGCTAAACTTTGTCATTCTTTTCCCTTAGATGTCCAAACCTTGCTGTAAAGGAGGCTGAGGATGATGAGAATATTGAGGAGGAAGATGTTCCAGCAGAGAAGACCAAAAAGGTTCTTCAAACCAAGAAAAAGAGACAGACCCAGTCCAAACTTGCATGGGTTGGTGAGCTTGTTGAGGTAGGATTTAATTTTGTGACAAGAGGGTTGGATTTTCTGCCAAACACAATCTGCATAATGACAAAAAAAAAAAAAAAACGATTCACTGCTTGAGATTTTGGGAGTTTTGATGATTTCAATCAGAAAACAAAATGCTGTGATACCTGCGTTCTGCCAGCAGGTGGCAGTAGCATTAACATCAACATGCATGGCAACCAGCAGTTGTAGGCTGAAGTTTGTCGAAAAGCATGTTTCCGTTAACACGATTTACAGTTTCCTGTCAACATCTGTAGCCTGACTTTGAGGTTTCGTGGAAATAGTCACTATGAAGTGAGGCAGGTTTGTTAAAACTCAAATCAATTTCATGATTCTTGTGCTTTCTACAACAGAAAGTCAGGTTAGTTATTTGCAAAACATACATCTTGTTTTTTTTTATAATCATAAGATATCCAGTGTGGAAGTGTTTTAAAAAAAAAAAAAGTTTTATTTATTTATTTTACAGTTTTCCTTACAAAATTCCTCACGTTTTTGTCAAATAGGAGTGGTGGTGTGGGCATGGGTTTTAACTCTGATTCTCTTCAGACTGAGGGGAAGAGGCAGTACTACAAGAAGGTCTCCTTGAACGATGAAGTGCTGGAAGTGGGAGACTGCGTCTCAGTTTCATCCGAAGATCCGTCCACTCCTCTGTATCTGGCAAGGTATGACATCTCTTTATGTCCTCTAACGTCATCAAGAGTCTGACCTGGTTATACCTAATGACATATTCCTCTTCAGGATCACGTCATTGTGGGAGGACAATAATGGGAAGATGTTTCACGCCCACTGGTTCCTCCGTGGGATCCACACAGTCCTGGGAGAGTCCTCTGATCCACTGGAGCTGGTTATCGTCGATGAATGCGAAGACATGCTGCTCAATTATGTACAAGGAAAAGTGAACGTCATGTACAAAGCTCCATCAAACAACTGGTTCATGGAGGTCAGTTTTTAGTCTTGATGCACTATGTATTGCATTTTGTCCTGAACTGCTTATTTAGAGGGTCCGTTTATTTCAGGGTGGGGTGGATGTTGACCTGAAGGTGATTGACGACGATGGGAAGAGTTTCTTCTATCAGTTCTGGTATGACACAGAGTTTGCTCGGTTTGAGACTCCTCCTAAGACTGAACAATCGGAAGACTGCAAGTTCAGGTACATGGGTTTTTAAACTTTATAACCTGTTCAGTAGGATTAATAAAAAGGCATGTAAAAGAATTTGTTTGGCATTGAATAACGCCAAGGATTACTGCTTTATTTTTCTAGCTTTTTATGATGTTGTTTCATTAACTTGGTTACGTTTTCATTTAGGTTCTGTGGCAGCTGCACCCGTACTAAAGAGCGTGATGAGCAGGAAGTGCCTCGAGCGTTTGAACCCCTGGAGAACGAAGACAGTGACAACAAGGCTCTGTATGCGTTGGCCTGCTTCAAGGGAGAACAGTTCAAGGTTGGAGACAGCGTCTACATGCCTCCTGAAGCCTTCAGTTTTAGGTAACAAAAAAAAGGTTCTTGTTTAAACAGTAGAAATGATTGAATTTCAGTAGCTCTAATGGGTAGTTATAACAGGGCTGCTGGAGATGAACTTGATTTATATTTGGAAGTCCAGTGACTGAGAACAGAGATGCAAACAAACTGTTGGAAGCCAACCAATCACTGATCTTTTTTGACTTTTATGGAAAAAGCTACAGTAAATTATGCAAAAGGAACCAACACTTTCTGTGCTCCTCCTAGTTTCTGATGTGACCTTACAAGCAATTCAGTCAGGCAGTTTGGTTCATTGTTGTGTACTTTATAGAATAAAAACAAGATGTCATTCAAGCAACCTGCAAGTTATGAAATGGTCTCAGGTTTGACTTGAGTGGTAGACTGACTGATCTAATATTTGACATGTGGGTCATGGTTCATACAAACTGTTTTGTGTGGAGCACCTTTTATGCAGTAAAGTGCGAGAAAGTGATTTGTGGAATTTAAAGACATGCAAATCGCTCCAAAGAATAGTGAACAAAGCAAAAATGCTTGATGTAAAATAAGTAATGAACAGAGAGAGAATAATAGAATGTCGCATCATAAAACAGAGGAAACCCCAACAAGGTTTCTTGTATGCTTGTTGGTCTTTAGCTGTAAGGAGTTTAGTTTAGTGCTGATCTCTAACTTTACCTTCTTAAGCCAAAAACATTCGTTTTCTGCATAAAGGGAACTCTGTCCCATCCACTAACTCGGTCATAAGAAGTGTCTGTGGTCATGTCTTTAAACAGAATAAGAATTTTTTTAATATGAAGTAATCTAAATTAATGAATAGACGAGACCTGAGCACGCAGCCTTGAGGAACCCCGTATCAGTTCTATATCTAGATCTATTTGGTTTCTAGGTGATCTACAAAACAACTGAATGTCTTAGTTTAAGACTGTTGCCATCATGTGACTAATTACCTTTTTCTGTTTTTTTTTTCAGTGTGAAACCAGCCAGCCCGGTGAAGCGCTCCCACAGAAAAGAGGATGTGGATGAAGATCTGTATCCAGAGTACTACAGGAAGTCTTCAGACTACATTAAGGGGTCAAACCTGGATGCCCCAGAGCCTTTCCGTGTTGGCCGCGTCAAGGAGATTTTCTGTCATCGCCGCAGCAACGGGAAATCGGACACCTCAGAGGTCAAGCTGAGACTCTACAAGTTCTACAGGTACACGTTTCATTCATTTTCAGGATCTGTAAGGGGATTTTTGTGTAAAGGAGTGAAGAATTAACAGAGATCTGTGTAAATTATCAGGCCAGAGAACACACACAGAGGTGTCAAAGCCAGTTACCATACAGACATCAATCAGCTCTACTGGAGTGATGAGGAAGTGACAGTTAGCATGTCTGAGGTTCTCGGACGCTGTCAAGTAGAGTACGCAGAAGACCTGAATGAATCTGTCCAAGATTACTCCAGCGGTGGACCGGACCGCTTCTACTTCCTGGAGGTACGGCTGTTGCCTCTTCTGTTTTTCTGCTATCGATTCTAATTTGCCTGAACTAAGCATCTCTTCAAGTGTAGCATATGTCTGATATTTGTTCTGTCTTACAGGCTTACAACGCTAAATCCAAGAGTTTTGAAGATCCTCCTAACCATGCCCGCTCTTGTGTTCATAAAGGGAAAGGGAAGGGCAAAGGAAAAGGTTGGTTTTTGAAAAAAATAAATAAATAAAGGTTCTACATGCATATCTTGATGTTCTTGAATTTGTTGCTGACAGATATTTCACTTTACGCTTATCAGGTAAAGGCAAAGGAAAAGCATCACAAGAACCACAAGAGTCTCGCACGGAACCACAGACACTTAAAGTACCAAAATATCGCACTCTCGATGTTTTCTCTGGCTGTGGTGGACTTTCTGAAGGCTTCCACCAGGCTGGTAGGTTCACATTGCATTTCAGTTACCAGAGTATTTCACACAAATGTGTTGCCCAGAATTTCCTCTTGCTGCTGGGTGTCTGCATATTCTTAAAAGGTTTTAAATTCATGTTTCTAAAATTAAGGCCTTAAAACGTTTTGAGTTAATTTTAAGGAATGTAAGTCGGCCTTAAATATGCTGATCACAGCTCTGAAATGTTGTAGCAATACTAGTCAAACTCGTGAAACCTCCAGATTCCCCGTGTTTCCTTCAGGTTTCTCCGAGACCCTCTGGGCTATTGAGATGTGGGAGCCTGCTGCACAGGCGTTCAGACTCAACAATCCTGGCACCACGGTGTTCACAGAGGACTGTAATGTCCTCCTGAAGCTGGTCATGTCTGGAGAAAAGACCAACTCCCTTGGCCAAAAGCTGCCTCAGAAGGGAGATGTAGAAATGTTGTGCGGCGGACCTCCTTGCCAAGGTTTCAGTGGAATGAACCGCTTCAATTCTCGCACTTATTCCAAGTTCAAAAACTCACTCGTGGTCTCCTATCTGAGGTGAGTGTTTTGTTGACTAGCCATGAATAATATTACATGGAAGACGATCCGGTTTGGATTGCTGATTGAATGGCTCCTCGTGCAGTTACTGCGACTACTACCGACCGAAGTTCTTCCTGCTGGAAAACGTGAGGAACTTTGTATCCTTCAAGAACTCCATGGTCCTGAAGCTGACTCTGCGCTGTCTGGTGCGAATGGGCTACCAGTGCACCTTTGGAGTCCTTCAGGTGGGTAGCACCGTGCAGATCGCTCCATTTCTGTTGTGGATGTGTGAAACTGTCCTGTTGAGGCTAAACCAGTTCTGTTTTCTCCTGCCCGTCAGGCCGGTCAGTACGGCGTTGCTCAGACCCGCCGCAGGGCAATCATCCTGGCTGCTGCTCCGGGAGAGAAGCTTCCTCGCTACCCTGAACCTCTGCACGTGTTTGCTCCCAGAGCGTGCTCGCTTACCGTGGCGGTCGATGAGAAGAAATACGTCAGCAACGTGACGCGGTAAAAAAAAAATACAAAGAAGTTTGACCTCTGCAGGTCTGCAGATCTCTGTAAGGCTTGTGGATCTAACTGTTCTGTTGTCCATCAGAGGGAACGGTGGCATCTACAGGACCATCACAGTCAGGGACACCATGTCTGACCTGCCCGAGATTCGCAACGGTGCCGCTGCTTTGGAGATTTCCTACAACGGAGAACCTCAGTCCTGGTTCCAGAGGCAGATCAGAGGCTCGCAGTATCAGCCCATTCTCAGAGACCATATCTGCAAGGTCAGCTATATTTTAGTTTTCACATGACCTCATCACAAATTACTGCTGTTCATGTTAAATAATCGTTTCTGTTTTCAGGACATGAGTGCTCTGGTTGAGGCCAGGATGCGTCACATCCCTCTGGCTCCGGGCTCCGACTGGAGAGATCTGCCCAACATTGAAGTTCGGTTAAAAGACGGCACCACGACGAAGAAGCTACGCTACACGCATCACGACAAGAAGAACGGACGCAGCAGCACCGGTGCTCTCAGAGGCGTCTGCACCTGTGCAGGAGGTGTGCAAGGTTCATTTACTTGATTTCTAATAGAAATGATGACGCGTGCGTCTCCAGCTGATAAAATGTCTGGTTATTTTAGGGAAAACGTGCGACTCTGCCGACAGGCAGTTCAACACGCTGATCCCCTGGTGTCTGCCCCACACTGGGAACCGCCACAATCACTGGGCCGGGCTGTACGGCAGACTGGAGTGGGACGGCTTCTTCAGCACCACCGTTACCAATCCTGAACCCATGGGGAAGCAGGTACGTCTGGAGAAGAGTTTCATGGCTAATCCCCAAAAGCAATGATCCAATACCTTCCATCTAACCTGAAAGGTTTTCAGGTTAGATGGAAGTTCATTGGATGGCTCATGAGTAAGATGTGGATGCTTCTATTTCATAATAGACCTAATTCCTTTTTCTTTCCTTGTGATTTTAACCTAAACCTGTAACTACAGGGTCGGGTTCTGCATCCAGAGCAGCACAGAGTTGTCAGTGTGAGGGAGTGCGCTCGCTCTCAGGGCTTCCCCGACACATACCGCTTCTTTGGAAACATCTTGGACAAACACAGACAGGTACTTAACAGAAGCATCTCCCCCAAAAAAATTTACATTAGGAGATGAAATTATCAAGGGTCTAAAATAATAAACTTAAGTTCTTGAGCAGCATGATCAGAAATGATGCGTTTTCTCTCCCAGGTTGGAAACGCTGTCCCTCCCCCGCTCTCCAGAGCCATAGGCCTGGAGATTAAGAAATGCGTCTCAGACAGGATGAAGGAGGAACAAGCTACAGCAGGTGGGTCATTTGGTTTCTGTCTGCTTCATTTCTCCAAACCTGCATTTACCATTTAAACTTTTTTTTTTTTTTCAGACGTCAAACAGGAGAAGATGGATGTCTCTGACTAACTTCTCCGTTTCCATGTTTTAAAGGTTTTAATGCTGATGTTGGAATACTTTTTAAAGTAATTTTGACTTCCAGCTGTCACCAAGTGGCCACTATGTACTATGTAGTAATCATTCCATATTGAGTCTTAATTGTTTTTATTCATGTTGTTAAATGTTAAATGTGGAATAAATTGTATGTAGATTTTATATGTAATATTTCAAATAAAGTTCTTCTGAAATTGTATGTGATTGAATGGAGCATTGCATTAATACCAGTAGTGGGGATGCAGCTTTGTTCAGACTTGTTATCCTGTATTTGCACCAAATAGTAAAAATAAATTTGGTATTTACATCTGCATCTACTCCTTACATATTTCAACATAATTACATTTAATGAATAAGCGGATTATAAATTTCTGTTTGCGAGTTTGCTCCAGCTTCTGAGCATATTTCTGTCTTTTAAAAATCAGAAAACCTCGGGTAGTTTGCCACTTCATTTCTTGGTTTCGTAATAGATTAAGCTGTGCTGCAAGGTTTTCACCCAAATTAACTATTTCATGTATGCTTGGGTTTTCTACCATCTTTCACACACATCCAGCTCAGCAATTGGCAATAGCTGGAACAAATTTAACAAGGTACACAAAAGCTGAGATGATTTCAGTAAATCTAGAAATTCTTAGTGTATGGCTTCACTACATACTGATTTTTCAAAATTTTGGTGATAATGACTTATAGCCTGAAATCTAAAACCCCAGTATGGGAAGATGCTAAGTCGGCTTTTAGGTAGAGGGGAAACAAGAAGGGCTTTAAATGAATTCACAAAACATGGAAAATGCCACAAGATTTGACACCACCCAAATAATCTGGAAACTTCAAACTGAACCTCACTGTTCAATCTAACTTCCAAATTACTTTTGTCTTCCGTCTGTTTTCTCCTCTTAACAGAGTGTGGGCCATATTTTGGATGTCTGTCTAGCAGCTCTTGAGCATCTCTAACCACAGCCCACACCTTGATAACCTCCAGTCTCTACAGTGGGTTTACCATCCCATCAAACTGATTATCTTGCTTAGTTGTGCACATTCTTGCTCAATTTGTCTGAATACTACATTCTTAAATACCCAGAGATTAATGGCTTACACTCCCTATGTTAGTGACAGAACACTGTAGAAGTTAGTCTTCACCATGATCAGGCTGGTCATAATTTTCTGAACAGAAATTTAGGTTAAGAACCACAATCAAAAATAAACTTAAGATCTTCTAAACATTAGGCAATTTATTAAGTTTATCCTTTTATAATTACTGAAATAATCTAATTCCAAGTTATTTTATGAATGTTTATAGCCGCTCCTGTGTAACAGCTCACCTCTCGGGGAAGGTTTTATGCAGAATTTTAAGAAAAAAGAAGAATCCCCTTTCAATTTTAAGAAACTATTAAAGTATAAACAGCTAAGTTTAGGTGTATGGTTGATTTAAGTAAAACTAAACTTTATATCATAGTCTCTGCCAAAGCATATACAACAATCAGGTAGTAACAATCAGGTAGTGACAATTTATCTTTATTTAGATTATAGTCACATTTTACAGTGACAAAATCAGGCATGTTGAAAGTCTAGTGAATCCCTCAGTTGTTTGAAGGTCTGTAAAGAGAGAAAAAAAAAGTTAATAAGAAAGCATATTTTTAACTTAATATACAAAATTAAGTGTAAACTCACTTGGCCCATTCAACATTGAGAATAAGATGATCATATCCAAATCCTGACACGCCTGCGATGGCTCTGGCTGCATCCTCCCGCCGGTGGAAACTGATGAAAGCAAATCCCTGCAGGAAAGACGACATTAGATCAGAAAACCGGTGCTTGTCATTTCTGATCATAGTCTATAAAAGTCCCAATGCACAATGACGACGAACGGTAATCGACACAGCAGAGACAGAAAAACAGGGCGAGTGCCAACCTTGGACTGTCCGGTATTCTTGTCTTTCGCCAGATAAATTCTTGAGATGGAGCCAAATGGTCTGAAAAGCTCCTGCAGGTCGGTCTCACGGGTGTCCTCGGACAGGTTGGTCACGCGGATCGTGGCGTTGTCATCAGCTGTAAGGGTCGATCAGGTTAATATTTTGATGCTGTTCAAGAACTGAAAAGCAGAAAGTCCTTGCGCCTTCACTGATGCTCACCCCTGCGGTTAGGCTGCATGGACTCTCCTCTCCGCGTTCCTCCATCCCTCAGACTCGGGGGAACGTATTTTCCAGTCTTGGCTTGCGCCGGCTGCACAGGTTCTGGTTCAGCTGGTAAGACACAAGAGCAAGCCGTTTTAATTCACAACCACTTTTAAATAATAATGATAATCTGAGTATTAAATAGTGAACAAATGGTACCAGAGCCAGGAGACTTCTCTTTGTCTCCAGTAGAAAGACCCAGCTGCTCAGCCAGCTCCTTCTGCATGGGACCCAGGGTGTCCTTGTACGGACAGCGGGTTGTCCAGTGGTCGCCTTTACAAATACGACAGGACACAATCTTCTGTCCCTTAAGTTTGTTCATGGGATCTTCTTCCTGATCTTGAGCATTTAAGTCCTGCAAAAATGAGAGAAATTAGCAACTCGCGGCCAAGTTACTGATTCTGCACAAAGCATGTTAGAGATTATTACTCCATTTTTCTTGCTAATTTAATTAGCAAGGTGAGAATGTTTGTAGAATTGTTTTCAAAGTCAAATGAAGGCAAGCTCAGATTACTAAAACATTTCATCTAATCCACTGTAAAGTGTTCTCTCATCTTTTTATGGATGCCTCAAGTTATTTTTCATTACTAAGCTGTGAAAAACACTGGGTTCAATAAGTGCAACGGATCCTCACATCTTTGCTGGATATAAAGGTCATAAAGACGTCGTCGCTGACTGTAGTGGTAGCAACATTAGGACCTGGTGCATCGCGCTCGGAGTTCCCAAATTTCTTCCAGTTCTGCAATAAAAAAAGTGAAAAAATATTACATCATTTGGGACTTTGACTGTTGATCAGTCACTAGGTAAATACACCTTCAATACAAACCTTCCTTCTGGCAACAGCTTTGGATGCTTTCCGTGTCTCGATCTTGAAGGTCCGCACAATCTAGATTAAAAACAAAAAACAAAAAAAGAAAACATACTAAATATAATTTTATCAATAAGAGTACTACTGTAACAAAGCAATACATATAAAATCATGGATGCATTGCATGTTTTCACTTTAAGTCTGCCATAATGTGATCAAATAATTACCTTGGATTTTTTCCCGTCCTCATCTATTTTATATTCAGTGACAGTTTTTATGTTTCCTTTAATGGTTTCCTTTGGAGATGGCAGAGTGCCTGTTGAAAAAGAAAAGATTCTTCAATAGTTATCTTCAACCCAAACCTTTAAAAATCCCTATGAATAAGACATGAGTGACATGTCGGACAATCACTAAAAAAAAGAAAATAATCACCAGTTTAAATTATTCGTGGTCAAACTGGGAAAAGGAAAGCTGAACTTCTCCATCTGTTGTCATGTCTCCTATTTTAGCTTTGTCCAGATATCAAAACGAATGTACTGACAAATGAGTCTTGTAAAAGTAGCCTTCCTTGACAGCCTTTTAACATGCTGGAAAACACTGCCTGGGTCCCTATCATCATGTCCGCTTTCTAACTATCTGGTAACAATTGATCCATTTTGGATAGTCATAAATAAGTCACTTTAAAGCTATTTATCCCGATCAGTCAGTGGTTACATTTTAACTTGCTTTTAATGCCCTACAACCACGTGGAAGTGGAAGCCGCCTAGCCGGGCCTCACTCTCCTCCCGCGGACTGCGAACTACCGGTGCTGTGCTAGCGTTAGCTCCACAAGCTAAAATACTCCTTACCTTCATCTCCTTCCTCCTCGACCTGGTCGGCCCAGCTGGGCTTGGAGCTAGAAGACAGAGTTGGAAATGCAGCTTTATATTCGTAAAATACTGTAAATGCAGTCAGAAACAATTAAAACTAGTGAGACTTACTCGTCGTATTCAATCGACGGCATCCTCTCCGTTAGCCTAGCTTCAAGAGGATGGCCGCGAAGTTACAGCACACACTTCCCGCATTGAAACTTCGCAATAAAGGTCTAACGTGACGCCAATTCTTTCAAAATAAAAGTTTATGGACAAAATGTTGTTCCCTGTACTAATAAGTAAAAGACAATGCAAACAAGCATCGTATCTGTACTATGGATGTAGAAGGCTGATAATTTGGGCTTCTTTGGCAGACACATGTAGCTTTAGAGGTTAACTATGAACTCCTTTGTAAGAAATTCTCCTGATTCAGTGCAGCAAATCTACAATATAATGGTTGGGGAAAATAAAATAATTAAGATGTTGTATTTTAACACCATGTTTTATTTAACCAGGTAAAACCCCATTGACATTTAAATCTCATTTTCAAGAGGGACGTGGGCAGAAATCTGAATTTAACCTACAAGTTCTCATTAAGTGTTTTCTTGATTTTGCAGATTTTTTCATTAAATCTTTGAAAAACATGCTTGATCAAAGTTAACTTAATATTTACCAAGGGGAACAATAATTTTTTCACAAAGAGAATTTGGTTTGAAACATGTTTTTTGTCTTTTAATAACTGAAATAATAATTTGGAAACTGCAAATTATTATTTGCAGTTTCCAAATAAAAGTGAAAACACATTTTATCCCATTTGTATGAATTACATGTAATAAAATGAGGAAAACTTTGAAAAACAGGAAAATCTTTATTACAAACAGATGTGATTAAATGTATTTAGCACAGAGCTGCTACATTCATAAACATATCTTTACATTTTGCAAAGATACATGCAGCAAAGTTATGTTTAGTCTGAAACCAGGGCCTACTTCCTCATCCCATTGCATTGTCTTCCGAGCTCTTTCCACAGCATGCTACTCTAATACTGTCAAACACAGCCATGTAGAGTATCGGATGGATACACATGTTCAGCGTTGCCAGTCCCTTGGACACTTGGTACATTTTGTACACCGAACAGTTTATGTCATTGGGTTTATAAACCCTCAAGTACAGATGATAGACTTGGTAGACATGATAGGGCACAAAGGAAACAGCATAGAGGACAATCACTGATAAGACCAACAAGGCAACTTTGCGCTTTTCAAGTGTCGTTATGTTGACATTTTTCCACACAACCCGAAACACCACACAGTAAGAAGTAAAAGTTACTATGAAAGGAACCAGGCAGCCAAACACAGCAAGGAACACCCTGTAGATGAAGTCAGACGTCTCGTCAGACATTTGGTGACAGAAAGCCACACATAACGTGTTGTTATCGTAACTGTGTTTACAAAGAGATGCAAACTTCAGCATAGGGCTGGAGATGACTCCAACTACAATCCATAAGATGACACTGATGACTTTGACATGAAAAGGTTCCACGTACGAGCGGGCGAAGAACGGGCACGCGATGCCCACGCAGCGGTTCACGCTTATTGTCATGATGAAGAAGATGCTCACATACAAGTTGCAGGTGAAAAGGAACCTCTCGATTTTACACACCGCCTCGCCGAACACCCAGTGTTTCCCCAGTGCGTAGTAGACAATCAGCAGAGGCAGGGTGAGGATGTAGAGCAGGTCGCTGACGGCCAGGTTGCAGGACAGGACAACACCGGAGTGCCAGTTGCGTTTTTCTCTGACGAGCAGCAGCCACAAGGCAAACGTGTTTCCCGCCAAGGCCACGACAAACTCGACCCCGTACATGGCAGGGAGCAGGCCGATCTGGAACTTCTCACATTCAGAGAAGTTGACTGCCATCCTGTTTTCTCTAAAAAAGTACAAACGGAGTAAGACATTTAAGTCTATACAGATTTCAATCAAGAAGTAAAAAATAACTTCAGCTTACCAAAAAGGCAGACATGCAAACTTCCTATAGCTGTAATTCAATATTTTGTTGATGAAAAGGCGCAAGGCAGGAATTGCTCCTCAATCATCCTCTGCTGATAAGTGAGTGATGAACAGCTCAGAATAACACAAGAGTCACTTCCTTATGCTCCGGCTTGCATTGTGCAAGATGCAGAAGGAAAACTGAGTTGTGACGACACCAGCGCCATCCATTTGCCAATATTGCGATACAAAAGCCTAGTTAAAGTCAGAACTTTGTTGTGTAGAAAGTGACTTTACACTAAAAACTAAAAATGAAGACATGGCCGATTGCAAATCTGCAGATTTTGAGTGGGAATGCACAAGAAGATGGAATAAAAATACTTATTTAAATGACAAAATAATTGAAATGCACATTTAATAAATCAAAAATGACCACAGCATTGAATATAAAGATTTCCAGAACATCTGAGCACACAAGCGGATATTCAGTTCTCAGAATGCCATCTGTACCGATCATAAAAAAGGATGTAAACTCACTTCAACGCTCGTTAGGGAAGTAGTTTGAAAATTATTTTTAGAGTGTGGTTTGCCCACACATACAGACGGCAGCAAAGTGTGATGTGCAAGGGTCATTTTCATCAGTTTAGATAACGTTTAGATCTGAAAGTGTTAGAACATTTTCAACAGCATTTACAAATGATTGTCAGAACGTTCTGGCTTCATGGTTTAGTGTTCTTTAGTCGTAACATACATCTTAATCTAGATTTTAGTTTTTCTTTGCAGAGCAGTTCTTTGCTTTTATTCACAATTTTGTACTCTAATTTAGCTTCAATAGATTACTTTACTTTCAGAGAAATTTACAAAATGGCATCAGATTGATAACACTAAATATTTAACCGTCATTTTCCCATCCATATACTTTACATTCACTTTTAATTGTGTTGAAAGCTTAATTCTGTTCTTCAAATTTGATTCTCAACTGTGAGTCCTAATGTTGGGTTACAGCGAGAAGCTAAACAAATGTTCCCAGTAACATCTAAACCAAAAACACTATTTTATGTTAGAATACTTAACATTAATGAAATGAACAAGTCAATGAAAGGACAAGAACTTCAGAGCTGTAAATTTTATCACATTTTTTTTTATTTTTGTTCTGAAGTCGACAACTATAAAACAATAAAGAACATTTCTGTAGTTTTTTTTTTTTTTTACAATTCGTTCATTTGAAACTGTCCAACAACATTTCCTCAGACTGAAGCAGTAAGAGCAAATACATTCACTGCCTTCTGCTGCCTTTGGAAGGTACTACATCCGAAGTCCAAATGAAGGGGGGAAAAAAAAGCAAAGTTCAGCGCTTTCCTTTTGTCCGTGTGAAGCCTTGCTTTCCACCTGCACCTTTTTTCTTGAGGCCAGGCTTACCTTTGTGACCTTTTGTCTGAAATGTTTTGCCCTTGTTTTTCTTTCCATCAAAGTTTTTGCGTGGAAATTTTGTTTCCCTCTCTCCAGATTTCTTAGAGCCAAATGATTTTCCTGGAGGCCGCTTTTTGTTCCCAAATGTTTTCTCCTCATCTTTAGATTTCTTCCATCCTTTTCCGTGAGGAGCTTTTCCTGTTCTGTCTCTGTGCTGCCCCATTGCACCTTTTCTTTTTGGTGATTTAGAATCTGGTTGTTTTGAAGATTTACCAGGCGACAGTTTTCTCTTCTTGGCGCGGTCGTGAGATTTCTCTGGACGCCGCCTCTTCTTGGCCCCCGGAAACATGCCTGCATTGTCGAGAAATACGTTGTAAGGATTTAAAGCAACAGTAGTGCAACAAACGGTGCACGGCTGTTTGACTTGAGTACTCGCCTTCATCTGGTTCTTGCCCCACAGCCTGTCTGTAGTACTCCACATCATCATCGGATTCAACAGCAGCTGGCCGATCGTCCTGCATCCCTGGATCTTCCACCTCACTGTCCTCCTCGGCTTCAGCTCGTTTCTTCTTTATGCCTTCCAGACTCTTTTTCCTTACAAGATGAAAATATTTTACAGACTTCAAGCATTAGCGATAAAGAGAAATAAAATTGCTCAATAATTTTAGGTTCAAATTACTTGTTCTCTTCTTGTTTCTCTTTCTTTGTTGCCACATTTTGCTCCTGTGTTTTCCTGCGTTCCTCCTTTTCCTTCATCTTTGCCTCCTTCCTCTTCAGGATCTCCTGTATTTCTTCCTCTGTCTTGGAAACTGGTACAAAAATAAAAAAACCCAGACTGAGAAACGGTTTTGTGCCAAATGTGCCTGAAGCTAATAAAGAGCTCAGGATGAATCAGTAAGCGTTTACTAGTAGAGATAAATCATAGAATTCATAATGCTATTGTCATCATGTTCATCTGGACATTTGCAGCAGAAACAAGCTGGGAGAAACCATTCACTCACTCATGGAGTGGTAAAGGATGTTCCCGTCTCCCATCCCTTCCTGGATCTTCACCAGCTGCAGCGTCATTCGAGGACCGATCTAAAAGGAGCAAAATGAAACAGGTTCAGCTGACCCACACGGAGCAGAGGGGTTTGACGTATTCCAGTCGCTTCGTACGCACTTCGGTCAAACGGACAGCGCTCTGCTGGGACGGCATGTTGCCTCTTCCGGAGTACATCTGCGGCAGCTCCGTTATGTTGTGCTCGCCGTCCTGCTCGGCTTCACTTTCAGACAAGTTTGCTCCCCTGAATAGTTGTTAAAGAAGGAGTCCAGGTAAATTTTCACTTTTGTAAAATGGAAGCAATCTGCTTTTTTCAATGCGGCGAGAAGAAAACAGAGAATCTTACTTCACCAGCAGCTCAGTGATATCCTCAAACTTGCTCATATTGGGGAACTTTTCTTGCATTAGCTTCTTTATTCCTCGGCTCATCCCCACAGGGACGACCTTCAAGCTACTGCAGGACAACAACAAAAAAACTCTTAATTTGTGACTGAAAAAAAACCCAAATCAATAAATAACAGAACTCTGTCTCAAAGTGTGAAGGCGCATCAGTGCGTTTACTTTGGACATACATCATGACAGTGTCAAGTCGTAATCTGTCATCATCTGAGCCCATCACTTCAAAACACTGATATTAGATCAATACCTTTACAGATCATTACTTACTAGTGTCGAAATTGAATTTCCTGGGATGCAGGGTCAAAACTGAACAGTACACACCTCTTGATGGTGTTGAGGTTTACCTAAGAGAGAGAAAAAAAAAGTTATACCCAAGGCTTAAACTTGTATTGTGCTGAAAACCCATTTCACAACAACAAATCAGAAAGCGTTTACTTTTGAGATCTTCACAGACACTCAGAAGACTATACTGTCATCACGTCGTTCTCAATGTAAAGTGGATGATTTTTGTCTTACTAAACGCACCTTTTGGACGTTTATGGAGGGGAACATGTTCTGGAACATGGTGGCCATGAGTTTCACGTGCATGCCATCCACTCCAAAGTTGCTGAGGATGAGAAGTGGATGGTGGGTGAACTGCTGCTCATGCATCCTGTGCTTCTTCAAAGATGAAACCACGTCTTTGATAAGGGAATACTGGAAAGGGAAAAATAAAATATAATAGTACTGAATAAATGTTGATTTATAATTAAAAGGGGGTCATCAAATGGCTTTGGTAGCTTGGGTTCGTCAGTGCGTTTACTTGAAAAACATCACTTTACAATCAAGTTTCTGTGCGTCATCATGTGAACCCGGAAAATTTGACTTGGATGTTACAAAACTTACCTTGAGGACCTTAAAATAAAGCATGGGGCCTTTGGGAAGTCGAGCGAGTCTCTGGAAGGAGAAAGAAAATTAAACTGATGGTGACACAGTCTTGACTGAAAAAACTGTATGTAGGTCCTGATCAGATTCAGGTCTCACCATGTTGATGCTGTCCGAAGTTTTGCCAAAGATAACGAAGTGGGTCACCCCCAGGGGTCCTGCTACAGACACAAAATCCTTAAGGAGATTTTTTTTCCGTACCTGAATTTTAAAAAGAAGACAAAGGCACAAACATGATGAGTGGATGAATGGGTTGTTAAAGCTTAAACTGGCTTTCAGAGGAAGACAGACCTTCAGAGAGACTGCGGTGTAAGGTTGCATGACTGTCCTCATGTCCTGGACGAGCTGACCCACGTTTTTTCCAACCTGACCCCGATGAAAAACGAAGGAGTGGGGCACAGACCTGTAGGCATCCTCGGCCACGTGGACGGCTTGGGCTCGGGATTTCTTCTGGTTTTTAGTCTAATGAAAAAGGAAACATGAACAGAGCTCATTACTGCGGTTAAATATCTAAGACGCACGTTTCTTACACAACGCGAATTATGAACGTGATGCAAATTTACAACCCAACACACATACATAAATGTCTCTCCACCAGAGCTGGATATCATAAAACAAGCCCTTTTACCAAAGACAAGTCAATACGCACCCCTATGTAAATGGTTATTAGCCATTAGCTCCCATGCTATGTCTGGCACTTACCTTTGATTTCCCCATGATTTAACTTGAAGCCGACTAAATGGTTTCACCACAAAAACTCGAAAAATGTTACTAAAGTATATATAAGCCAACCATACCGATTACATAAACTGCCTCAGCTAAATATTTAAAACCACTAAAGTTGAAATAATCAGCCTTAAAGTGGACTACGTTCTTTCCACATGGTGTTCTCGCTATGTGCAGCACACTAATATGTCCGTGCTTCTCGCTCGTTCAGGCTTGCTAGTTCCGAGCTATATATTATAGTTTGACCACAAGAGGGCAGAAGAAAAGAACACAATGAAAGGTAGAAATCTTTTTGACCACTAGAGGAAAGAAGACGTGCGAATCGTAAGGTCAAACTCATGTAGTTATTGTATTACAGAAAACAGAAATAAATACATGAGTTCAATGAGTAAATAAGAAAATTGAATTATCTATAAATGCATCTTAATATATTTTAAGCAGAGAAAAACTCTTGTGTGCTTTAAAATTGCTGAACAAATAAACATCAACACTTGTGAAACCACATGCTTTACATCTCTGACTATCAGAAACAGATACACACGAATAAGATGCATTTTTGGGAGTTGTCCTTACTAACATTCATAACTGCTCTCATATGTGGAGGAACCAAAATAGGTCTATGTCAAACGTTACTTTACAACAGCCCATGCAATAACAAAGTCATTCACAAGTTACATTATGTGAAATAGAGCAAGCCCTAAAAACCAGATTCTCTCCTCACAGTTTGGACAGAGGCAATGCATGTGTGATTTGTGTCTTGTTTTGATTATTCTTGCCCATTTCCTGCAATAGCAAGAAAGGTACAAACATATGATTTAAGGTTTAAAATGTAAGTATTATTCACAGAAACAAAAACTCTAATTTGAACACAAAGATTAAAAAAATGCCTAACTGAATGTTTATTTTTTTTATGAAACTAGTCTTCATTGAAGATGGGCTTCATCTGTAAAGTGAGTTGTGGGAATAACTTGAAGCTACAGCTTCAGCACAATGCCTTAGTGCTCTTGTCTGTCGTAATAGTGAGCTCATGGCAGGCAGGATCACAGATGATGGCAGAGGGAGGAGACATTCAGATTCCTGCTCTGAGTACAAAGCTGAGCCTGCAGGAAGGCGGTGGCACTGGGATACTTTGTAATTACCTATCTCTTTCTTCAGAGATCCTGACACAGAAGGAACTCAGCCGACCAAGAGCAAATGTGGCTTCTGAGAAACCTGACTGCTGATTTGATCCAAACCTATACGCTTTCAGATTTGATTTCATCCATTCTAAGTGTGCAACTTTTAAACTTTTAAAAGTTTTTTGACAATACTTTGGGCTACTGCTGCTGCTGCAGAAAAGGACATTTGTTGTACATTTCATTTGCAAAGGTAAGTTATTAAAACGTCCAACCTTGTCCAGAAGAATGTTTAAACCTTGCATATATATATTTTTTTATCTCTAATTAAGGTTAAACAGAGCAAAAGAGCAACAGTTGTCACAACATCAAATAAAACATTGCTATGGATATTTTTTATTGAGACGCTTGTGCAATTCAAAATCATGTATTAGTGGTTTCCTTTTCGCTTTGCTCATGGTGTTGTCAGGTTATCTGCGCTGTTGATCCAGAGATGGATGGATGTTGGTTTTGTCTGGTTTGTGTTGGCTGTCATCCTCTTTGTTGTTGTTATGCCGATTTTCAGGAAGGTGAGGAATGCAAGAACAAATGGTATGTCAGGGAAGCCTCTAATTCTGCAGCATAACATGTAAAAGACAAAACCAGAGCTCGATAATTCAGACCAGGTTTATTTCTAGTCAAATTGCCCTTATCAAAATACACCCCTGATGGGACACCAAAGAGAATTACATTTAGTGCCCATCAGTCACCACAGCTTGATCAATATTGCCTTTATAACATCAGTGTTTAAATATTTCTGCCTGTTTAATGTAACCATTATCGCCCTATACAGATTTAAAGTTTTACTGCCCATGCTACTATTTACATTCTTTACATTCATGTTTTGTGTTACTTTAACAGATTCGTTTTACATCACATATAAACTGATTGGTGCTTAAGATGAAATATAAAAGTGTAAACATATTCAAAGGACATTTTCTTAAGTTTATATACTGCCTTAACAGAGAATGACAATAAACTAACATAACACAACTTGATCTCCATCTTGTCCTCTCAGAAGTTGATGTCAGGTGACCTCTGGGAAAGTCAAACATTTTTCCTAATGTAGACATAAATCCTTTATTTACTTCTCTGGTTTGGGTGATTGCATTAAGGGGAAAGGAAGAACCTTAATCCTTATAACAACAAAACAGTAAACTCTGAAAAAACACACACTACATCCATTTATAATAAACATTTTTAAAATGAAGGATCACAGTTTTTGTTTTCTTTAAAACAAAAACTTTTGAAGACCTTTTGTTGGTTTGCAAACGGTTATTTTGCCTTGCATGTCCTCAAAAAACTTATCACCTTATGCACACTGTCAAAGATGGCCGGTTCTTTGTATGGGATATATTCTCATCATCAGTCTTCCTCTTTCACCATCAGGTTGTCCTCAAATATTCGACTGATTAATGGATAGGACACTGGCAACGTCTCTCACCCTTTTCTTCATCCTTTGCGTGACTACTCATAAAGCTGGAGCGTCCTCGGGTCTGAAAGCAGGCCGTTGCTCCTACACCTTCATTGTTCCACAGCAAAAGATCACAGGAGCTCTGTGTTTGAACACGCACTCTTCAATGCCCAACCAATCAGAGGTATCAGCTCTGCAGCTGGCGCTCAGACGACAGCAGGAGCAACTGGGGAAGCTCCAGAGTCAAATGGAGCATGAAGGGTCTCTTGTCGCAGAGGTGAGAGCCTTGCGCAAAGAGAGCAGCGGCATGAATTCCCGTATTGCCCAACTTTACGCCCAGCTGCTGCGTGAAGTCACCCATAAGAAGGACCAGGCTTTGGAGCACCAAAGGTTGGAGAGCCTCCTCCTGAATGCGACGACACATGTGAGCCGAGAGTGGCGTAGAAAGCAACATCTTACAATTGGTTGAGATACCGAGCTCATCTTCATGTTTTTCTGCTTGTGGCGGGGAACTACAGGCTTTGCAGGTGTCCAGTAGCTACAGGGAACTGGAGAAGAAATATGGAGCACTCACCTCCATGATGAGCTCCCAAAACCAGGTTATCACCAAACTGGAGAAACAGTGCCAGTGCAGGGACTCCAGCCAGCCTTCGGTGGTAAGAAGCATGCTGGG